>NC_137787.1:112905804-114105804 GCF_963383645.1 Muscardinus avellanarius | reverse complement strand
CAGAGGTTTTACTTGGCAGAGGGTTAGAAAGAGAAACTAAAAAAGTAAAAAATGAGGGAAATATTTTATTTTTATTTTTAAAGATATGGAAATTTATTGAGTTTTTGTATATGTAATTATTATAATATAATTTTAAATTACTCACTGATGAAAAGACTAGAATCAAGCAAAACTGGCTGTAAGAAAATTATTCAAGAGATGATGACAGTAACTTAGATGATAATGGGTAGGATCCTAAAGAAAGGATGCATATGGTTAACCAGTTTTCCCAACACCATTTGTTGAAGAGGCTATCTTTTTTCCAATGTATGTTTTTGACCCCTTTGTCAAAAATCAATTGGCTGAAAGTGTGTGGACTTGCTTCTGGGTCTTCTATTCTGCTCCATTGGTCTATATATCTGTTTTTGTGTCAGTACCATGCTGTTTTTATTATAATGACTTTGTAGTATAGTTTAAAGTCAGGTATTCACTTCTGGGTATCTACCCAAAAGAAAAGAAACCAAACTACCAAACTAATGCATGTGTATCTATGTTCATAGCTGCACAATTCACCATAGCCAAACTATGGAACCAGCCAAGATGTCCATCAACAGATGAATGGATTACAAAACTGTGGAATATGTACACAATGGAATTTTACTCAGCCATCAAAATAAAATTCAATTGCATCATTTTCAGGGAAATGGATGGAACTGGAGGACATTATGCTAAGTGAGATTAGTCAGTCACAAAAAATAAGAAAGCAGATGCTTTCCCTAATATGTGAGTTTGGGAGAAATGGGTTATAGGAGGAACTCTAGATGAAAAAGAAAATCCTATAGAGGAGCAAACAAGGCAACCTAAAGGAGGAAAAAGGAGGGGGGAAGAGGAAAATCTCTAAAATACACAATGTACTTAAACATATCGAAATCAACCACTAAGCCAAGCAAGGGAGGGAGGGACAGAGAGGGAATGGTGCGGGAATTGGGTAGGAGTTAAATCAGTGATGTGTACATGTCTGTACACACAAGCTTTTTACCCCAATATGATGTATGAATATAATGCACCAATAACAATTAAAGAAAAATGAAGTCAGGTATTGTGATTCCTCCTGCATGGTTTTTGTTGCTGAAAAATATTTTGGCTATTCTGGACCTTTTGTTATTCCAAATAAATTTAAGGACTGATTTTTCTATGTCTGTGAGGAATGATCCTGGTAGTTAAATGAGCATTGTGTTGAATCTGTAGATCACTTTTGGAAGGATGGCCATCTTAATAATATTTATTCTGCCTATCCATGAGCATGTGTATCTATGTTCATAGCTGCACAATTCACCATAGCCAAACTGTGGAACCAGCAAAGATGTCCATCAACAGATGAATGGATTACAAAACTGTGGGATATGTACAAAATGTAATTTTACTCAGCCATTAAAAAAAAATACAATTGTGGTATTTTCAGGGAAATGGATGGAGCTTGAGGACATTATGCTAAGTGAGATTAGTCAGTCACAAAAAGTAAGGAATCAGATGCTTTCCCTAATATGTAAAATCTAGGGTGGATGGGGTCATAGGAGGAACTCCAGGTGAAAAAGGAGATCCTATAGAGGAGCTAATAAGGCAATCTAACTGTGGGGATGGGAGGTGGGGAGAGGGAAATGCTTTAAAGCACATGATGTACTTATTCATATCAAAGTCAACCGCTAAACCAAGCATGGGAGGAAGGGATGGGGAGGGAGTGAGGTGGGGACTTAGTGGGGGCTGGCTGGGTGATGTGTGCATTTATGTCTACATAAGATTTTTTACCCCATTATAATGTATAAATACAATGCACTAATAAAAATAAAAATATGTAAAAAAATGAAAAAAGAAAGAATGCTTCAAACTCTGCAGTTTACACAGATTTAGAAAAAAAAAAATAATGGCCAAGCAAATCCCAGACATAAGGATGTATGAGCTAGTAAACTCACCGAAGGCACAGATTTGTGGTTAAAATGCATTCTACAACTGCTTCCATTGCTTTTGACAAATGAGAACTATAGATGCTAGAAAAGGTGATCTGTTCTCTGAAATGAAGTTCTTCTCTGGAAATACCAAAGAACCATATTCTTAGTACAGTGTATTTCATATTAGCATGACATTGTATAGCACATGCTGTCTGTATCCATCATCCTGATGCATCTTCTAATCTGTAAATTATGCCGTTTTTTGTCAGTACAGTGAGAGCTAGCTATTAAGAAATGTGTAATTAAACTTCAACATCCAACTTCTCATTCACCCTCTGACAGGATGGTAAACCAGGCATCATCAATACTATCAGTAGATGTTCAGTGAAAAGAGAGAAGGGGGGTTGGTGTGCCATTTTGATTTGCTATTATTGTTAATTGATTTTCAGACATAAATTCCATGTCTCTAGATTTCTAATTTCTTTTGTGCATATTCTTGGGAGTTGGTTAATGCCATCTGTTACCCAGATCAGCTGAATTGATTGAGTTTTAAAGTATGATAGCAGTAATGTTGATGATAGAAAGAAAGTGAGGAAAATGCCAACACTACTCCGATGCATATTTTTTTTTAATATTCACCTTTGGAAGAAGAAATATCCCTCTGTACATAGTCCAAGAAAACTTTCTTAACAGAAAGGCTTTGTAGATATTTGGGACACTGTGCTCTAATCTTATATATTCAATTCCATCTCACTTTTTTCCTCTCTCCTGTCCTCTTCCTCTTTTACTCTCTTTTCTCTCTTATATTGTCATATAGTTTGAATATTACCAGTAGCATTTCCTGAGATCATTACTGTGACAAGGATGTGGGAAGAGGGGAGTAAAATATCTGTTGGATTAAAGTTTGGCCTTGCTAAACTATATGGGCACAACTGCCAAGTGTAAAATTTCTTGAAAAGGGTATCACTAGTACAGAAGGAATGTGAATCTGCCACCACAGGGCACATGGAATAGACCCCATTATTACAACTGCCTCCCTATCTGTTCCAAACAATTTTTTTTTGCCAATGCCACTAATCCCTTGTGTCTCTAAATGTGGGGCAAGAAGCCTTCCAATTCATGGAAATGAGACTTAAATCACAGAGTTCTATTCAGAAAGAATCATTAAGAATATAAATCTATACAAAATGATTATTGAAACAGACTAACAAAAGAAAAGATTATAGAAAAAACAATAGTAGATACTGGGAGTAGGACAAGAATAAAATATTCTGAGTTGGAAAGAGCAAAGAATAGGAATTTTCAGGATGTCCAAGGAAAGTGTCATCAATATCTTACTTATTCTCAGGCTGATCCTCGCTTTCACTATATTACAAGTTGGAAAAAAAAAAAAAAAAGCAGAGGCTGAACGTGATGGCACATGCCTGTGGTCCCAGCTATTAGGAGGCTAAAAAGGGAGGGTTGCAGGTTCAAGGAAGTCTCAGAAACTTAGCAAGATTCTAAGCAAACTAGAGAAGTCCTGTTTAAAAGCAAAAAGAAACCATCAGTGAGAGCTGTGGGTATAACTTGGAGATAGAATGCCTCTTGGTTCATTCTTCAGAACTACAATAAATGAAGGAAAGAAAAAATAGATATATAGCATACAGACAAAGGAGAGATAATGAAAGACATGGGACGATTTTAAGCACACAGGTCTGGATTGAAATAATACTCTCAGCCAGGTGTGGTGGCGCATGCTTGTAATCCCAGCATTTGGTAGGCTGAGACTGGAGGATCGCGGTTCATGGACAGCCTCAGCTACTTAGTGAGGATCTCCTCAACTTAGTGAGACCCTGTTTCAAAGTAAAGAATAAAAAATAGGGCAGGGGTTGTAGCTTGGAGGTCAAATGCCCCTGGGTTCCATCCCCAGACCTGCAAAAAAAAAAAGAAGAAGAAAAGAAAAGAAAAAAGAAAGAAAGAATTCTCTCTCTCTCTCTCTCCAAATATTTTCTCTGGAGGCTAACCAGAATGGACTTTTCAGACCCAGCACAAGTATAATATGAGTTACTCCACATAAAATGAACACCATACAGGCACCCAATAATTATACCTCTTATTTAAATTAAGAATGAACCTCAGCAGGTATAATCTTGTAATCAATTAAAATACAAAGTAGGACAAATACATTGATACTTATATTGTCAAGTAAAGATGGAATATTATGTTTCCTCTTCATAGGGCACTGAGTGATTGCCAAGGCAAGTATAATCTTGTTCTCACCCTGACAGCCATGTAAAAATTATTGTGTTCAAACTATCTCCACTCAAGCACAAATTTTCTGGATTCCTCACCTGGTTTCTGGGCTCTGTCATAGGAAGTCACTGCTCTGGGCCTTCCTTGTTGAGAAACTCACAAAAGAAGCCTTATAAGAAAGAGAGGGAAAAAGGTATATCTAAGGAAGTCAGGAGCACCCAAAGCTGGAAAGATGTCACTAGGATGAGAGAAAGACCCTTGGACAGATGGGAAGAAAATTAGTCAGTGTGCACAAGACTACCTGTGAGCTGCTCTTTGTCTACTAATATTGTGATTTTAGCAGATGGTAGAACTGGAAGAGAGTGAAGTGCTGCACTTGATCAATAACTCACATAGTATTATCTGTTCAGGTTGATTTGTGTTAAAAATCAGTGGCAGGTGCTATAATTTATGAACATCAAAATTTATCCAGTCTGCACAGCATTATCTTTGTTCATTGAGGCTGTATATATCTGTGAAATGTCTGTTGTCCAGTCACTTCATCACCCACTTATGAAAGCTTTTTGCTCACTGGAAAAACCATTGATGGGAAGAAAGGTTGAGATGGCTGTCCACAGAGACCCAAAGATTGTAGCAGAATGACTAATGCCTTGAAGTGCGAGTACGGTGATGCCTCACTGTGTCCTCACTGTCAGGCACATTAAGAATCTTCTTCTTTGCCTAAGTCATTTCTACGTCCTGTCTTATTTGTCCACCCTGTGTTTCTGATTCTGCTTCCTTTCCTTTCTCTCTTAAACCTCTTCCTCAAGTTCTTCTATTTTTCTCTTTTACATCTGTGGTTCTCCTTTTTATTACTCTGTTTCAATGTACTTTTACCAAATGGATTGTTTTATGTTTTATGGCCTAAGCTAATATTTTTCAAACTTTTCTACTAGAGTTTCTTACTGCAAACAAAGGAGTGTCTGAAGACCATGGGATTTGGGGAATTTTGAACTTCAAAATGGCCACTGAAGCACAGTGTCTTGAATTTTATCTTGAACAATCAGACATATTTTCATTCATCTCTATATTATATTCATGCTTATATCATGATAAAATATTTTCCAATATCTAATCAAAACTAATGAGCTAAGCTTACTACCTTAGCTAATAGCAGAAGGCTGACACAGCCATGGGGACAAACTTTCTTTCCACGCATGCCTCACAAGGTTCCAATATGAGAGAAAACATCATTTCAGAAAAACAAGGCTCAAGTTTCCATTATCAACTGTTACTGATCTGTAAGCTTCAGATTATAAGCAATCAAAGATGAAAAGAAACAGGGACTTACCAATTTGTGGGATGGAAAGTACCTGTCCACCTCCTTAGTGAACAGAGATGATACTCCTTGAAGGGGAAGTGGCCAAGAGGAAGCCCACCCCCCCAGTCCATGCTGCACCCACTCTAACCTGATCCTATGTGCTGTTGTGTCCATGAGGCTGACCTCAGAGTCAAGGAGCTCTGAAAAGCTATGCATCGGGGTCAACCAGAAGAGGGTGTTTTCTGACTAGGCTGTTTTCTGATATTGGCTATCATCATTAGAATGTTTAAAAGAAAAAGTCACTTCACAATAATCAGGAAACTTTTGACACAATCAAAAGAAATAAAAGCAGGAAATTGGGATTGTGGCAGATTAGAGATTTGTAGTAACATGAACTTTCTTGATTGGGATTCATACTTACACCCTGTGGTACTCGGTAAGGTTTCATTCTATTCCTTTTCACAGTTCTTTTTTAACACATTTTTATTGGTGCATTATATTATCACATAATACTATATCTCAATTGTATAGAAAATTTGTTCTCAATACCCTTCCAAAAAGTGGTTGTACTGGCTTGGATGATTATAAATTGAACCAAGATCAACTGACCACATTGGGATTTCAATTTGTTTTTTTTTTCTGATTTCAAAGCTTATATATTTGATAGATGATAGATGACACATAAATAGATGATAGATAGATAGATAGATAGATAGATAGACAGGCAGATGGATAGAGAGACTCTGCTATTCATTGAACCTAGAGCTAAGGCTGATCTGTTCAGAAACTTAAGGAAATGTGTATATGTTAATTATTTGAAGACCCAGTTTTCTCTGATCCAGGACAGGAAAAGTACTATTTCATAAATTCTGCCCCAGTGCACAGTCCATCTTGTTCTAACTTTAAAAACAGTAAATTCACATTTAGAAGTCATCATAGTTGCTGTAGGTTCAACTCTTCCTAAGAGCTGACTGTATCATCCATTAATGATCTTTTAATCAACTCCCTCTGGCCTTGCTCTATCCTATTGCCAATGTCCTTCTAGATTCCAGAATGGGAACCCATGGTGAGCTGTGTCTCCACTGGGGTTAAACTCATTACAAACCTCCTCACTAATTACAGTTTTCCACCACTTCATTATACTGCATCACCATAGAATTTGTAAGACCGATATTCTGTTTCAGTTTTAATTCTGCACTGCATGTTCACTGCAGCATTATTCACACTAGTCATGACACTGAATAGCCTAAATTCACCAGACAGTTAACAGACAAAGAGTAAATGGAATACTGAACAGTGGAATACTGTTTTGCCTTGAAAAATAAGGGACACTTGTAATTTGTGGCAATGTGATTTCAGAGGACATTATACTAATTGAAACAAGTCAGTCACAAAAGGACAAATACAGTAAAATTTCACTTATATTGGAATCTAAAAGTGTCAAACTCATAAAAAAAGAAAGTTAAAGTATAGGGAGGAAAGAAAAAATTTTGATGGTAAAATACAAAGTTTCATTTAAACAAAAAATGTACTCTTTGGAGATCTCTTACATAGTATGGTGATTATTTTTAACTATAATTACTACAGTTACAACACAGTGGCCATAGCTCCCAACAATAGTGCATTGTATACCTGAAAATTACCTTGCATTTTAAATGTTTAATATTCTTTTTTTAATGTTTAATACTCTTACAAGAAAAAAAATGATAAATATGGTAGGCAATGAATATATAAAGAAACTTGATTCAATCATTTTCACAATGTACACAATATCAAAACAACATTCTACACATCATAAATATGTGCAATTTCTATTTACTAAGTAAATAAATAAACAAATTTGGCACTAATGAAGAAAACCATATTGATGGCACTTAGATTCCAGTTTCCAACAAGGCAAAAAATGAATGTTCTTTGGATTTGTTCTCCATCTTTAGACTGCATGTAAACCCAGCCCATACCGTCTATGGCTTGCTTCATAAGGACAAACTGGAGGGGAGAGTTGAAAAGCTTGTATCCAAGTTCACTATCATTTCTACTGACTGAGGAAGTGAGGGCTCCTGCCTTCTCACCTCAAAATACCCATTTTGTGGCGAGGTGCCAGGCCTTGCACTAACATGATTCATGGGCAGCTACATAGGAAGCCAGTCCAGTGAATTCTTTTTCCTTATTCTCAAGCTCACAATGCTTGGGTTAGTCACGAGGTCTATTCTGTGTCTTCTTATTCTTATGTCTCAGCTATTGTCATGATTCAGTGGACCTGGTTAGGTTTAGAGAGGCTATGTAATTTGTTCACTGACCAGGGCCCTTCTGCCCTGCCCCTATTTTCTTCTCAGTGCTTGTTATTAAGAAAGGACATTGAGTGTCCTGTAGTCATTCAACCTGAGGCAATAATGTACTTTTTTTAGTGCTCAAAAGAATGAGCATTACAAAAAACAAGGCCTTAAATATTCAAGGTTTATTTCAAAAGCAGAATTTTTTGGTTTCTTAAATGCAATCATATATGAGATTTTAGTATGGGAAATAAATTACAGAGATACCTGCTCCTAGGAAAATTAGGAGAGGAGACTCAGGATTTTGCTGCTCAGTGTATCCTTTCTCCTCTAATTCCTTATGGAGGAACCATATCAAGACTTTTGCTTTATCCATAATTACAGATATCTCTAAGTTTATCACTGCATGCCAAAGGGCTTTGGTATAAGAAGGCTTTGAGGAAAAGTGAAGCTAGTGTCTCAGTCATGGCTCTGCCTGAAGATGCACAGCAGAAAGTCCACCCTGGAAATACAACAACTCTCTGTACACTTGCACTGGTCGAGGGGCCAATGTGCAGGTTATAAAGTATGTCAAATATCATCTACACTTTATATCATACTAAATATACAGGAGCCTAATTTTAAATTACCTACACATAATAATTGTGCACATTTATACAATACAATGAGATATTTTGGTATATGTATGTGTTATGTAGTGGTCAAATCAAAGTGACTAGCATATTCATCACCTCAAACATTTATCATTTCTTTTTTGATTAAATAAGAGCAAGAAGCTCTGTTGTTCTCTACTGTGTATGAGCATGACAATAGCTAACAATAAGGCATTGTACACTTCAAATAGCTGCAAGATAGGTCCCTATTTTTAACTCACTGAAAATTTGCCTTTCTTCTGCTGCTATTTTATATGAGTGTCAGGGCAAAAATGATCTTATTGTCATCTACTGATTTGAAAAGATACTGGCTTGTCAAACAATTGCCTCTACACCCTGATCTCTAGTTTCTAGTCAACAGCTATTTTTATATTAAAGAATTATCTTGTAAAGGCCCTTGAATTATTCACCTCCAGCCCAGACATTCCCTTGAGACCACCTCAAAAAAGGGATCTCATGTTAGCTGTGTTTAAATTGCCTCTTTATAGCACAGTGAATGAAAAAAAAAAAACTTCCTGATAAACTGAGGTGCTGGCAGGTTGAGTGGCTCCCAGAAGAGGCAGCGGAAACCATGTGGTTCAAGGCTTTGAAGCAGGCACACGCCAGCACTGTTCTATGACCTGGCGTCTCCATCTCCTAATTGTTGTGAAAGAAATCAACTTAACTTTGCACTTAGATCCACACTGTGCTTAACATTTCACCAGTGAACCCCAAATGCCTCTGTTCTTTAATATAATTAAATAATTTACATTTATTTGATTGGCAATGATATTGAACATTTTTTTTTCATATTGCCCATTTGCATTTCTTCCTTTGAGAAGTATCTATTCAGTTCTATAGTCTATTTTTCAATTGCTCATTGTTTGGTTGGGTTATTTGTTTAGTGTTAAGATTTTTACCCCTGAATATCTTTCCAAAAGAATTCAAGTCAGAACATTATAGTATTATAGTGATACATACACATTTATGTTTATTGAAGGAATGATTCATGATAACCAAACTATGGAATCAGCCTACGTGCCCATCAACAGATGAAAATTTTAGTATACCTGCACAGTGCAATTATCCTGAGCCCTAAAGATGAGCAAAATGTGTCATTTATAGAAAACTGGGTGGAACTAGATAGTATTATGATTATTCTTTTTATAGTTTTAGTTTAATATTTATAGGTCATCCATGCAGTTCTGTTCTCTAATGAACAGAATGTAAGATCAGCCAGACTCAGAAAGTAAAGAGTCATATTTTCTCTCATATATGGAATCTACAAAGAAACTGAGACACAAATGAGGTTTCATATAAATGAGGAGAAATACCAGTAGAACACTGAAAGGGAACTTGGGAGGGAGGTGGTCAGGTGGAAAGGAGATTAAATGAAGGAAACAGCTCAATCCTATGTAAAGTTGAGAAGCTATCAATACTAATTTCAATACTATAAAAGGTAACGAGAAGAGTTAGTTGGTATCTAGAGGAAAGTACATAGGGTGCCATGTATATGTATGTTTCTAGCACGCTGAACTTCAATCTGATGTATGGTTATAATATGCCAATAAAATATATTAAATAATTAATATTTTATATTATTAATTAAGCTAGAAATTAATATATATTTATTTCTGAGATCTACTGTGTTTTACCAAAATGAGGGGTCAAACCTGTCAGGAGGTGTGTGGACACTTCCCAAGGTGACTGTCGTGTTTCAGGCCAGTATGTCAGTAAGCATGCTTTGCATGCATTCTGGTTTATTATAATTAATTTTTATAGTTCTTTCACACAGTTTTGTTGTTTAAAGGACCAAATATAAAATTCAAATATATTTAGCTTGACATTTCAGAAATAATTTTATGGGCTCATAGCAGTGCTTGAACATATACATCTTTAGCATACATTGGATGAATGAGCACCCTGGTCTTGAGATTTATTTAGGCCAAGATACCGTTAACTAGGAATCACAGATCTCATTTAACAATGATATAAGTAGTAGAATAATATGGGAAAGGAGCAAATTTACAAAGTAGAATCTGTAGTTTAAGAAATTGGTGGATTGTTTTGATGAAACTTTATAGCATATCACCTATCTTGGAAGTAGAGTATGTGTGGTCCTGTATGTGGCTGTTTGTGTGTGCATGACTGTTTGTAATAATGCTCAACCCATTACTTGAAGAAGCTGATACCATGTCTTTTGGGTAGACTTTGATAGACATCTTTTATTATATCAAGCTCAGTTGAAATCTTTTTTAAAGTTTTGAGTCTGCAATAAAAACATTTTTTGTTATTTTTGTCATCATTGCTGTAGCAATTTGGGTAGTGAGTCACAATACATATTCTGAGTAATGTTCCAGCTTAAAAAGAACTGATAAGACACTTAAATAAAATCGTAATGGTGACAGTTGCTGTACGCAGTTATATATGCAAGGAATACATATATACTTTGCTGTGCAAATTTCACACACTGTATTCTTGCTTTTGTGCTTTACAAAAAGATATATTAATGTAGCTGTATTCTCAGCAAATCTTTTCTAGCTGTTAATGGCCTGATAAAAGACCTAGATTTAGGAAAGTACATCATAATCAAGCACAAGCTATGGCTTAGTAGTCAAGGGAATAAACACTGTGAAAATTCATTAGTAAAATGTTAATCCAAGCAAGATCTAAGCAAGTGAAAGAAAATCAATTCAAGGGGAGAATGTATAACTTTATTGATGTTTTCACCCTTGTTGATACATTGTTTGGGGTAAAGATTTTTGTGTTTTCTGCATAAATATAAATTTATATTGTCAAATTCATTTTGACTTATTAGGCTCCTATAGCTAAGTATGTTGTGGCGTTGTTAAAAAAATGATGTCATTTTGTGCATGGAGAAATAAAAATACCTCATTTGATGACCAGTGATTCTCATTGTATGCACCACTCATTTCTCATCCTAGGTTTGAATCAAAGGCCAAAGTGGCATCACTGCTTTCTGGAGCTAGGCTGGCTCAAAGCCTAGGGAAAACCAAAGTCATGAATGGATTTTCTTATCCGCCATTTTTATGTGAACCTGCATACAGGCACACATACAGCACCAACATGTCCTCATTGTTAATTAATTTACCATGTGTATCTCTTTTAAAAGGAATTAAACCCAGTAGGAGTAGAAGAGTTGTTCTCATACAAAAATGATTTTTCACTAGGACACGTGACAATGTATGAAAGGCCTTGTTGATTGTTGCAAGAGTGGGCTTGAGTAGCAATGCTGACATCCAGCAGTTAGAGGCCAGAGACCCTGGGAAGCAACCAGCTGCAGTGTATAGGACTCCTCCACCACAGAGAGTCATTAAGCCAAGGTTTGAGAAACTAGTCCTGATCTATATCTCACTTAAGTGTCAACATGTGCTTATAGTGAATATAAAAGAGGCTGTCTTCTAAAAATCAAATTCTATGAAAGGAGCCATGGGATAAGGAGAAATAAATCTTTGTCCTGGTCCTGCCTCTCACCAGTTTTATTGACTCCATTGCAATTATTTCATATTTTTCCCAAATAATGGTGATGATACCTCCCTTGAGTGTCTGCTATTGTGAATGATAAATTATATAGGTAAAGAATGTTAGTGAGAAACTGTAAAGAATTGTTTTATTTTCTTTTTGGTACTGGAGTGTTTTTCCTCCAAGCTACACTCTAAGCTTTTTTTTATTTTATTAAATTTCTAAGGATATTGCTAAGTTGCTGAGGCTAGTTGCAAATCTGTGATCCTCCTGTCTGAGACTCTCAGGTATTGAGATTACAGGCATAGTCTGTCACACTAGGCTAGGTAAAGATGTTTTTTAAGCAATGACATTTTTAAATTAGTATTACCTGTGGGTATAGTAGTGTACCTGTACTCTCCTCCTAGGCTTTTAGACAGATAAGGGATCACACAGATATATGTGCACAGAATGAAGAGAAACAAAAGGGATATAGTCTGTGGTGGGAACGCCACAAGCACATTTTCAGCTATTTTTCCCAACTTTCTAGCCTTTAATTTTATCTCTTCCTAAAAATCATCTGGTCAGTACATCTTTGGCCAGGTTCCATGTACTGTCATGCAACAGTTGCAGTCTGCTTATAGTAAAAAAAAAATAACAGTCCACCATGTTTTCTCACTATAGATATAAAGCCCTCCCTATAGATATATGGATATCAAATTTTGGGGGTAAAACCTAAAGGTGACAGAGTTGCAGGTCTCAGTAAATGCCATGAACCAATCTATCAACTAATATTTTTTACCTTATTTAACAGTGCAAAGATCAGTTAGATAAGTATCCTGGCTATGATGGCTTATCTGCTCCACTTTAATCTTCAATTTTAAGTCAATTAAATAATAAATATAGTCTTTAATTTTTCTTTGAAATGAAAATTAGATTATTTCCTTTGCCTTTACTAGATGTCTGCTTTTTAGAAAAGGCAAGTTAGAAAGTCAAAGTTAGAGGCTATAGAATTGGAAAAAAATACTTTGAAGTTATATAGTCCTGTCTTAACCAATACAACCTACATTGGTCTCTACATTTCCTAAAACATTCCAAATATTTGACTGCACCAGGTGACTTCTTCACATATGGGTATATGTGGTATTGGGGATTGAACCTAGGGGTTTGTTCTGTTGGAACTGTATCTCCAGCCCAAGTTCAATTTTGAAACAAGGTCTTGCTAAATTAATGAGGCTAGCCTCAAACCTGTGACCTTCCTATCTCAGCCTCCAAAGTGCTGGGATTACAGGCATTTGATACCATGCCTGGCCATATTTGACTTCTTAAAAGTGAAGATATGATCTTTAAGGCATCTCATTTCCTTGACAAAGATTGTAATTAATAGGATACCTTTTCTTCCTTTATATCAAAGTCTGTGTTCAAATATCAGCAAATCATTCTCTTTACCTGTGCTTACCAGAGCATCTCAGATCAAGTCTCCTTTTATTTCAACATGATTCTTCCAGAAATGTAAAAGGACAGATACCATAATTTCTTAATCTTATGTCTTTTTTTTTTTTTTTTTTTTTGCAGTACTGGGAATTGAACCCAGGGGCATTCTACCTCCAAGCTATACCCCCAGCCCTATTTTTTATTCTTAATTTATTTTATTTTATTTTTGGTGGTACTGGGGTTCCTGGAAGTCCTTATACCTCTGGGCTATACTCCAAGACCTATTTTATACTTTTTTTTTTTTTTGGAAACAGGGTCTTCTTAAGCCAGGGCGGCTGGCTTCGAACATGCATGATCCTCTTGTCTCTGCTTCCCAAACGCGGGGATAACAAGCATGTGCCACCACACCCAGCTTTTATTCTTTATTTTAAACCAGGGTCTCAATAAGTTTTAGAGGGACTCACTAAATAGCTGAGGCTGGCTGTGAACCTACGATCCTCCTGTCTCAGCCTCACAAGTACAGGGATTACAAGCATTCACCAAGTCAGCTTCTTATGTCTTTTTATTCCCCTGTAGTACTGGGGATGGAACCCAAGGGCATTCTACCTCCTAGCTATACCCCCAGCCCAACTATTTATTCTTTATTTTGAAACAGGGTTTCACAAAGTTGTGGAGAGCCTAAGTAGCTGAGGCTGTCTGCGAACTGAACCATGATCCTCCAGTCTCAGCCTTCTGAATGCTGGGATTACAAGCATGTGTCATCACATCCGGTTTTTCTTATATCTTTTTTAAAGAAATATTTGTTCATATTTTCTCCTCATTGTGAGAATGTCCTCATTTTGTGCATATTCCATTTTGTTAATGCTGTATTTAAAATGTGACATCAAAAATAAGATTCATCCAGGTTTGCTCTTACCAGACTATGGAGGTCACCATGTTATGGGCATGATGACACGTGGATTGGAGTGAAGATTCATAAACTCTGAAATCTAAAATGAATCAAGCTAGAAATCACTGAAAGATTATGTTGTCAAAAGGCCATTGTTATCTCTCCTTTCTTCCAATCACTCCTTTCTTTCAATCACTTTCTTCCAATTTTTTCATAATATATTTGGAGCAGCAGATAGATATAAGCCAGAAACGTGCCTTATATTTTGGAAAGAAACAAATTCAACTTCTGATTTTACGGCAAAGATTTTTTCATATTAAAACAGAGTCCCATGGTTTTGAGGTTCCATCTTCTCAAGGCCCTCTTATGGTAATTGTAGTCTATATTGGTCCCCTGTTGGTAGTTCCTCTGTGTGCTTTTCCTTTGCTTAAATGTGTCATAAAGCCATATGGCTATGTTTATCTCCTTGACTATCATGACAGTGGATAGTGTGAAATGATCATTGCATGTTTGAGCACACACATCCTGCTGGGTCAACTCATCTCAGAGCCTAAGCTTCTCAATTGTGGCTTTAGCACTACCTCCACAACTGAAAGGCATACACAAACACAGATGAACACACACACACACACACACACACACACACACACACAGACAACATACACAAACACACCAATCAAGAGGTTTATCATTCAGAAGCATTAATTTCACTTATAAGTTAGGAAATACTCACTAGTCTAATAGTAAAGAAAATACAGATATGTTCTGGATTAAAATATAAAATCCTATGGAATTTTCAAATTAAACATGAGATTTTAAATATGTCTCTAGTTTTCAAATGTATCCCCCCAAAGCTCAAGACTGATTGGTTTGCTCCTTCTTTTGAACTTGGATACAACTCATTTTCATTTTAATACCAATATTATATATTGGTATTAAATATATACTAATATTGATCTGTTTTAATTTTAATACCAATATTAAGACAGTTCTTGTTACTGGTTTTATGTGTTTGGAGAAAGTGTGAAATGAATTAAAATTGATGGAAGACCAGTTTCTACGTCAACTCCCTTCTCCAAGGCTTCTCTTAGAAATCCCTGGTTTGCTGCTGCATCAGGATCCTTAATGGTTTCCATTTTGTATTAAGTGGTGCTGCAAATCTCCTGAACCCATGTACAAGTCACTATTTATATATAAACATTTGTGCATTTTTCTTGGATAAAGGTCCTTATATTTTCTTGATTTCCAAAACACAAATACAGCCATGGCCCAGACAAAATGAAGACCAGGAAGTATGTCACAGCATCATTCATTACCCATATGTCCTCAAGAAGAGGTGGCAGGTATGATCTTACCTAAGTGTGCAGGAGCACATATTTTCTTAGCTCCTAAGGGGATGAACTTGAACTCCTGAAGAATGAGGGGAGTGAGAAAGAACTTACCAAAGAAAAAAATTTCCAAACTACAAAAGCTAATAACAGGAAAAATAAGCTATAGAGATTTCATAGTTTTGCCATGGCCATATATATATATACTTTGAAAATAATCTGGAATTAATAGGGATGAACAATTTATTACAAAGAGTAGAGAGTTGGGTGTAAACATATTCAGGGCCTGTCCCTTTGTCTTTCCCTCTTTCTTCACTCCCCTCCTCTCACAAAAGTGAAAGAGACATAAGAATAGCTTAATATCTAGAATTAACAAGCCTCTGAAAATCCACCTGGCAAAGCTGCCTCCTCCTGTGAAACAACTGAACCTTTATCCTTTCCCATTACATCGGATGAAATATGGCTGTGTGATCCATTTCTCCCTTTGAGTATTAGGTGGCCATAGCAATTAACTAATTTTGTTCCTATGAGGTAAAGTTATAGGATAAGGCACATTTAACATGGGAAAAGAAGAAAGATGAGTTGTTTGTTCTAAGGGGTTGTTATGTAGATAAAAAGAAAAGCATTTCCCAATGTCAAGGGCTCCACTTGGGTACCTGAACCGTCCCTCAGAAACCCACGTCTTGTGGCCTTGTGAAGAAGAAGCACAGAAACTAATCTATGCCTTAGGCTGGACTAGGAAGGAAGTGAATTACTGAGCATATGTACTGTTTGTTGAATATTTTTATTAGGTAAATACTGGAATGGCTCTTAAGTTATCCAGACGTAAAAGATTTCTTTAATACTGACATCTCAGAAATCTCTAAATTGAGTTTTGAAAAAGAAGTTTGTCAGATCTTCCTTTCTCAGTCCCTTACACTCTATACTTGAATGCTTACTATATGAAAGTGACAGGGAGGCCAAGAATAATGATGACATAGTTCTAACATGTATGTGGCGCTTATTGAAAACCAGAAGCAATTCAGAGTTATTTACATCTGTTAGCACATTAATTTTTCTCAGAAATCTCTAATACTGAGCCTTGAAAGAGGAGTTTGTGAGATCTTCCTTTCTCAGTCCCTCACACCCTAAACTTTAATGATTAATATATGAAAGTAATAGGGAGGCCAAACAATGATGACATAGTTCTAACATGTATGTGGCCATTATTAAAGACCAGAAGCAATTTATGTTATTTACATCTATTAGCACTTTAATTTTTATAATTACTTTATATGATACATATAAATTGAATCTCACTTTACAGATCAGGAAACAAAGGCCAGAGAAAGAAATACCTTGCCTAATCTCACATGACTAGCAAGAGGAAATACCAGCTGCCACAATTAGATATAAAATGATCCCTTGAAGAATTCATAAATTGATGTTTGAAACTCATAATTGGGTGATGGGGGTTGTAATCCCAGAAGTGGGTAAATCCATTTTAATTGGTTTACCTGGGTATTATCTAGTAGGTCTTTAATTGTGGATGGAGGAAGTGGTCCCTGGGGGTAAAGTCTTAGAGATTATATATGGATCCTCCTCCCCCTACCTTCTCTCTTGCTTTCAGCCTCCATGATGTGGAGAGCACAGCACATGTGCTCTTTTTCTCTCCCCATCTAACCATGGTGCTCTGAGGTTCTCAGTACCCACCCTCACATTCACTGAGCCTGAAGCCATAAAAAATCTTCTTTGCTCTAAGTTATGTGGTCAGTCTTTAGATTATAGCTAAAGATGATGACTGCAAAAATGCTGATGAATACACCAGCTCAAGAGTCTGGCTCTGGGTCCTGGACAGCCTCAGAAACTTAGAGAGGCCCTATACAACTTAGTGACACCCAGTTTTAAAACAAAAAGTAGACTACAGCTGGAAGTGTAGCTCAGAGGTAGAATGCCTGGGTTCAACCCCCAGTCCCCTAACACTCCCCAAATGAGTTTTTCTCTGGAGCTCAAGGTCAGTGCTGTAATCTTAGACTGACAGAAGAGAAAGTGTAGCTAGAATAGGTGTACAATCTCTTCCAAGTTTTATCACTGTTACACACAGAGATTGGTTTTTATCTGGGTCCAACTGACTGCACAGGCCTTTTCCATTTCAATGGCAATTCACAAAACCTACACCTAGCAGGACAATACTGGAATTCACCCTGTCAGGGCTACTAGTCTTGAACTGTGATGTCTGAAGGCAAGATAAGTAGCAAAGGTGCAACCAAATGGACCTTGTTATGTCATTGTCTATACATACTTTATGCTTCATGACTTTGCCTTCATGCCATCTAGCTGTCTCCTGTATCCCTGGTAAAGCCAAATTCAGCCAGGGCCACAACTTCAAAAGGTCAGGCACAAGATCTTCATTTAGAAGTATAAAGTGTTCCACCAGATAGCTCTTCTCTCCTTTTATAGCCTTATCTTTTCATGAACTCCATGTGTATGGCTACTGTGTACAGAAAATGTGCAATAGTGGTAAAGGGCAAAAATCTAACCTCATGATACTTAGAAGTCAGGATCAGAGAGATTTGTGGAGGACTGGTTCTGTTGCTCCTCTTTTCATACTTTTTCTCTAGGATAAGTCCTTGTGAACACATATGCACACACACATACCATCACTCATGCTGCTTACAAACAGCATTCTTCCATCTATAATATAAAAGACTGACTATATAACTCAGAGGAAATAAGAGGTCAGAAAAGAGAAAGGGAGGGAGAGAGAGAGAGAGAGAGAGAGAGAGAACGAACAAACGATTTGTATAATTCCCAAGGCTGTACCTCCAGGGTCTCTCCTTTAGCTACCACCCACATGAATCCATTACAATGGATTATAATATATTTATTCATTGCTGTGATTTTGATCCTTATAACTTAATTATATCAGATCCAAACATTAATAAATGACCTCTTTAAGGGACATTTTATATATAACTATTACACATTTTCAGGACTTGTTATTCTCAGTCTAAGCCCATCCTGAAACATCAATTTCCCTCTCTCATTCAGTATTATTTCCATGTCTCTGATGTTTCACTAGTTTTCTTGTCATATGCATATTTCTAATCTTCCCCCAATAGATAGTTCTTTGAAGGTAGGGTCACTTTGTGCCCATCTATCTTGTTCTCATTAAATTTGCAGTATATACTAGCAAAAGTTCTCTAATCTTTTAGAGAGCAAGGAAAAGAAGGATCAAATACTTGTTATACTCTAGGAAAATAACATTGTAAACCCCTTAAATAATGCTTTTTCCTGCAGGAAAATATGAGTTCCTTTATTTCTCTTTTTTAGTGGATTCATATCAAATGAATACTCACAAATCATTTAATAGTTGATATTTTGTCCCTTCTTTTAGTAATTGCTCAGTAAACTGTATAATTGGTTCTATCTAAATTATTAACTGAATTAAAGTCCTGATACTTTCATTTGTCTCTGGTTCCTATTTAGAGATTTGTTAGTGAAGCTGATGGGAAACCAATGGATATCTAGGGAGTAGGAGCTCATTAACTCAAACTGCTTGCAAGAATTTTTTTATGCAACCTATGTTATTTGTCATGCTTTTTTTTTGTGTGTGTGGTACTGGAAATGGATCCCAGTGGCATTCTACCTCTGAGAGACACCCCCAGCCTTAATTTATTTTATATTCTTTATTTTAAAACAGGGTCTCACTGAGTTGCAAAGGGCCTCACTAAATAGCTGAGGCTGTCCATGAACCCAGATCTTCCTGCCTCAGCCTCCCAAATGCTGGGATTACAAGCATGCTCCACCAGGCCCAGCTATTTTTCATGCTTTAAAAGTGGCACAAATTATGCTGGGCATGGTGGTGCACGCTTGTAATGCCAGCACTTGGGAAGCTGAGGCAGGAAGATTGTATAGGTTCGAAGCCAGCCTCAGCTACTTAGTGAGGCTCTCAGCAACTTGGTGAGACCCTGTTTCCAAATAAAATATAAAATAGGTCCAGAAGTATAGCCCAGAGGTAGAAAGCCTCTGGGTTCTACCCCCAGTACCACCAAAATAAATAAATAAATAAATAAATAAATACATACATAAAGTACAAATTAAAAAATAACAAGCCTTGTAAGCCCTTATCACTTTTCTTTGTAAAGACAACCTTTTCTTAGATGGTGTGTTAGTCAGCTCTTTGTGAGCAAAATACCAGACAAGAACAATTTATAAGAAAAAAGGGTTATTTTGGTACACAGTTCAGAATATCCAGTCTATGGTTGGTTGGTTCCAAGGAAGAAACTTTATAGTAGGATGGCATAGAGCATAGTGGAGGAAAGCCGCTGAGCTCACGGCAGCTAGAGAGAGAGGGGGAGAGAGAGAGAGTGAGAAAGAAGAAGAAGAAGAAGAAGAAGAAGAAGAAGAAGAAGAAGAAGAAGAAGAAGAAGAAGAAGAAGAAGAAGAAGAAGAAGAAGGAGAAGTAGAAGCAGCAGCAGCAGCTGGAGGGGGGAGGGGAGGGGAGGGGAGGAGAGGAGAAGGGAGGAGAGGAGAGGAGGGAGATATTGACCCTAAGGGCACATAATCCCCAATGATACACTTCTTAAGCCAACAATTGATTGACCCATGAAGTCAGAGCCCTCATGAGGCAATCATTTTCCAAATGCTGCCTTGGAGCAGTGCTGCTTTGTGGAGCAAGACACAAGACTTTCCCTGGCATTTCAGCTCCAAACCAAGACACATCACCTTTATTCAATCTTTAACCTGATTGACCAAGATATAAATACTCAGTGTTCATGTCCAGACAGGGGGCTGATGATAAATGGCAAAGGCCACTCTTATTTAGAACCCAAGAATATAAGCCATTTTGGATGACCTAATGAGCCCACAATAGAAATTCAATATGATGCTTTTACCAACTTCACTATGGTAAATATGTATGCAGATGTTTTGTATTTTTTTCAGTTTCCCAATTCATAAAGCTTTATTTGGAATTATGATTTTATTTTCCTTGGAAATAGTCCTAGAAATTTAGTTAGGAGTTAAATAACTTGTGATTTTTAAACAATTATTTCATTGGTGCATAGCAATCATACATCATAGTGTGGTTCAATGTGGTACAAAGTAGATACATGCACACAGCATTTTGTATAATGTCCTACTCATTCCACCCCTCTCTTTCCTCTTCTGTCACCAAAGGAGTTAGTGAGATTGGTAGTGATATCTTCACTTATTGCCAGAGTATCATATGCAAGACACTGAGCTGAATCAAATACAATTTTTCTTTTTCCTTTTTTATTTAATGGCAGGATTTCACCAAGAAGTGTGTGTGTGTGTGTGTGTGTGTGTGTGTGTGTGTGTGTGTGTATTATTGGGGATTTTACCTAGAGGCATTCTACCACTGAACTACACCTGTGGCCCTATTTTATTTTTGTTTTGAAAAAGGGTGTTGCTAAACTATCACACTTGACTACAAAACTGTATAGGCATGTGCCACCACAGTTGTGTCTTCAAGCTTTTGATTTACTGGTGTGTAAGCAAAAACATCCGAAACCTGGATAGAGTATTGTTTCTCCAATTCATATAGCCACACATCCATTAGTTGGGATTAATGCTCAGCATATTATTTTGAGAAATTACTGATTTTAAGACTTTATAATTTATCACTACTACAGTTCCTATACAAAAAAATAAAAAGAAGGCTCTTAATCTGTTCCAGATATCTCTGTTCATGTGACTTTATAACTCTCAAAGGCACCTATACCTCAGACCATCATCTTTGGGTTTTACTATCACTATGAATTTTATGGGGACACAAACATTTTGAACATAATAGTACTTCATGTATAGGGCTTAGCACCAAAGGAGTATTCATTCAGTGATAAATATTCTTAAGATGATTGCTGTTTATTCAGAATAAAGAGCTAATTGGATGTTGTTAGTGATATTTTGGGCAGGAAGCTGGGGGTGGGAGGATCATGCTATCAGCCCTGCATTGCTTTCTTCCTGTGGTGTCCTGACTCTGTATCCTAGTGCCTGTGGGTCCCTTCTGCACTATTCCTGTCACAGCATGCTCCTCTTTCTCTTGATGGAGGGACTAGGACACACTGGTAGGAAAGAGAAGTGGCCTGATGCCCAGTTCTTCTCAGAGTCTAGGTTCAGCTCCACACACTTGCTCGTGTCTGATACATTTGCCTCTCAAATTGCAGCTTTGGTTAAACTTGGCATATTCAGCTTGGGCTCTGATCAAGGCTATAATATAATTTCTAGGAGGAAACCATGTAGAGATACACACTTTCTTCATTGTGAGTTAATTCTAAATGAAATAGGCAAAAACAAAAATATCCATAGTCCTTGTGGAGAATTCATGGTTAAAACCTAAAAGAGAGATGCCCACCGTCACTCATGCAATATAACGTAATACATAACTGAGGCAGGGTAAGGCAGAAATAGTGGCATGTAATAAAGTTGATATTCCAGCCTATGTGAACATATCTAATCATTTCAGACCTTTAAAATTATAATACCTAGCTGTTGTGGTTACATGCCTGTAATCCCAGTACTCAGACAGAAGGGTAAGACAGGGGGATCTCAGGTTTAAAGACACCCTCATAAAGAAGTGAGACTTTCATCAACCTAGTGAGACTCTGCTTCAAAATAAGAAATATAATTGGGCAGGAGTTGCCAGAATGCCAAGTTTAGCCCAAAAGTAGAATGATAGGCTTAATGTGTAGTATCACACACAAAAAAGTTATAATACCTAATTTTATTTCAATTTCTTCTTTATAAAACACATACAGAGCTGGGCATGGTGATACATACTTGTAATACCAGTACTTGGGAGGCTAAAACAGGAGGACAAAAGGAGGTTTAAAGACAGTTGCATCAATTTTGTGAAACCCTCATCAATGTAGTGAGATCCTGTTTCAAAAAAATAAAATAAAATAGGCCTGGGGTGTGGTTCAGGGGTAGAATTCACTTGGGTTCAATCTCTAGTACAATATATACACAGACACAATAAAAACAAAAAACATCACATTAGATTTCTCAGAAATAAAATGTCCCATTAGATGCAAGGACTGGTCTAACATTTCATGGCATAGTGTCTAGATGCAAGACCCTCCTCTAATAGATGTCAACACCTGCCAATGACACAGCCTCCCCTCATCCATCCTCAAATTCTATGCTGCTATTGAAGCACCAAGGGAGATGTCAGTAGTGAGGGCAGCACTAGAGTGTTACCCATCGTCCAGAAACTAGTGAAAATCTTTACTGCCTCTAGTGCTGCACAAGGGACTGTGGACTTTTGTTCTGGGTTTTCATTTTTGTTGTTGTAGCTTATATTCATTGACACATATTAATTTTACAGATTGATGGGATTCACACCATACATTCATGCATTGATAATGTCTTGCTGTGGAATTTAAAAATAGTATATTATATGGACTCTGATCTTAATGAGCATTCTCTTTTTTTTCCCCTCTGTGTGTATGCACATGTGTTACTGGAAATCTGAAGCAGGATCTCACTAAATTGTTGAGGGATTTACTAAATTCTTGAGGCTGTCCTTTAATCTGTGATCCTCCTATTCCATCTGCTGAAGAAGCTATGCACCAGGCATAATTGTGCAAGGCTGTAATCCCAGCTATTTGAGAGGCTGAGTCCAGAGAATGGCACATGTGACTCAGTCTTGGCAGTTTAGTGAGGCCTTGTCTCAGAGTAATACATGCTGGGGGTGAAGTACCATGGTAGCATGCCCTTTGGATTGATGGATGGATGGATGGATGAATGAATGAATGAATAAGAAAAAACTATGTCTAATTTTGCCATTCATTAAATTCTTTGTAACAGGTGAGGAGCTGATATTGAAAAGCATACTGATTTGGGGATTACAGCAATTTGAACTTGGATTCTATATTGAATTAGCTTCACACATGCTCCCAGACCCAGTTCTTTCATTTGCAAAAATTACTATAATAATGTCCATGTCATAGAATTTGGTAAAGGTCAAGACATCCAATTAACCTGCTGGATATGTAATTATGTCTCAAAATTGCTAAGCTATCTTTATTTTTTATGGTGGTGTTCTATTTGCACCTGAAATAGAGAAAGCTCGCTCAAACATTAAGTGATAAAAGTTCTCTTCTTTCCCAAACCCCCAATTTAGCCTTATTCACCACAAAGTAATACTTTTGTAAAATACAAGGAAACTAACCATTAGACACATAAAATTAAGCACTGGGCATGGTGGCGCATGCTTATAATCCCTGCGCTTGGGAGGCGGAGACAGGAGGATCGCGCAGGTTCGAAGCCAGCCTTGCTGGCTTAAGAGACCCTGTTTCCAAATAAAAATATAAAAAATAGGTGTCTGGGAGTGTAGCCCGGAGGTAGAATGGTTTTCAGGAGCCCCAGTACCACCCCCAAAAAATCCATAAAATTAAAATTTTTTTCAATGAGAAAAAAAACCCACAAGCCAAGTTTTATGATGAGATTTAACATGGATAAAATTAGGCATCAGATTTCTACGGATGTCCCAGGACTCACCTTCATACTCTTTACCTGGCTTCCCCAGGACTAGTGACAAGGGGACCCTGAGTGTGTCTGAAGGTCACACTTAGAGTAGCAAAAACTGGAAGGTAATGGTATGCTTAAATTTCACCTGATTCAGAGGAGAAATCTTAGGTTACTTTATTGAAAGCCTTTACATCAAGTCATTATTGGAACAGCACCCTAGGTTAAAGGATTCAAGGTGCCTGGACATTCTTTTTACTTACTCTCAACCAAAGGTCCTGATTTGCATTACAAAGAGGAATTGGAACTTAATGAAAACCTTTGCAATGTACAACTCTGAGTGTTTTACATATCTCTATTTCAAAGCTAATGCTCAGTACTTAATACTCAGTTTTGTTTCTTGAGGGACTGGAGATCATGAGGCTTGTAGTCTGAACTTTCACCTTCTATTTCCTGTTCAGAATGAACCACAATGGAATGCATGCCTGTTCCCATCATTCCCCTCTGTGCTGCATGCAAGTGCCATACTGGCCTGTTCTGGGGCTTCTTCACTTCCAGCTCTCTGTCTTCACTTTGCAATTCGCCCTGTGTTTTATGTCCTAATTGCTCTAAAATCTGGGGAGCTCCTTTCCCCACACCTCACTTTTTTCTCTCTTTATGTCTTTCTCTGCTTATATTTTTCTCTCTTCTTAGCCTGCACTAACTGCTCCTTGGATGGCTAACTGCTAGTTAACCTTCATTTCATTCAGATGATTCTGCTCTGTGAGCTCCAACTTTCTTCTGCATATATTGACCACTGAACTAATCACATTATTCTAAAACCATCTGTTTGTCCTCATTTCTTATTCATCAGCAAATGCCCAATGAATGTTTGAAAACTGACCATAACTGAGTTAGCTGTCATGACTGTGTTGAGAGGCACTAAAAAAATCGACCTGCATACTGATAAGCCAAACACAACGTTTATTGTACAAATTTGGTTGAAGCAAAGCAGAAGCCAAAATCATCATATTTACCCATCAGTAAAACAAGAAATGCATAATCAAGGTCATCTCTCTACACACCCCTTCCATTTCTTCATTCTAGATCCACTTTGACATAAACTGAAGTCGTGTGTATTTTATAGCCAGTAAAGTACTACCAGTCATGGATTAGGACTCCACTCTAATGAAGCAAAGAACTTAAGAGAAATAAGACACAGACTAGAATAATAGGCAAGATACCAGGTTGGATTACCACTGTAGCCATGATAATTTTAAACAAAATGAAGTCTCTCATTTCTGAATTGGAAAAAAACATGGTAATAAGGTTATTATCATCCTATGTCATAGGATTATTTTGAAAGAGAAAAATTTTATGATTTACATAAACACCTGGTATAGTGTCAAGGACAATAAATGATGAATATTATGATCAGAGGTAGCTATTTATATTCTCTTTAAAAGCTTTTTAAATCTAGCTCTGCTTTGTAATTTTTTATAGCTTAATTCCCTGGAGATAAGGTTTGGGGACATAAACTCAAAAGACACATCAAAGTATGTCTCTGCTCATCTTAAAACCAGCCCTATAAATTATAACAAGTATCTGATCTCAGAAGGTGTTACTTAGCCTATCCCCAATGAAATAGGTTTTGAAAATCTGAGTTTTTTTCTTTTTCTAAATTGTGAGAGACCTTGGAACTCATGCCCAGAAATTAAGATGAAATAAAATAAAGGCACAGGAGGATGTCAAAATGATTTACTGAGGGAATGTTACTTTGTCCTGGCACCAGAGAGCAGAGATTTAATAAGGATCTGCTTATTACAGCTCCAAATCTCAGAGTGCTTCCTATAAAAGCTTAAGAAACAGTAAGGAAGCAAAGAAGTGGTTCCAAGGAGTTTCTGGATGAGGACATGAGAAAGATATGTGTTCCTTATCATCCCTGGAGGAGCTATGTGCTCTTAGCTGTTTGGCCAGATATTTGAGTTGGTTGATTTTTCTAAGCTATCTATGTGGGGCAGGAGAATATTGGGTGTTTGAGCAATGGGAAAACACTTTGATTTAACAGGGCCGCAATGGGGATAATTCAGCAGTGTTGAAAATATTTTTAAGACACATTAAAGAGGAGGTATTAGGTTCCTGGCCTCCCAAGGTTCTGCACCCCAATACTCAACAAAAGTTAAGCTAGGTCATGTCTCAGAAGGAGCAAGGGCCACAGTGGGTTGGCCACCTAGGGCAGCTGTCATCAGTGCTACTCCTCACCAGCAGCCTGGCTGAAAGGTACCCAAGTTTAAGACTTGTACAAAAAGAAAGAAAAAAAAAAAGAAAAGTGAAAAGGGACAGAAGGATTGACAATGTAAAATCCTTGGGATTCTGTTCTTCATAAAATCCCAGCTTTCCTGCAGCAGGTCCTGACCTCAGGTAGCTTTTCCTCTTCTGGCAACTATATAGCACACAGCACCCATGCCCTTTCCTCTGGTTACTTAGTACAATTTTCTTTCTTTTCCTGCCCCTGTGACAAGAACACTTGCTCTGTATATTATTTTTCACAACAGCATCAAGATTTTCCCAATTTATTTCCAAAATTAATCCCTACCATAAGGACACCAGAGGGTCTTTAGAAAACACTTGTGCCAAAACACTTTGTGGCACATGCTTATAATCTCAGTACTTGGAATGCTGAGATGGGAGATTCATGCCAGCCAGCCACCTCAGCAACTTGTGAAGCCCTCCACAATTTAGTGAGACTCTATTTCAAAATAAAGAAAATAAAATGGGGATAGGGTGTGGCTCTGAGGTAGAATGTCCACCACACCCACCTGGGTGAGTTTGTGATGTTTAAACTTAGTGCATGTAAATCTCTGACTAACACATACAAAGAGGCAGCTCCTTGGCAATGCCCTTCCTAACCTCATGAAATGTAGACGAGAACCTCTGCAAGTCTAAGGAATGATGTTTAATGAAGATAATGGTAATCCATATCTTTAAAACAGTTGACAAAAGATGAAGTCCAACAAGTTTACTTAGCATAAAATTCTCCAATCCTTCTCCTTCAGCGCCCAATGCTAAGTTAGAATCCCAGAGAGTGTTTCTTCAAGTTTCCTCCTGAAAAGTTTTTCCTCTTCTTCACCAACTCACATCTTGCTCCATTTTAATTAACACTATGCCTCACATATTTCATAAATTATCTCCAGAATGTGATGCTTGATCTCAATGATTTAAAAAATAAACATCAGGAACCAAACATGGTGGTGCACTCCTATAATCTCTGTACTTGAGAAGCTATGACAGAAGATGACAGATTTGGTACAAGCCTCAGTAGCTTATTCAGAACTTCTGCAAATTAGTGAAACCCCCCCCCCCCTTTTTTTTTGGTGGTGGTACTGGGAATGGAACCCTCCTACCTCCGGCCTACACTCCCAGACCTAATTTTTATATTTTATTTGGAAACAGGGTTTCTTTAGCCAGGAAGGCTGGCTTCGAACCTGCTTGATCCTTCTGTCTCTGCCTCCCAAGTGTGGGGATTGCAAGTGTGTGCCACCATGCTCGGCATGAAACCCTATTTTAAAAAACAAAATAAAATAGTGCTGTGGTGTAGCCTAGAGGCTGAACTCCTTGGGTTCAAATAGCAGTACACAAAAGGGAAAAAAAAGAAAGAAGAAAACAGTAAGTGTTAGGTTTATCTCTAAGTGACAGAATCACCTAAACATGGAAACAGAGTGTCCCATATCCTTTGTTCTCATTATGGGTTGCCCTATATAAACCACCTGCACAGGCTACTATGGGATCTACCACTCCAACATCTCCTAAGGGACTATTTCAACTTTTGTTTTATTTGAGCTTTACTTTTGCTAGCTGTATAGAGCACATATTCTTTAAAGCCAAAGGGGATTTAACTTTCTAAGCACACCTGGGGCAACTTACCACACTCCAGCAAGATGTGAAGTGCACCCTTGGGATTCTCCCAGAGCACACAAGTGCACACCCAGAGCATCAAGGCAGAACACAGGCACCAGGCCGAGGAACAGTACCCAGGCACAATGACTGCTGAACCAAGAGCACAATGACAAACACATGGAGTCCTTAGCAAACTGAGCAATAAAGGTGTCAGCTCCTGAGACTGATAGCCCACAGCTTCTTCAGCTAAGGACAAGGAGCCTTGCCACCTTGCCTTTCGGGCCACAGGTGATGAGCAGGTGGGATGCTCACCTAGCGGCTATGCTGGTAGCTGCCTGGAAAGTCCTCACCTTCAGCTTTGGATGAGCACTGGTTAAGGTCAGGCCCAAAGACCTGGACCCGAGTCCTTAACACGGCCCGATGAGCTCTGTGGTAAACAGACAGCCTAATATGCTTTTTAGGTTATATTAATTTACCTTTTTCTGCCCTAAAATATCATAATTTGGCATGACTGCCAGGCATGGTATAGCATGCCTACAATCCCAGTAGTTGGGAGACTGAGATAGAAGAACCACAGGTTTGAGGCCAGCCTCAGCAATTTAGCAAGGTCCTCAGCAACTTAGTGAGATTCTGTTTTGAAATGCAAACTAAAAATAGGGTTGAGTATATATCTCGGAGGTAGAATACCCCTGAGTCCAATTCCCAGTAACACACACACACACACACACACACACACACACACACACAAATAGTTGGTATAAAATACTGTAATTGTGTACAGTGTTAATGAATAAAGAACCTGTTTTGGTCATGGTTACAGTACATATTCTTGAAAGGATTAAGACCATCTTTTAGTAACTCTCCACAATCTAAGACTCCTCAGAACACCAGTTGATACCATTAATTTCAGAAAATGTTTCCTATGTCATTAAAAAAATTGGACAAACTGGGAATGGTGGCACACACCTGTAATCCTAGTACTTGGGGGGCTGAGACAGAAGGATTGCAGGTTTGAGGTCAGCCTCATCAACTTATTGAGACACTGTTTAGTAAAATAGGACGAGAGGGTATAACTAACCCAGAAATAGAGTGTCCCTGGGTTCAATTATCAGTATCACAAAAAACAAATAGAGGAGGAGGAGAAAGAGAGGAGCTTGTGGCATTTGCAAGACTGTCCTAAACTCATCATCTTTTCATCTGACAGCTTCTGCTTTTGCTGCCTCAAAGGAAACTGTATGTCACACTGAAATGAGCATGGAGTTTGAAGTCAAGTTGGGCAATGCGGGCTCCTGATCTTCAACCTATTAGCTATGTGGTTGCACCTAGAGTATAATTTCTAGTCCTTGGACTTTCACTTTATAAAGTGTAGGTGACAGTATGAATATTACAGAGCCTCTTTTGGTAAGATAGACATAATATATAGAGCCTCTTGTGATATCTGACACATTCTAGGCACTCAATAGATACATTTCCTGGTTTATTTGTTGGAACCAATTTCTTTCAGAGTAGGGAGATTGGTGTTTCACAGAATCATTAAGGAGAAGTTCAGAGACCACTGTTCTCATTTGTCTGGCATGCTTTTGTCTGTCAGGCTTGATTATCTTCTGTCTGGCACCCTGTGATGTTATTCAATATCTGTGCAACTCAGATCTCTTCTACAAGACGGCAAGTTTCTTAAGGGTAAGAGTCTACAAATGCCAATACAGAATGAGCACTCCATGAACAAAAATATCTGATGGATACAATTTTGAAAATGCTGACTTAGCATTATGCAAGGGAAGCAACATTAAGCTTGAAAAAATATTTATTTTTTCTCATAAAGAAAAGTTTGTTAATAGAATGAGGTTGGAAGTAAAATACTTCAAATCTTTTCTGATTCCAAAAGTCTATAATGTGGAAGGCTTTTGCTGTAGTTGGCTGATGTCCATAACCTCTAAGCCTTGATCCATCCGAGTTATTTAAAGAGAATTTTATTTTACTGTATCTATGGTGGCCCTTTAGTTTTTCCTGCCAAGTTACTCTGAAACTGATGACTCAACAGAGCAGAGTGGGATTAAAAGCTGAGAGGTGCCTGTAATCCACTTGCTATATAAAAATCCCTTTACTATGAAGACATTTGTCATGATTAATCAGGCTAAGCAATTCTCAATGAGAAAAGCTTGAGTGAGTTTGCTTTGCAGCAAAGGTATGCCCTGATCACATTAATTTGGAAGGCAGCTGGAAGTGGCAGTGTACCAGGTGAAAACAGAATGAGGGACATTAGAAATTACTCAGATGTTCAAAGGCGACTTTTCTTGTAATCCACAGGGCAGTCTACACTTACATCCAAGAAGCAGAGTTATAAAAATCTCTTTAAAATTTTGCAAACCCAAGTAGTTTTAAATTTGAACTGAAAGTAGTCTTGCTTTGTGGACATGCACAGGTATGGAAGAAACCAGTCTATGCGAACAATATCGATTTTTGACACTGGACAGACTTTAGATGCTGGATCTGTTTCCAACTTGTCTGAATTCTACATCTGAAGATAGAAATAAACCAAATTTCACAGTGTTGTAAAGAATAAATGAGACAGAATATTTGGTTGCTAGAAAGAAAACCCATTGCCTTTACCCTTGTATGGATAAATGTCTAGATATGTTTGGACATGTGTTTTAAAGTTCTTTAAAAACTGTCTGTCCCTTAAACTCACAAATTACCAGAGATTTGTACCAAAGTAAGTGACTTGGTAAAAATGCAGCCCTTCTATCAGGGAGAATGGTCACATTATATCATCACAAAGATTAAATCCAGATTAAGTATTTTTAGATCACCTAATATATAACTGTGTTCTATTCCTCTCAATAGGTGCTCAAACACCTTATTTGAGTGGTTTCCTCTGATGATTGACCACAGAAAAAGATAAAATACAATTATAAATCCAGGCATACTGGTACAGGACTGTAATCCTAGTATTTGGGAGGCTGAGACAGGAGAATCGCAGATTAGATGCCAGCTCAGCAATTTAGCAAGGCCCTTAGCAACTTAGTAAGTACCTGTTTCAAAATAAGAAAAAAGTAAATAAATAATATGGCTGATGGAGTAGCACAGAGGTAGAATGTCCCTGAGTTCAATCCCCAGTAATATATATATATATATATGTATGTATATATGTATATATGTATATATGCATATATATATATAGATATATATTATATATAGATATAGATATAGATATGTGTGTGTGTAATTTTGAAAATTCTCTGGATTATGTTCTTAAAATCAACACCCCCCCAGTCTGGATACATTTAGCACTACAAATAAATTATGAGTTCATCAGAGAAGAAAAAATTTCCATTTGCTCTATGCATTTTCAGTTCTAAAAAAGGCTTAGCACAGAGTAAATTCTCTATAAATATTTGTTAAATTAGGTCAAGTGAGACAGTTTGTATAGAAGAAGATTTCAACAGAGATCTGAGATTCTTTATTTACATTTGGAAGGAGAAAATCACAGCTGAGCATAGTACTCCTAAGAGATTGTAGCAATTTTTTTTTTAAAGATGGAAACTCATAGATTGTGGTCTGATTCATTTTTAATCAGCTTTCTTTTGATATTAGTGTTACAGATGTTTCCCAGATCAAGACTTAAAGCCTAATTTTTCCATTTGAAGCTCAAGGCCTTTCCACCTGACTCTCCCTCCCTCTTTGGCCATGTCTATCTGATTAATTTTCTTTTCATCAGTCCTGTATTTGGGAGGCTGAGACAGGCAGTCCTGATGTCTGCATCTCGTGCTTATTCACAGGCAACTGTGGTTGAAGTCTTTTCCCAAGGTTTTTTGGGCCCAGAATGGTTTCTTCCCCTGACCCTGTCTCAGCCTGGCCAGATCCTCCACATAAACCACACATTTTAGTTCCTGGGAGCATTTGTCCTGCCACATACCACGGCAGCACATTCAGCTTCATTCCTCTGTGTTTTCCTTCTCCAACCCGTCCCATGCCTTTAAACAGATTCTTAATAGACCATTCCCTATGTGATTCATACTCATCAGTTATACCTCTCCAGATAATGTATACAAACTATAGCTGCCTGCAGAACTGTCCGGAGAACTGTATGGCATGTGAGAAAAAATCAGTTCAATAAAGGAGTCTAATCTCTCTCTCTTCCCTTCCCTACAGCTTCACATATGCTCTCAAAATACCCTAGATTTTTTGGAAACCATTTATTTCAATACACATAGAAAACACATACAGTGTTTCACATCGTAGAATACACAGGAAAATGAAAATGTCTTCATGATCCCATAGATAAAGGAAGAAGGCAGCCTTTGGTTATAAGTGACTGGTCAAGATGTGGTACTTGCTTTTAGACACAACGACTAAACATATCAGTTTCCACTTTTTTTTTTTTTTTTTTTTTGGTGGTACTGGGATTCCTGGAAGCCCTTCTACCTCTGGGCTACACTCCCAGACCTATTTTCTGTATTTTTGAAACAGGGTCTCTTAAGCCAGCGTGGCTGGCCTCGATCCTCCTGCCTCTGCCTCCCAAGCGCAGGGATTACAAACGTGCGCCACCACGCCCGGCCTCAGTTTCCACTTCTTTGTGACGATTGGTGGCACATTTCTTGAGCACAGAATTTTCTGAAAAAAAAAAATTCTGCTATATAGCATGCTGGCTTTTTATCTTAGTTTGAATTACAGTCTTTGTGGTCTGCCAACTCATACTTTGCTTTTATAAAACTATTTTGAAAAGTAAATTTAAACTCCTCTTGTATGCAAAATATTCCTCCAATGAAAACAGGACACTGAGTCTCTCAGGGTGATCACATTCAGCATTTGGAATCTATAGCCACTCTAGATCACCACAGCTACTGCAGAATCCTGCAGCCACTCCAGAATCCCACCAGCCACTCCAGAAACTCAGTTACTGCAGAAACCCCACAGCTACTGCAAAATCCCACAATTATTCCAGTCTCATCGTCACTCTAGAATCCCACAGGTACTCTAGAAGATCACAGCTACTCCACAATCCCATGTCTCCATAAACCCATACCACACTCATTCCAGGAACCCACAGCGACTCCATAATCCAACCAACTACCACCAATAACTCCAGAATCACACAATGACTCCAGAATCCCACAGGTAGTCCAGAACTTAAAGCTACTCTGTGAGTAGAAGTTTACAATGTAAATAAATAAATAAAGGAATGCATAAAAGTATTGTCATTGTCTTTTGGGAGCAGAGCTGATCAAGATCAAATGTGAACACTTCTAAGAATATTTTCATTGTTAGAAGAAAAGGTATGTCTTAGAGTAGATAAAGTCTTAGAGACTCAGAGACACACTTAAGATTCATTGGGACTTTTCATTCCAACTCCCTCAAGTCACCCAGGAAGTTTGTCACTGTCTCAGAACCATGAGGTTATCTGAAGATCTGACCTCAAACTAAGCTAGCAACCAGCTTCAGCTTTCCAGGGTGTTCTTTAACTGGCTTACCCAACTTTATGGACTCAGCTGATATCAGTTCAGCCTTCTCTGAGTGGACCCTATAACACTGAATATCTGGGCTGCCAGTAATGTTCTCCTTTGCTCTTCCACCCAAACCTGGGCACATTTCCTTTTCAGGGTTTTCTTAGGAAAATATCTGCTGTCTCCCTTAGAAACAGATGCTCTCAAAATCTAGAAAAACTCAGAGCAAAAATATTAGCTGGGCTTCATGCCGAGATCTTCCCTTACTATGCTCTATTGAACAAAGCTTCAAGATTCGCTTTATTATTGCATTTCCTCTTCAGGCTAAAGCATGTTTCTAAAGCAGAAAGCTTCCAGCACTTGCTACATCTTTTTTTTTTTTTTTGCCTACACAAATCATTCAAAATTTAATTTTGTGTTTAAATCAAGTTTATGTTTGATTATTAACTAGTATTCATCATTTCACTTTTCTTCATAGGAGCTACTCTGTTTCTTAATCTCTGAAAAAAGAAAAATGCAGAGGTGATAATATTTAAAAAGTCTACTGGCACTTTTTTTTGCAGTACTGGAAGTGGAATTCAGGGGAATTCTACCTCTGAGTTACACCCCAGCCCTATTTTTTATTCTTTATTTTGAAACAGAATCTTACTGAGTTGCAAAGGACCTTACTAAGTACCCAAGGCTGTCCACTAACTGCGATCCTCCTGTCTGTCATTTCACCCTCTCGAGTGCTGTGATTACAAGTGTGGGCCACCAGGCCTGGCTTCACTGGAAATTTTTTAAGAAAAAGCTCCTAGAGAAGATATTTGGCTGAGTGTATTCCGGAGAAGAAGAAAAAGAAGAAGAAAGATAAGGAGAAGGAGAAGGAGGAGGAGTAGAAGAAGGAGAAAGGAGAAGAGACATTATAGCTTTAATACCTTTTAATTATATTGTAAATATAAGACAAAAATGCACTACATGACAAATAAATAAAACCCCACAGAATCCAATAACTAGATGAAGTCTGACCAACTAAGTCATGTCAGAGTTGAGTTTAAAATCTCATTTCTGAAGTAAGTCTTTCAATATATCCAAATTTAACTCAGCATCTTCTTTTACAGACCTGCTCTTTCCTCTGAGTTTCTATCTGAATTCTTAACACTATCATCCTTGATCAAGCAAATGGTATAACTTAAAGCCATCTCTTCTCTCTGTCAGTGTGTGTATGTTGTGTAGACATAACCTGCCTTTTATGTGACTCCCAATTAGTTCATGAATCTGCCAACAGCAGGAACCCATTTTACTCATTTCCCTCCACTGAAGTAACTGTCATGGCCTCTAGCACTGAGTAGTTGCTTATCGAATGCTATTCACGGCATAAGAAACGTTTCTTCTGGGAGATGACATAATTAAAGATGGGGCAGTAGCTGCAGATTAAGAAAACTATAGATTGTTTTTGTGGAGAAATAATATTGCTCAATCAGAATCATCAAATAAGACATGCAGAGATAGCCGGGTGTAGTGGTATACACTTGTAAACCCAGCATTTGGGAGGCTGAAAATGGAAGATCACGGTTTGCAGACAGCCTCAGCTACTTAGTGAGGCCCTCCATAACTTAGTGAGAACCTGTTTCAAAAAATAAAGAATAAAAATAGGGCAGGGATGTAGCTTGGAGTTCAATGTCCCTGGGTTCCATTCCCAAACCCTCAAAAAAATGCATATATGAAATCTACTACTTCTTTAAAGAGTTTTGCTGTTGTTTTTGTTATTTTTTTTTTAAAGAAAGAAAGAAACAAAGGGTGCTTTGGTAATATTTTCATGGAAGATACAATAAATCACATTTATATCTATCTCTGCTTTGGTAACACAATCGCAGTACAAACTCAAAACATTCCATCATTTGAGAGTTCATCTAGTTAATGACTGCACAGTGCTGAGATGCTAGTAGTAAAAAGCTGATAGTTTCATTTCTAATTTATTTTTCCATGTTCTTGTTTTTTTTTTTTTTTGGCTTTCAATGATTTCCTCTCAATGATTGTTTTGCCTTAGCAAAATCTTTAGGAGAAATTTAAGGAAAGTTTTTTGTCTTTGCTTTTTTTTTACAACTCTACCAAGGGTATGAAAAAATGACATATTCACACTATGACCACAAAAGTTTGAATTTCTGAACTGGTAGAAATCATAATGCATGGGAAAGAGTAACATCACTTTTCTTGAGAAATTCAGTTATAATTTCCATCTCCTGCATACTCAGTTATGCCATTTGAGCTGATCTCTAGTTATTGATATAGAATACTCTAAGATTTCTCATAACTTTAATATTCAACGATTCCAAATTCTTTAATGCTGGTTTAAATTATTTTAATGTTATTTTCTAAAAGTTTTTAGGCTTAGCAATGTCAGACACAAAATAAGAAGGTCTGGTTATTGTTCATACTGATTACTATTTGGAAAGAGAAGTTTAAGGTATAGGAGACATTATATATAAATACCTAGATCATGTTTGATATATAGAATTTGACACAGATTTCTTATATTTAGTACATGCTTTTCAAGTCCTTCTATATTCCAGGAACTATAATAATTTCTTAGAATAAGGGGAAAAATACAAAGTCTGTCCAGAATCTAGTAAGGCAGACTATTTCCAGGCCTGAGAAGGGCTATAGAGATGGACAGAAATTTAGATCCCAACTGAGAAAGAGTGCTATGAAGGCCGAGAGATAAACATGAGATATTCTATCCCAAGTGATTAATTTAGACCTAGTGCTAGGATTTGTTCAGGGTACTTATGTTTATATCTATTCAGGCCAATACTATTCTAAGCAAACTCTACAATATAACAGTCAGGCTCTTTCTCTTACTGGAAAGCATGAGAAAATATTTTGTTCCTAATACTGAAGACAACTACTTCATTAACACAGAGAGAAGCATGTTTAGAATAACATGGGTGCTTATGGAAAACAGGGAAAAATGGAAAAAAATTAAATTCCTGATAACTTAGTGAGTCACTAAATCAGCTACACCAAAGCCTGTTTTGAGATGAATCCTTGTTTACTGTCTTAAATGCATAGCAGCTATTATGTAGAATAGGGCAGTATAATAAATACAGGAAAGAGTCCCATGTCTGAGAAGCAAGAGCACTTTCTGTTTGAGTCTATTCGTTGTAGGGTTCCTTCCACTTAATTTTCAGGTATGGTAAAAATGGTCCAAGCAAAGTCCCACAGCCTCATTTCCTCTCATTTATCATATCTAAGAAATCACACATTTCATAAGTCCTATAATCTCATATATCTTACATCTTTCCATTTTAAATATTTCTTGCATTTTTGATACACTATAATAATGCCACAGTAAGGTTCAAAGTGATCTACACATGCATGCACATAGTACTCGATGTGTTTCCCTCCACACATTATACATGTTAGTGAGATTGATAGTGATACCTTCCTATGTGAACATAACATTGCTTGAACTCTTTCTTTCCTCAATACTCCTTTACTCCCTCCTAAGCTTCTCCTCCATTCCACTTCCTCTGTTCTGCTCTCTCTCCTCACTTATCTGAAGTCCCATGGGTTTCCTATTTTCTCTCTAGAAAGAGAGAAAACATAGGACTCTTGACTTTCCAAGATTGGATGTTCTCATGTTCTGTCCACTTTTCTAGGTGTCCATCAATAGATGAATGAATAAAGAATTTGTGGTGCTTTATATACTTCTCCTTTCTTTTGATACCAACCCAGTTCAAGCCAGCACCTTTTTATATAAGGATCACTGTTGTACCTTTCAACTAATTGCTCTGCTGAATCTGTTCATTTTTTTCTGTTTCATTCTTTACCATATAAGCCATATTTTTACCATTTTTGACTTAAAGATCATTCTCACTGATAGCTCATTGCTTTTTGATAAAGTCAAAATTCTGGAAAGTGTCTTATGAAGATTTCAATAACCAAGTTTATATCTACCTCTCCCATATTCACCTCTTTTTTATTGTTTGTAACTTTTTATTGGTGCATTGTAATCGCACGTCTTTTTTTTTTTTTTTTTTTTTTTTTTGCAGTACTGGGGTTGGAACCCAGGGGCATTCTACCTCTGAGCTATACTCCCAGCCCTATTTTTTAGTCTTTTTATTATTTTTGAAACAGTGTCTCACTCAGATGTGAAGGGCCTGTCTTAGTAGCTGGGGCTGTCCTTGAAACACTGTGCTCTGGTCTCCGCCTCTGGAATGCTGGGATTACAAGCCTGTACCACTTTGCTTGGCTGTAGTCATATATCTTCATGGAGTACAAGATGGTGGAGACATATATGCACACATCACCCAATTAGCCCTTACCCAATTATCTCTCCATTCCCTCCCCTCCCTCCTTCTCATTTTGGCTTAGTGATTGACTTTGATATGTTTGTTAATGTACATCATGAACATTAGAGAATTTCCCTCTTCCGTCTTCTATCCCCTCAGGTTACCTTATTTGCTCATCGATAGTATCCCCTTCTTCATCTAGAGTTCCTCCTATGACCCATTTTCTCCCTGGCTTTTGCAAATTAGGGAGAGCATCTTCTTATTTTTTTGTGACTATTAATCTCATTTAGCATAATGTTCTCCAGTTCAATCCATTTTCCTGTTAATGACATATTTGTGTTATTTTTTATGACTGAGTAGAACTCCATTGTGTACATATCCAATCATCTGTTAATGGGCATCCTGGCTGGTTCTATAATTTGGCAATGGTGAACTGTGCTGCTATGAACATAGATATACAAGTATTAGTTGGTAGTTTGGTTTCCATTCTTTTGGGTAGATACCCAGAAGTGGTATTGCTGGATCATAGAGTAAGTTCATTCCCACTCTTCTGATGATACTCCACACCCCCTTTTAAATTATATTTTAGAGTGAACAATTCTGAATTTCTCTGAAATTCTACTAATACACATGTGTTCTTTCATGACTTAAGACATTAACACATGGTTTTCAAAGAAGGCCATTAACCCACATCAGGCAGTTTCCTGGCTTTCATCAGGTTTTAGCAGCAATTATGTCCTGCAGAAAGTCTCTTCTGACCTTTATGTCAACTACTCTCTTCTGCTTGCAGACCATACCCCTTCTATCATGGCATCCTACTCTAGCATACATATTTGTTTAATTATATTTCTTGATTCTTTTATGTTTTCCTCTCTTTTGTCTACTCTTGTAATACCTGGTGCCTATTTATGGGGATACTCCAAAATTATGAAAACTTAAATTGATGAGGCCAAAGAAAATTCAGTGGACATTACAATAGCCCGATTAGAATAGGAACAGATGCTGCTGGTTAAGTAAAAGTGGTTAGCTTATCATTACTGAAAGTTCTTTCATAAAATTGGGCAAATGAATGGCCAAATATTAAAGCAAATAATTACAATCACCTGATAAGCAAGACTAGCTATCAGAGAAGCATTCACTCACAGGAACATCTACTCAGAGGAGCATCCACACAAGAGTCTCAAGTTTCTCTTTCAGAACATCAGGTGTTGGTTCCCCCTGACCAATTCCACTTTTTCTGCCCTTGTCCCTTTACAATACAAAAGTAATTTATTCAACTTAATTGTGTGTGTATAAATAACAGTAGATAAACCAGATAAATAGACAGATGCCTCACAAAAGTCACACAGAGTTGGGGTCAGATGCCAGATGCAGCAAGTTCAAGCTGTGTTACCTTTGACCAGTTTCCAAATAACCCTTGGTGTCTTTCCACACCCTAAAAATGAGGCCAATATTAATTCTCTCAAGAGTTCTACAAACCCAGATTTTTTATACAGACCAGCAGCTGTAATGCCCCCAAATTTATTATAATAACACAAAGGATTCTTATTTAGAACACTGGAAGAAAAGTGGTGCCCACCAACAGAAATAGGGCCTCCAGTACTGAGCAATTACTCCCTTTCTTGTGGTTAGTGTTCACAGCTTCTCACAATGTATCTACAGCCCCAAAACCAGATGACTCAGAATCAAAAGTAAAAAATCCAATTTGGCTCACAATATTGATACTAATGTTAGTCTCCATCTGGAGGTTTATCAGCTTAAAGTCCATCTGCTTTATAAAGCTAAAAAAGGATGATGTATTCACAGTCTGGTCTTAATTTCAAATTGAGAAATGCTTTCTGAAGCTATTAGCAGTAAGTGGTTATGCTCTTGAGGCAGAGTATCAAAGCAGCCCTTGCAACAAGCAAAGGAAGTGTCCCCGCTGGAGCCAGCCATGGTGAAGGCTCTGGAAGCCTCCACAGAGCTGGTTCAGGGTGCTGGGGTAGAGAAAAGAAGTGGGGTCCAGCATGAGAGTCACATGTTCTCTTTCACACTGCACACTGGGGCTCTGGAACACTCCTGTGTAATCCAAATGATTTCACGTTAGCTGTGGGCAGAAGAAAACCCCAAAGGACTTCTTAGAAGTTATAATATTAGCCCAAATCTAAGATAGACTTTGTTTCACATCACAATATTTGGAGATCAGGATTTATATACATAGGCAAATATCTATTGGTGAGTTTTCTCCCTAAAAACCATTATCATTTCATAATATTTGGATTGATTGATAGCATCTAAGCATTGATACTGTATTCAGGATCTTCCATGCACAGGCATGTCAGCTCCTCAGAGCTCCTATAGCCCGTGTCTCTTTTAAATATTTTAAACCTGAATATGCGCTAACTGGAAACAAGCCCAGACAGTTTTTAATAAAATATACTTCTATCATTGTCTTATTATTAAAAATCAGGACATTGGAAAGCAAAACAATACTAAGATTAAAATACTACCAAGGCAAAAAACTCTGAATAATGTGTGTACTTTGTGTTCCCTGGTCATTCCTTATACACTCTAAAAGTTATTTAATGCCCCTGTCTTCTCAGTATGTTGATATACAAGAATGTAGCTCTTGGTCAATGCTTTTGTTTTCAACCTTATTTTTATTTTTATTTATTTTTATTTTGGTGGTACTGGGGTTCCTGGAAACCCTTCTACCTCGGGCTACACTCCCAGACCTATTTTGTATATTTTTTTTATTTGGAATCAGGGTCTCTTAAGCCAGCGTGGCTGACTTCGAACCCCCGGGATCCTCCTGTCTCTGCCTCCCAAGTGCGGGGATTACAAGCCTGCGCCACCACACCCAGCTCAAGCTTGTTTTTAAAATTCAAATAATATTCCATTATAAAAATGTTTTGTGTGGGGCGTGGTGGTACATGCTTGTAATCCCCGCACTTGGGAGGCGGAGACAAAAGGATCTCACAGGTTCGAAGCCAGCCATGCTGGTTTAAGAGACCCTGTTTCCAAATAAAAAAAGTATAAAAATAGGTCTGGGAGTGTATTCTGTAAGTAGAAGGGTTTCCAGGAACTCCAGTACCACATACACAAAACAATGTTTTGTTGTTTGTCACCAGGCCTTAGAATTTGAAGGGCCTCGTGTATGCCCTACTGTTACTGTTTTGTTTGCCTATTTGTTTAGTCTATGAATATCTAGATGATGGAGCCTTGTCCTACTTAAACCTGTGTCCTAGACCTCTTGTACTTGGCAGATATGTTGTACTTGCAGTTTGCATTAACCTATCAAACAAAAATATAACTGGAATGATATTTAAAACCCAGAAATATAACATACTAATTTCTTGTGGCTTTTTGTGAGGAATGACTGCAAACTCTGAGGCTTAAAACAACAAAAATACAGTTCTGGAGGCTAGAAATGAGAAGTCAGTGCCACCAGATCAGAAGAATTCTTCCCCAGGATCTTCCTGTTTCTAGGGGCTTCCAGCATCTCTGGGTTGTGGTACAATCATTCCACTCTCCTCCTCCATGCTCACCTTACCCTCCTCTTCTGCCTCCCAGGTCTCCGGATGCTGCCATTCTTGTAAGGATAAGTGTGATTGCCTTTAGATCACACCCACAAAATCCAGGAGAATCCTCTCATCTCAATACCACAGAATCAATCACATTTATAAATTCCCATTTGGTATATGAATTATATTTACAGACTCCAGTAGGACATGGCCATCTTTCATGAGGACAGCGATGCCATTCTGCCATTCACTGAGAGTTCTGTCAACCACATAGACTCAACTACAGGGTTGAATCATAGATTGCTCCTTTTTAGAAAGAGTGTCTAGTGAAAAAAGTTAAGGTAAGGTATAGACTATTCTTCAAAATGCCCTTTTCAAGAAAAAGCTTTGATGTTTGTTGAAGTGGGGACTATCATTTCTTATGTTTGACTGATTTAAAAGCTTAAGTGCCTGAATATTATTCAATTTCTCAGTCTCACTATTGGAAACAACTTTACATTTATTTTTAATTTTATTTTTGATTAACATATAGTAATTGTACATATATATTCACATATATATATATATATATAGATATATAATGTACACTGATTGATTGAATCAGGGAAATTAGCATAGATTTTCTTTATTATTTCCATTTTTAAAGTTTTTTAATGATTCTCTTTTGAGTGAATGTGTGTGTGTGTGGGGGGGTGTATATCAGGGCTGTTGTGTTTCTGAGTTATACCACCACCACATTTTTTACTATTTATTTTAATTATTTTAATTTAATTTTTAAATTTTGTGATACTGAAGATTGGAGCTATACTCCCAGCCCTATTTTTTAATTTGAGCCAGGATCTTACTAGGTTATGGAGGGCCTCACTAAGTAGCTGAGTCTTGCCTTGAATCTTCAATCTGTTTCAGCATCCCAAGTACTGGGATTACAACCATATGCCACCACACCTGGCTTATTTTGAATTTTGAGGCAAGCTTTCACTAAGTTACCAAGACTGCCCTCGTTCTGTCTCAACATCCACATATTATAATTATAGGCATGTAGCACCACATCCAGTGTAAGGATTTTTTAATTGGCACATTATGAACATACATAGCAGTGCAATTCATTGATAAATACACATGCGTGTTTGTGTGTATTGAATTAAACTTCAATTTAATTACATAGTATTACCCTTTGTGTTTGGAGACTTTGAGCACTTCTTTCTTAGAACCTCATAAAATATCTATTAAGTTATTATGAACTGTAGTTACCCTACTGTGCAGACAGTCTGGACAGAGACAAACAGTTCTTTGGTACAGAAATGGAGAAAGTGAAATACAATATAAAATCAAACACAGAGGGTGCAAATGGCAAAGGAGTCTAGAGCAGTGTGCTGCGTTGAGAGAAATAGCCAATGGAGCCCCATTCCAACCCATTTACTTCAGTGCCCCCAGTGCGCATGGAACACTAGAATTTTGAAACCGAATTTGATCACCTGAATTTAAGTGTAGAATGAGAAAACGGCTAGAACTAGATCTGTAAAACCCATCACCTTAGAGCAAGCAACTTCCACAATCACCATGGCATCAGACCTGCTGGTGAAAATGACTGATGGGCAGTATTGTGCAATTGCTAGAGAACTCTTATTGCCCTTGATATTCCTGAGCTGATTCACTGTGAGCAAAGCACAGTACTGTACACTTTGCAAAGTGTGTCTCATTCCAGTCTTCATGGTGACTTTCCCTTTGTGGAAGCAGAAAGAGTAGGCAACAAACTCGGTAACCAAAAGGGGAAAGCGCAATTGTTCTGTGACTTTTGAAAGTGGATATCAAATATTTGCAGCTGATGATTCATAAAAGACATGATTTATTCTGCCCACTTTTGTTGAGCATATTAGAAACATGGAACACTTTCTCACCTGCACTGTCTTGACAGCACCTGCACTGTGCTATCCTTCTTGTGGCATGACTCATGACACCAGAAAACACTTTACAAAGCCTGGAAATCTCATAGTCCTTTTTAAGTTAGGATTAGCTAAAAGTACTTTTAATATCGTGCAGTATTTATGAGGCTCTTTTTCTTGTGCAGCTTTGTCCATAGTCAGTAATTCTGGAATATCTCCAATCTTCTCATCAGAACCACTTTCTGACTTTATGTAGATAAGTTCATCTTTGCTAAGTTCCTGTAGCTCCAGGTTTGGAGTCTTTTGCCATGGAACAAGGTCAATATTACTCAAGTCAGCTTTGGTCATGATAAGATGGGTCAAAGCTGTCTCTTCAGCTCAGGTGCCTTTTTCTAGAGGATCAATTAGACCACTGTCTCCTTTTTCTCTTTCTTTGTCATTCATTTCATTTCATTCTGAATTTCAGTGCCAGTATTAGCACTTTGGATGTCCTGTTGCACATTCATCTTTGTTTCCAAGTGGTGTCTGTGTGTGTGTGTGTGTGTGTGTGTGTGTGTGTGTGTGTGTGAGAGAGAGAGAGAGAGAGAGAGAGAGAGAGAGAGAGAGAGAGAGAGAGATGAGGACTCAACCCAGAGATATTTTACCTCTGAGATACATTCCAAGGCCTATATTATTTTTTTTTGAAACATGGTCTTGCTAAGTTGCTGAGGCCGATTGCAAACCTGTGATCTTGTCTCAGCCTCCCAAATACTGGGGCTACATACATACACCACCAAACCCAGTTACAAATGACTTTAAAAAAATATTTTCATTTTTTGTAAAATATCACATAGACCTACAACTTGGAAACAAAGGAAACAGATCTGCACACTTCACTTTCTGTGTAGATATGAAAAGGATCACATGCACAGGGGCCAGCAGCACTAGACTCTAGAGTAAGCAAAGTGATTGGCTCCTCACCAGGCTCTGCACTCCTCACTCATGTTATAACTTGTAGATTGGAGAGCTCACAGCAAATTTGTAATCATTTGTCATTAATATATCATGGTTAGCTGGGTGTGGTGTAACAAGCCTGAAATCTCAGTACATGGGAGGCCAAGACAGGAAGATTTAAGGTTTAAAAACCAGCTTCCACAACTTATCAAGACTCTCAGAAATCTAGTGAGACCCTGTTTAAAAATAAAAAAGGGGGATTAGGTGTGTACCTCTCAGAGATTGAATGCTTCTTGGTTCAGTCCTCAGTGTGAGTGAGTGTGTGTGTGTGTGTGTGTGTGTGTGTGTGTGTGTGTGTGTAAAATTTCAGCTGTAGTAAAAAGGACTTCACTATTTAACTAAAATTTGTGCATCTCAGAAACTTTGAAAGCAAGGACTGCTAGAACAATTGGTATACTTATTTTACAGAAAAGAAAATTGAAGCAGAGTAAGATTAAGTTACTTTTCCAATGTGTTCAGTGTTGAAGCCTGACTTAAAATATAGGCCATCTCAGAGCAGAGGTCATGGGTGAACCTTCACACTCTGGCCTGTGGGTATGTCCCCAACCCTGATTGCAGATTTTAAGTCAATGTGCTTTTTGCAGAGGAGAATCCTTTGCTCTGACCTTCAGTATGGATCTTTCCCTCTCCTAATCCCAGAGCCCTTGGCTTCTCAATGATATTTTGAGACTGATTCTCAACATTCCATCTACTGAGACTGCTTTCAAAAATTGTGGTTGGAAGCAGTTGAGTACGTGTATAACAATGGACACATTGAGAGGTTTTACATATTTATTTTTGTTGTTCTCAACCCTTGATTATAGACAGTGAATTTGAAAACTTCAACATTTCCTTTCTTTTCTTCTGCTAATGAGTCCCAGTCCTCTCCAGGCTATTTTTAGAAATGCCCTGTTAGACCCTCTGACATTTTCCCTCTCTAACCCCTGCCAGCAAAGAGGCCTCTGTGCCACTGCTTTCTCATCTAGGTAGTTCCTTAGTCTTTGATCTTGTTCAAGAAAGTGTGCTGACTCTCGTTCTTAAACTGAGGCATAAACCTTGTCTAAATGGGCTAGAAGGGTAGGGAGGGACTAAGATGTGCAGAGCTGTTAACATGCAATGGGGATAAGGCTGTCTCTTCACTCAAACAGCTGGCATTTAATCTGTTCATAATATCAATTTGACCATTGTTTTTCATTATCATTTTCCACATGGAATATCAAACCAAAATGGTAAGAACTTAGAATGTAATTACTGATTATCAAATAATGATGGTGCTGAGTTAAAGCCAGCATGATGGAGGTGACAGAGTAGCAGGTAGGAACCTCATAGACCTTCCTGTAGGCCAGTTCCATCCTCTGTAATTCTGACTTACAGCAGAGCCCAGAGTTGCAGAACTGTAATGTTCTCCCTTATGAGATAAAGAAAATCTCAAACTTTTATTAATACTACCAGTGAAAATTAAAAGAATGTTCATGCAAAGTCACCAACACAATCAATCAGCCAAGCAAAAATGAGTTTTAATATTAAGAATTGGAAATGTCACAATGAAATCCATGAATCTGTGCAATTAACATGAATTAATAATTTAGTAAGACATGTACATTTAGGTATTGGAGGAGCAAGACACTCTGACATGTGCAATTATACACAAAGCAATTTTGTTGTATTTTTTGTTTGCATATTTATTTGTAGCATCAGATATCTTTTGTATTGTCTCTTAATATCTGTTTTTCAATCCATGTGAAAAAATCCACATAGCAATTTATCAACGATACCCTGGGTAATATGCTTCCAAGTGTGTCTCCATGTGATTGTTCCCTTCCATTTGACAGAGGTCCCCATGACAGTATGATTTTGGGGGGAAGAATATCAGTGGCAGCACCAGGTTGTCCTCCTAAGTTAAGCTAAGTAACAAATCAGAGATAATCTCCTAAATCTTTCTGACATTTTTGTTGTCACATGCCATTGAGAGATGTTTTTCTCTCTCTCTCTCTCCCTTTCTCTCTCTCTCTTTTGTGGTAATGGGGATGGAACCCAGAAGCATTCTACCTCCAAGCTACAACCCCAGCCCTATTTTTATTATTTATTTTGAAACAGGGTCTCACTGAGTTGAAAGGGCCTAAGTAGCTGAGGCTGTCCGCTAACCATTCCTCTTGTCTCAGCCTCCCAAATACTGGAATTACAAGCTTGTGCTACCATGCCTGGCTGAGAGGTCTCTCTTAATATAGCATTTTTTGGTGAATGAAACCACATAGATAAGGACACAGATGAGCTCTTTTCTCTACAACATTTTGCTACTGGAATCATGAATGTCAGTTAAACAGTCAGGCTTCAAAGTCCTCTCTCCAGTTGATCCTTGTGTTTTGTGTCCATGTACTTTGCCCTTAACATCATCATGCCTTGAGTTGGATCTGGTCTTCTTGATGTCTTTGTCTTGAATTAAACAAATAGGAAAGTGAAATTTAGTTCTTTGATTCTGGTATACAGACAGGAGGTAGAACCAGGACAGATCCTTTGGTTTGTAGTACAACCTTACCTGAATCTGCTTTTCAATGTTAGAAGCCGGGTCTCTCAATGTAGATATTTGTGTTGGGAATTATTCTGTTAGGTATCATTGCTGTTGGTGGCACGGGCACCAGGAGAGCATTTAGACATGGCTGACCACTTCTTTACAAGTGTCTCCACAATGCCATGAGGTTTGAGGAGCAAAGGCAATATGTTCAAATGCAGTATTGAATGAGTTAAAGTAAGCATTATGACTCCAAACAGAAACTATTAGAAAATACTGAAAAAGGTAAGCATTAAAATGTCAACCCAAATGTAAAGTTATGTATTGGTAAAGACATCTACTCTTTGAATTAAAGTATTATAACCAACAAAATTGCATTTTTATGATTATATATAATCAATGATTTATATAAATGGCCCATCTATGTTTTGAAAGCCACCCTGTTAATTTTGTTCACCAGTATATTTTGAACATTTTTCTATATTTGTAAATATATTTCATAAAAATCTAGCACCTTGTCATGTATAGACATACTACTTTCTCTTGTAATGGCATTTGAATAAAGTTTTAGGAAAAAATTCTGAGCTAAAGTCCATAAAAATAATTCTAGCTTCAGATGCCCACATACTGGTCTGGGCTTATATTCCAATTCCAACTGACAGTTTATGATATTAGTTCTTGATTTTAAAATATATTTTGGCTGTGATATAGTGATTTTACCTTCATACTTTCATTTTATACTGTGATAGAATCTTCAAGTTGAAATAATTTTTAAGTTTTGACTGTGTCTAAAGTATTACAGATAAGAACTGTGACAGGTAGTTGATTTATGAGGTGGTCCCATCTCACCAATAAGTAGGTAGAGGTGAGTAGAACTGAGTCCATGGGAACAGTGATCCAGGAAAATAAGACTCCATTATGCAAGACCTCTGGGAAAGGTGGATGATAGTTTCCAGATTTGTCTCCTCCAAGGACAGAAAGCTGGGAAATTTACTGTTTGAAGATTTACTTCTTGATCCATAGTTCCTCTGAAAGGATCTGTTTGGATCTAGCTTTTTCAAGATTCTCAAATGATGCTGATTGTGAAGTGGTGGCACACATCTGTAATCCTAGTACTTTGGAAGCTACGACTTGGAATTTCAGGTTCAAGGCCAAGCTCAGAAACATATCAAGGGCTTTGGAAATTGAGTGAGGCCCTATTTTAAAATATGTGAATGAAGAACTTTTATAAGTGTATATATACAGTTATAAAATTTGGTCAGTGATTTAATCTTATAATGGAAATTATTATTTAAAAAATCAAAACAAAAAGTAAAAAAAAATAGGGATCAGGGTGTAGCTCAGTAATAGAATCCCCAAGGGTTCAATCCCCAGCACTTCACACACAAAACGAGTATGTCACAGACTGGCTATAGAAATGGAACTATGAATTTGAAGTTATAGGTAACTGTCCACTTCAAGAGTGTCTGGAATCATAAAGAAAACAACGACCTAAAATTTGGGACAGCAAGAAAACACCTGATACATTATTTTAGTATAATAGGCAGGAAATTTGATCTCAGAGAGATTAATTAATTTGCCTGGAATGCTCAGCCAGTAATTGGCAGATTCATGTTTCAGGCTCAGATTTCCTGTATGCAGAACACCTGTTTGTTGACACCTGCTGCTGCCTCCAGGAAAGCAGCTCTGTGCTGGCACAAAGACTCTGAGCACTCAGCTTTCCCCAAGAGAGCTAGGGCAAGGAAGGTGGCCTGCCCTGCTGTGTATCATGAACCATCCATCCACATCTCAGTTCTTTTTTTTCTTTAGAGTACATTCATAATTTATTGTTTAGATTTTATTCATATGTGGAACATATTGAAAATTGTATACATTTAGACTGTGCTTGGCGCCCTCTCTCCCACTCTGTCCTCTTCCTCCCTCCCAACAATGAGTGTCAAGGTTAACCTTGCCACATTCATACCTTTACACATATTCGAATGTAGCTCCTCCATTAATCAACCTCTGCCGTCTTCCTCTCCTACTCTTTCATTCTAGCCTTGCTGAGATTTCCCCTCCATTATCTGGAGTCCCTCTGGTATCCCCAATACTCCCTAGTTTGGGCATATTAGAGAAAACACATGTCCCTTCTCTTTCTGAGTTTGGCTGATCTCACTTAACATAGTCTTCTACAGATCTTTTCATCTTCTTGCAAATTACGTGATTTTGTTCTTCTTTTAGCTGAATACAACCTCAGAACTTGACAATAGGGGTTGTGCTATTTTTTTTAATTTTTACACCATTTAGTTTCCAACATTAGAATAACAGTATACTTATAATCAGTTTCAAGGAGTTGATTGCAGCATATCATATTATAAGCTGCAAAATTAGTTTAAAAACTGTTTAGCATTTTAAAAATAAAATATCTGAAAAGCTCTGTCACTTCACAAGTGAAAAAGATGTGTACTTATCTAACAAACACACACATGATTTTATAGGATGCATCATCAAAAGAAAGCTTTGAGTTTTACTGAATCGTAGCTTCATAATAGAGGTTTGACAATGCTTGAAATGCAGAGTTTAAATTTCATCTATACCACATACTAACCAGACCAGTTTATTCTTACTATCAGCAAAATATTACTTATCTCAAGGGTTGTACAGAAAAAAATTCACTACCCACAAAAAGTTGAGAACAGTTTTTGACACATTAAGATCACTCAGTATTACTTATTATTATAAATGTAGAATCAGCCTATGGAATATGGGGTATACATGTAGTCTTTGCTCAGTATGGAACAGGTAGAAGAAAATTGCCAAAATTTTCAAGTATAATGAAAGACATACTATGGCAATTAAATTATATTTGAAATATCTAGCAGTTTTCTTTGTACTCTATTCTGATTGCCCCCACTAACCAATGTTTTAGCTCTATAAACACAATCTTTATCAACTTAAGCCATAAATGTCTTAGAAAAGTGAGGTGAAATATTTTTACCTCTGAACTAAATTCAAATACATGCATCATGTCTAGGAATCTGGCAGATAAATGCACTATGTAATAGGGTCTTATTTTGCAAATAGTATTTCAATCGAAGAAAATGACTCTCATATTGCCATAAATGAAGATATAATTGTCATACTATCTAGCTTAAAAAATCTCTACAGTTCTGGCATTGGGAACCAGTATGAGTATGAGTGGACTTTTTTTTTTAATCTAGAGTAGAAATTCCATAATAAATTGTGTACCACATAGTCTTGGGGCAATGGTGAGCGTCACTTTCTAGTGGCATCAGGCCTATTGAATATGCCACACTCACAGGGTCCTAGATTCTTTTGTAGAAAACTGCTAGATGATAGTAACACTGGATCTAGAGACGTGCAGTTCTGAGAAGTTTTGAACTGAAATTTGCTGTTTTTTTTGGTTTTGTTTTGTTTTGTTTTGTTTTGGTGGTATTGGGGTTCCTGGAAATCCTTCTACCTCCTGGCTACACTCCCAGACCTATTTTATACTTCTTTCTTTTTTTTTTTTTTTTTGGAAACAGGGTCTCTTAAGCCAGCGGAGCTGGCTTCGAACCTGCACCATCCTCCTATCTCCGATTCCCAAGCGCAGGGATTACAATCATGAGCCACCTGGTTTGACTGTTTTCTTTTGCTTAAGATAATGACATTAAAATTATTTTTGAGCCAGGTGTGGTGGCACACGCTTGTAATCCTCGTGCTTGGGAGGCGGAGACAGGAGGGTCGCACTGGTTTGAAGCCATCCCCGCTGGCTTAAGAGATCCTGTTTCAAAAAATAAAAAATTGTAAAATAGGTCTGGGAGTATAGCCCGGAGGTAGAAGGGCTTCCAGGAACTCTAGTACCACCCCCCAAAATTATTTTAGAATATTTGCAGCAATTATACAATTAGTTTATTTTTTACTCCTTCAAATAAACAACCTAAAAAAAATCCATGTATATTAAGATTCTAAAATGTCAGGAAAAGATCTAAGAGAGGATTTTTTTTAGGGCTCAGGGTAAGAAGATTTTTTTGCCAGCATCTTTGACACATTTTCTCAGAGCTGATAAAATATTTTCATTACAGTCATTCTCCTCTCATGTAAATAAATAGTGAAATTTATAAACAGCTTCAATATTTTGCAGTCACCCATCACTTGCAGTCTTATTTAATTATATTTTTATACTTAAAAGCCATCGTTTAAAAATTAAGTTTATTTATTGACACTGAGGACTGAACCCAGGGACATTCTACATCTTAACTTTCTGCCCCAGCCATTTATTTTTTTATTCACTCATTTTTGAAATAGTGCCTTGCTAAGTTGTAAAGAGTCTCACCAAGTTGCTGAGGTTGGACTCAAACCTGCCATCCTCTTACCTCAGCCTCTCAAGTACTGATATTACAGGTTTGTGCAACCATGCCAAGCCAAAATGAGGTATATTTTAATAGGAAATGTGTATATCCCGTGGTAATTAAGATTTTTATATCACTACATTGTCAGTTTTTGGAATGCATATTTAAATGACAAAGTAGCAATTAGTGTGAAGTATGTTAGTTCTTACAACACTTAAAATTATCTATTAAAACACGGTACTGGCACAATAACAGATATACTGACCATTGGATTAGAATAGAAGATACAGAAACAAATCCACACATCTTTAGTCAATTAATCTTTGACAAAGGGGACAAACTAATATGCTGGAGAAAAGACAGCCTTTTCAACAAATGGTGCTGGGAGAACTGGATATTCATTTGTAAAAAGATGAATCTAAACCCCTATATCTCACCAAACACAGAAATCAACTCAAGATGGATCAAAGACTTAGAAATTAGACCTGAGACTGTGAAGTTAGTAGAGGAGAGCATAGGTTCAACACTACAACATATTGGCACAGGCAGTAACTTTCTCAACAAAACCTCCAAAGCTCAGGAAATTAAAGCAAAAATAAACAAGTGTGATAGCATTAAACTAAAATGTTTCTTCTCATCAAAGGAAACTATCAATAACCTAAAGAGGAAGCCTACAGAATGGGAAAATATCTTTACCAGACACCATTCTGATAGGGGGCTAATATCCAGAATATACAAAGAGCTCAAAAGACTCTACACTAGCAAAACAAACAATCCAATCAAGAAATGGGCAAATGAACTAAATAGACACCTCACAAAAGAAGAGATACAAAGGGCCAATAGATACATGCAAAGAGGTTCTACATCAATGGCCATCAGGGAGATGCAAATCAAAACTACACTGAGATTCCATCTAACCCCAGTCAGAGTGGCAAGCATAAAGAAATCAAATAACAACAAATGCTGGCAAGGATGTGGGGAAAGAGGAACTCTTTTACACTGTTGGTGGGAGTGCAAACTAGTTCAGCCACTATGGAGATCTATGTGGAGATTCCTAAGAAAGGTGGGAATAGATCCACTATATGACACAGCTATACCACTCCTGGGTATCTTTCCAAAGCGGTTGAATTCAGAGAACTACAGCAACATATGCATACCTATGTTCATAGCAGCACGATTTTTAATAGCCAAAATATGGAACCAATGCAGATCACCATCAACAGATGAATGGATAGGAAAACTCTGGGAAATACACACAATGGAATTCTATTCAGCCATAAAGAAGAACAAAATTATATCATTTGCAAGAAGATGGAAAGCCCTGGAGAACATTATGTTAAGTGAGATCAGCCAAGCACAGAAGGAGAAGTTACATATGTTTCCTCTAATATGCACAAACTAGGAAACACAGAGGATACCAGTGGGACTCCAGATAATGGAGGGGAAATATCAGCAAAGTTTGAATGGAAAGATAGGAGAGAAGGAAGGCTGAACTTGATTAATGAGGGTCTACATCTGAATATGTGTAAAATTATGACTATGACATTGTTAACCTGGACAACCATTGGTGCGAGGGGGGAAGGGAAAATGGGGGCGGGCGGGGAGAGGGCACCAAATATAGTTTAAATGTATACCATTTATGTTCAATAAAAAATCTGTTTAAAAAAATAAATAAAACCACCCTTTGCAAAATACTCTTTATGAATAAGAGGAAATCAAGTTCCTACTTGACTCACCTGGCAGCCTTTCACATGCATGTATAGGCTTTTATTTTTCTTCTCAGGACCAAATCTCCACAAGCTTTCTCAACTGATTCCTGTGTGAAATGACTTCCTGAGGGCTCTCCATCCTAGCAAATTCTCTTAGATGCTCTGTCTCATAAAAGTAGCTTGTAAAAAAGGAAAGCTTCTTTTAGGAGTTAATCTCTTACTAGTCTCTTAAAAATGTAGGCATTCCACTACCACTTACTTTTCTGAGCCCTAAGCCTAGGATATTTTCTTCTTAAAAAAAATAACTACAAGGTAGGGACTTTCTCTGGTTGCCTGAGTATTATTATTTTTTTCTTTTGTTTTGTTTTAATCAGGGACTGTGTAGTAAAGGTTTGCATTTAGATGAAGACACTGGGCAAAACATATGATTTCTCAATGAGGACAAACAAAATTTAAATATCTCACCCATCCTCTGTTATATAGTTAGATTTTTAATGTTGAGATATTTGTAGAGTCACATGCAGTTGTAAAAAAAAATAAACAGGAAGATCCATCCTATGTCTCCCTACCACCTCCACCTAGTGAAAGCAACTTAAAATCCTGGTGTAATATCACAGCCAATATAATAATGTCAGTAAGTCAGAATAAAGAAACCTATCACTTAACAATCCCAAATCAACCCTATGTAGTCAGATTCCTCCAAACATCAACCACCCTAAAGGCCTTATACCCTTAAGTTGTCTTTTATTTGGCCTTTTTGTGTCAGATCATAGATGCTATAGAAATATAGTCTAGTATGTAACCTTTGGAATTGATTTTTATCACCAAACACAATTCTCCAGAGATTCATGGAATTTCATGTATCAACTCCTTTTTATTTATTCCTTTTCATCTTATTTATTTCTTTTATGTATTATATATTGTTCCATTTTATTGGTGAGTAGTTTTTCAAGGTATGCATGTACTACAGTTTCTTTACCCATTCACCTGTCAAAGGAGAAGTGGGTTGTTTCTTACTTGGTACTATTACAAATAAAGATGATATAAAATTTTTACCCAGGTATTTACATGATTTTTTTTTTAATTTTTGAAATAAATATTAAAAAATAAAATTGCTCCTTTGGTCTATGTATATATTTTTGTGCCAGTACCATGCTGTTTTGGGACTATGGCTTTGTAGTATACTAGAAAAACAGGTATTGTGATTTCTCTTGCATGTTTTTTGTTGCCGAGAACTATTTTGGCTATTTTGGGTTTTTTGTACTTTTACAAATGAATTTAAGGACTGATTTTTTAATGTCTGTGAGGTAACTTAATGGGTATTGCATTGAATCTGTAGATTACTTTGGGAAGAACACCATTTTGATATTTATTCTGCCTATTCAAGAACTTAGAAGATCTTTCTATCTTTTAAGATCTTTTTCAACTTCCTTTTTTATAAATTTCTTTATATGGGTCTTTTACCTCTTTGGTTAGGCTTATTCAGAAGTATTTTATTTTCTATGGGATATTGTGAGAGTGGAGATTTTTCCAGATTTCTTTTTCAGTGAATTTATGGTTGGTATACAGGAAAGATTCTGATTTTTTTAGGACTGATTTTATATCTAGACACTTTGATAAATTTGTTCAACAGTTTTATAAGCTTTTTGGTTGAGTTTCTTGGATCTTCTAAGTAGGGTATCATGTCATCTGCAAATAGCGATAGTTTCTGTTCTTTTCTATTTTGTACTCCTTTTATCTTTTTTTTTCCCTTGCCTTATTTCTCTGGCTAGAGTTTCAAGTATTATGATAATGGAAACAGCCAAGATGTTCATCAACAGATGAATGAGTTACAAAACTATGGAATATGAACACAATGGAATTTTACTCATCCATAAAAAAGAATAAAATGATAGAATTGGATAACATTATTTTAAGTGAGATTAGTCAGTCACAAAAAGTAAGAAATCAGATGCTCTTCCTAATATGCAGAAGCTAGGGAGAAAATGGGTTATAGGAGGAACTCTAGACAAAGAAGGAGAAACTATAGATGAGCAAATAAGGCAACCTAACTGAGGAGGATGTGAAGAGGGAAATTCCCTAATGTGCTTGATGTACATTCACAAATATATCAAAGTCAATCACTAAAACAAATATGAGAAGGAGGGAGAGGAAGGGAATGGGGTGGGAATTGGGTTAGGACTAATTGAGTGATGTGTGTATGTATGCCTCTACCATCTTATACTCAATTAAGTTGTATGACTACAACCAATAAAAAATTTAAAAAAAATCTTGATTACAAGAAAAACATAAATAAAATTTCTAGGCCATATGATAATGGCATAAATACTTTTAAAGAACCTGACAAACTTTTCTAAAAGACTGCACCATCCTACTTTCCTATCAGAAGTGTGGCATGTGATCCAGTTTCCACCTCATAGAGAGCATCCATTGTCATTACTCTTACCTTAGATTATTCTGAGAGTTCTGTATGCGATTTTAAGTAGCATTTTTCTATTGGCTAATGCTGCACATCCTGCACATCTCTTTTTGTCCCATAAAAAGTCTTTGTAGAGAAAAGCTTTCTAATTTGGATGAAGTCCAGTGTACGTTTATGGATCATAACTCTTTGCTTACAGGTAGATGCCAAATATCTTATGCCATGCTTTTCTTCTAAAAAAATCCCTCCACCAATACAAGGCAAACTATCACTGTATCTGCAAAGTGTCTTGAGATGAGAAAAGTGTATTCTTCCTTAAATCTTTTTTTCTATATTCTTATATTTCTTTCTTTTACTTTCTTCCATTCATTTTCTTTTTCTTTTTCTATCCTTTTCCCATCATTATATTTGTTATTTTAGGTCTCTTGCCTGGCTATATATAATTTAGAGTAATCTTGTTAATATTCTAAATTTTAGAATAATCTTGTCTATGTATACAAAAGTAGCATACTGGGAATCTGTTAAAATATTGTGTTAAACCTACCAATTTAGCAAGAATTGACATGTGTATTACTATGAACTTTTTGATCCAGAAACACTTTGTTTTCTCCAGTTAGATAGATAATTACTTCATCAGTATTTTCTGTATTTTAGTATATAAGTCCTGTACATACTTGCATAAGATTTAGATATAACTACTAATTCTGATTGATTGAAATTGATCATTTATTATATTCCTTTTCATAGATTACTGTCTTATTACTCTGGACAAGAAATATGTTTGGTAATAGTGTTGAGAACAGATATTTTTACTTTTTTCTCATTTTACAGGAAACCTTTTAGTTGTCCACCTGTGTGCATATTACCACTCACAGTACATTTTAGTTGATTTTCATTAAGTTTAAAAAGCTCCCCTCTATTTTTAATTTTTTGAGAATTTTATCATGAATATGTGTTGAATTTTATTAAATATTATTACTGAATTGGTTGATAATATCATAAGATTTTTTTTCTTCTTTAGCTTGTTAGTATGGTGCTTTACCTTGAATGATTTTGAAATATTTAACAAGTTTCAAACCCTGAGGGGACAGAGAAGGAACTCCATTTTGTAATATTGTAGAATTACTTTTATGTATTGCTGATTTCTAATTGCTAATATTTTCTTAGAGGAGTTAGCCTGTATTTTTATGAAGGATTTGAAAGTACTTGACAAGTTTAGCATCCCAGAGTGTAGAAAATGGAACCCAACTTCACACTAATGTTTAGTTGCGTTTATAAATCACAAAAGCTTTTAAACTGCCAATAAATAAACAAATGGTTCTTTAAACATGTTTGCATCTGAATTAGTGAAGGAAAGTATGCAAAAAAGTAATTCTATGATAACACCATAAAATTATTTTTGAAGTATTACATCTCCTATCCCTGTTTTCTAAATCGGTTGTTTAGAATTAGTGTCAATTTATCATTAGTTTCTTTGTAATATTATCCAGTGAAAATATTAGAACCTGAAGAATTTATAGGGGATTGGAATTTTTAAAAGTATGAATTTTAATTTCTCATTGGTTATAGCACTGTCTAGATTATATAGTTCATGTTTCTTGAGTTTCAATAATCTGTGTATTTGAAGGAGCTGACAATTTCACCAAAGTTTCAAATTTATGAGATACAGTTGCATATAATATTTCCTCACTCTTTGTTTTATGTCTGTAGCAGTATCTTGTCTATTTCCATACATGAGATTCTTATTTTTCTTTCATTAGTTCCTCTAAAGTTTTGTCAATATCGATGATGTCTTTCAAAGAGTCAGCTAATTGCTTCATTGATTTTTCTATATTTTTGTCAACTTCATTAACTCTGACTCTTTTCCCCTCTTTCTTCTGATTTCTTTTCTTTCTCCACGCTTTTGATGTTTGACCTCAACTTAGGAATTTCACATTATAGTGTGCCTAAAGATAGGCCTGTTAATATTTCTTTAGCTTTACTTTAAGCACTTGATGCAAATTTTGATGTTGTATTTTTATTTTTTATTGTCCAATCTATTGCCTGAGAAACTTCCTCTTTGACTTAATAGATTATTTAAAGGTCTATTGATTAGTTTTCGATATTTTCCTATTTCTGCTGTCCTCAACTGTTGTTATTGCATTATGATCAGTGAACACCCACTACTTGATTTCAATTCTTTAAAATTTTTTGAATTTTATTTTTTGATCTTTCATGCAATCTATCTAAACAAAACTTAATTGAGAAATTGAAAACAATGTATATTTGGCTGGTGTTAGGTAGAGTTTTATTTATTTATTTATTTATTTAATTTATTTTTGGTGGTCCTGGGGATGGAACCCAGGGGCCTTCTACCTCCGGGATACACTCCCAGACCTATTTTATATTTTTATTTGAAAACAGGGTCTCTTAAACCAGCAAGGCTGGCTTCGATCCTTGGTGATCCTCCTATCTCTGCCTCCCAAGAGCAGGGAATACAAACATACACCACCACACTCGGCTAGGTAGAGTTTTTTTTTTTTTAATGGTGTTGTTGAGTTCTGTACACTCACTGATATTCTCTCCAGTTCTTATATTGATTATTTGAGAATGATGTTGAAATCCCTGACTACAATTGTGAATTTGTCAAGTTTTCTTTTCAGTACTTATTTCACATTATTTTGCAGCTTAGGTATATGATTTGCTATATATTCTTGATGTATTGAACTCTTTTTTATTACAGAATGTACCACTCTGGTTCTGGTCATTTTCTTTGCTCTGAAGTCTGATATTTATATAGGAACTTCTATTTTCCTTTGATTAATGCTTTTATGAGATATCTCCTCTCTTTTTTAAAACCTATCTATTTTGCTACATTTGCAGTAAGTTTGTGTGAAACAAGATATAGTTGGGTCATGATTTAAAATACACCCTGATAATCCATGTCTTTCTATAGGTGTGTTTAGGCCAGTTATATTTTATTTCAATATATTAGAACTAAACATTCAATATTTTTTCTGTTTCTCTAATCTTTAACTCTATATTTTCATTAATTATCTTCTTGTGAATTACTTGAACATTTATTTAGAATTCTATTTTGAAATTTTATAGTGCTTTTTTAATTTCTTTAGTGTGTGTGTGTGTGTGTGTGTGTGTGTGTGTGTGTGTCTGGGGATGGAACCCAGCAGCATTCAGACCTCTGAGATACACCCCCTGCCCTATTTTTCATTCTTTATTTTAAAATATTTTTATTGGTGCACTGTATTCATACATTATAATGGGATAAAAATTTGTGTAGACATACATGCATACATCTCCCAGTTAGCCACTACCCAATCCCCAACCCCATTCCCTCCTTCCCATGCTTGGCTTAGTGGTTGACATCTAATATTATAGCAATTTATCCAAAATTAACAATGATAATCTCACATAACAGATTCATCTGTCTGATATCAAACTTTTTATCACTTAGAGATAACATTTCAGTATTTCTTTTTGCTTTCTTTCTTACCAGAGGTTATATATTTTTTAAGGTAAAACTATTGTACTTTTTTTTTTCAGAAAAAGTCTATCCTAACATGACATACAAACTCTAAATACCCATAACAATCTTGTAAAAGAATAAAGCTAGAAGATGTACATTTACTGATTTCAAACCTTATTGAGCTACAATAATTGAAACAGTGTAGTACTACTATAAAGGCAGATATATAAACCAGTGGAGTAAAATAAAAAGTCTAGAAATAAATTCTTCCATATATAGTCAAGTTATTTTTGACAAAGTTTCAAGAACATTTGGTGAAGAAAATAATAATCTTTTTACTAAATATTGTTGAAAAATAAGAATTAGCTGAAAAATAATAAGATTGAACCCTTACCTAACACCATATATAAATATTAACTCAAACTAGATAAAAGACCTAAATGTAAATCTTAAGACTATAAACTTTTAGAAGAAAACCTGGGTCATAACACTTTACAACACTGAAACTGGCAGTGATTTCTTAGATATGATTTCAAAGGCACAGGCAACAAAATAATAAACTTCTTAAAAAATATTGTACAATGTAAACAGAGTTAAAAGTTACTGATAGAATGGGATAAAATATTTCCAAATGCTATATCTGAAGGTATATTAATATTCCAAATAGAAATCCTAAAAATTAGCAACAATAAAAGCAAACAATACAATTTAGAAAGAGGTAAAATACTAAAATAAGTAATGAATATCCATAGGTTTTATCCTCTAAACACATGAATATATTCTTCTTTGCTTAGTTGTCTGCTGGATGGAAAATCTTGTTTCTCTGGTTCTAGTGAGTGTTACCTATTTCTTCTTTGTAGTTAATCTCTTTGAGTATTTTCTCTAGCGCTGGTTTTGAAGACATAAATTCCTTCTGTTGCTGTTTGTCATGGAAGCTTCTTATTTCCCCATCTAATTTGACAGGTAGCTTTGCTGAGTAGGAAATTTTTGTCTGGAAGTTATTTTCTTTCAGAGTTTGGAATATGTTACTCCAAGCCCTTCTGGCTCTCATGACTTGGTTTGGGAAGTCTGGAGTGATTCTAATCTGTTTGCCTCTGAATGTCACTTGGCCTTTTGTTTTTGTTGCCTTTAAGATTCTCTGCTTGGCTTCCACATTGGTCATTTTGACAATTATGTGGCATGGAGATCCTCTTCTCTGATCCTGTTTAAAGGGAGTTCTATAAATTTCCTGGACCTGTGTATTGACCTCTTGTTCTATATTTGGAAAATTTTCTGCTATTATTTCTTTGAAGATATTATTGATCCCTTTGGTTTCACCTTCTTTTCCCTCCTTTATTCTGATTATTCTTAGGTTAGCTCTCTTAAAATGGGCACATATTTCTTCAACATCAGATTCCTGCTGTCTGATTTTTTTTCTAAGTTATAAATTATGTGTTTGTTTTTGGAGTGATCGCCTTCTAGAAGCAAGATTCTATTCTCCATGTGGTATAATTGATTGTTTATACTTTGAATTGAGACCTTTACCTCAATGATTGCTTCGTTTATTTTTTTTAGACTCTCTCTAAATTTTTTTCTAAAGTCCTGTATTATTTGTACAGTTATATTCCTGACTTGATTTTCTGGAGATCTCTGAATTTCTGTGTTATCAGGGTCTGATAATATGGGGTTGTGGGCATTCATTGCTTTATTGTTGTTCCTCTTTCCCATGATTTCAGAATTTTGTGCCTTCCCTGGGTCACTATGACCTCACTTAGGGTGCTCTGTATCTCAAGTCTGTTGTAATTTCAGCCACTACCCCTCCTTTACTGGGTTGTGTCTCAAAGTCTCATACCCAGGAAGTTAATCGAGGCTGTGCAAGACTGTGGGGGTGCCAGGCTGAGCATTTTCCCATGGGGAGCTTGACTATAATGTGGTATCTCTGCTTCTGCTACTGCTTCACTGGGTTGGACTGCAAAATATCTGACCCAAGGAGATTATCAAAGCTATTCAAGTCCCTGGGAGTGCAGTACAGGGATTTCTCCTTTAGAGGCCACACTTACACTCATGGTTATTGTGTGCGCAGATCTGGAGCTGTGGCAGGGTGTGGTGAACTTGTTGTTGCTGTTGGCAATATGGCGCCACTCCACGCCCTCGGCCGTGAGGCTGGTGTATTTGTTTTCTGGCTTTGAGCTCCATTCTGAGTCGCTGGAAGGCATGATGAGCTTGGCCACTGGGAGTTTTAGATGTTCATTGAGCTGAAAGAACTGCCAAATAACACCCAAATGATCCTCAGCTGCTCACTTCAGCTCCTTGTTTACCTTTCCTCTCTGGACCCTGGTGCTGTGAGGGAAGATGGCACTAGTGCGGCTCCGCTGCCGCATTGCGGGCTTGATTTCTGGTCTCTGATTGTTCTTCTAGTCTTTTTCTTCTCTGTCGCTGATGGTGTTTTCTGGCTATGAAAAGCGGTGATTTTGTGGCAGCAGAGATCGAGTTTTAGCAGGATTTGTAAATGCTGCTTTTCTTGGTCGCCATCTTCCTAGAAGTCTCATTCTTTATTTTGAAACCAGGGCTCACTGAGTTGCAGAGGGCCTCACTAAGTAGGTGAGGCTCTCAGGGAACTGTGATCCTCTAGTCTCAGCCTCCGGAATTCTGGGATTACAAGGGTGTGCCACCATGCCCAGCTTATAGTGCTTTTGAGTTTCTTTCTTTATGTAGGTTTATTAGTAGTTACTAGGTATTCTGTTATAAGCAGATAATTTATCACAGTCTGCTTGTACTTAAGTCTGCTGGTCGGCTTAAGTAGAGAAAATGTACATTTTTCCCTTTTCTTGTTTGTTTTGTAATATAAATATTTTAAAATTTTTAAAATGGCAGGCTGTTACCTTTAACTGAGTTTTTTCATTCTCACTCATTTTTCTTCCCCTAGGACTCTGATGGCACAAATTTTAAGTCTTTCATTATTGATCCTAAATCACAGAAGTACTACAAATAATAATCTATTTTTAATATTTTTCAAGTCATGCAGGCTTTCTTCTTGTTTCATTTTCTTTTCAGCCTCCAGGCTGTGAAGCATTTTCAGAGTTTATTGAACACACATGCCTCTCTGACTATGACCTTGTACTGCTATGGCTTCTCTGTAAGTTGGTCTTACACTGAGAGTTTAATCATTGAGAGAGCAGCAAATCTTTTCATCTTTGAATTCCTGGGAACTGTATTACTCATTACATTCTATGGACTTAAGAAACAATATTGAACAAATGTATTGGTAAGGAAAAGAAAACATAGTCAGCAAAAGAATCCTCTCAAGAGGATTGTGAGAAAGTATATCCTGACCAGATGATCCATTATCTAAAACATACTGAATGCACTGAAAAATAATTTGGAAGGAATATAAATTCACACAAATTGTCCATCTAATATGTTTTAAATTTTTAGACATTTTCTTGAAGAAGAAGGAGGAGGAATGTGCCCCATTGCTTTGGATAAGGAGACTTTTAATAATAATAATAAAATAAATCTGTATAAAAAGAATTTGCAAAGCATAACTTTGAGCTTAACTTTTCCATAGAATTATGTTGATTTCTTTAGCTGGCATTGATGGCAAAAGCATTGTTTTCACTCACTTTCCTACTCTATTTGATCAACATTAAAATTTTCTGATTTTAATTTGATCTGATTTGATCAAGATTAAAATTTTCTATGTTTAACCAAATCCAGTGGCTAAAATAGCAAAACCTATGTTCCCTTCTTTATTTCATTTACATTGTATTTGTATTATAAAGTTTTTATGGCAGAAATAATGAGAAATTATATCAGACCGTGAGAGTGGAACATTGGCTTTTATAGCATAAATTATACATTTCCTGTGCCACTGTGGTACAAAGAGATAGACATTGATTGCCTGCAAGGTATTGGCCATTGTTAAGTGGCACTTTCATCTGATACCCTTCAGAAAATTTTCAAATTAGATAGCATTTGTTTCAATTCATGCAGAGGAGAAATCTGAGATTTTCAAAGGCTGAAGAGCTTCCTTATTGCCATACCTAACTGAAAAAAGTAGGATCCAAATGGAGTGAAAAGAAGTTTGTGCTCTGTCAAATGTATCAAATCCACTGAGCTGAGCAATTAATATGATTCTTATCAACATGTATTTGGGATGAAAAGTCAAGGAGAAGAATGAGAGGGAAAAAGTATGAAGATCAAAGAGGTGTAGGGTTTAGATGCATGGAGAAGAGAAACATGGGACCTGGTAAAAAGGCACAAGGAGACCCCCCTAACAGGAAAGAACAAAGTGTCTGATCAGGATGGAGACACAGTAGGAAACACATAGACTTCACACAGTAGGGTAAAGTCCCAAATAGAGAAGTGTACCTTTATTTGATAGAGACTGAATGGGTCAGAATTATGGCATTTCAGTGAAGAACAGCAAATGGGACATGGGTCAGTATTCCTAAGCCTGGAATAAGTTAAAGGTGTAGAAAAGGAGGAGTGAGTTGATGCTCTGATGGTTTACTTCCCAGATGTGAGTGATGGACAGCTGCCTGTGAGGAATGATGACAACTAACGTTAGTCTTTTAAATGTGGATAATGGCTAAAATATGGAACTCAGCATGGTGATGAAGCCTGCCCTTGGGATTTTGTCATAAGCTAGTCAGTCACTCTTGGAAGGTTCTTTTTTAAAACACACTTTCATTGGTGCATTGTAATTATACATCATAATGAGGTGCAGAGTAGGAGGAACAAACATTCACACAGCAATCAAAGTGCTTCCCTCTGGATCCTACCCTACCCCTTCTCTCTCTTTCCCATATCATTAAGATTGGTTGTAGTAACTTTGCATATGTATATATCATTATTGTAAGTGTTTCCTTCATCAGTTCTCCATTTTATACTCCCCATTTCCCTCTTCTAATAACCTACTATTCTACTCATTAATCTGAATTTCCTTTTTGTTTCTAAATTTATCCCTAGCTTCCACATACAACAAGAAATATATAACCCTTCACTTTCTGGAACTGGCTAATCTTACTTACCATAATATTAGTCTAGTTTCCTCCATTTTCCTGCAAATTAAAACAATTCTGTTCTTCTATATGGCTGAAAAAAATCCATTGTGTGCACACCACAATCTGTAATCCATTCCTCTGTTGATTGACACCTGAGCTTTTCCCATAATTTGGCGATTGCAAATTATGCTGCTATAAACATGGATATGCATTTGTCATTACAATACTCTGACTTCAGTTTCTTTGGATAGATACCCATGAGTGGTAGAGCTAGATCATATGGTGGTGCCATTCTCAGTCTTTTGAGGGAACTTCATACTGATCTTTAGTGCTGCTGTACTAATTTGAAATTCCACCAAGAGTGTATAAGGGTTCCATATCTTCTCTAGCCTTTATCATTGCTTGCATTCTTGATGAGTGTCATTCTAAATTGGAATGATATTTTATCACTTTAAATCTTAGTTCTATTATCATAAAAATAAGAATGTCTGATTCACTTCTTGTGGTTGCCAGAAAAATTAAATGAAATAAAATATGCACATGGCCATGATAGGCACCCAGTAATTGTGAGTGCATATTACTGATGAATGGCAATGGCTTTCAAAGTGAAAATGGGGCACAGAAGAGGAAATGATACATTGGCTTGGCAGTTCTAAATGTTCACCCACAATTTGAGGAAGACATTTAACCTTTACTCTATAAAATACAGATCCCTAGCCCATGAAGTCACACAAGTTCTGCATGCTGAGATTTTTAGGTGTAAACCTCTCAGAGTTTATCTGGGCTATGTACTACAGGCAACTTCTGCTGAGCCAGCTGGCTGAACTGAAAATCTAAAGTAGGTCAGTTTCATACTTCATGATATTTCTAGGGCTTGTGGAGCTTTCTGCTTGTTCTTGGCTTCTGTGTTGGCCTTTTGTCAACTGGGCTTGAACCTTTTGAACTTAGATGAGTGGTTTTCCTGATGTCAAATCTTAAGCTTCCTTTTCTTTGCATTATATTTTACTTTCCATTTCTTAACTTCAAAAACTCTATCTGGACTTTTAAAATATTCTACTACAATTAAATAGAGTGTATTATACCCATTAGAAGGGGATGATAAACTAATATACAAGAAGGCTAATGAATTTGGAATATCAATAGCCTTTTAAATTCAGTTAAGAAAGTGTGGAAGAAACTAAGGTCTTTAAATAATAAGTCATCATCTAGTCAAGAAATTAGAAAAATTTACAAGAAATCGGAGAGAAAATATTTTAGATTTTATAGATTATATTTTGCCCCAATGTCTGCCTCTCTTTCATAATATTTTTTCATGAAGCTGGTAGTTTTCAAAGCTTGAAAAGAGAATTTATTGGAATTGCCATATACAGCTATGTGTCAGATTTCTGTCACTATAATACATATCTGAGCTAATCAACTTATAAAGAAAAAAATTACCTTGTCTCCCAGTTTTGGGAATTCAACTTCACGATCAGTTGACTCCGTTGTGTTTAGTTTTATGGTGAGGCAGCATATTATGGTGGGGTCATATGGCAGAGGGAAATGTCCACCTCATAGCTGTAAACAAATATTGAGAGAGTGGAAAGGGGTTGATTCCATAATTGCCTTCCAGGGCATGTCCCAATGACCTTAGGACCGCCCACTAGAACCTGCCTCTTAAATGTTCCCTGTCCTTCCAAAAACCAAGCCTTTAACCCAAGGGCCTTTGGGGATATTCCAGATCTGGAATCTAGAAGACAAGTTGCTTGACTCACTGTTTTATTTTAATTTTTTTTTATTTGTGCACTGTATTCATACATCATAATGGGATAAAAACATACTTTTGTAGACATACATGCACACATCGCCCAGTTAGCCACTACCCAATCCCCACCCTGTTCCCTCCCCATCCCTCGTTCCCATGCTTGGCTTAGTGGTTGACATCTAGTATTATAGCAATTTATCCAAAATTAACAATGATAATCTCACTGTTTTTATGACTGATAAGATCTCAAGTCATGCAGGTGCACAACAAAAAGTCTATTTCCTCCTCTGTGTCTCTACCCTGACATGGCACAGCCTCCTTCCTCTTCCCCACCCTGATTCCTCCTGAAGGGGATTTTTTACTCACTCCCTCTCCATTCTGTTTTCTCAGTTTAGTCACATCTTCATGCAGATATTTCTGGTTGCTTATTCCAAATTGTGCAGCTGATCATTCAATTTCTGGCTTCCTTTTTACTCTGTGAGCTCTTCTAGGGCCATAAGTGTCATTTTGCTATTTTAATCTGGGGATCATTTCTTCATAATTCCTTTAGTAGAATTTTTTTAGTGCACTCAAGGTCTTGAGACTAAAAAAGCAAACAAGACACAAACAAGTGGTCCTCTTGTAATTACAGATAGTACAATCCATTGAAGTAGTTTCAAGCCTGTACATTTAATTATCCACCTTATCAAAGCAATGAAATAATGGAGATTGACCTTAATTTACCATTCGGGCAACGAATACTCACTTCTTTGGGTGGTTTAAATCCTTCTGTCCCCCTTAAATTCCTCCTGCTGTGACCTTCCAATAGTTTCTGTTTATATTCTTCAGAATATTTGCAATAAAACTTCACTTCATCATAGGATAAAAGACCTTATCTTTGCCAACACAATAATAATTAATAAGTGATAATGGGATTAGGGCAAAGAGGCTGCTCAGTATAACAAAACCCCAGTTTACACAAAAGACTGAAAATTTTAAGGTATTCTTCATTTCTTTTCAGTATTTTAACAACTATTATTACACAAAAGACTGAACTGTTTATTGGCTACACAGAGGCTTACAGAGCCAGACCAGCCTGAGTTGAAATATTTTTCTGGTCCATTAGACTTAAGTGATTTTGGAAAGTGCCTTGACATTTCTGATCCAATCTATTCTTATATGTGAAGATTCTAGAAGATGCTAGCATGTGATCCATGTTTAATAGATGACCTTGGTTTTACCACTGTTTTTATATTTTTTACTTACATTTTAAAGGAGAGATGATTGTTGAAGCACAGGCTGCTCAATACAGATTTGGGATAAGTTGTATGTCTAGTGATTTGAGTAGATGCCTGAATATGAATAATTAAGCATATAGTAGATGGTGTTAATGTGTATTGATTGATTGGAAGTCTCTTGCATGAATGACAATGAAATCATAATAATTTTTTGAGAAAATTATTATTATTAGAGAAAGAAGGCAATTGAAGAGGATAGGGATAAGAGAGATATTTCTCTCAACTCTCCTTCCACAAATGTCTTTCTTATATTGAGGATATTAACAAAATTATTGTACAGGAGACAGCAAAGCATTCGTGAGGTGAGTCAGGAAAAACATAAAGGTAGTCACAGATTAATTAGGGAAGCAAAAGGTAAAATTCTGAGAAATATGGAAATTGTAAGTGTCTTTGATTATCAGTTTTATTTGGTCTTTGGAGATTTGTCTGTATGCAGAAATCTTCACTTGAGCTTTTGGCCTTTCCAAGGTGAACCAAAGTGACCTCTAACTGATGACTAACAAGGTTTCCAAAATAAGCAGACACTTCAGATCAATATGCTGAATAACAGGCTATTTTACTTTTAGGAGGAGTGTATACCCATATCCACATTCAAAATATGAGCCTACTTGACACTGACAAAAAAGCACAACAAAGCCACAGGTGATATTTCACCTTGAAAATTTCTAGTCTGGATTTATTATTTTTCTTCTTTCTAATCTCATTCAGAAACCTAAGATAAGGAAAAGATTATGGAATATGAACAACAATAACAACAGCATTTTATTTGCATGCCAGTTTCATGGGAGTAAAAATAGAGATGCTTATTTCAACTTGGTGTTATCTTGTGTGATTTGTTTTACTGATACCATATCCTCAGTGTGCAAACCAAGCTTGGAAATCTGCAGATGCTTCAAAATTATGGGGAACAATAAATAACTAAGCACTGTGCATTCTGACACAGGAAAGATTTGCTCATTTGGGCACCTCAGGCTAATAGAAAGCTAATGGATGGCAAATACAGTTGGGTGTAGATAAATGTTGAATAATGAGTTTTGAAACACAGACTAAAGGGAAAGAATGCCTAATGAGTTGGAAGTGCTTTAGCACAATGAATCAACAAAGGGTGGTGATTTATTACAGAGATTGGGAAAATTTGAATTGTGTTTTCTTTGAAACATTGAAGGGTATAATGGCCACCAGAAGTAACTAAGGCTTCCCAGTAATCAGCATTTCAAACAGTAGAGACCTTGAAGTCAGGCCTACATACTTTTAATTTTTGCTCTGTCATTTATCAAAGTTATATGATTTGGAACAATTTTTTTTTATCTATCTGAATCCCATTATCTTCATTGATAAATGGGGATAGTAACACTTGCCATGGTTGTTGGTATGGACTTGTCAGGTGAACACAGCTTCAAGTCCCCTGAGCAGGTGATGTGGGGTAATCCCCAATAGACTCATTATAGGTTTGACAGCTAGTGACATTGTCCTCAGTAGGTAGGCTGAAAGGCTCATGCTTGTTTGAATCAATATATTTAAAAATAATTTGAATATATGAAGTCAAAATATGTTAATAAAGGGGAACTGATATTACAAATTGATATGAACCTCATAGGAGCCAGCAGAAACCCTAAATTACATGGTAAAAATATGCATAGTACCAGGAGGTACTCAGTGCTGGGGCCAGTTTTGGGATGAGATGGATACTATCCAATGGCAACTATCTTATGATTGATCCTCTCCTTGGATAATAGAAAACTACCTTGCCAGGAGTCATCATGAAGACAGGACTTTGTCAAGGGTAAATTAACTCCTGAGGCTCACAAGAATATTGAGTCAAGATGAACACTGCCCTCCTCCATGATCCTACAGAATTCTACAAACAATGTTTACTCTGGCTCCTTCCTTGGAGTATGGGCTCCTGGAAATGCTGGGAGTGAATCACTGTAACCCTGTTTTCAGAAGAAAGTGTCTGAAAGATGGAAAGTATTGGGTCACATTTTAGAGTTAATTCTTTGAAATTGCCATTATTTTTATTTTATGCATCTTTTTAAATTTTTTTACTTTAATGTGTTTTTAGTTTTTGTACACAAGTGTCAGCTAACTTAAAATTAGGAAAACCAAGCAGCAGATTCCAGAATCATGACTCTTGAGCTCAGGGCCTATTCCAGAGGGGGAACACAGGATTAGCATATATCACATAATGGATTTGAACCCAGGATAATAGAAAAAAAAGAGTCTTGACTCATGTTCTATGATTCTTCAATCAGTGGGTCTGAAAATAGACATTTGTAAATGTCTCCAGCATCTCCTTCTTACACTCATGATGTACCTAGAAAGAGTTAGGACCTAAAATGCATATGGTGGGGAAGTAAGATACCCTGGGATAAGTTACAATAATGTTGCTCTTCAGGACAATGAAGATAATTCTACCGAATGTTTTTCATCATTGCCTGCAAAAAATTGATGGTTTTAACTGCTCTACTGCATACTGATACTCTTTCCTATCACAGTCTAGTCTCTCATTTCCCCCACGAGAAAACAAGAAAAACTAAGTATCTTGTCCATGTTTGTATAGCCTGCCTGACCTTTGTATTTGTGGCTTTTAGCTATATAGTCAGTCATAGCAGATAAAAATTATCCAGAAAAAATGAGTCTGTACAGAACAAGTGTAGACATATTTTATTATTCCCTAGAAATACAGAATAGCAAGCTAGGTATGATAACATACATCTGTAATCCCAGTACTTATGAGGCTGGGACAGAAGAATCAAAGATTTGAGGATAGCCTCAGCAACTTAATAAGAAGCTCAGCAATCTAGTAAAACCCTGCTTAAAAATAAAAACAATAAAAGAGCTGGGATGTAGCTCAGATAAAGGATGCCCCTAGGTTCAATCTCCAGTACCACTAACAATAAAAATAAATTTAAATGCAGTATAACAGCTATCTATGTATCATTTACACTATATAAAGTAATATAATTAGTTTAGAGATTGTTTATAAAGAAGCATTGAATAGATAACATGAAAATACTAAGACATTTATGTAAGACACTTGAGCATCCCCAGATTTTGCATCCTTGGAGGGTATGGGAACCAATCCCCTGAAGATACCTCCAGGCAACGTACTAATTAGAAGTGGACTTGAAACTCAAGCCCAGTCTCTCTGGCATCAGATGCCACACTCATAAGGAGAATCCTTAGCTGCCCTGCTAGTGCTGACCTCCAAAGAGCTATGCATCCTGGGCACATCCACCTAGAGGACCAGAGCAGGAAAGGGGAAGCAGGACCTGGACAAGTTAAGAGAATAGTGATTCTAGCAGATCAGGCAAGATGTGTTTGAAAGCACTGTAGAGATTTGCTTTCTGCACCCTAAACACAATTGCATTCTACTTTTAGTGCATGACTTGGTGAGGGAGGGGGAAGGTGCTAGAGAGCAACCTTGAAAAGGCTTATTTCTATGCTCATGGAGTAGATCTCCAAGTTTATTTTGAATGGTGATTTAATTCTGGTGTTCACTCACATCAGCCTTAATATATCCATGCACCAGAATGTCTGGAGACTATGTTAGCATTCACCTGAGGTTTGGACTGAAACAGATGCAGCAAGTCAATATTAACAACACTGGGGTCCTAAATGGCCACTCCACATTGATCACTTAGCAGCCAAGTCAGAGAAGCTGATTTTACTAGACATGTTTATTTTTAATATGGATCAGTCTCTGCCTCATGCCAAACACAGCTTCTTTGTTCCTGAGCATTGTCTTTCACAGACTGGTGGTTCTCAGTGAAGCTTGCCTACACGTCCTCCAGGACTAACTGTAGATGTCAAGGACAGCCATGACCTCACCATATGCTGAAATCCTACATACTAAGAGTCCAGATTCCTTCTACTACCCCCTAAGTCAGAACTAAATATTAAGAATGCAAAAGTCATTGTTAATAAGAAAATAAAGTGACCTTTGAGTTCTCTTTTGCAAACATTAAATACAATGCCATGAGAATAGGAATTCATGCAAGTCCCTGGGGCTACTTTTCAAAGAAATTTTTGAAAAATAAGTAAACCAGTACACAAAATAAATGAAGAAACTACCAACTAAAACGGTTGAATAATGCAATAAAAACATGTAGCTCATCCTCAGGGGATAATTATACAGTCCACTGTTCAGATGGAAGGAGCACAAGGCCAGGAGTTGAGAGTCCCAGTCCTAATTCCTTCCCTGCCATTTATTGGCTTTGTGGCTTCGCCTCAATCTTCTGCGGGCTCCATGTACTCTTGCTACAGAGAAAAGATAGCACCAAAAGAAGTCATAGCTCCACTGGACAAGGCATATCTGTAAGTAGGAAGAAAGCTATGTTCTCTCTGTCCTTTTTTCCTTCTCTTTTATTACATTAATTCAAATGAGATAAAATCCTCACCTCCAGGTCCCCTGGAGTACCCTCCTTCTAAAAAGAGTGGTCTATCCACTCAGTCCTTGGATCCTCCTCCTATTCCTTTGGAATATCTGGCCTGAAAGAATTACTGAACTTCCCAGAGCTGAAGTCTAGTAATCTATGAATTTTAAATATTATCTATTCTGATTTAATGGCACATAACTATAAAAATCCCAGTACCTAAGAGGCTGAGACAGGAGAATGGGAAGTTTAAGAAGAGCCTCAGCAAGATATCAAGATCCTTAGCAACTTAGCCACACCCTTTGGCAAAAGTAAAAAGTTTAAAAAAGGCTGGATGTGTAGCTTGGGGTGGAATTTTTATGGATTCAATACTTTGAAGCCTTTTTATACATTACTGTGAGGAAGAGCTGAACTAACCTTAAATCTAATTTAAATGGTCTTATTATTCTATACTTTGTTATGTATTTGAAAAGGGGAGAGTTCTATTCTAAAGCACATAACATAGATCCTGGCAGATTTACTATATGAATGAGAATTAATACTAGAAGTTTCCCAATTATCTTCCAAGATGTCTTGCTTTCTTTTACTTCCAACCCATGAGAGCTTCAGGTCACTTTTGTCAGCTGATGGCTTTATAAAATTTTCTGTATTTGGGCATTTGCATTTGGCTCTTCTCTCTCACATTCCACATAATTTGGGGGTGAAATAAGGATGAGAAAAACAAATAATACCCTGCTTTTATTGTTGGTGACCCTCAAGTAGAAGATCATTGGTATCTCTCTACTGCATTTTAAATCCCTTAACCCCAGAGCCAGTCTGTGTACACTGAGCCATCCCTGTGTGCATACAGTGCAACCCAAGGACTTGAAACGCCTTATCCAGAAAATGTGTCTCATCTTTTATTTACAGTAATAACATGATAAAATGTGACAAACACTCAAAGTTAAATAGAGAGACAGGAGTTTTCAGGGTGTCAGCAGAGTTATTAGATGTGGAAACACAGAAAGCTTGACAGCCTATTTCCAGTGTAGAAATGGACAAGGTATTGGGTGAGTGTTAGAACCCATGTCCAGGCCATCCTATGAGAAAGTAGGGGATTTAAGAAAGCAAGCTATACTGGACACTAAATAAGTATTTCTCTGTAAATATAGGTTCCATATGGATGTGTATGTTGAGTACAGATGCAGAGGTTCCTATGGTGGCACGTGGTATTGAGAACAAAATGAGATGCAATGGACTTGGAGGAAAGTAGCTTATGTAATATAAGAATGCTACATGTGCATGTATTTGTCTATGAGTACACAAAATTAATAGTAATCAATTACCTTTAGATATATATATATATATATATATATATATATATATCAACAATGATGCCAATAATAATAATAATAATAATAATAATAATGTTTTGGTGAACAACTTTACATATACCTGGAATCATGTAAATGTTTGTGTGCACTTATAAAAAGTTTCTAAAAATAGGATCTCTGAGTTGAAGCAAATGAACACAATATTTTTATGTCAAATTGTCCCCTAGAGAATTTGAACTAATATCTACTCCAGCAATTAAACAGATAGGTTTTTTCTAACCCTGACATAAAACATATTTTTGTTATTGTTTTATCTCTTCAAGTCTACTTAATGAAAGACATTATCTTGTTTTAATTAATTAGCATATTCTGTCAGCACTGCTCTATTTGGTCTATTCAAATGTTAGTATGGATTTTTTATCATTTTTATTTCTTAAATATTCCACACTTTTTTGGTATTTACCACTCATTTATTAACTCAGGAGTTATTTTAACATAATGTTGTAGTTTTGCTTTTTTCAGTTCTTTAACTTCTAGGAAGTGGAATAGTAAAATAAATCTATTTTCTGACTTTTATATTGATTTCAGTTTTATCTTATTGTTATTTGGTGAAATTGCCTGTATTAGTTCTTCATTTGAGAAGATTTTGTTTTCCTATTGGCTGTTGTGGGGCAATGTTCTATGAATCATCTGGCCTATAATTTTGTGTGTAGTTCTCTCTCTCTCTCTCTCTCTCTCTCTCTCTCTCTCTCTCTCTCTTCTCTCTCTCTCTCTCTCTCTCTCTCTCTCTCTCTCTCTCTCTCCCTCTCTTTCTCTCTCCTGTTTTTTTTCCATTGTATAGGTTAGTATTATAGGAATTTGTACATGTTAGTATTATAGGGATTAGACTTCACAAATGGGGCCGTAGTTGGAAGAGTGAAGGTTTAGAAATAAGTGGGGCCTACAAAAAAACATAAAATTTTGGAGTTTTGCCCCAGTTCCTTGCAACATAGTTCTTAGGACCATGGGATTTCATAATGATGTGTCGTTTGCATGTTACTAAGATGACTAGTGTCTGATGGATTCTGGGGTCACATCACTGGAAGACCAGAGCTTGATTGAAGATTAGACTTTTTAGCCCTACCTTCAGACTGGAGAGAGCAGAGGGTCTAGAATTTGAGTGCATTATTAATAACAATGATATAATTATTCAGTCCTATGCATGGAAACCTTAGAACACTCCCAACAGAAAACAGAGAGCTTTTGTGTTGTTCAGCAGATACTGGGAGATGGAACTCCCTAGGAGCCACAAACATGCACGCAGACTCCTGGCCATTTTCCCAGAACTTTGTCCCAGGCCTCTCTTCCATGACTGCTCTGGAGCTATATAATCTTTTTAAAACAGACACTCCTGGATATAGGAGGTTTGACTTAACAGTTCTCAACTTTAAATAGTGGAAAGCAATATTCATTCAATAGAGATAGTACCATACATTTTGAACTTGAATTTTTCTCCGCTTCCCCCAGGATGAAGATAAGTAGTTCATACTCTACTGATACTGGGCAGCCAGCCACGGGGTCTCTGGAGAAGCAACTGTAGCCAACAGTGTGCTGAGCTGCTATGTTAGGGCTGGTTGGTTAGATGGATTTAGTACATTTAAACACAGAATGGATTTATGGAAATATAAGCCCATCATAAGTCGAGAAGGATTTTCGGTAAGTCAAATGTTGTTAGCCATTTTAGCACATTTTTAAAACTAAATTTATAGCTAGGCTACAACTACTGATATTTGGCACTAACATCCGAAATGAAGGTAGTCTTGGAGACTGAGCCTGTGGTATGATACCTGTACTATGATCCTAAGGTAGATAGTGTCAGAATGGAGTTGAAAGGTAAAATGCCTAGTTGGTCTTACGAGAATTGGAAGTTTGGTTGGTTAAATAAAAGCCCATATGTTTGATATCAGAGCTTTATAAGTGAAGTAGTTTAGACTATCACTCTTAAAGAACCAGTGAACAGGTGAGACTTTCAACATCTCTCAGTGTTGCCGGGTATGGTGCATCTGCCTGTAATCTCAGTACCTGAGTGGCTGAGATAGAAGGATTGCAGATTCAAGACCAGCCTTAGAAAATTTGTGAGATTCACAGCAACTTAGCAAGACCCTGTTTCAGAATAAAAATCAAGTGTTGGGGTATAGCTCAGAGACAGAATACTCATGGATTCAACCCCCAGTTCCCAAAACAAAAAACTAAAATAAAAACAAACAAAAAACAACACAACAGCTTTGAATGCAGCACAGTTCTTCTTCTGGGCAGGCCTGTGGAGCAGGAGCTAATGGAGAGAGCAGGAGTTTTCAGGGAGTCAGCAGAGTTATAAGATCTGGAAACATAGAAGGCTTGACAGCCTATTTCCAGTGTAGAAATGGACAAGGTATTGGGTGAGTGTTAGAACCCATGTCCAGGCCATCCTATGAGAAAGTAGGGGATTTAAGAAAGCAAGCTATACTGGACACTAAATAAGTATTTCTCTGTAAATATAGGTTCCATATGGATGTGTATGTTGAGTACAGATGCAGAGGTTCCTATGGTGGCACGTGGTATTGAGAACAAAATGAGATGCAATGGACTTGGAGGAAAGTAGCTTATGTAATATAAGAATGCTACATGTGCATGTATTTGTCTATGAGTACACAAAATTAATAGTAATCAATTACCTTTACAACAACAAAAACAACAATGATGACAATAATAATAATAATGTTTTGGTGAACAACTTTACATATACCTGGCATCATGTAAATGTACTTCTGAGCAAGACTAAGAGCAAGACTGGAAACTGAGGAGAGGAAGGATCATTGGGACTCACTCTGTTTATCACTGCATCCAGACACAAACACCCTCTATCAAACTCTAGATTTCCTCCTCATCTTCCTCCAAGTATCCTTTCTGTTCACTAGAGCCATGTAGAAATAGAAATATAGAAAATGTGTTTTCTATCTTAACAGAGTTTGTTTAATTTTAAACTACCCAGATAACCTTTACTCATTATAGCATTTTCTGAATTATTTCCTAGAGGAGGTTTTCTTATACACAGTATGGAACTGAGGTTCACTTCAGCCTAAACTTGTATATATATATATATATATATATATATATATATATATATATATATATTTATAAATTAGAACTTTGAGGAGAAATAGTATATATGTATATATGTATATATATATATATATTATATATGTATATATCTGATTAATATATATGATATATTTATAAATGATTGATAACTCTATATATTTGATTGAATGGTTGGAATGTTTGCTTTTAAGTTGTCAAATTTTCTCTGCTACAGTTTATCTCTTGTGTCTTTGAAAAATAATTCTTCAAGTGGTCATTTTTTCTTGGCTTTATTTTAACATGTTTTGATGTATGTGCAAGTGTTGTGTGTCAATTTTTCAAAGGCGAAGGCTAATATTTTTATTTTTGTTAGTTTTGACTATAGTGGCGTATGTTATACTTATTCTTGACTTTCTTTAAACATTTTCTATTGACTTTTGGAAATAACCAATAATTAAATTGACTTCTTTCTCAATAACTTGCATGGAATGATTCAGTTCATCTTATTATATTTATTCATTTATTTATCATTTTTGAAACTTGGGATTGAACTCAGAGGATTATACTTTCAAGCTACACCCCATCTCTTTATTATTTATTTATTTATTTATTTGAAAAAAATGCAGGCCTGGGGATGGAACTCAGTGAAATTCTACCTTCAAGCTACACCCCCTCCCCTATTTTTTATTCTTTAATATGAAACATGGTATCACTAAGTTGCGAAGGGCCTCACTAAGTAGCTGAGGCTGTCCACGAATCACGTTCCTCCAGTCTCAGCCTCCCAGATGCTGGGATTACAAGTGTGTGCCACGATGCCCGAGTTTTATTTTTTATTTTGAAATAGAGGCTAAGTTGCTGATGTTGGCCTAGAAGCTGTGATCCTCCTGTCCTAGCCTCCAAAGTACTGAGATGACAGGCATGAACCACCATGCCTAGTACTTGATCATATCTTATTGTGTTTCCCTTGTGATTACCTTTGTAGCACTTAAGATGCTTAATCCTTGGATAATTCAAAATCCAGTGTTTAGTGGCTACACACAGGTGAGAAGATTTACAAGGATACTCCCACACCCTCAGAGTTCCTTACTTCTCAACAGCCCTCTCTATTTTTTTTTTTAATCACCTGCCAATTGTTAGTCTTTGTAACTCGGTCATTGTAACACTGTTGATCTTTACATTCTGGGTCATTTCTCAGAAAAGGAGGTTAAAATGCCTACTCTATTCTCTCATGTATAAATTAGAAGTATGGGAGTACTTCTTTATATTTTCAAAATAACTGATTCTTGAAGTTAGTCCAGCAGAAGGTATTAAAAGCAGTTCCTTTGCCTCATATCCTGCTATTTTCAGTAGCACACCAGTTTGTGTGACCCCTGCAGTGGAGAACCACTTGTCTAGTACCATTAGGATAGTAATTTCCTTCACATATCTCAGAAACCAAACAGCAATCACATTTCCCCCAAAATTAAGGTCATAAAAAAGCTCATGCATGTTCCTTATAGCAGACACCTAGAGGCTCTCACTCCAGGTCACATTTCTTCAGACACCCACAATTCCACAAACCAGATTATTACAAACCCTCCATCACACTGAAAATATAAAATTAGAACTTTGAGGAGAAATAGTAAGTCATAGTTGATGTTCTGGAAACAAGTTGGGGGATCTTAGAAACCATCATAATATAAAATCATAAGTGACAACTTCAAGAGCCTATACTCAGTGTACTCACACAGACTCCCATGCTCAAAGAACTCTCTAAATGAGGACCCTTGGTGTTATCAATAACTTCAGAGTAGAGTTTGTGTGTTGCAACTAATGTCTTTTGAGTCAAAGAAGCACCCTCAGGACTGAGCACCTCTGTCACAGGGAGTGTGGCTCCTAACTTCACAATCATTCATGCCCAGTTTCCAGTCTGCCTCACTTCTCCTTTGTTGCACCTTCGCATGAGAGTGAGTGCCACCCTCCTCTGGCGAGGCAGGCCTGGACATGTACAAAGGGAATTGGGAATGTTCCCACGGCATCTTAAGGCAAGGCTGGAAAGAGCTGTCCTTCCCCAGGCTGGCAGAACCTGCCATGAAAGGCAAGTGATGCAGATGAGGCCTGGCCCCTGCCTGCTTCCCTTAAAATAACAAGCCTGTCCTGGAACAGAGATCCCAAACCATTAGTTGTGGCCCATTTCCTCCCAGGTGGGGAACAGGCCCAAGGAAAGAAAAGATAATTTCCCTGTATGGGCATGGTAACTCTGTCCAGACTCTGGCAGGAGGAATACACCATGCCTCTTCTGGATATTGCTAGTGTTTATGACTAGTCTGCATTGTGATACCCTTTCTCCTTATGTTCTGGGTCATTTTTCAGAAAAGAATGTGAAATGTCCTCCTTGGCCACAACCCCTGTTACTGGGGTCTCTTTGCCAAGACTCAGGGGAAGACCTAGGTCCCTGTGAGGTTCTATACTCCCTCCATGAGTATCCCCATTCCTGAATGACAGAGTGTGACATTAAATAGCAAAGAAAACACCACTAGATGTCAAAAGAAATAACAGAACAAATGTATGTATATTAATTTTTAGCATTTTTTCATACCATGGATTGAATCCAGAGGCATTCTACCTGTAAGACACACCCGTGGCCATTTTTATTTTATTTTGAAGTGATGTCTTGCTAAGTTGCTAAAAGTTCTGATGATTTGCTGAGACTGGTCTGAAACCTGTGATCTTCCTGTCTCAAACTAACAAGTCCCGGGGGGGGGGGGGTTAAAACTGTTCACTACCACACTCAACCTGTTTTTTAAGAACTTTTAATACAATTTTTTTTGTCTGTCTTTTTTTTTTTTTTGTGGTAGTAGAGGTGGAACCTAGGGTCTTTCTACCTCCAGGCTATACTTCCAGACCTATTTTAGAGTTGCTGAGAGCCTCACTAAGTAGTTGAGGCTGGCTTTGAACCTGTGCAATCCTCCTGTCTCAGCCTCCCAAGCATGGGGATTACAAGCATGCACCACTGCGCCTGGCTGGTTTTTAAATAAAGTATTCTGGTTTCTACTTACACTGGCCTCCTAAATTACATAGTTTGTTCTGGAAGTAACTTATGTACAAGACACTTTTACTAATGGCACCAACACTTAGGGCATCATTGCATGAATTCACAAAGACCCAAAAAGACTACTGTAAGTTGTTTTGGGTCAGCTGTGGGTGCAGGGTGTGTTCCTAGTGCTTCTCCTGTTCATTTGCTTCATCAGGTCTAGTCCTTGGCAGAGTATCCCTCCAGGCTTTGGCACTTGCTGCTTACACATTGGAGGAATCTGCACACCACTCTACTGAGCCAGGTCGGGGGATACACATAAGATAATTACAATGCTGAATGGAGGACCCATCTGAGGGTCTATGCATGTGGAGTCAATAATTCCATAAGCTTGTACTGATACTATGTTTGGCTCTGGAAGGGAAGCTAAAGCAATATGAATGGCTTGTCTTTCAGTAGTTTAGTATTGCATTGGCAACCATGCATAGAGTTACATTAAATAAAAATATCATAATCATCTTCATGATGGATGTCAAATAAACAGTGCCATCAGAGTCAAGGGAAAGAGTAGAAGCTACTGAACACCTATATGGTTTGCAGCATGGCAGTGGCATTATTTTGTGTGATATTTTTCTCCCTTTCATCCATTCTGAGCAAGAATAGTAATTATCATCATCTTCTAGACCATGAGCTCAGGTTGCTCCTCAGGGTCAAACAACTAGTTGGTATTCAAAAGCAGGTCATGATGACCCCAGAACATGCTGCCTCCCAATGATGTGTCTATATTTATTCAACTCATTATTCAGAAAACTTGTTCGTCTATTACTTTATTTGAGCTTCACAAAGGCTTTTGAAAGAAAGCTCACCACCAGAAAAGAAAGCGAGGGCACTGGTGGTGAGAAGCCCAAGTTCATTATCAATTCACAAGTGTAGCTTCTCTGGTCTCCCATGAACTCTACTTGTCTAGTAAATGAATGGACTGAAAAACGACTGTATAATCAAAGTGTGATTTGTCCAGGGTGGTACTGTATGAATAATTTATGTAGCATAAATACTGCTGGACGGAGCACTTAACTAAACCCTTGATCAGATGCCTCTTATTATCTGGCTGGCAGACAATCAAAAACTAAAATGAAATTTTGGCAAATTACACACACACTTGGGAAAGTCCCCAGAGAGTGAAGGATGAGCACAAAACATGGAGGGGAACTTGAGAGTTTGGAGTAGATTCAGATTCCTGAGACATCTGGTAGCCACTACAAAAACTGAATAAGTATCTGCGTGTATTACAGTGCAACTGCAGATAGTGACTATGGTTGTAGATAAAACTCGAGTCTCTTTTCAGCTATAGTGTGGTAGATGAATTGTTTCATAAGTCCCCAGCCAATGGAGACTGACTGATATTGCTAATGGGCTCAACATCACTTGTACACTGTTACATGAGAGGCAGTCACAGTGTGTAACAACATGGACACAATATTACTGATTTATCCTTGAAACCCCAAGTCATTGCACTCCCACCTCAGGCTCCATAGATGATGTGCTTCCCCATAAAAGTTCATATGAGGAAGACACAGCATGAATGGAAGAAAAACAGAAGGGAAGCCACAAAAAGAAATATCAGACATTCAAACGCTCATGCCTAAAGGCAAAAATTCACTGGGAGTAACATAAGCATCTTTATAACACCAACTTCTCTTTGTGGCCTTTCTGCACATTTTTCATACATTGGTCTCCCTTCTAAGAAAAATATTTTATTTCTGACTTTACAGTCTCTCTAGATTCAATGCTCTGAGTCACTAAACTGTGTCTTTCTGGGGGTTTTCATTGCTGCATAATTGGATGCGTACACTGGTAGAATTCTGGTCCAGTACCAAACCCTCTGTTCCAGGAGACATGCCCAGCTAGAACCTTTACCTAGCTAGGCATGACTGCTCTAAATATGAGAAATATCTGGAATCATATACTGCTCTGGATATAATGATGGTATTTCATGCATCCTCCCATGAAAATTTTAATCTCCTTGACAACAAACAGATGATTTCTGTTTGTTCTAGCTTGAGTATAAACCTAGCTTGACCAGTTGCCTCACTGAAGGGATAAGTATTCCCTTGGCTGTTTTATTTATTTTTATTTTTATTTTATTTTTGGTGGTACTGGGGTTCCTGGAAGCCCTTCTAACTATGGGCTATACTCCCAGACATACTTTTACATTTTTTTATTTGGAAACAGGGTCTCCTAAGCCAGCGTGCGCGTCTGGCTTCAAACCTGCGCGATCCTCCTGTCTCTGTCTCCCAAGCGCGGGGATTACAAGCGTGCGCCACCACGCCCGGCTTGTTTTCTTTTTTTAAATTTTTCTCTTGGTGCATTATATTCATACATCATATTGGGGTAAAAAACTTAGTTTTAGACTTAGATATAGTTAGACTTAGATATAGTTAGATATAGTCTTCATTGAATGTTATTCAAAGTTTTTCTTTAAAATTTTTCTTCTTTTTTATTCTGGGAATTGAATTGAGGGGCATCCTACATCCAAGCTATGCCCTCAACCCTTTTTATTTTATTTATTTAGAAACAGGTCTCTCTATGGTGCTGAGGCTGTTCTTGAAACTGTAATTCTCCTATAACAGCCTCCTACGTATTGGGATTATAGGTACACACTATCATACCCAGCTTCCCTTTTGATTTTGATTAAATTATGTATTTCTAAAGATAAATTCACAAAGCAAAAAATGTTTAGCTTAACAATTTATTTCAAAGTGATTACTTGTGTAAATACCATTCATGTTGAGAAAGAAAACATTCCCCAAGAAGAACCAGATCCCATAATCACCCTCAAAAACCAGAGAGATTGATCACATAACTCCTTCCCTCTCCCAAAAGAGAAACAGCACCTTAAGGAAACAGTACCACTTTTAATGCTATTGATTTTTACTTTTCCTCTGAAGCAAGCCTGTATTTTTAATTCTTTAAATAGAATGGAACTTGTCTTTGGCATCTTTTAAGAAATATCATGCTTTTTTGAGACTCTTTCAAGATGCTCTTATAGCAATAGTTCATTATTGCCATTAGAAAATAGAAAATGCAATACTAATTCAAATAAAATCCCCTGTGCAAAAGAAAGCATGCCTATTTTTATTTTTTAAACTGAAAATATCAAGAGTTAACAAGGTGCTGATGTACTGCTACTTGAATGTAATTATATGCAGGCACACTGGGAAGCTGCTTGCTGTCACCTACTACCTTTGCAAATGTCCCCACCCATGTCCTGTGTTGTCCTGGGACTTAAAAGCTTTGCTCTCAAATACATATCCCCCCAAACACATACATACCATTATAGCAGCACTATTTCTAGAAGCTAGAAACTGAAAACCCTCCAACTGAAGAGCAAGAGCATACTGATAAATTATTCCACATTCATACAGTGAATTATGATGTTTAATAAATCTCTGAATGTTAAGGGTTTCTGTGAACCTTACATGTATTATATTTACTACTCCAAACAATGTTTAAAAAATTTGTTTACAAACTATATTGAAAAGTCATAGTATCGGCACAAAAGCAGACACATAGACCAATGGAGCAGAATAGACCACTGAGAAACAAATCCACACACTTACAGACAATTGATTTTTGACAAAGGCCCTAAAAAATACACTGGAATAAAGATAGCCTCTTCCACAAATGGTGTTATCAAAACTGGTTATCTATATGCAGAAAAATGGAAACAAACACATTTTCTCACCCTCAAATGAGTCAATTCAAGATAGATCAAAGATTTGGAAATTAAACCTTGAAGCTACTTGAAGAGGGGCACAGGTCTAACACTCAATAAAGAGACACAGGTAAAAACTTCCTCAATAAGCTCCCAAAGGCACAAGAAACTGAAATGAAAAAAAAAAAAAAAAAAACATGGGAATGCATTAAAATGAAGACCTTCTGTTCAGCAAACGAAAATACAAGGAACCTCAACACAGAGCTGACAGAATGGAAGAAGATTTTTGATAGCTATCCCTTCTATAGAGGACTAATATTTAGAATATACAAAAAACTCAAGAAACTCACCATCAGAAAAATAAATAACCCAATCAAAAACTGGGCAAATAACCAGGCATAGTGGCACATATTTGCAATTATAGTACTTGGTAGCTGAGACAAGAAGATCACAGTTTCTAAGTGAGCCTCAGCAACTTAGCAAGAGTCTGTTTCCAAATAAAAAATAAAGCATGGCTAGAGTAGATGGCTTTGGGATCCACCCCCAGTACCACATTTAAAAAAGAATTCACAAAAGAGGAAATACAAATGGCAAATTAATGTATAAAAATGTTTAACATTACTAGCAATTGGAGAGATGCAAATAAAAACTACCCTGAGATTTCATCTAACCCCAGTTAGAATGGAAATCATTAAAAACACAAACAACAAGTGCTGGCAAGGATGTGGCTAAGTATGAACTCTAATACATTGTTGATGGGACTGCAAATTAGTGCAACCACTTTGGAAAAACAGTGTGGAGGATCTTTAGAAGAACGGAAATGAACCTACCATATGACCCAGCTATACCACTTCTGGGTATCTACACAAAAGAATGAAAACCAAAAAATTCACAATTGCCAAACTATAGAACCAGCCAAGATGTCCATCAATAAATGAATGGATTACAATACTATGGGATATGTATACAATGGAATTTTGCTCAGCCATAAAGAAAAACACAATTACATCCTTTGCAGGGAAATGGATGGAACTGGAGAACACTATCAGATGTTCTCCATAATAGGTCGACCCTAGGGAGAAAATGGGACATTGGAGGGACTACAGTCAAAGGAGGAGCCATCTTAATGAGTGAAGCAGATGACCTAACTGAGGCAGATGGTAAAGCGGAAGAGGGAAATACCTCAATGGACATGATATATGTACACAAACTTATAAATCACTGTGCTGAGCACAAGAAGAAGGGGGGAGAATATATTTTCAGTGGGATCTGGGAGAAGGCTCATAGAGTGCTGTGTGCATGTATTCCGCTATCACTTTCAACTTCACCAAAAGGTATGATTGTAATGCACCAATAAAATTTTAAGAAATGCTTAAAATTTTTAAATAGAAGGATTAATCTGTACCTCCATACTGGGTAAATGAAATGCTAGGCCTTTTCAAGTATTTTGTTCATTTTAAAGTGTAATATGTGTATATGTATTCACATATGGTTCTGGATGAGACCTTGGTTCTACTCTGTTGTAGATGCTTCCTTCCATCCTACTGCATACTCCCTCATCTCTTAATTAAATTCAAACAGATGTTCTTAGTCTTAATTATCTAATTCAGTAGCATTATTCTCTATTGTATCTTGTCTCTTGTTTAAGAAATCAGTAGATATTTTTCTATCATCTAGAAGTTTTCTTATTTTACCTTTCACATATACATCTGTAATCTTTTTGGAATTTATTTGTATAAATGATGTGGTATAAAGTCCCATTTAATTTTATTTCTTCCAATTGTTCCAATGGCACTTAAAAGCCCATTTTGTCACTGTCCCACAATATAATCTTTGCTATTAATCAAGTGACTCTATAGGTCTATTTCTAGTTTTTCAATTCTATTCCAATATTCTACCTCCCCAACCTTGAGCCAGTGTCTTACAGTCCTAATGATAACAGTTATAATGATCACTTATAGATTAAAGGACAAGCTTCTCATTTTAAAAGCATGATTAGATATTTAATTTTTTATGCATATTTTATAATTAACTCTTCAACTTTCACAAAAAATCATTTTGGAATACTGATGGTATAGGAAATCAAGAAACCCATTTGAGGATAACTAATAACTTTACAACATTCAGTCACAAGCCGATGAGTGTAGTCTCTCCAAATACTATGTCTTTTTACATAATTCACTCTGTAATATTCTAGAATTTTCCAATTAAAAAACTATGCCTTATTAGTTATATTTCAGTCTTAGGCACATTATATTTTGTGATATAATTTGAATTATACTTATTTTCAAACTTGATCTTATAATTTTTTTGTTGCTATTATTCAGAAATAAATTTATTATACTAAATTGACCTTGCGTCTACAGCCTCGATGACCTCATAAATCCTAATGATTTATTTATGGGCTTTATCAGATTTTCTATGTGTATTATCTTACCATCCATGATTTATATATTTTCTTTTCTGATTCAAATGTTTAAATAATTTTTGCCTTATGCACTGTACAGGCACATCAGTAAAATATTTATGGAAGTCATAAGTATGGACTTTCCCTTTCTTCATTTATATTAATATAAAATGTTACAAAATTTTATTAATAAATGTCTTCTTATAAATTTGTAGATGATACTTTGTCAAATTAAATAATTCCCTTAAATATATAAAATATATTCCATATATACTTCCAAATATGTAATATATAATATATATGTATATATAAATATTGAGAATGGAAATCAGCAAATGCTTTTTTGTCTAAGATATTTTACTTTATGAATACAATTGATTGTATTGTTTAATTTTTAAATCTTAAATCGGACTTCCGGGAAGATGGCGACCGAGAAAAGCGGGGCTTAAGAGTCCCGCTAACAACCAATCTCCATTACCACAAAAAGAGCGCCTTTCATAGCCAGAAAACACCATCACCAGAAAAACAAAAAAACCACCAGGCTCCAGAGAGAAAGCGGACTGAGAACAGAGCTCAGAGCCACAGAGGAGACACACGCGCCCGAGGACGCGGCAGCAGCGCCATACTGCCGGTGGCAGCGGCGAACTCAGCGGACGGCTACAACAAGCCGAGGTGAGCCGATGCGGAACAGCCAGGCGTGATCTTTCGGCGCAGACAGCATTTAAAGCTCCCAGTGGCTGAGCTCAGCACACGCTGCAGGGATTCAGAGTGGAAATCAAAACCAGAGAAGAAAAAATATGCCAGCCTCATGGCCGAGGGCGTGGCAGAGGCGCCATATTGCCACCGGCGGCGGCAGCAGCAGTGAATTCACCGAGTCCAGTACAGCTACATCTACATACTCAAGAACAGTGAGTCAAATTGCGGGCCACAGAGGAGAAATCCCAGTATTGTGCCTCCTGGGACTTGACCCAGTGAGGGGGTGGTGGTGGCAGAGATATCACACCATAGGAGAGCGTGCAACCTGGCACCCCCCATAGTTTAAAGCAGCCTCTATCGACTCCCTGGGTCAGAGACTCTGTGATACAACCCAGTAAAGGAGTAGTAGGGTCTGAGATAATACAGACTCGAGATCCAGAGCACCTTAAGTGAAGCCATAGTGACCCAAGGGAAGAACCCAGAGAAGGCACAAACCTCCGAAATCATGGGAAAGAGGAATAACACTGAAGTAATGAATGTGCACAACCCCACAACATCAGAACCTGATAAAACAGAAAATCAGAGATTTCTAGAAGATCAAATCAGGAAAATAACTGTAGAAATAATAGAGGTGCTTCGAAAAGAACTCAGAGAGAGCCAAAAAGAGATAAAGGATGCAATTAATGAAGTAAAGGCCTCAATTCAAAGCACAAACAACCGATTAGACCACATGGAGAACAGAATCTCGCTCTTAGAAGATGAGCAATCCAAAAATGAATGCATAGTTTCTAATCTAGAAAAAGATATCCAACAGCAGGAATCTGACATTGAAGAAATATGGGCCCATCTTAAGAGAGCTAACCTAAGAATAATTGGAATAGAGGAGGGAAAAGAAAGTGATACCAAAGGGATCAACAATCTCTTCAAGGAAGTAATAGCAGAAAATTTTCCAAATATAGAGCAAGAGGTTGATACACAGATCCAGGAAACTTATAGAACTCCCTTTAGACAGGATCCGAGAAGAGGATCCCCACGCCATATAATTGTCAAAATGACCAATGTGGAAGCCAAGCAGAGAATCTTAAAGGCAACAAAAACAAAGGGCCAAGTGACATTCAGAGGCAAACCAATTAGAATCACTCCAGACTTCCCAAACCAAGTCATGAGAGCCAGAAGGGCTTGGAGTAACATATTCCAAACTCTGAAAGAAAACAACTTCCAGCCAAAAATTTCCTATCCAGCAAAACTTTCTATGAAATTAGATGGAGAAATAAGAAGCTTCTATGACAAACAGAAACTGAAGGAATTTATGTCTTCAAAACCAGCGCTAGAGAAAATACTCAAAGAGATTAACTACAAAGAAGAAATAGGTAACACTCACCAGAACCAGAGAAACAAGATTTTCCATCCAACAGACAACTAAGATTGGTTATCTGTGGAGATTCATTATTTATGTTAGTCTTTTACCTATCTCTAAAGGGTATTGTTTGCTTTTATTGTTGTTAATTTTTAGGATTTCTAGTTGGAATATTAATATACCTTCAGATATAGCATTTGGAAATATTTTATCCAATTCTATTAGTAACTTTTAACTCTGTTTACATTGTCTGTGGATATACAATATTTTCTTTTATTTTTTAGGGAGTTTGTATATTCTTCTGTTGCCTGTGCCATTGAAATCATATCCAAGAAATCACTGCCAATTTCAATGTTGTGAGGTTTTATGACCCAGATTTTCTTCTAAAAGTTTATAGTCTTAAGATTTATATTTAGGTCTTTTATCTAGTTTGAGTTAATACTTGTATGTGGGATTAGGTAAGGGTCCAATTTTATTCTTTTCCATGTAATTATTATTTTTCAACAATATTTAGTTAAAAGATTATTATTTCCACCACCAAATCTTCGTGGAAACCTTGTCAAAAATAACTTGACAATATAGGGAAGAAGTTAGCTCTAGGCTTGTATTTAACTCCAATGGTCTATATATCTGCCTTTAGAACAGTACTACACTGTTTCAATTATTGTAGCTTTATATGGTTTGAAATCAGAAAATATACATCTTCTAGCTTTGTTTTTGCTTCGAGATTGTTTTGGGTATCTAGAGTCCATATTCCATATCAGGATAGATTTTTTTCTGAAAAATAAATATATGATAGTTTCACCTAAAAAAAAGAAAAAAATATTCTCTGGTAAGAAAGAAAGCAAAAAGAAATATTGAAATGTTATCTTTAAGTCATCAAAAGCTTGGTATCAGACAAATGAAATTGTTATGTGAGATTATCATTTTTAATTTTGGATAAATTGCTATAATACTAGATGTCAACCACTAAGCCAAGCATGGGAGGGAGGGATGGGAGAGAATGGGGGTGGGGATCGGGTGGGGGCTGACTGGGCGATGTGTGCATGTATGTCTACAAAAGTTTGTATCCCACTATGATGTATGAATACAGTGCACCAATAAAATAAAATTAAAAAAAACAAAAAAAAATAAATAAATCTTAAATCAATATCATGTTTTCAAAATAAATCTAAATTGTTACCCTTTCTATTTTGCCATATATAGATATTTATAAATATTATAATGATATTATTGTAGCATACAATTATCATAGTATTATGTCATGACACAAAATCAAGTATGTGCCCATCTACTACCATTGTACTAGATTCAGTTGATGGGTATATTTTATGTTTATTGAAAATGGCACATGGAATGGTACAACGGTTACAGATGTACAAGTCTGTAGACATCAGGGTCCCCATGTAACTAGGTTTCAATATAACACTTCGGTTAAGATTTCATTATGTTTGTGGCAGTCTCAGAAACAATGGACACGTGGAGTTAAATAATTCCTCTAATTGCCAAACATAGGAATCTTCAAATAAAAAAGAGAGGTTTAGAAATAAATATCTTTGGCATGAAGATTACTGCTATTCTGAGAGCTGGGCAGGCCCTCAGCTTTTTTTTTTTTTTTTTAAGAGAAAATTGCATTTTGAAAACAAGCTGGAATGCAATACTAGCAGATACATAGAAGAAACAATGACTCGGAATTCATATGATTTGACCTTAAGGCCTCTATGATTTACTTGTCACCTGACCTTAGACTTCTCTGAAAATTCAGGTGCCTAGAGTACAGAGACAAAAAAATTGTTCTTCTTGAAAGTGTCTTAGGACGGAGGAAAAGGGCCAGGGTGTGAGGGAGGAAAAGCTGGACAGCCATAGTTTCCTACCATTCCATCCATGCACTCTGTCTCCTGGGTGAGTTTTATACTTTCTCTTCCTTTTAGTGGCTCTGTGGTTCACCAGCAGTACATGTGACAAAACAGATACTCAGGTCAAGTCGTGGTGATCAATGACTAGACCTTTGCTAGAGAAACTGTTTTATTTTTTACATGAATTTAAAAGCAGAGCTCAGAACTCCTATGCAATTTGAAGAACTTTCTGTATTTGTCTATCAGGAGTTTCTCTTAAGACCACATGAAAGAAACAGACATCTTTCTTGAGGGGCCCCCAAGTGGTGCCCCTTCATGATTGTCCTTGCCCATGTATTTCAAAGTTCCTAAGTTTCTCGCCAAATACCTGTTGTGTTTGAATTACAATTCAAGCTGAAATAAAGCAAACCATACTTTTTGAGAAAATGAAACTAGTATTTGGCCAATTTTGCTAATATTTTCCATTTTATCACCCATGAAACCTGTGAGGGGTTAAAATACTTCCCCTTCCCACTCTTCCACATGGAGGGAACACTGCTGACTAACAGAGGCAGCGCTGTTCTGAAGATATATGCTATATATCTAGTATATTTGTCTCTTGTTTGCCTCTCTTACCAGTATACCATGGAACCTGAAAGTGGGTATTTAACTGAATGTGCCCTCAATGCCTCAAACACACATGACACCTTGTGGGTACTCAGTACATTTCCCTTGAGATAATTAATTATGCTACTTTATAACAAGATGTACTGAAGTCTAAATTGTCCATACTCAAAAATAAATAAATAAATAAATAAATAAATAAATAAATTGTACAGGCTTGATTGGGATACAAAATTAGGTTGGAGGAGGAGAGAAAGTGATATCGGGACACTTTTAATGAAGTGTACTAATTTTTTTTTTTTTTTTTTTTTTTTTTTTTTTTTTTTGGTGGTACTGGGGAAGGAACCCTTCTACCTCCAGGGTACACTCCCAGACCTATTTTTTATATTTTATTTGGAAACAGGGTCTCTTAAGCCAGCAAGGCTGGCTTTGAACATGCACGATCCTCCTGTCTCTGCCTCCCAAGCATGGGAATTACAAGCGTGAGCCACCACGCCCGGCTTGAAGTGTACTAATTTAATGAGTGACTGGTTGGGTCCTCCGGAATTGACCTCGGTGGGGGCAGCAGGTGGAACCCTGGAAGCTGAGATATTGCAAGATTCCAGGTGCCTTGACATTCCAAACATCGCGAGACATACTTGAGATAACAAGATTATAGATGTCGTGAGAGAATCTGCATTCCCATGCTTAGTCCCACCCCCCAAAATACTGGCTAAAAGCAGGACCACTTCTGCCCCACTGTGTGGGTGACTCATCCTTGTAGGTACTGAGATTCTGGTACCTCGTTGGGCGCTTGCCTCCTTCGCAATCTCCTTGAACTCCTTATCTTCCCAGGAGCCCTATTTTCAACATTGTAATTAGTACTAAACATTGACTACATCCACATCAAATAGAATGGAAAGAAAATCATCTTCCATCATACCTGCTGCTTTCAAGACCCTTATCAAGCTGCTCTCTGGTTTTGTCCTCAGGCATGAAACTGAATAATTACTCCAATAGTGGTTCTGAAATAAAAGTCCTATAACTGTCCCCCCAACACAGACCTCAGGTCAACTATATAAAATAAAAAACTCTAGAAATAAACTTGGATGTGGCAGCACACACCTGTAATCCCAGGAAGATGAGACAGGAGGATTTCAGGTTTGAGACCAAATTAAAAAATTTAGTAAGACCCTCAGCAACTTACTGAGACCCTGTTTCAAACATAAACAAAAATAATAAATAAATAGATAGATGATAGATGATTGATTGATTTGAGTATAGCTCAAAAGCAGAATACCTCTGGGTTTAATCCCTGATATTATAAAACAAACAAACAAAAATATCTCTAGAATTTGTTTTCTTGGTGGTGCTGGGGATGGAACTCAGGGGCATTCTTTCTCCTAGTGACATCCCTATCCATATTTTTTATTCTTTATTTTGAAACACGGTCTCACTAAGTTGCAGAGAGCCTAAGTAGCTGAGACTTGCTGAGAACTGTGATCTTCCTGTCTCAGCCTCTCAAATGCTGGGATTACAGGCATGCACCACCATGCCTGGCTTAGCATGTTGATTTTTTTTGTTTTGTTTTGTTCTTTAAACTCCCTGTTGTAAGACTTGCAATCATTTTCTCTGTGCAGTTGAAAGACATAAAGTAAGAAGAAAATACAACTTTTTCTATAGGCTGGGAATTTATATGGATAGCTCATTTAATCTTTATCCCACATAATAAAAATTACACCTGCACATTAAAGAAAGAAAGTAAGGTTCAGAGAGCCCATTAATTTCTTTACCATGATATGTCCAGTAAATGGGTGGGAAAGATTTGGTTCAGTCTGTCTAGTTTCAAAAACTCTTTAGTGCACACAGTGCTGACTAGGCACTGGGTGAAAGCAAGATATAGGAATGATCTTCATCTTCCTAGTAGACACTATAGGGTCTCACTGGACATCTTTTCCTTTGTGGCAAAGACCTACCTCTCCAGGGCCTTGGAGATTTTCATTTACTTTGATGCAGCAAACTCTGCCTCTGGGACTTTTAAGGCAGACTCTTCCCTCCCTTCTCTAAACTTAGTTGAAATCTGCCCAGAGATTCTCTTGACCACACAGAGAAAAGGAGCTGCCCTGCTCACTAGTAGAATCACGGACTTTCTTTTTTATTCTTTTTTTTCTTTTTTTACTTGGCGGGTTTGGGGATGGAACTCAGGGGCATTTGACCTCTGAGCTACACCCCCCTACCCATTGTTTTATTCTTTTATTTGGAAACAGGGTCTCACTAAGTTGCAGAGGGCCTCACTAAGTAACTGAGGCTGTCTGCAAACCCAAGGTCTCAGCCTCCCAAATGCTGGGATTTCAAGTGTGCGCCACCACGCCTGGCTCACCTACTTTCTTATCCTCTTCATCCTTATGCATGGAAATGGTTCTGAATTTTTTATGCTTTGGTCATTCATTTAGAGTCTTTATTTCCCTATTAGAAATAGACATTCTGTAAAAATATAACTTTCTTACCCTTTGCTTTATACCTGATTATTAGAGCAATCTATGGTAATCAGTGGGCACTTGGTGTACGTTATACATCTTCATGAGATGAATATATCCCACTCACACCAGGAAAAATAATACACATAATTTTTAATTGTTTGCAAACAATTACTGAATACTTTCATTTTGGATACCTTAGGGGTTCTAAAACTTGAAACCACCTAAAGGGCTGAAAAATACTCATGGTTTAGTTCTTCTATTCATTGACCTGGGCATTGGAATACATAAATGTTCCTAAATTACTGTTATATAGATCCAAGTTTGAGAATCACTGCTCTGTGGATAAAGCCATGACAATTGTGGCTGTCAGAATCAACCAGAAGTGATGGAATATTTATGACACAGAGCTGGAAGTGATGACTAGAGATGACCATGACTACAAATGTCTATGGGTCCACAGACTGGTAAGCCTCAAACACTGCCTAAGCTGAGTTACAAAGCACAAGATAAAATATTTTGAGACAGAAACTGGGAAAAATCAAATGCAAATATAAAAGGAAAATATCAGCTAGGCATGATGCCACACACCTGTCAGCCTAATACTTGGAAGGCTGAGACAAGGAATATTGCAGGTTCAAGACCAGCATCAGAAATTTAGCAATACTCACTATCCTTAAAAAACAACAACTCTGTTCCAAATCAAAAATAAAAAAGACTGGGTATGTATGGGGCTATAATCATTAATTAATTTTTAGGTAAAATTCCCTTGTTCTCCCTTCTCTTCTCTTCTCTTCTCTTCTCTTCTCTTCTCTTCTCTTCTCTTCTCTTCTCTTCTCTTCTTCTTCTTCTCCTCTCTCTCTCTCTCTCTCTCTCTCTCTCTCTCTCTCTCTTTCTAGTTTTTGTTGTTGTTGTTGTTGGTGGTGGTGGTGGTGGTGGTGTGTGTGTGTGTGTGTGTGTGTGTGTGTGTGTGCATGAAAAGTTTCAGGTGAGGAAAAAAATAAGCAAGGTCTTTTGTTCTGCACAAATATTCTTGAATGATTCAAGATAAAAGCTAATAGGAATAGACTTAGAAGAAAGAAAGGAGGGTAGTATTAGAGAAAATTGTAAAGACTTTAGAAACTAACTGCCCTAACAATTTAATTTTGTTGTGAGAAAACTAAGGTACAGAAAAAAATTATTCAGCCAGGCATGGTGACGCACACTTGTAATCCCCGTCCTTGGGAGGTGGAGACAGGAGGATCGCACAGGTTCGAAGCCAGCCGCGCTGGATTAAGAGACCCTGTTTACAAATAAAAAAGTATAAAAAATAGGTCTGGGAGTGTAACCCAGAGGTAGAAGGGCTTCCAGAAACCCCAGCACCACCAAAAATAAAAAAAAAAAATTATTCAGGTTGCCACCCCAAACAACTTAATCATGATTTTTTTTTTCAGTTAGCATTCTTACCACTATAACCCAAATTATCTGATGACTACAACTTAGAGGAAGGACTATTTTTATTTGTTCACAATTCTGAAAGTTTCATTTCATGTTAGGTTGAGTCATATTTGCAGAGACCAGGACATAGTTTTAGGAAGGAGGGAGGGAGAGAGAGAGAGAGAGAGAGAGAGAGAGAGAGAGAGAGAGAGAGAGAGAGAGAGAGAGATTGAGAGAGAGAGAGATTGAGAGAGAATATGAATGAGCAAGAACAAGGGGAGAAGTATTATATAGTTCCCAAGGTCACACCTCTGTGACCCACCTCCTATAACATCCCACCTACCTAACTTATCACCCAATAAATCCATTAGTCCATCAATGGACTTATTCACCAATTAAATCAGTAGTCTCATGAGTCAATTACATAATCTCTGAACATTTTTGCTTTGCAATACATCACATTTCCCAGAGTTCATTATAGATCCCAACCATGACAATTGTCAGCAGTAGATCCTATACTGCACTATAAGCCTGGAGAATTTCAGACAAGTTTTCAACTACTTAATAGAAGCTTGTTCCTCCTTTAATGCTACTGAGGAAAATCACATTTATGGAAAAAGGGCAGTATGTTAGAAAGAGTCAAAATGTTGAGAGAAATTTAGACATGAACTGAAGATACCATCTGTTTTGTTATATGGCCGCAGAGCTGCCCCTTGGTATACTATTATCCATACTCCAGTCTTGTTCCCAATGATGCCATCTTTATAAGATGAGGGCAAATGGAAATTTTCTATTGAATATACTGTCTTTGATATTGTTTGATGGTGGGTTTTGTAGTAATAAATGTGTAAAAAATAAAATAGTTGTTTATCTATATAAGATATCTGGGTCACCCAGGAAAATCAATGTGTTCCTGCTTTGGCTATCTCCATCTCACTAGCAGCAATTCTGTGTCTTTACAGGATAGAAGCTTTCAGTATTGGTGCAACACACACATTGCTGGTCTTTGCTTTGAATTAAATAAGCTAGAGGTTTTAATAAGCTTTCTCTGAGTGTCTTGACTCAGTCTCATTAGCTACAAACTGACCTTTTAAATATGCTTCATCAATTCAAACTAGTGACCAAGAATCACAAAGCTTCCTTCTCAGCTAGTCTGCTGAAACACATGAATTTGGCACATAAGAATTCCCTTCTTTACTTTCCACACTCATTTTCTCTTCTGAAATATTTCTGAGACTTCCCTCTTTTTCTGTATTTTGGATTTATCTAAGTCAGCACAGGCACAGCGCTGGAACTGCAGAGGAGAATTCTGTGTGTGATCGGTGCATCTGCACAGTGAACGTAATCATTGCTTATGTCTGGCTTCCGGACTTTGATCATCATTGAGGAAAGATTCAGGACTAAGAGCACATGTCTTTGTGGTCAAATGCTGAAATAGATTTTGAATGTACAGATGGGGGAATTAAGAGGTATTCTGAGGCATACTGTAGGAAATGAGCTCAAGAACTCCTTGCCTCCCTTTCCCCAACCATTTCTAAACCATCTGAAGCACCCAAATTTTAAACCCACATCAAGACTTGAATATTCCCCTGGCATTGCAATCCACATTGATCTCTCTCTTCCATGAACATCAGCCAGGTTTTATACTGTATACCAAACAATTTAGCACTTGATGCTAATTAAATGAGGTTAAATAAAATCATTTCTGCTGAAAAGCCTGCTGTGAACTGTAGGAGACAGGTGCATGGAACTATTACCACCATTAATTAGATTAATTGGCTTTTATGTGTTCATTTTTTCTTCTCAGTTCTTTTGTAAGCTTTCTGTTGCAGCTTCCATGCCAGCTAATTCAGGATGAGAAAATAAGAGAGGGTGGATAGCTGTGGCATTATTAAAGACAGAATGACTTGGAGGGCCAGCCCCATGGGTCCTTATGCACAGCAGTTTTACTTCTTTCTGCCACCATTTTCTCCTTGAAAACTCTCGCTCAGCTCATCTCTGTGAAGGGAGTGATGGCAGAACCATATCCGACTATATTTAGACAGCCAGGAATGAAATAATTTTAATATGATTGATAACCTTAAGTCCAGGGAAATTATATTACTAATTAAATCATGAAACATTAGGCAGGCTATCAAGCAGAAATATATTTAAAGTCGTAACAGCTCCTGCTTATTTTTAGTGTTCACATACTGAACGATTCTGGTAAAATTGTTTCTATTTATCAGATCAAGTATAAAGTGCTCATCTCCATTTGTATCTGCAAGCAAATAGTCGATCTGAGATAAATCCAGGCCCAAGAGAACAATTTCTCCTTCATCTCACAGTCTTTCTATCTCTTTTACGAAAGTGAGCTTCATTCCATTTTAGTATTAGCAATTCAAACTTTACAACTTCTGGAAGCAAAAGTATTTAGTGAGGAAGATGGAAGGAAAAGGCTGAAAGCTAAGTGTGGTGGTATATACCTCTAATTTCAGTACTTGGAGGTTGAGGTAGAAGGATGGTTATTTTGAGGCCAGACTCACCCACTTAGCAAAACCCTCAGTAACTTGGTGAGTTTATATTTCAGAATAAAAAGCATAAAAGGATTCAGAGGTAACATACCCCTGGGTTCAATCTGCGATACCAAACAAAACAACAAAACAGACTGAAACAACAGAGCGAGGATTTCCTAAATGCCTAATTTGTGCCAAGTCCTTCTCTCTCTGGATTACTGACTTTAGTTACTTCTTACATATGAGAAAATGAAAACACACAGGTGTCAAAAGGAAAAAATTACACAAAATACCCCCCACATCACCAAATTATTAAAGCAAAGATTATTTTGAACTGAGTGCTCTTTAAAACCTAGTTTCTTCTACAAAGTTGATTTTACTTCTTTGAACTATATTTTCTTCCCAGGATCTACCTTATATCTGTTAAAACCCCTCAATCAGAAGATAGGAAAAGCTATGAAAAAAGTGGAGAAAATGAAAGTATAATTCTTCTCCAGAGATAGTTACCTACGCAAGTTAAGTTGTTCCAAGGTATAAATCTTTAAAACCAATGAAAAGTGGTCAGGCCTTCAGGTTGAAGCTGCTCTTCTGTCCTGCAGCCAGGTCATGTGGGAAACTGTGTGACCATAGTCACATCACTATTAATCTCCGGGTGGCCCACCCACTTCTTTATAATGGAATAATTCCCACCTTTCAGGTTTGAAGAATATTGAATGGAGATCATTTTTAAGACAGCTATAAGAATACAAAGATAAGGGGAGGGAGAGGCCATAGTAGACCTACTATTTCCAAAATTGCATTAATATGTTTGGTTATTCTCTGTGTGAAGATGGCTTTAAATATAGTACAGATTCTGACAAACATGACAGACACATCTTGCCCCAGCACAAGGTATTAGACTGAGCATAATGAAATTGTGGTTTTAAGCTAAAAGGCTGGAAAATAAAGTTAAATAGTATTAAGAAAGCCTTAATTGAAGCTCCAAAATGATTGCTTTACAATCTCTTTATCTCAGTTTGTTATTTTTCTATCTGATCCTGGGAAGAAGGGTGCCCCTAGCTAATCCCTACCTTGAATTCTAAAAAGCTTTTCATCATATTGAAAATAAGTAAACTGATACTGTCCCTAATCCTGCAACCACTGAACCAATCACTGGAAATTACATGCACAGAGAAAAACAAAGGTCTTTTGGCATTAAATCCCAGGCTGGAACCTCATCTTTATTCCAGGTATATCGTCAACTTGTCAAATTCAAGACTACAAGCTATTGCTATAATTAAACTTTAAAAACCTTTTTTTGACATCTCTTTTTCTGTTGACAAAGACTTGTTACTTAAAATTACAAACTGCAAATATATTGTCAAAGTCTGCATCTGGTCATTTTTCAATTCATCCCTAAACACTACAAAATTGCCTTTGTTTTTTTGGTGTTGAATTTTTGTGGCTTCAAAGTGCTAACTCTGGAATGAACAAACAGGAGAAAAAAATACAGACTCATTTATTCTTTGAAAGCCATGTCATTCTCTAGCTCAGTGACACAGTGCCAAGTCTCTGGGCCCACCCAACTCTAAGCCTCCTACTCCAAGTTTCAGTGTCCATTGTCCTTCCCAGACATACCAGTCTTCTCTTTCTTGAAAGCTGAACCATTCATGTGGAAAGATGGCCTACCCATGGAGTGATTATATACGTTTCCAAAGTAGAAGGAACACAGTTATCATATCTTAACAAATTAGCAAGAAAATGAGACTTGGTTGGCTGAGGTAGAATACCTGGCCATCCTGCATAGTAACCAAATTATAGCCTCCTTTTGGATACAGTCAAAAAGTCTTCCATGAAAATTTCACTGATGGCTACAGTATGCTCTAAGTTTCTTCTAATACTACCTATATGTCCCAGATTTGTTTAGATATTTTCATTCTCTGTACAATATTTTACAGACTTTGATTTATATACTTTATTTGACTATCTTTTTGTCACTGTGACCAAAATATTTGGCACAAAAACTTTAGAGAAAGAAAGATTTATTTTTGCTAATGGTTTCAAAGATCAGTCAATGGTTTGCAGGCTCCACTGCTGTGGGCCTGAGGGAGGCAGAATATCATGGCAGAAAGGTTTGGTGGAGGAGAGATGCTTAGCTCAGGGCAGCTGAAAAGCAGCAAAAGAGAAAGAGAGGCACAATAAATTCCTTTCCAGGGCACACCCTCAATTATCGAGTTTCTCTGAGTAGATCACACCCACAGTTTCCATCTCCTTCCAATAGTACCAGCAAAATATTAATACATAGTGGATTAATCCACTAATGATGTCAGAGCCTTCATGTTCCAGTCACTTCTAAAAAGTCCCACTTTTACATATTGTTGCACTAGGGATCCAAGCTTTAACACAAGTCTTTGGGGAACATTCTAGATCCAAACGATGACACTCACCCAATAGGCTGCTAACTTTGTCACAAAGACTCTGCTCACGTAGTGCCTGGTAATATTCCATGACCTCAGCACACATTCAGTACTAAATGAGTAAATGAGAACATGCACCAACTCAAACTACTTTCATTCTGTCTTTTATAGAAAAAAAGGAATATGATATTAAAATATTAGTAATTCTTTGAAGTAAAAAGACTCCAGTAATTAAATATATGAAGACACTGATGATAGCAGCCAATTTTGAGGTTATGATTTTTAGAAAATTGTAAAAATTAGGATATTCTTATTAACCGATTACTCATTATTATACACAGTTGTGTTTCAGTAGAAATATGAATGGCCTAAGGACATTTGTTGACTTGTTTAATAGTAATATTGGTCCTGATATGCCAATTTCTTTCTTTGTTTTGGTACTTGGGATTGAAATCAGGGGCATCCTACTCCCAAGTTACAATCCCAACACATTATTATTATTATTATTATTATTATTATTATTATTATTATATTTTTTGCGGATCTAGAGATAGAACCCAGAGGCATATGATCTCCGAGCTACACCCCCTGCCCAATTTTTTATTCTTTATTTTGAAACAGGTTCTCACTAAGTTTCAAAGGGCCTCTCTAAGTAGCTGAGGCTGTCCAAAAACCGCGATCCTCCTGTCTCAGCCTCCTGAATGCTGGGATTACAAGCGTGCGCCACCAGGCCGGGCTATTATTATTTGTTTTGAAACAGGGTTTTTTATAATTTCCTAAGGGCCTCACTAAGTTACTGAAGCTGGCCTTGAACTTATGATCTTCCTGTCTCAGCCTCCTAAGAACTGGGATTATAGGCACTCGCCACCATTCCTGGTTTCTAATGTGCAATCCTGAGTGTATTATGTAAGGGTAATGGGGCTCTGACTTTCTGATTCGTAAGTTGAGTTAATAAAGCAAAATATATCTGCCTCACAGCTACAATGTGATGAGGTCCTTGAAACCATGACCTCTTTTAGATCATATTTTATGAGGGAGGCACTTGTCTCTCAGTCTGTGAAAGAATGTCATGAGGAACATGGACCAGTTTGGTAGCTGCCTGAGTTGAGAGCCAGTCTCAAGTTGATTTTACTCTGCAGTGAGGAACTGAATCCTTGTAGTTATTTCAGCAAACCCAGTGATTTCCTGATGGCCAGGTGATTGCAAGGTAACCGAATGTAGACTGATTAGGGATTCATTTACATTTGGTGGCTTTTGGTAGATTTAATACAAGTGTGATTGGATGGTGCAGCTGCAAGACAACAATATTATTTTTTCATTGAGGAAAATGGATGGTTTCTATGCAAGCCTTAAATAAAAGATTTTGATAGGGCAAAGATATCCAAACCTATATCAGAAGCATTCTTTTATCTAATTGTTTTTCCTTTTCACTGCAGAAATTTTAGGAAGAAATAGACTCATTCTCTTATGAGCTACAATTTTTTTTAGATTAGTGAGCACATAGTGTTTTATTTAATGTCATGTCCTGGCACTATGCCCCAGGCATAAGCCTGTGATGGCTGCTTATAGAGAGTAGAAGAAAACTGAGAACTTAGTCTTTTCCAGGTAAAACTGTCCAAAAGGAATAAACTGAGGTATATTGATGCGAATCTATTTTTTTTTTTTTTGGTGTTACTGGGGTTCCTGGAAGCCCTTCTACCTCCAGGCTACACTCCCAGACCTATTTTTACATTTTTATTTGGAAACAGGGTCTCCTAAGCCAGCACGCGCGGCTGGCTTTGAACCTGTGCAATCCTCCTGTCTCTGCCTCCCAAGCGCGGGGATTACAAGCGTGCGCCACCACGCCCGGCCCTATGTGAATCTATTTTGTCTGTTGAGTATGTTCACTCTTTTAAGCAGAAGGATTATAAAGATAGGCCATACTCTGTCTTGAGAAAAGAGAATGCTTAAGATCACTGTATGGCAAGGATATTAGGTATAAAAGAACCTCATTTTTAGAACACACTTGAGCAAGAAAAATATCAGTCAGAAGAGACACTACTACATAGCTGCATCTCAGAGAACACAGAAACAAGAAGGTGAATCTATGGAGCCACAAAATGACAGTGGCCTTTCTTAGGTCAGCCAGGAAGGACATGGGAACTAGGTGTTATCAGCAATCGGTACCTTATGGAAGAAGCTACAGTCTTAGCTTCAAGGAGGCCACATGCTTAGATGTGAAGCATGTCTTGAACTGGCTGGCGATGGTTACCATTTGTTCCTTAATGGAAAAGCATGAGGATCTTAGTAGAACCTTCACTTCTTCCTTACAGTGTGCTGGATATGAAAATCCACAATATTGTAGAGCAGTATGGCTCTTCCCCCCAAATCGTCTTGCCCTCATGAAGTGCAAAGTGAAAGGCCTGTCTTACTATAAGTAGGTGCTGAGTATAGCAAACTAGAATGAACTATTACAGTTAATATTTTGTGCACATAAGCAAATAATTCCCCTCAAATATGGTCTCACTGTAACTTGCATCTATGTAGCCATATTATATTATATACTTTCAAGTCTATCATCTGAATCAGTATATTCCTATGAGGAAAATACAATCAACCTTAGTTATCCCATTTTATTTTTTTTAATTTTATTTTATTGGTGCACTGTATTCATACATCATAGTGGGATACAAACTTTTGTAGACATACATGCACACATCGCCCAGTCAGCCCCCACCCGATCCCCACCCCATTCTCTCCCCATCCCTCCTTCCCATGCTTGGCTTAGTGGTTGACATCTAGTATTATAGCAATTTATCCAAAATTAAAAATGATAATCTCACATAACAGTTTCATTTGTCTGATACCACGCGTTTGATGATTTAAAGATAGCATTTCAATATTTCTTTTTGCTTTCTTTCTTACTAGAGCGTATTTTTTTTCTGTTTTTTTAGGTGAAACTATCATATATTTATATATTTATTTTTCAGAAAAAAAATCTATCCTAATATGGAATTTTATTTGGTGAATAGGAACAATTATCATTATTTGCACCTGGAGTTCTCAACCAGTTGATATATAAGGAATTCATTGATTGTAATGCAGCATTATTAATGCTAACATAAAATATAAATGGTAAATATTTAATGAGCAATCTTTATGTCATAGGTTCTTAGCTACAAAACATCTCAGTTTCTTTCCTTTCTTTCTCTCTTTCTTTCTTTCTTTCTTTCTTTCTTTCTTTCTTTCTTTCTTTCTTCTTTCTTCTTTCTTCTTCCTTCTAGAGGTTCAACCCATGAGCATTACGCCACCTAGCTACAACTTCAGCTCTTTTATTTATGTATGTATATATGCATGTATGTATGTATTTATTGTGGGACTAGGGATTAAACCCAGGGACATTCTACCTGAGCTATACTCCCAGTCTTATTTTTTATTCTTTATTTTGAAACAGGGTCTCACCAAGTTGTAGAGAGCCTCACTAAGTAGCTGAGGCTGGCTGAGAACCTACAATCTTCCTTTCTCAACCTCCCAAATACTGAGATTACATGTGGACTTTATCATGCCTGCACAATTCTATTACATTTATTTAAAACAGTTGCACTAAGTTGTTGAGGCTGTCCTGTTGTGATTCTCCTGTCCCAGCCTCCCAAATATTAAGATTACAGGTATGTGCTATTATGGCTGGCTCATCTTGAGTTTTTCACCTACAAATTGGAGGTATAAATCTTTCCCATCTGCATCACAGGTTATGGATAGATTTAAGTTCAGTGAAGTGTGGAAGAGTACCTTGGTATGTTAGCTACTATTCAGTAGTAAGTGTGCCTATATTAGCCTATCGACTAAGTAAATAAACATCTTTTCAGAGTGTACTAACCACCCAACCCTGGCATTTCTTTGTTCTGCTTTTCACATACACCTTTATATATATTTATCTATTTAATTCTTTAATAACAATACTCAAAACAGCAGCAATAATAATGAGTGATAATAATAGAAAATTTCTTTCATTGTAAAAGCCTTCTTGGCTTACAAAACATTTGATCTATTTGATTATAACAATAACTGTAGGGAGGATAAAGTGGGTTTTATCATTCTCATTTTACAAAATATTAGTTGAGAATCAAACATGCCAATATATCTAACACACCCTGATGACAAAGTAAAAGTTTCTTCCATCCCCTCCAAAGCCGCCTTTGCTTCAAGTGACTTTTCCATCCAAGTCCCTCTTATAAAATAGTAAAGAAAAGTTTTCTAGAATATCTCTCCCTTCCTTAAGGATTACTACACCATCTTCTGCTGCATTGTGTCCATACTTAGTGATCTGAAGGAGGTCTCCTATCATAGCCATCCCTCACTCTATTCCTCGGAGGACCTGGTCATACAGTTGGGATTAAGGGTCTACATATTGCTCTCTCCATAAAAAAGCCTCCTTTACTCATCTCACCCAGCACCCATATCTTCTTCCTGGAAACCGTTTACTGACACTCTGAGGAGTACCACTGCTTTTGCACCCGTCCTTAATCCAGCACCAGCCTTTAAAGAAGCACCATCTATGATTTCCAGTGCTGGAAAGCCACAGATCTGCTCAATCTGCAGAATGCAGGATCTCAACCAGAGCCATATCTCGGGTCATCCTGGACTAATGATTTTTTTTTTTTTTTTTTTTTTAGTGGTACTGGAGGTGGAACCCAGAGGCTTTCTACCTCCCGGCTATACTTACAGACCCATATATATTTTATTTTAGAAACAGGGTCTCACTAAGTTGCTGAGAGCCTCACTAAGTAGCTGAGGCTGGCTTCAAACCTGTGTGATCCTCCTGTCTCAGCCTCCCAAGCACGGGGATTACAAGCATGCACCACCACGCCCAGCTCACATCACATTTTTAATAAGTGGAAAATTAAAATTAAAAACAGAAAATCCCATTGTATCTGTTAAGGGGAAGGCTGTCTGCAGCTGCTGGGAGGAGCTGTATTCTGCTGGAGATGAAGTGGCTGACATAGCTGCCTCTTTCTTCCTAGGTTCTTAATTACTGTTCTTTCTGCAGCATTACTAGTGTAATGTGATAATTCTTTCTATGTGTCACTGAAACACATTTTTACAAATTGATGAGGAATCCAATTCTGGTTTTGCTCATTTGTAAAGGTCAAAGATGAACAATTATCAAAGTCTCACCTAGGTGCACCAGTGAGTTTCTTGAGGCACATTTCATTGGGCCATCAGTTGCCTGGTTGTACCCTCATTGTCTTCCTGGAGTAAAAGAAAATTAAAAACACTCCCACAAATGATGAGCAGGTTTCCATGAGTGGGAAAGAAGGGCATATAATAAAGAAACACTTTACAGACTAATTAGCCTACTGAAAAGACAACAAAAATCAGTAAACCTTTGCTTGCTATTTACATTAATGAACTTAGGTGCCAGATAGAAACAATGGAGTTTATTCATTCATAATAGTTTGGAAACAACATTGCAGAGGGTTTTGTTACATAGCAATCTCTTCCTTAGAATTCTCACTATTAGTAGAATACCCCCAGCAAAGGGTCTGGCACAATGCTATTTCCATCTCATAAAATCCATATAAGCTGTTTTCAGTCAATACAGCATGCCATCTAATAAAACCCAATAGTGTGTGGTTCTGGGACCCAGAAATCCTGAGGATAATTTAAATGAACTACACAGAAGTGCAAATAATTGGCTGCAGTCAGTAGACCTAAGGATCACGTCCCCTGGCTTTATAGATCTACCCATGCTCATCCACTCTCTCCATAGTCTTAGAAACCACTATTCCTCCACATACCCACTGACTCAACCCTTTCAAGATTTCATATATATAAGAAATGATATACTGTAAAAAGTTCACTGAGCTTTATAATAACATAAAGTTGGCTTCAAAATGTGGACTTATGACTTCCTAGATTTGACTTAAAATTTTATACCAGTGTGTGGGTTTCTCCTTTGTATAACTGGAATAAAAATACTCAGTCTAAAGATTGCTTAAATAATTAAATTTAACTAAAAGATATAGGGAATGCTAACATTATTGGTTCAGCTATATATTAATTATCATTCTTTTTCCCTTTGATGAGACTCTCAACAGAAAGGCAAAAAAAAAAAAGAGGTAAGAGAGCAGGAGTAATGTATAAAAATGTACAATAGCTCCCAGAGAAGGTTAATGATTAAGTTTTTTGGTTCTTATGGACTTTTATGATTTGCAACATTTCTGAGAATTGGTATCTCCTGTAGAGAAGTTTCTTTCCCAGGGCAGTTTTAGATGAAGGCAGGTGCACATTAAGAAATCAGTGTGAGTTTTCTCTCCAGCTTTCCCCATAGTTCACTTCCTGAGAAATGGAAGAGCCCTAGGCTTTCTTATACTAGGTGGGCCTTTCTCTTCCTTTTGTACACAGAAATCATAGTTTGATTGCTTGGTGTCCTCAACATTTCTATTTTATAAGGCTGCACTAGATTAGGAAAAATTGACTTGAAGAAAAGCTAAAAAAGAAAAATGAATAGGCAACTTGAGTGTTGATTTATCAGAGAAGTATATGGTTTCTCCTAAATTTGAAAATAAATTTGAAATTTGTTTTTCCTTGTGGGAAGACTTAGATTATTTTGCTTAGTTGGTAATTCTACTTCATTTCTCTCTTCACATATACTATACAACAACATTTATATGTAGGGCTTCACTTCTGAACTCATCCACATTCATGTCATCAGATTTCTCTCCACCAAAATATAAGCATGGAAACCCAAGTGATGTGTGCTAATTTCTTGGTATTATTTATAGTGTATTTACACAGTTTGAGACACACATCTTTGTCTGCTAATACACTCTGCTCTTTGCCTTATAAATAGTGTTTACTCCTTTTTTATTGTGTGAAGCCGTAGACTGTAGCTGAATCACAAAAAAATAACCTGAACAGGTGCCCCAACCTTCCTACTTCATATTTTGAGCCCCTCTCTGTCTCTCTGTGTCTCTCCTCTTGCTACAAATATGAAAAGAGGAAGTGACAATAGGGAGAAAATGTGAAATGGCCAATAAGACTAAAGTGTGTGTGTGTGTGTGTGTGTGTGTGTGTGTGTGTGTGTTTGAATGAGATATACAATGTTGACAGTGGAACTGGCTGTCTGAAAGGAGTGAATATTCTCTTTACATATTGCTTACATATGTCTCTTCACCAGGAAAATTCAGACTATTACAAACAGCAAACATTTTTGTTGCTTTTGTTTTGTTTTTCTACCTGAAAGCTTCTCTGTGACTCAGAATGCATCCCTAGGCTGCCACAAATCGATGCTTCATCTGTTTGACCATGGTCAGAGAGATGTGATATCTTGATGATCTGCACTCGACCAAATTGAAGAATTCATCACTGTGTTTGAAAGAAAACCTATTTAGTTTGCTTATTTACATAAGAAAAAGTGGCTTTATTATATCTATTTAATTTCTTTTTAAAATTTTTATTGGTGCATTGTAGTCATACATCTTGATAGGATAAAAGATGGTGGAGACAAACATGCACACATCACCCAATTAGCCCTTACCCAGTTACGCCCCATTCCCTTCTTCTCCCTCCTTCCCATGCTTGGCTCAGTGATTAACTCTGATGTATTTATTTAAGTATATCATGTGTTTTAGAGAGTTTTCCTCTTTTGGCCTCCTATACACTCAGGTTGCCTTATTTGCCTACAAGACTCTAATAAGACTTAAAACCACTGTGTGCCAGCTTTCACAAATTTTAAGAGAAGTCATGTTCTGCCTACCACAACTAGGTTTTGTATAGGAAGTTTTTTCTCTCTAGAAAACTATTCAATACTGAGAGTTTCTTTCTGCACAGAACTAGACCAGTTTGATAATTTTTTAGTTTTTTAATTTATTTGATTTTTATGTATTTGATTTACTTTTATGTTATTTGTATTTGTTTTATTTATCTTTTCTTTTTATTATAAGACTGTGAGAGCCTCAAAGGAAAAGGTTATGACATTTATCTTTATTCATGAACTCCTAATATCAATGATCTAGAATAATGTATTGAATAAGTGATCCCTCAGTATACTGACACTACACCACACACATGTACACACACACACACACACACACACACACACACACACACACCACAGAGAACATTAATGGAAGAGATGAAAAAGCCTTCAAGATACCATCTGCTTACCTTATGCAATTAAACACAGAATTATACCCATTTAAAAGATGCTGAAGGAGTCCAGGGGGCAAGGTGGCGGTGACCACGACCTCCAAATAGGACATGCATTCTTTTGAGAAGCCCTGGACACCAGATTTTGGTTTAATATCTGATTGGGACAACTTAAGGACACATATCCAGCCGTGATTTCCTATCTAGAATACAGGAGATAGATTGGATAATGGCAGAATTAGAGGCAAAATGGCAACGAGGTGCCCACCACACAAGAAAAGTGATTTTTGGAAGAACATCACATAAAAGATTAGAGAAAAGGCCACCTCAGCCAAGCATGCTGGGGAACGCTTAACAACATGCCTTGTAAGAAAAATGATTCAGGTGTGGTAGAGGGGGTACAGCAGTACCCAGCAGGAAGCCCAGCCTCGCTTCCCAGGAAATTCAGTGTGCTTGGCTGCCATGCTCCTGTATGCTGCGCTGGGGGCTGTGATGTGCTCAGAACAGCAGATCCTGCTCTACCTCGTGAGTCTGTGGGCCTCCGCTCTTGGAGGGGAGATAAAATTCATTGCTGCTGAGTGCTCAATCTCAAACCTCTTCAAAACACACATATTATCTTCTCTTATTAAAAAATACTGAAGAGGGGCCAAGATGGCGGCAGGAGATGCAGACAAATCCTATCCAATCCACCTTGAACTTTTGAAAAAAATCTCCACGAAGGGGGAATGCTCCTGCTGCACATGCTTAGGAATTCTGGACATCAAACCATGTAAGGAAGGTGCTCACAGGAGAACCAGGAGGAAGGCAGTGGCAGCAGGGGTGGCTGTGGCCAGTATTTGGGAGAGGCAGAGATCCGATCCAATCCATCTTAAACTTTTGAAGAAATCACCCCAAATGTAGACTGCTACCACTGTACATGCTCAGGAATTCTGGACATTATGATGTGTGGGAAAATTGTTTGGGAGAGAACCAAGATAGCGGTGGCGGCGGCCAGTAGTTGGGAGAAGCAGAGATCTGATCCAATCTCCCTTGAACTTTTGAAGAAATCTCCCCAAAGTTAAACTGCTATGCCACACATGCTAAGGAATTCTGAACAACAAGCTGTGTGGTAAAAGTGTTTGGAAGAGAACTGAGATAGTGGTGGCAGCAGCAGTGGCAGCCAGTATTTGGGGAAGGCAGGGATCTGATCGAATCCACCTTGATCTTTTGAAGAAATCTCCCCAAAGGTAGAATGCTACTGCCACACATGCTTGGGAATTTGGGACACCATGCTGTGTGAAAAAGGTGCTTGGAAGAGAACCAAGATGGCAGTGGCAGTGGCATTGGTGGCCAGTATTTGGGAGAGGCAGATATCCAATCCAATCCACCTTAAACTTTTGAAGAAATCTCCCCAAAGGTAGGCTGCTACTGCTGCACATGCTGGGGAATTCTGGAAAACATGCTGTGTGGGAAAGGTGTTCAGGAGAGAACTGAGATGGTGGTGGTGGTGACAGTGGCAGTGGCAGTGGTGTTGATGGTGGCAGCAGCAGTGGCAGCAGTAATCAGTGTTTGGAGGGGCAGACAGATCCAGTCCAATCCACCTTGAACTTTTGAGGAAATCTCCCCAAAAGTAGACTGCTCCTGTCCCACATGCTCGGGAATTCTGGATAACATGCTAAGTGGTAAAAGTGTTTGGGGCATATCAGAGGGATCTCAGCATAGTCAGGTTGGGCTGCCATGCTGTGTGTTCTGGGAGACATCAGCCCTCATGGCCACCACACTCCTCTGCATGTAGGAGGCCAGGGTGCATGTGGAACAGCAGAGCCTCTTCTCTGTACTGAAGCTGTGGACCTCTGCCTTCAGAAGGGAGACAAAATTCATTGCCACTAGGTATTCAGGCTCCCAGATTTTGCAAAAGACATCTACTGCTTTCCCATAAAAAAAAAAAATGGAAGGAAAAAGGGAACATTTGTAGATGACCTGCTCACAGTGACAGAGGCCAGAGCCAGGTGCACAGGGAGGCTGATGCCAGGGCCTTCGAGAGTGGGATCAGAGCCTGCAATGCAGCATCCACAGGGAAATAGCACAGAAAATTTAAAAAGCAGATGCAGTCTCTAATATGCAAAAACTAAGAAGAACTGGGTAATAGGAGGAAATCTAGTTGAAGTCGGGTCCTGTGGAGGAGCAATTAAGGTGACCTATCAGACAGGATAGGAGGGGGGAAGATGGAATCTCTTCAAAGCACATGATGCACTTAAATATATCAATCACTAAATCAAACATGGGATCGAGGGACAGGGAGGGAATGGGATGGGGATGAATAAAGGCTAACTGGGTGATGTGTGCTTGTAAATCCTCACAAGTCTTGTATTCCATGGAGATGTTTGACTACAATGCACCAATAAAAATATATTTTTAAAAAAGATGCTGAAGACAGTTCAAAAAAGTTTAAAGAAGCTTAGTGGAGTCCAGCCTTTATCAAAGCCATGCCTTGCTGGGCACTGTGACCCACTTCCTATCTATCAACAATCCCTGCTGGAGGAGTCAAAATTTGAGTCTCCAATTAACAGAGACAGGGTTCTGCTATGCTTACAAGGCAGGCTTCAGTTTTTCATGTTGGTCCTATTCTCTAGCAAGGGTCAGAGGAGACTCTGGTCTGTAATTTCCCACTTTCTCTGTTTCTCATTATTATCTGCTGTTGCTGAATAGAGATAAATCTATTTTTTGACAATTCAGAGCCCAATAATTGTTCTTAATTATAGGAAATACTCAATGATTTAAAGTAAGTTTCATGGGAGGTTCAGCTTTTCATTTCATGAGGACTCAAATTTGATAGTGACTGTAAATAGTATGGAGCTGACAAAAAATTCCATTGCTGTTGTGTTCACTTAATAACACCCTGCTGCCACACAGAAATTTTAATTTTAAAAGGACTTTCATGTGTGATATTTTGTTTAATCTTTATAATGGCCCAATTAAAGCAGACAGGGAAAACATAAAAAAGGAAGAAGCAAGCCAGGTATGGTGTCACATGCTCACATGCTTGTAATCCCAGTACTTGGGAGGCTGGGACAGGAAGATCACAGGTTCAAGACCAGCTTTAACTACTCAGTGAGCCCCTCCACAACTTAATGAGACTCTGTTTCAAAATAAAGAATAAAAAATAGAGCCTGGCTTATAAAACAGGAGCAGTCTAATCCCAAAGTCAGGAGAAGACAGAAATTTATTAAAATCAGAGCAGAAATCAACAAAGTAGAGAATAAAAAACAATAAAGAAAATCAACAAAACCAAAAGCTTGTTTCTCAAAAAAATTAACAAGATAAATAAGCCACTAGCCAAATTAACTAAAGAGAGAAAGAAATAGAGAGAGAGGAGAGAGGGAGGGGGGAATCAAACCAAATTACGAAGAGGTAAAAAGTGATATATTACCACCAACAGTGTAGAAATCCAGAAGATTATCAGAAACTACTTTGAACAACTATACTCCAACAAAATAAAAAATCTGGAACAAATTGACAACTTTCTAGATAAACACAACTTTCCTAAACTGGATCAAGAAAATATAGAAAATTTAAACCAACCAATAGGAATCAAAGAGATTGACAAAGCAATAAACAGCCTAGTATCAAAGAAAAGCCCAAGATCAGATAGTTTCTCAAGTGAATTTTATAAAACCACTATAGATGAGCTAATCCATTTAACAAAATCCAACATCCATTTATGCCAAAAAATACCTCAAAGAATTGGAATATAAGGCACATACTTCAACATCATAATGGCAATCAACAATAGGCCTACAGCCAGCATCATATTAAATGGTGAAAGACTGTGAGAATTTCCCCTAAAAATAGGACCAAGACAAGGATTGTCACTACTTCTTTTGAAAATAGTACTTGAGACTCTATCCAGAACAATAAAGCAAGAAATAGAAATCACAGGAGTATAGAAAGGAAAAGAACTCAAATTTTCACTATTTGCACATGACATGATACTATACTTAGATGACCCAACAGTCAACCAAATGGCTCACAGAGTTGAGGACTAATATATGGAATATACAAAGAACCTAAGAAACTCACCAGTAGAAAAACAAATAACCCAATCATAAAATGGGCAAGTGAACTAAATAGATACTTCACAAAAGAAGAAATTCAAATGGCCAATACACACATAAAAATTGTAACATTTTTAGCAATTAGAGAGATCCAAATCAAAACTACCCCATGATTTCACCTAACTCCAACTAGACTAGCAATCATTCAAAACATAATCAACAACAAATGCTGACGAAGATGCAGAGAAATGGGAACTCTAATATATTGTTGGTAGGACTGCAGATTAGTACAACCACTTTGGAAAACAGTGTGAAGTATCCTCAAAAGAATGAGAATGAACCTACCATATAATCCAGCAATACCACTTCCAGGTATCTACCCAAAAGAATGGAAACCAAACTACCAAAGTAATTCATGCATATCTATGTTCATAGCCACACAATTCACAATTGCCAAACTACGAAACCAGCCAAGATGTCCATTAACAGATTAATGCATTACAAAACTATAAGATATGTGCACAATGGAATTCCACACAGCCATAAAGAAAACACAATTATGTCATTTACAGGGAAATGAATGTAACTGGAGAACATTATGCAAAGTGAGATTTGTCAGACACAAAAAATAAGAGATCAGATGCTCTTCCCAATATGCAGAAGCTAGGGAGAATATGGGTCATATGAGGAACTGTAAACAAAGAAAGAGATGCTACAGATGAGCAAATAAGGCCACCTAAATGAGAGGGTTGGTAGTGGGAAAGAGGGAAATTCTCTAATGTACATGATCTATATTTACAAACATCAAAGTCCATGACTAAGCCAAACATGAGAAGGAGGAAGAAGTGAGGAAATGGGGCGGGAATTTGGTAAGGGCTAAATGCGTGATGTGTGCGTGTATACCTCCACCATCTTGTACTCCATTCATATATATGACTACAATGTACCAATAAAATATAAAAACAATAGGGCTTGGGCCAGGCGTGGTACCACATGATTGTAATCCCCACACTTGAGAGGTGGAGACAGGAATATCTCACAAGTTTGAAGCCAGCCTTGCTGGTTTAAGAGACCTTGTTTACAAATAAAAATATAAAATATGTCTGGGAGTGTAGCCCGGAGGTAGAAGGGTTTCCAGGAATTCCAGTACCACCAAACAAAAACAAAACAAAACAAAACAAACAAACAAAAAAAAACAATAGGGCCTGGGGTGTATCTCAGAGGTAGAATGTCCCTAAATTCAGTCCCAGTACTGCAAAATAGGAAGTATTGTGTGGCATACAGAACTTGGAGAAGTGAAAGTTGGGATCCTGGAGGGTTTGATCAGCACAAGGGTAGAGTAGGAGTGGGGTATGAGAGGAAAGGTGACCCTCAGCTGTCTCACATTCCTTCATCAAAACATTGGGACCAGGTTTGTTTTCTGAATTTTTCAAAATTTAGAGAAGTACATCGATGAATGTACAGCATGTTAGCTGATACCCTCATGGGGTTTGAGGTAATACCCCTAATTAAACACATTAATATAGCCATAGCGTTGCATATGAATACCCATGAAAAGTGGGGTAGTGAAGTGTAAGCATATTAGCCCCCTTTAGTTCAGGTAAGGTTTCTCACAAAACAAATGATGGTCAAACATACCTGATTTCAGGTATGTTTGGACTCCAGACATAATAATATGAGGTTGTTAAACTGTTAGATGTACATAGTTTTAGTGATGCCATGAGATTGGAAATAGCCTTTCATGTTTATTGCCATGAGGGTTTGCACATTTTGATTCAGGTGTCACTTTGATCATCCTGCTGCTTCTGGGTGGGCAGGCAATAGTTCAGGTGATTTGTAGACAGAATGGGCTCTTCCTAGCTGTGCTACTGAGCCTTCCACCTCTGAAGGTGTGCACCTACCAGTTTTCCTACAAGAAGGATTTCCTGTTCTGCATAAACATTCAGGCTAGGGTGTACTTCAACATTCATATATGCATAGATGTATGACAGAAATATCTCCACTGGTATATTAAAAATGACTTCCAAAGGGGATATTTGTGAGTGATGTTGAGTTAAGTAGGCCATGTGCAGATGCTGACACACCTGAGTAATTACACAAATTTGTGTTGAAGGAAGGTTTGAATGGATGATGGTGTTTGGCAGCTCACATGGCACCCACATCAGTCTACCGGGGGAGAGGTTCTTATTTCCAAGGGTTATAAGCTCATTTGTTATTTATTTTTAACTAAATTACTTTGGCCAATGTAATTTCCATCAGTTTAGGACATCCTATGATTTTAAAAATTCTTGAGTTTTCATTTACAAATCCCAAAATATAATTTGTAAAATATTTTGCCTTGGAAATGCAAATTGTCCTGAGTGAGGACTGGCACTGTTTTTGTTTCTTGCTATATCCTCATGTCCATGAAGTGTGCTTATAATAAAGCAGGCATAGTGTATCTATATATGCAAATATATAGATGTGTATGCATATATAATATAAATATGTATAAGTATATACAAACACATATATGATTGTCCTTTTTAAATCTGGATTCAGCTATTCCTGGAACAAAAATATTTAAAAGTTATTTTTCTGTACAAAACAAGTTTGGCCTGTTTGCTTTTTCTGGTACTTGCACCCTGGACAATACGATATAACAACTATGTATGTGGCATTGTGATTGTATTGAGTAATCTCAAGGTGATTTACAGTACACAGAAAATATTACACTGAGACCAGTTAGTCTCGGGTCAAAAGCTCTGTTTTTTTCTCCTATGTAGAGAAAGAAACGAGACTTTCAACAATATGGAGAAAGACCTGAAGAGTAATGAGAGAGGGTTGCGGAAGGGAGTTGAGGAGTGGAAAAGGGAGGATTGTAGAAGTAAATAGTTTAACTAATACTATGGCATTATTTGAGGGAACTACTATGAATTTTACTAACATGCGCAGTGTGGGAAAAGGGGGAGGTGGGTGGGATGAAGAGGAAACTATGCCAAGAGCTTTGTGCATGTGTATTTTTATCACATTAAACCTCACCATGATATATAATTAAAATGCATTCATTAAAACATTTAAAAATAAAGCATACAGGAGGGGTGTGTAGGTTTAATATAAATACATTGCCATTTTATCTGAAGAACAAGATGAAGTGAAATTGATTTCTTATTTAAAAAGGAGCAATACAAAAGTGTATATTTGCTGTTCTACAAAATAATTAAAATTTTGGCATCTACTCTATTAAAATCTGCATGTTAAATAATTGAAGCTTAAAATACAGCAATACCTCTGAAGCCCACCAAAGGTATACTTTGAGTGTTTATTATTTTTTTTAATTTTGTGTGCTCTTTTCTCATTTACCCCAAAGAGGTTATAGCTTCATACCATGCTTTCAGCTTGTAACTTACAAGAGATATGGGTAGTAGAATCAAATAATCTAGAGAAATTGAAAAATGGATTGTTTAAGTCTGTTTAGGCTGTTGTAACAAAAATACCATAGACTGAGGAGCTTCAAAAAACTGTCATGTGGCTGGATATGGTGGTACATGCCTACAATCCTAGTACTTGGGAGGCCAAGACAGTAGAATCTCAGGTTTGAGGCCAACCTCAGTAATTTAGAAAAACCTTGTTTTAAAATTAAACATAAAAAGTGTTAGGGGTGTATCTTGGAGGTAGAATATCCCTGAATTCATTTCCCAGCACCAAAACAAACCAAAACAAATATACCACAAAACAGATATTTATGTTTCATAGTTTTGAAGGCTAGAGGTTGAAGGTCAAGATTCTAGCTGACTTGCTGTTTTGTGAGGGTCTTCAATTCAATTCATAGTTTGCTGTCTTTTCCCTGTATCCTTACATGATGAAGAGAGACAGAGAGACATAGACAATCAAAGAAAAACACTCTCTCATATCTCTTCTTGTAAGCATGCTAATCTCCCCCACTATACATAATTAGCTCCTTATGTCCCCATCTCTACATACCTTCACAGTAGGAACAGAGTTTCAAGAGAGGCACTTTGGCAGGACTAAAACTTTCAATCCATAGAAAGAGATTGGAGAGCTGTTCCTCATAGGCACTTCTTTCTAAATTCCAACCTGCCCTTCCTTCAGTAAATCCAAGTATATTCATCATTTAACAACAGAACAAAGTTTCACCACCTACTATATGCTTTAAAACCAAGCTCTGTGCTGAAGATACATATGAAAGTAATATTAACTCAGGACATAGAAAATTCCCAGAGTAAGCACACAGTGAGTACTAGGAAGAGGACTGAATGTGGTTTTATGATGTGACTTCCTATGAGACCCCAGAGATGGGAAAAAAAAGAATATTTGTATGAAGTGGGTTGTAACATGTTAAGGGCCCTTGGAAGACAGTGACTCTGAAGGAGACCCAGGAGACCCAAGTCACTGACTATGAAGGTGAAGCAGTCCATGGTATTAGGGGATTGTTGGCTGGATCTCATCCTTGGATGGAGAGTTATCAACCTCAGAAATTTGGGCTAGCCATGGAAGGTTTCTTTATTCTTTTTTTTTTTGTGTGTGTGTGGTACTGGGGTTTCTGGAAGCCCTTCTATTTCCAGGCTACATTCCCAGACCCATTTTATAATTTTTATTTGGAAACAGGGTCTCTTAAGCCAGCACGGTTGGCTTCAAACCTGCGCAATCCTCCTGTCTTGGTTTCCCAAGCGCGGGGATTATAAGCGTGTGCCACCATGCCCGGCGCCATGGAAGGTTTTTAAACAAAGGAGAAACAATGTGTTGGTCCCGCAGGGTCTTCAGACACCTCTGGCTCTACCTGCTCTCCACGAAAACTTTCCTTTGACTGAACTTTCTCCTCAACCTCCTTTCAGGTCTTGGTAAATGCTGCCAACTCTGCTGGAAAGATTTAGAAGTCCAGTGAACCTGCTTAAAATCATTTTGTCACATGATATATTGTGATTTTAGACACTGAACTGCTAAGACTTTCTTTCTTAAAGGGCACCTCTAATGGACTACAGATTGAATCTATGCTTCAAAACTGTAAGTGTTGTTATCATCATATAAACTTCAATTAAATATATTAACTCAGAGGCCTTATGCCCATAAGTGGATTTTGCAGATACATTAATCTTTAAATATAAATATACTTTAACGCCGGGCGTGGTGGCGCACGCTTGTAATCCCCGTGCTTGGGAGGCGGAGACAGGAGGATCGCGCAGGTTCGAAGCCAGCCACGCTGGCGTAAGAGACCCTGTTTCAAAAATATAAAATAGGTCTGGGAGTGTAGCCCGGAGGTAGAAGGGCTTCTAGGAACCTCTGTACCACCAAAAAAAAAAAAAAAGAAAAAAAAAAGAAAATAAGTAAAAAAAAAAAATATATATATATATATATACTTTTGAAGACAGCTGCGTCTAAGCAATGCACAGGACCTAGCTTAATGCATTGCCTTTTACAGATGACAAAGTACCCTTGTCTTCTTAACCAACATAATCCCTATTTATATTTCTTACCAGTTGAGCAAAGGTCTCAGGCCCATGAATCATGAGCTATTATTTATTTAGCCTGCTAATATAGCACATATCTTTGTATGTCCCCATGGATACAAAAATTCATTAATTAGAAAATACCATGAAACCGGGGGAACTTCCGGGAAGATGGCGACCGAGAAAAGCGGGGCTTAAGAGCCCTGCTAACAACCAATCTCCATTACCACAAAATCAGCGCCTTTCATAGCCAGAAAACACCATCACCAGAGAAACAAAAAACTCACCAGGCTCCAGAGAGAAAGTGGACTGAGAACAAAGCTCAGAGCCACAGAGGAGATACACCGGCCTAACGCCCGAGACGCGGCAGCAGCACTTTACTGCCGGCGGCAGCGGCGATTTCACCGGACGGCTACGGCAAGCCAAGGTGAGCCGCTGCGCAACAGCCAGGCAGGATTTCTCGGCGCAGTAAGCATCTAAAGCTCCCAGTGGCTGAGCTCAGCACACGCTGCAGGGATTCAGAGTGGAAATCAAAACCAAGAAAAAATACGCCAGACTTACGGCCGAGGGCGTAGCAGCGGCTCCATATTGCCACCGGTGGCAGCAGCAGCGAATTCACCGAGTCCAGTACAGCTACATCTGCGAACTCAAAAACAGTGAGTCAAATTGCGGGCCACAGAGGAGAAATCCCAGTACTGTACTCCCTGGGACTTGACCCAGTGGGGGAGGGGCGGTGGCAGAGATATCACACCATAGGAGAACTTGCAACCTGGCACCCCCCACAGTCTAAAGCAGCCTCTATTGACTCTCTGGGTCGAAGATTCTGTGATACAACCCAGTAAAGGGTAGTGGGGTCTAAGATACTACTGACTCGAGATTCAGAACACCTTAAGTGAGGTCATAGTGACCCAAGGGAAGAACCCAGAGAAGGCACAAACTTCCAAAATCATGGGAAAGAGGAATAATACTGGAGCAATGAATGCCCACAACCCCACATCAGAACCCGATAAATCAGAAAATTAGAGATTTCTAGAAGATCAAATCAGGAAAGTAACTGTAGAAATAATAGAGATGCTTCGAAAAGAACTCAGAGAGAGCCAAAAAGAGATAAAGGATGCAATTAATGAAGTAAAGGCCTCAATTCAAAGCACAAACAACCGATTAGACCACATGGAGAACAGAATCTCGCTCTTAGAAGATGTTCATTCCAAAAAAGAACGCATAGTTTCTTTCTTTTTTTTTTTTGGTGGTACTGTGGTTCCTGGAAGCCCTTCTACCTCCAGGCTACACTCCCAGAACTATTTTTGCATTTTTATTTGGAAACAGGGTCTCCTAAGCCAGCGCGCGGGGCTAGCTTCGAACCTGCGCGATCCTCCTGTCTCTGCCTCCCAAGCGCGGGGATTACAAGCGTGCACCATCACGCCCGGCAAGAACGCATAGTTTCTAATCTAGGAAAAAATATCCAACAGCAGGAATCTGACATTGAAGAAATATGGGCCCATTTTAAGAGAGCTAACCTAAGAATAATTGGAATAGAGGAGGGAAAAGAAAGTGAAACCAAAGGGATCAACAATCTCTTCAAGGAAGTAATAGCAGAAAATTTTCCAAACATAGAGCAAGAGGTTGATACACAGGTCCAGGAAACTTATAGAACTCCCTTTAGACAGGATCGGAGAAGAGGATCCCCACGCCATATAATTGTCAAAATGACCAATGTGGAAGCCAAGCAGAGAATCTTAAAGGCAACAAAAACAAAGGGCCAAGTGACATTCAGAGGCAAACCGATTAGAATCACTCCAGACTTCCCAAACCAAGTCATGAGAGCCAGAAGGGCTTGGAGTAACATATTCCAAACTCTGAAAGAAAACAACTTCCAGCCAAAAATTTCCTACCCAGCAAAACTTTCTATCAAATTAGATGGGGAAATAAGAAGCTTCCATGACAAACAGAAACTGAAGGAATTTATGTCTTCAAAACCAGCGCTAGAGAAAATACTCAAAGAGATTAACTACAAAGAAGAAATAGGTAACACACACCAGAACCAGAGAAACAAGAGTTTCCATCCAACAAACAACTAAGATTGGTTATCTGTGGAGATTCATTACTTATGTTAGTCTTTTACCTATCTCTAAATGGTATTGTTTGCCTTTATTGTTGTTAATTTTTAGGATTTCTAGTTGGAATATTAATATACCTTCAGATATAGCATTTGGAAATATTTTATCCAATTCTATTAGTAACTGTTAACTCTGTTTACATTGTCTTTGGATATACAATTTTTTTTTTATTTTTTAGGGAGTTTGTATACTCTTCTGTTGCCTGTGCCATTGAAATCATTTCCAAGAAATCACTGCCAATTTCAGTGTTGTGAGGTTTTAAGACCCAGATTTTCTCCTAAAAGTTTATAGTCTTAAGATTTATATTTAGGTCTTTTATCTATTTTGAGTTAATATTTGTATATGGGATTAGGTAAGGGTTCAATTTTATTCTTTTCCATGTAATTATTATTTTCCAACAATATTTAGTTAAAAGATTATTATTTCTATCACCAAATGTTCGTGGAAATCTTGTCAAAAATAACTTGACAATATAGGGAAGAATTTAGCTCTAGGCTTTTATTTAACTCCAATGGTTTATATATCTGCCTTTAGAATAGTACTACACTATTTCAATTATTGTAGCTTTATATGGTTTGAAATCAGAAAATATATATCTTCTAGCTTTGTTCTTTTTCAAGATCGTTTTGGGTATCTAGAGTCCATATTCCATATTAGGATAGATTTTTTTCTGAAAAATAAATATATAAATATATGATAGTTTCACCTAAAAAAATAGAAACAAAATTCTCTGGTAAGAAAGAAAGCAAAAAGAAATATTGAAATGTTATCTTTAACTCATCAAAAGCTTGGTATCAGACAAATGAAACTGTTATGTGAGATTATCATTTTTAATTTTGGATAAATTGCTATAATACTAGATGTCAACCACTAAGCCAAGCATGGGAGGGAGGGATGGGGAGAGAATGGGGTGGGGATTGGGTGGGGGCTGACTGGGCGATGTGTGCATGTATGTCTACAAAAGTTTGTATCCCACTATGATGTATGAATACAGTGCACCAATAAAAAAAAAGAAAAAAGAAAATACCAAACTGTGTTTTTAAGAAAAATTACAATTTCTTAAAAGCTGAATGACATTATAAATGGGACAAGTAAAATAAATGTCTTGGGCACCTGCTAAAAGTACATGGACAAGTATTTTTTTTGCATGTATGTGGTACTGGGGCTCCTGTAAACCCTTCTATTTCTGGGCTACACTCCCAGACCTATTTTTATACTTTTTATTTGGAAACAGGGTCTCTTAAGCCAGCTCTGCTGGCTTCGAACCTGAGTGATCGTCTTGTCTCCTCCTCCCAGGCGTGGGGATTACAAGTGTACAGCACCACACCCAGCGACAAGTACTTATTAATGCAATGACTTATTAAATTAAACTAGATCCACATAAAAATAAAAAATAAAAGTCCTGACTTCAAAAAAATTAAATTTTAGTAAAAGTATGTGAAATAGATGGGGCAAATGCTTTTTGTAGAGAAGGAAGTAAAGCCTGAAAGGAGCAAAACTGCTGCTGGATGAAGCCTATCTCCTACCAGAGAGCTATGGAATAGGGTTCATCTGACTTTACTATCTATACCCCTGACTTGAATATTCTCTTATGAAGCCACACAACAACAAAAAAATGTTTATAGACATTTAGTAATTACTTACTAAGTGCATGATTTATTTAAAATACTATTGAAGTCCTATGTAAGTTGATGTACTAGCTTGTATAATTATTCTGATTTTGCAAAGGAGAAAACCAACAGTCAGGCACAGGTAAACAAAAATCTCAGGGCCTTAGAGCAAATAACTAGTGAAGCCAGGATTACAGATCTGCCCTCTTCCAATACTTTTGCTGCAAATTATTTCATTTATGCACAATACTACAACTGTCTGTATGCTAACAAAATTAGAGTTGCATATCCTTCAGAGTTGAGATCAGTTTATGACCACTAGAGAAGGTTATGTGGAGGGAGAAGACAATGGACATGGGGCCAGAAGCTAGAGAGAACTGAGACAGTAGGGAGGAGAGAGGAGAGCTTTACAAGTTACTCAGCATCACAAGCAAGAAAAGGAACATGACAGATTTTAGGGACAGGGAAGAAAACAGACAAGCTGAAATCTAAATTTCCATTTTAGGAAATATTCGACATTCCTGTTACAGCAAATATGATTCTTCTTGGCAATCATAATTTTCCTCTAGTTTCCTATTAAAAGAAAGTTGTAACTAAGAGACAGGCAAATGAAAACCCTCCTCATTCATCAAAGTTAGTTGCTATGGAAACTAGTGGTGAGGCTCCATACAGAATCCTGGAATCAAGGTCATCTAGACCATTCCTGAAGTTAGGGTCACTTAGAATATTCTGAAAGTGGTTAGCCACCCTAAAACTACCTTTAGGCTAAAGCTGAAAGTCAAGGTCAGGATTATTGACTGGACATTTATTAGAAACTTAACCCTTCATAACATAATGACATGATTTAAATAATTCATATTGCCCACTGATTTTTTTTTTTCTGGAAGAAGAGAGCAGTTCATCAAAATAGAAAAATAAATAATGAAAACTAGAAAAAATAAAAATTAAATGAGAGTAAGACATGAACATTAAAGATGCTTGTCAAATATTTGAAATAATGGCCTTCAATAGCCAGCAGCAATGTGGAATGTTGGTTTAAAACACGGAACCTCGAGCCGGGCGTGGTGACCCACGCTTGTAATCCCCACGCTTGGGAGGCTGAGACAGGAGGATGGCAGGGGTTCGAAGCCAGCCTCAGCTACTTAGTGAGGCTTTCAGCAACTTAGTGAGACCCTGCATTCAACTAAAATATAAAATAGGTCTGGGTGTATAGCCCGGAGGTAGAAAGCCTCTGGGTTCCACTCCAGTACCACCAAAAAAAAAAAAAAAGAAAAACACATGGAACCTGGAGTCAAACCTCACTGGCTTTAGACCTGACTATGCTAGGCTACATGAGACTGAGTGCTGAGGGCATTGTATGAGTCTGCCTTTGATGCACTAACAAAATACACAAACTGTATGGCTACCATGTGGTTCTAGAAACTGAAAGTTTAAGATGAATTCAGAGGCTGATTTTGTGTCTTATAAGGCCCTGTTCTCTGGTTTATAGACCATCATTTTGTTGTGTCCTCACATGTAGTAAGATGCAAGAGAGCTCTTTGTGTACCTTTTCACAGGAGTATTAAGCCTATTGGTAAGAACCGGTCCATATGACCTGATTACCTTCCAAAGCCCCTTGTACATATGCCATCACACTGGGGACTCAGTATCAACATCTGAATTTGGAATAACATGAGCATTCAGTTTATAAAAAAACAAATGCATGCCTCTCTAGCTTTCAAGACCCTCAATCTGAATAGTGGTGACAACGTCCTGTTACAAGATTTGTCGACTTGTTGACTCTCCTGCATAGCGTAGGATTGGGATTCCTCCAGTAAGGATGAGTGTGGCAATCCTCTATTTGCTTAGTTTTAGATTCTCTGAAGCAGATTCTAAGACCCTAAGACTTGATATGTAGAAGGAGTCTGTTCCATTGGAAAGATAAAAAGAACAATAGTGAAAGTTCAAAGATGAGAAAAAAGGAAATTCACCACAGAATGTGTGTTACCAGCATATGATTGTGAGGAAATGTGGGGCTGAAGGGTGATTCCACCAGAGCCATTCACACACTTGGCACACACTGCAGACCACACACTTCAAAATTCTGTGCCCTCCTCAGAGGGAGGAAGTTTCTACCAGTCCTGGGTTGAGGGATGCTTTAAAGGATCAAAATTCTTCTGCACACATATCTTCCCACATAATGGACAAAGAGATCTCCAGTGGGAAAGAGTGGCAGAAATACCAGTACCTCAGAGGAGGCTGAGACAGGACGACCACAGGAAAGAAGTCAGCCACAGCAACTTAGCAAAACCCTCATCAACTTGATGAGGTCGTGTGTGTGTGTGTGTGTGTGTGTGTGTGTGTGTGTGTGCGCGCGCGCGCACGCTCAGAGGTAGAACAACTCTGGGTGCAATCCCCAAGAGCAAAAATAACAACCAAAAAAACCTTCCAATTGGAAAAAAAAGACTTTGTAGATAAAAAAAAGGCAGGTGCTGCATGGACAGTCTTGTGTTATGAAGTGGTAGTAAAGAGGAGGAAGCATGGAAAGGCACATCCATCCTGCTAACCTCAAAACAGAGGAGCTGGCTGCCTGCATTTGCTCAATTAACTGCCATCCAGTGAATCCAACCAACAGGAGAAACTCTTTGTCTCATGCTACACTTATTTATCTGACTGCACATAGCCTTTCAAATATCCTTGTGTCCTGGCTCCACTGCAAAACTAAGTATCAGAAATATTACAACTAGCAGGGCAAGGTACCATATGCCTGTAATCCCAGGGAAGCTGAAATAGGAGGATCACAGGTAAAAGTCCAGCATCTACAACTTTAGTGAGATTCTATTTTAAAATAAAAAAGTGCTGAATGTGTAGCTCAGAGTTAAAATATCCTTGGGTTAATTCCCAGCACCAAAAAACATATATTTTTTCACAAGCTCACCAAGTAAGCCCACTGTGTAGCCAGGGGAAACCTCTACTCTTGATCAATAACTGCATCCATTCTTTGTACAAAATCATTAATACATGGTCATTCAAGACATTTTAAATTTATTTCATGGAGAGAGACTTAACTATTCTGAGAAGCAAACCATTCCCTTTTTTGATGGCACTAATTGTTCCAATTTCTTTTTCTATGCTGAACCAATACCTGCCTCTGCATCTTCCATCAGTCATTCTAGCTTCACACTTTGGAACAATGCAGAATGAGTCTATTCCATTTTCTACATGACTGCCCTTTAGATATTTAAAGATAGCAATAATGCCCCAAACTTGACATTCATTTTTTGCACTCTACACACTCTCAGCTCTTTCAATAATTATTATTCAACCTCTTTTAATCCTTATTTACATTTGCCAATACCACTTTCATTCTGTGGAATTCTCAGTTTAACCAGTGGTCTGTCCCTGTATGCTGAAATATACAGGGGATCATGTGCTAACTGAATACTCTGTGCGTGTGTGTGTGTGTGTGTGTGTGTGTGTGTGTATGTAAAATATCATGGGCCCACTTAAACTCTACTTAATTGGCTAACTGGAGAAAGAATAGAATCTTCATTCTTTCCATTTCCCATAATTTGTCTTTTTAAACCACATGTATTTTTCATGTGTATTTTGAACAGCTGAATCGCTGCTTTGCTTTGCAAAGCAATACAGATATATTTTTAACATGAATATCAAAGAGGGGGTCATGAGGAAGGTTGACATTTGAGGTTTGTCACTCAGGATTTTCATGGCTGCTGAGCCGCAGGATATGGGAACTGCAAAACAGAACAAAATGAAAACAAGTAAATTTAGTACTGTGAGAAAGGGAGTAAATGGCTGTGGTGATTCAGGAAAAGCAATTTTGATCTTAGTAACTAAGTCTACTGGAAATTTTGAGGAGGAGCAATTGTTCTTCCTCTGGCCAAATGGGACAGAGCATGCCCTTGCTCCTTTGGAGAAGGTATCTGGGCTGCCTCCACCCTGCACAAAACAGGACCCCAGGTGGCTCTGAATAAATGCTTCCAAAGGGGGATCAGATATAAAGTAAATTTGTGCTACCAAGAGAAATGGCATCAGAAAATTCACATAAAGTTGGCAGTGGGCCATGATCAGCAATATTTACCTTGAAATAGAATTAAGATATAAACACTCTCATGGTCAAATCTCACAGCTCAGTTGAAGGTAGAATGAAAGGAGGGATGGTAGATATGACTTGAGGACAAAGGGAAGACAATAATCAGAAGGAGACCCTCAACCTGACCTTCAGAGAGCCAGCTTTCCCCTCACTGTGCCAATCACTCATCTGTTAAATGAGGATAATTGTCACTGTCGGATTAGTGTCCAACCACAGAGCTACAGTAGAAGTAGCTCTCATGAGCTCCTGCCTGTTCTAGGCCTATAGTGGAAAGTGTAGTAAATGTGTTTTGTCTACTTGTTAGGAGTTCACAGAATTAGAACAGTATCACCTGACTTCACACATGGACTCAGTAAAATGACCTATGGAAGTCACTTATCACTCTATTGGTTTTCTCTTCTGCAAAATTGGGACCATTAGAGCTCCCACCTTGTGGAAGTACTGTAAGGACCAAATCATCTTTTATATGTAGAAAGCACATGAAGTAGAGCCTGGTGGATAGCAAGCTGACAAATAGCTAGTATTAAAAGATATTTTCCTCAAATGCCTCCCATTATTTGTAAAACTGGTCGCTCAGTTTATTCAAGTGATAAAAGAAGAGTTTTGCTATAGTTTCACTGGTTCTGACTCATGTTCACAGTGATTCTCTTTTACAGTGTTTACCAGTTGAATATCTGAGTATCAGTGTGTCTCACATCCATCCTCTTCCCATAGGTAGAGCTTGGTTCTTTGCTTCTTATCATCTAGCTGTCACAATGTATTTCGTGAATTAATTGGATGAAGGAATGTAGTGATACATACAAGAATTCAGTAACACCTGTCCCAGTGACACTAGGGGTTGGTGTCTGTGTTTTATGGAGAGGTGACTGTGCTAAGTTCTTGGAGACAGGAAGCTGAGTGGTGAATTGTGACTTCTATTTCTTAATTTCCCTACCTTGTTTTCTTTCTTAGTAGCTTTTTCTTGTGGCTCCATGACTGAATTTCCCTACTTACTTTTGATCATGTTATATTAGATAGGTGATTCTAAGATTCAATTACTTTTAGAAGAAATAAATTATGCTAGCCAGCTTCCCATTACTGAAACACACAATTGAAATAATCTACTTATAAAGAAAAAAGGACTGGCTTACAATGTTGGAGGTTTCAGTCCATGGTTTGTTGGTCCCATTATGTTTGAGCTAGTAGCATTACATCATAGTGGGAACATGTGGTGGAGCAATGACCCTCACCTCAGAGATGATATAGGAAAAAATCCAAAAAGAGAGAGATCAAGATCCCAACGTTCCCTTTGAGGCCATGCTCCCAGTAACATAAACCTCACACAAACCACAGCTCTTTAATTTTCATTTCCTAATTCTGCCTCGTGGGAGAACATACTTTATTATTTATTTATTTAGTTTTATAAATACATTTATTGGTGCATTATAGCCTCAAATCATACTGTAGTTCAGAGTGAAAGTTTCCTACATGCACACAGCACTTGGTGAGCTTCTCTCTGAGCCCTTCCCCACTTCCTCCTTTTCCCCATACATGGTATTAAGATTAGCATTGATATTTTTATATTTGTACAGAACACCAAAGGAAGTACCTTCTTTGTTAATTCTCTATGAGAATAAATTTATGACACTTCACTTTCTGTGACTAGCTAATCTCAGTTAACATAATGTTCTTCAGGTCAATCCATTACCCTGCAGATGACATAGTTTTGTTCCTCTTTAATGCAGAGTATAATTCTACTGTATATATCATATAGTTTTATAATACATGTATCTACTAATGCACACATAGGTTTGTTCCATAATTTGGCTATTGTGAATTATGCTGCTATAAACAGGAATTTACACATATCACTATTATACCCTGATATCAGTCCCTTTGGAAAGATACACAAGAAGCATATAGCTGGATTGTATGGTGAATCCATTCCCAGTTTTCTGAGGAATCTCCACACTGATCTCTATAGCAGCCATGGTAATTTGCAATCCCACAAATAGTGTATAAGCATTCATATTTCCACACATTCTTCTCCAAATTTATTACTGTTTGTATTCTTAACTACTGTCATTCTAATTGGGGTTGTATGGAATCTCATTGTAGTTTTGATTTGCATCTCCCTGTTTGTTGAACATTTTACATATATAAATTTTTACATATATTTTACATATATATGTATATATATGTGTGTGTATATATATATATATATATATATATACACATACATGTATATATAATATATCAGCCCTTTGTATTTATTCTTTTTTAAAATATCTAGTTTCATTGCCAATTTCTTGATTGAATTGTTTTAGTTTTAAGTCGTTTAAGTTCTTTGTATATTATAGATGTCAGTCCTCTATCAGAGGAGTAGCTGGCAAAGATCTTCTCATATTCTTTGGGAAAATACTTTTATAATATATGGATTCTTGGAAGAGACTCCAGATTCAAACTGTGGAAGGATTTAAATACTGAAAGGTAGAAATAAAATTCTAATTTTATGATTTGAACTAAGTTTTCTAACTTTTCAGAGTCTCATAATTTCTAGTTTAAATTGCATTTGACAGCTGGGCGTGGTGGCGCCCGCTTGTAATCCCTGCACTTGGGAGGCAGAGACAGGAGGACCGTAGGTTCAAAGGCAGCCGCGCTGGCGTAAGAGACACTGTTCCAAAAATATAAAATAGGTCTGGGAGTGTAACCCAGAGGTAGAAGGGCTTCCAGGAACCCCAGTACCACCACACACACACAAAAAAAAATTGCATTTGGCAGCACCATTTATAACTTCTCCAAAATTCCCTCTCTATCCACTATTCTTCCCTGCCTAAACCCCGACTGTGTTCAAGCTTTCACCCTCTTCCACAGAGCTGTATGCAGATGTGGAAAGAGAATCTATCCAACCCAATTACCAAAATCTAGGACAACCATAAAATCTGATAATTCTGCCAAGGACTGATCCTGGCATGGATATGGGACAAAACCTACAAAAGTGAGGAATTTTCCTTCCCTAAAAGGAAAACAACTTTCTTCCAATGAACATTATCGTAGCATGAGTTTTGGAAACTCTGACAATGAAGACAAGGTGAAAATAGCCAACAAGAAATATAGAAAGAACACAGGGTCTCCTAAGCCAGCGCGTATGACTGGCTTCGAACCTGCGCGATCCTCCTCTCTCTGCCTCCCAAGCACGGGGATTACAAGCGTGCCCCACCTCGCCCAGTTGAACACAGGTTCTTGAGCATGCTGTTGAGACACTGACTTAGACAATTCTGGAGCCAGAATTTCTTTTTCTCCCTTTTCTTTTTATGAGATGACAATTTTCTTTTTCTGTTTATGCCAATCAATTTGGCCTTTTATGTTACTGACAACCCCATGCACCCTTTGGAGAGCATTCTCCATACTGTGCAGTAATTGAAGGAGCTGGTAGAATAATATAAAATGGTGAATATTTACTTATTGTGCCGGATATGTTAATATGTTGAACAATTGTTGGTGTCTTTATGACAGCTCCCCTCACCCATGAGAGAATATTTTTCTTACTTTGAGCTTACTCAGTAGTTATATATCTGCTTCAGACACAGATAATTGCTTTTCTAGCCATCAGATAGATAGGTACAATTCATTCATCCCACCAGGATAAACTTTTGCTATATCTTTCAAATGAAAGGATGAAACTGAATAGTACCTTTCAGATATGAGGTAAGTGTGTGCTAGAGGTGTGTATCCAATAAATTGCTTGAACATCAACACATAATGTAATAAACTGTCTTCAGTATAGCTGGAAATCTTGAAGTTCAATTCTCACAAAATCCACTTTAAATAAAAATTCCTTCAGGGTTTCCTCAAATCTGAAGAAGAGAATCTATGTGAGGAAGCATCAAAAGATATTCCTTTTACATTTATTGCAATACTTTCTCTCAGTAGTCATGTCACAAAATAGAAATAATTATCTCTAATGTTGACATTGCATATGTGACAATGTGTATTTCTATGGATAACAAACAAGCTTAGTGCCAAAATGTCAAATATATTTTGTTGTTGGCTATTTTCATGCATTCAGATAAAAGGTTTGGTTCATATTGTCCTTTCTCCTTTGGAGTTTGGGAACTGTTCTTTTTCTTAATCAAGTGTTTGCAAACTTTTATTGCAAAGGTCTAGATAATATATACTTTTGGTTTTGCAGGCCATATGGTCCCTGTCAAAACTTCTTGACTCCACTGTTAAACCAGAAATGTTTTACAATATGTAAATAAGTGAGAGTGTGAATGTCTCTCAGCAAAATTCTATTAAATTTGGCCTGCAGGTCTTAGCTTGTTCACTCCGACCTTAATCAGTGAATAGATCCATTTGAACACTTGACTCCAGCTTTTTTACTAGCCAACTGGTCCAGTGATTTGACCTTGGAGGGTCCTGGCTCCTCTGATTTGGATAACAAAACAATGAACAAAGTGACCCCAGGTGTCCTTCTACAGCTGATATATGACATTCGGTAATTCCAGTGTGACATTTCAATGGTACAGCTAAAACCTGAGCAAAATCAACAAGAGGCTCACTGTTTTGTTTTGAATGCAAATGCTCACCCCCTTAAGCTTCTATAGAATATGAACAAATGGTATGTGTACCTGTATAAAAAGAATCAAGGATTTTAGGATATTCTCAAGGAAAAATAAATTTCATGCAGGTCCTAAAGAAGTTAAGGGATAAATATATTTGAAGAAGAAAGATAGGTAAATATACTACTTATTAAAAGCTTTTAGCTCGGCAAGGTGGCGTACCCTTGTAATCCCAGTGCTTGTGAGGCTGAGACAGGAGAATTGCACAGGTTCAAGGCCAGCCTCACTTAGTGAGGCTCTTGGCAGTTTAGTGAGACCCTGTTTCCAAATCAAGTGAAAAATAGGTGTGGGAGTATAGCCTGGAGGTAGAAAAGGCCCTGGGTTCCACCCCCAATACCACTAGAAAAAATTAAAAAATAATTAAAAAAAAAGCTTTACAAAGACTAAAGTTGGTATTTTTCACGGATACTTTTTACTCTTACAAGTAGCCTTGGTTTCACAAGTAAAAGAGGAGAAGCCCACAGAAAAACAAAGAGATTATTACCAGTGGACAGATGATTATGAAGGCTGAGGAGTCTTCATATCTGTGGTCAGAGACTGGAGACCCAGGAGAACTGAGACTATTATTCAAATTAAGGCTGAAGTCTTGAGAAACAGGAAAGATTAATGCATATATTCCAGTCAGAGATCAAGTTTGAAGGTAAGGGATGAACAGTGTTAGGCAGAATGAGATTATTCTGCCTGATTTTTTTTTTTTGCTCTATTCAGGCCTCTAATACATTGAGTGAGGCCCACCCACACTGGGGAGAGCCATCTGCTTCACTCAATCCAACAATTAAAATTACAATTCTATCCAGAAACATCCCCATGGGCACACCAGAATAATATTTGGCCCATATAAAATATCTAGCACCTCGTGTCCCAATCAAGTTGAAAGATACAATTAACCATCATAGGCAAATAGATCTCAACATTCCTACTTAAGAAAGCTGAAATTAAGAGCAGTTAAGAATATTTTTTCTCAGATCCACCCACTAAATAACTAGCAGAGCTTTGAATCCATATCTACAAATTTTCAAACCAGTTCTGTTCTTACCCTGTTAGACTTTCTTAGACAAATAAAAAAGACTAATATTTTCACATGGGAATTGGAAAAGTATAACTATAATAGTGGGGACAAAGGGATCAGCATAAATTTTGGTTATAAAATCGACAGACTGTCCTCTACTATTTTCTAATAATGAATTTCTCAATGGAAGATGCAATGTACTCTAGTCATCTTTCTACCACACAGTGTTTGGTGCCTTTGCTCTTGTTTTTAAGTTAAGAGCAATTGACCATGACACATAAGCAACAAACTATAAAAACTGAGCATGCAGGTGTAAAGAATAGTGTCATAATCAAATAAAACTTACAACAGAGTTAATTTGACACTCACCTAATGATATATATAATGCAGTTTTGAGGCATGGTAATTAGGTATAAATGGTAAGCTGTTGACATAAATGACTGCAATTAGTACTGCTTCTGTGCAGGCAATCCCTGTATTAAATTTAACATTTCTCACTTTGTTGGTTCTTTGGGATTTATAAATAATCATCTTGTTGACAGATTGTATAACAAGAGAATACAAGGCTTAGGAAAATCAAAACCAGAAGGGTATATTGATTTATTTAATTTTATTTGTTTGCTTATGTTATGTGTTTGTACTGTCTCCTGCCAATTTCACAAAGGCTTTGGAGATCAGCTTCAAAGGCTTTATACCATGCAACAGAAAAAAATACACATGCAATGATCAACACAACATTAAGATAGAAGAAATGACAATCAGAAAAGGAGATATAGCCAGTAAAAGAGGCTAAAATTATACTTTTTTAGCCATGATTAGATAATAACATTTATGACTTGAGTGCTTGATATATCAATCTATATCCTATTATCTTAAAAATGCTGGAAAGTAGATATCTAATTTTATAGATAATGTCAGAGAGATGAAATATGTTGATTAAATTTATCTATCTAGTAAATGACTGCAGCTGATATAAAACCTTAGAGTCCATTATAATAGATAGGAGGGAATTTGAAGTATATTGAAGATGATCAATATGATGGGCTGGGGATTTGAAGGAGATAAGATTAAATCTTTATCTAGGACTTTGAGAGACACAGAGAGGACAGGAGACGTTGGGAGCTTTCATGTCCATGTGTTGTGATGTAGTTATGGAAAGTTCCAAGAAAAATTCATGTGTTGGTAATGCAGCAATGTTCAGAGGTGAAATAATTGAATTACTGGGGCTCCACCTCATCAGAAAATCAGTCCGTTTGATAGATCAATAATTTGGACTCCTGGGTGGTAACTTGAGGCAGGGAGGGTGTATCTGGAGAAAGCAGGCCTTTGGAGATCATGTCCTAGGACTATATACTATGTTTTTTTCTGATATTTTTCTTTATCTCTTTCCTTTCTTCCTCTCTTCTCTCTTCTCTCTTCTCTCTTCTCTCTTCTCTCTTCTCTCTTCTCTCTTCTCTCTCTTCTCTCTTCTCTCTTCTCTCTTCTCTCTTCTCTCTTCTCTCTTCTCTCTTCTCTCTTCTCTCTTCTCTCTCTCTCTCTCTCTCTCTCTCTCTCTCTCTCTCTCTCTCTCTCTTCTCCTTTCTCTTTCTCTCTTTCTTCCTCTTTCCTGGATGTCACAAGTTTACCTTCTTTCCTTATTTTTTATTATTTTTTTTGTGGTACTGGGAAAATAGAACCCAGGGGCATTCTACTTCTGGGCTCCACTCTCATTCCTTAGCCATATCTTGCTGCAATGATCATAGACCAAAACTCTGAAACTGTAAGCCAAAATTAACTTTTCCTCCTGTGTTTTTCTTATCAAGTATTTTGTTCTCAGCAACAGAAAACAAATACACCATACAAAATTATACATTAACAGAAAGACACTTCTAGCCATTAGTAAGCTAATCATCTAATAGTTGATCATCTTACCAGCTACTAGCCATTAGTAAGCTCTCAACATTCATTTGATGAATTAATGATAGCAGGAGATATTTCAATATGTATTAAATAGGTAGATATCAACACACTAGCATTATTATTAGTTTACTTGAGTGTGGGCCACTTATTTTCAAGATAAATTCATTTTTAATCAAAATAGTATTAAACTAATAATCTTGTATTCATGTTTGTTGTAAAGGCAAATGAAGAAAAACACAAAAAATTAATGTCAACTTCCCTAGATCCAGAAAAAGTAAATGGTTTAATGACCTACAACCATGTCATATTTAAATTTGTGAAGTATTTTCAAAATTAATTCATAGGTTTAATAAATGATTTTCAGTAATTGGAAATTTTATCATAGGTGAGATAACACTTGAAACTCATTCTTAAACAAAACTTCAGATTTCAAGAGGTAAGAATAAGAGTGAACAAAGGAAGATGGTAAAAGGAAAGTAACAGATGCGCAAGGCATGTTTGAAAACTGACAGTGAAACTCCCTGGAGTTGGGTCCTGTTTCCCTGACTACCTGTAAGACTTGGCATGTCATCTACTCTCTTCTCTTTATATGTATTTTTGTAAAAACAAACAAACAAACAAACAAACAAACAAACAAGCAAACACAGGGTAGATTGCACAATATAGTGAATTTCAAGTTCATGGCAATAAACCTGGCATATTATATTTTACTCAATAAATGTTGGATTGGCCGCTATAATTATTGAATGAAGTAGGAGGTGTGTTTACATGGGTAGCAGAATGTGACAGTTGGGACTTGTAAATGTCATTAAAACATTAATTTTTTTGTAGATAGAAAGTTGTGTGCTCTGGATCCCTTTTCTTGTAAAGGGATTGATATTTTTTTTTGTGTTGTACTAGTAAATTGAATCTAGGAATGTTCTATCTCTGAGCTATAACCTAGTATTATTTTATTTTTTTATTTTGAAATCAGGTCTCACTAAGTTACTATAGGCTGGCTTAATCCTGTGATCCTCCTGTCTCAGCCTCACAGGTACTACTGGGATTACAATTGTACACCACCATGCCTGGCTTTAAAGGATTACTTTTAACGATACTAACAAGTCTTTAAACACACATGAAGTGTAGTTAGCCTATATTACATATTTAATGTGTGCCAAATACTGTTTTATTTGACTAGCATCACTTCATTTTATCTTGATAACAAAATCATGAGGTAGGTCCTTTTATCATCTTTCTTTTGGAGACTAAGTCAATAGAGAAAGACATTACCTTGCCCTGGGGTGCTTCACAGGTGAAGGTGGTAGCTTTACATCTATACTATCTGGTGAATAGGGGATTATTGTTGATTAGTTTTCTCAAGTTGTCCACAGGATGCAGATGCAACCATCATTGATTTGGGGATAATGGCCCTGGTATTGCAATTGAAAAAACCTAGTTATCTGTATGTATTACTATCTTACCCCCACCCACAGTGTAAAATAAACTTTGAAAAGTACAAATCACCTCCTCCGTACTTATCCAAAAGAATTAAAGTCAGCAGATTGTGGCAATACATACTTAGCCTTGTTTACAAAGATTCCCTAAAACCAAATTATGAACCAGTGTAGGTGTATGTCAACAGATGAATGACTTAAAAAAATTACTGGGGTATATACACATGTTGAGTTTTATTTAGCTGCAGAGAATGAAATTATGTCTTTTGAGGAAAAATTTATGGAGCTTGAGAACATTATGTTAAATAAAATAAGCCATATGCAGAAAATCAAAGGTCTTATGTTTTCTCTCATATATGAGAGCTACAGAAAAACAAAGAAGAAGAAAAAAACAGAGAGGGGCTCATGAAAACAGAAGAAATTCATATGACTAATGGAAACCAGTAAAGTAGAAGAAAGGGACCAGAGGAAAGTGGACGGAAAGGGTGTTGGGGAAACTGATCAAATTATGTTATATGCATATACAAATATGTAACAACACATTTCACTATTATATGTTATTATAAATAAATAAATTGAAAAATAACATTGAAATGAAAATAGAAATTACATTAAAATAGAATTTTATCTAAAATTAGGAGAATGGTAAATACATGAATTTCTCTCTCTCTCTCTCTCTCTTTTTTTTTTTTTTTTTTTTTTTTTTTTTTTTTTGGTGGCACTGGGATTCCTGGAAACACTTCTACCTCCGGGTTACACTCCCAGACCTACATATATATATATATTATATATATATATATATATATTTTTTTTTTTTTTTTTTTTGGAAACAGGGTCTCTTATGCCAGGGCGGCTGGCTTTGAAACTGCGCGATCCTCCTGTCTCCGCCTCCCAAGCGCCGGGATTACAAGTGTGCGCCACCACGCCTGGCATGAATTTCTCTTTTTGAAAAGCTAGAAATTATTTAATTATTATAGGACTAAATTACAACTGACTTAGTAGCTATAATAAACATAATAATAAAAAATATATATTTTAAGACAAGATTTCTACATATGCCACCATGATTTCTGCTCTTCTCCATATGTCATCACATTCCTGAATACCATCAGCCAGGTAGAAATTCCAATGATAAGCAGAGTACTTTGAATCCTCTTTGTTTTTTTCTAAAGTAAAAATTATCCCTAAAATTGACAAAAAAGGGCCTCAAGGTACTACTGACAGTGAACTTCGGAAATATTATTTAACTGGCACATTACTTTTCTTGCCTGTGGTACTAGAAATTATACTCAGTGTTTCTATTTCCAAGCTAATACCCTAACCCTATTTTTTATTCTTTATTTTGAAACAGAGTTGCACTAAGTTGGGGATGGCCTCACTAAATAGCTGAGGCTGGTTGAGAACCTGAGATCCTCCTGTCTCAGTCTCCCAAGTACTGGTATTACAAGTGTGTGCCATCACACCGGGCTCAACTGATAACAATCCTAAGCCATTCTTCCTATGACCAACTATTGATTTTGAAGTTTTCAAATTATGAAATTCTCATTCTGGAAGGGCCCTCGGGCTTATGAAGAACTACTGGCCCAGAGCAGAGCTATCTTTCCTATTTCTGGATCTTTGCTACTTTCCTAGATCACACCATTCTTCAAGTTGATATGACCATGGTGAGCAGCTGCCTTCCATCCTAGGGAGAAAAACCATGCCAGTAGTTATTTTTTTTTTAATTAAGTTATCACACCAGGCGTGGTGGCATATGCTTGTAATCCCTGCGCTTGGGAGGTGGAGACAGGAGGATTGCACTGGTTTGGAGCCAGCCGCACTGGCTTAAGAGACCCTGTTTCTAAAAATAAAAAGTATAAAATAGTTCTGGGTGTGTAGCCTGGAGGTAGAAGGGCTTCCAGGAGCCCCAGTACCACCAAAAAATAAATAAAATAAAATAAATAAAATAAAATAAATTTATCATCATTGGAGACCCTGGGAAAGAAAGCATCGTATATACCTACCAACAGAGAGTTCTCATTTGCTGCAAATGTCAAGGTTGAATTAGCACACCTTGAGGAGACAGGTTTAGGGGCTAGATCTGATCTAAACAAAGATGTTTCAGGACAGAAATACTAGCTTTTAAGTCCTATAAGTCTACAATAAATTAAACGAGCAAATGCTAACCACCTTACTTCCTTAAAGGTTAATAAAAGCATCTCTGATCTAGTTTTAAGCTCCCATTCTGAAAGCAGGATGGTTGCCTTCTTTACATCTGCACTACAAAGAAAAGCCACCACCATCTGTGGCAGCCCTTGAGAGTGTATGCCTCCCCATCCTCACCTGGCTGCCTCCTCTGCTCTTTCATCTCCTGTTTCCAAGTTAAAAAAAGGAAAGGAAGAAAAATAACATTTACCCTTTTTCCATGAAGAACAAACCTCCCTTTTCTTTGAGCTGACGTTATCTCTGTGCATTTTTTAAGAATTAAAATCTCTTTTAACAACAGACACATTTTCATTTTTTGTCCCAAGGTCTATGACTTGACTTAATTGGCTGGGATTCATCCAAAACATTTTTCTTCTTAGACACATATATCCCTAGTATCTGTTTTTAGTGGATTTTAAAACATTCCTGTTCTTAGACGTGTATATCATATCCTTAGTGTTTATTTTTAGTGGATTTCAAAATGTGACTGTTCTGTGTTCCTGGTTCTGAAAACATTCTTTCACTCCTCAGAGATTCTCTTGGTTCACAATTATTTATACATTATTTTTGGTGTCACAATGGTTAGTATGTCAATATGTCTGCCTTTAGAGAACTTGTACTACAATGAAGAGTACAGCAATAAGAAAATACAAAAATAATACTATAGTATAACTTCAGATAATTCTAAGTGATTAAAAGATAAATAAGTGCAGGTGTGTGCAGGATCTTTTGTATTTAATAAGACTATAGCTTTTATATAATATATACTACATGATATATGCTATCACACAACATATGGTATATAAATAATCTAATTATATAATATATAGCCAATTTTATTACATATTATTTCTAAATTTTAAAAACAATGATTTCTAGCCAGGTATGGTGGTGCACCGTGTAATTCTAGTACGTGGGAGGCTGAGACAGGAGAATCATAGGTTCAAGGACAACCTTAGCAAGTAGTGAGACCTAGTGAGATCAACCTAGTGAGATCGTTGTTTCAAAATACAAATAAAATAGGGCTTGGAGACTAGTTTAGAGATAAAATGTCCTTGGCTCAAAATTCTCCGCCCACCCCAGGATTTATTTTTCTGGTGAAAACATGAATGTTAATGATCCAAATAAAAACAAACAAACAAAAAACCCTCAGCACAGCCAGTCATTCTGTTTACAATGTGCTTGATTTGCCTCATCATCCACTGTTCCTGTAACTTCACATCTGTGAGTTTGTAAACAGGACATGGACTGGATTACACAGATTATTGTCATGTTTCTAAAGGATGCCACCATCCTGATTAAAGCATAATGTGGGAAATTTTATAATAACAATTATATACAGTCTTCATTTAAGCCAGGAAGAGGCTCAATCACACTTAATAATCTAAAGCTTGGAACTAGTTACACTTACTTATGCTGGGATTTAAGTACAAGGAACCCAAGGAGGAGGAAATGAGCTTTGCTGCCCTCAGGCCCTAATTAGGTTTCTAGTAGCAGATCAGCTTAGTCTGTTGATACTGAGGGCTTATCTGCTGTTGCCATTGTCTCCTTTTGTCTTGCTTTTGCATTGGCTCTTGCTTTTACTTTTTCTAAATGGCTGTGGCAGCTCTATTACTGTGCCAATAACTCAAACCAATTAAGAGAAACCTCCAAAAGAAAGAGCTCCTCCATTTACAATACCTGGGTTTACTTTCCACACAGTAAATGCCAGGAAGAGAAAAAAATGTCACAATGGGGATTTGCAATTAGGATATTTATATTGACAAAGATGACAGTGCCATGGAGAGGTGCTGGCAGCTACAGAATCCAAGAAATTCCCCAGCTGCCCACTCAGTTTGCTCCCTCAGTCCTTTGGAAAAAAATATACAAATCCCTCTCCAACCTTCCCTCAATATAGAGCACCAAGTCTTGCTCAAATCTGGCTTCTGTTTTTATATGTGTTTTTCTCATTATAGTGTCATTTGCATATGAAGGTAGTCTATAATTGAGAGTAGAGCCAGAAGCTCTGGTAATTTCAGTTGCAACTAAGACCTTTACTCTACATGGTGAAATGTCGGTAGAGCTTTATCGATACTTCACCTCTCATATTTATGAATATTAAAAAATTTAGTTTTACATTTTTAAAATTATTTTCTGAGCCAGGCATATAATCCCAGAACATGGGAGGCTGGGACAGGATTGAAGATTAGAGGCAAGCCTGGACAATTTAGTGAAACCCTCAACAACTTAACTAGGGCCTGTTTTCAAAATAAATAAATAGAAGGAAACACACCAAATGCGGTATGCATGCACGTGTCTATCTTTCTGAACTTTATTCTGCTGTGCAATTCTAATGTACCAATTAAATTATGAAATAAGAAAAATTTTAAAAAGAGGTTGGGGTATATATCTCAGAGGTAGAATGTCCCTGAATTAAATCCCTAGTACCAAAGAAAGAAAACAGGTAATATATTATGTCCTGTTTTTAATTTCAAAATTCTCCAACTTAACAGTTTATTTTGTAAACTATGCCTAGTTCTTTAAAAAAAAGGAATTTTAAAATTAATACTGAGAGATTCTGTACTGCTGCTTTTCCCTTTCTCTTAAAAATTTTACTATAAAGTGATGTTCTATTTTTTTCTGAAAAACACATGTAATTCAATGAAAAATGCTCCTTCTGATCAAGTTTGAGGTATGATCTTTGTTTAATATGTCACATGTGACTGAAGTCTTAAAACCTAAGATATTAAAATTATTTTTACACTCCAAAATCAATTTTTTCTGGGTAATTTCAACTCCATTTATCACCAAACATTGGAAAGTAACACACACACACACACACACACACACACACACACACACACATACACACAAAGTTTAAGATTCACTTTTCTCAATATTGAATAAAAGTTTCTAAAACATTCACAAAAAACACACTTCTCACTTTTTTTTTAGAAAAAAAAAACAGAAGATAGAAAGTTTTATGGAGAGGAACTGATTGCCTGCCATGTTCTCTCCTTAATATTCTGGAAATAATTGAAGGTCACTGGAGAACAGATTGATTCTTCATTTCTCCTTGTAGATGGTCTGCAGGGAGTGAATCTAGCTAGGAATCTCAAGGACAGCTGAGCTGCTTCCTTGCAGGGTCAAAGTTGCTTGGTAGAACTTGGGGCCAGCTCAACAGAACCCCCAAAGCCCATGGTAGGTAACATATAACAACAACATTTCCCCTTTTGTGTGTTTATCCCTGATACCTCCTAGCTGTTGAAGAAAGACAATGAGATTTCCAAGTGACATAAAGACCAAGCAGAGGATTAAAAAATTGATGGCAAAAAGATGAGAAAGATGGAATAACATATTTTTTTTCCTGTAAAAAAGACAGAAGAAAACTATTTTTGTAAACTACTGTAAAGATTTTAAAAATGTACTTCTGTATAAAGGGAAACTCTGGATTAGCACATACGAACTGGTTCACTTCTCTGTTTTTCTTCTATAAATTATTATTCTTTTCAGGGAACAGAAAACTGGAGATCTGGGTCTATGTTTTACACTTATATATTCAAGACTTTGACCATTTCCTGAGAAGCCATGGTAGGACTGTGAACTAGCAACAGAAAGTGTTTCCACAGGTCTTGGACTTTCAAGAAGCAGGAGGGAAAACTCTAGCCTGCTAAAGCATTTTTTCCAACTTCCAGCACTTCACTAGTTTGTGTGCTGTTTGTTTCATGGTGATTATGATAGACATTGGCCCACTGTTTCTTCACCCAAATAACTCAGCTTATTAGGCAAAACTTTTTCTCTCAGTAAACATCAAGGCGAGGATTGTTAGAGGACATGGAACAGAACTGCTCTGCTATAGTTGGAAGAAAGGAGGAGCAAATCAGAAAATACTCTTACAATTTGTTTCAAATACATGCAAGACTCTCATGTGGAGATGCAGTATAGCATCAAGATAGAAAAAAGAACAAAGAAGGGAAACAAGTGGAATTGTTTCATCCCACATATGTGGCAGAAGCATCAACCTAGATCGTCTGCTGTCTCAAGTTCTCTATGTTAAAAGATGGTGTATAAACAAATAAAAAGTTGCAGTGGTTATCATCACCATTTATTGAAGCATATGCTTGACTGAAATCCAAGCTCTATTAGTCAGCCTTGCAACACTACCACTAGGTTGAAAATATTCAACCTAGGCTAACATAAAGTAGAGAGACTTATTTAGCTTATGGTGTTGGAGACTGAAAGTCTTAACAGCATAGTGTGGGCTTTTGGGAAGACTGTTGCAGAGGGAAGGACACCTGCAGGAGAGGGGTCAGGAAACAGGCAGAAGCTGTGGGGTCAAGCTGGTAACTTTTGTAATAGTCCTTTCTTTGATACTTAAGGGGCATATAAAAAGTACCTTAATACCTTTTTGGCTAGGGCCTCTAGCAAATCAAGGACTTCTCACCCGGACCCACATATTAAACATTCCATACTAACTCTCAGTAGCATCACTCTGTGCATGAAACCTCCTGTCACAGGGACCCCTGAGGGTCATCCAAACCATGTCCAAACCATAGCACAAGCCAAGAATTTTTATGTAAAATATTACTTGTATACTGATTTGTGGCTCTTCACTATCTATGTGGCACTATCTATGACAATTTATTTTTGTGTGTCTGCTGGGGATTGAACCCAGAACAATTTTACCTTTGAATTATATCCCTAGTTTTATTTTATGATTTATTTTGAAGCAGGGTATCATCCTGTTTCAAAATTGCAGAGGGCTTCATTTAATTGCTGAGGTCAAGCACCAACCTGCAGTTCTCCTGTCTCAGCCTCCTATGTACTGGAATTACAGACATGAATCACCATGCCTGGCTATGACACAAACTTTAAAAGTCTACTCCAGCTCACCTTCCCTACCACTGCACAGCAAAGCGAAAAATCACTTTACTTCTTCAATGGAATCCAAAGAAAACCCTCCTCCTCAATACAATGGCTACTTTAGAATCAATAGGTTAGCTATGTGGAAGCTCAGCACTAACTTGTCTGCTTGTCTCTTCTTACCCCTCTTGTCTGTTTGATTGATAAGTATATCTTTTTTTCCAGTGAATGTAAACCCTGAGGAACAAGTCATTAGCTATTTCTCTCAGAGGCCCTGCATTTTTACATAACCCACTCAGGTGGAGAGACATCATGTGGATAAGCTGAGGAAAGTGCAGGCTGTTCTGTCTTTCTACCTGTGTCTTGGTAGTATGGGGTTATCACTGGGCTGCATTTGGGACTGGCACAGAGGTGGTGAATGTGCCAACTATAGTAATAAATTGGAAATTTATCCACCCACACAAAGAACAAGTAGACACATCCAAAAAGAGAGATCATATTCATTTATCCATAAGGAGAACTGAAAAACATACTCAAGAAAAGAAAAAAAAAAAACTTCTTTTGGAAAAAAACCATCCATAAAAGGGAAGTTTCTATAAAGACTAGATTTATGAATAGAAACCACAAAGACTTGACATTTTCTGTGAACTTTGAAGGAACACTGGACAGAAGGTAGTGGTTTATTTTTGGAGAAATAATAAAGGGTACTACAATAGCATACTTATAGAAAAACCTAACCAGCAAACTTCATTTTTAGGGTCCAAGTATTCTCGGCCATGAGAATTAAAATGCTTCAAAAATAAAAACTCAATGCCCAGTGCTGAATTCTTGTTTTGTTGGTTTTCCTGGCAGAGGGCAGGTCAGTGATGAATGATGGCACAGAGCTGTCTGCCAGGCTCCAGATCCTGTGATTCTCAGCTGAGGTAGAGAGGAGCAGAGTGAAAGCTATAGCCGTGACTCTGGGTGCCAGGCCCACTCAGTTGACTGGAGATGAGGCTTAACATTTGCATTACTGTATACATATTTCTAGTTCTTTTCTTCATGTGGGAAAAGGATATCGGGCTATCGCTGTGTATCAACAGCCAAATCAAAATCAGCACACATAACTGCATATTTTGGGGAGCAGGTTATATAGTCACACCTTAGAACTAGGAGCATAAGAAGGACAGTAGACCAGGACAGTGACAGTAAAGAGTGGCCCAGGGTCTGAAGATGGGGATTGCAAGAATAAAGAGAGTCAGGTAACATATGGAGATAGTTATGAAGAAATTCATTTTCAGACCTTGTCTTAAATTGTCTTTTTTTATCCCCAAGAAAGGGCATTGGGTCGACTTCTGTTTCAGTCACTGACATAACCTTTGCTTTTCTCTCTGAGGACAGCTACTCTGGGAGAAGCCCAATATGGATTTGACTTGTTCATTTGGCATGATTTAGTACCTGAGTTAGCTTTTCAAAAACCCTGCCAATATTAGCATTGTAGGCAGACGCTTCTCAAATGAGTGGCGCCTGGGGATTTCAGTAGAGATGGTGCTATTAAATCACACAGCAGCGTCCTTTGCCAGACTCTGAAAGGCAGGCCAGGGTGCCACAGCTTCTAGAGCCTGCTCTAGGTAGACTGCAGGGCTTTTCAAAGGCGTTTAGGGGTGACTCTCCCAGTGCTGAGGTGCACTTGGCTCAGGGTGTGAGAGGCAGACACAGCATAGCCACAGCTTTGAGCCACAGTGAAGGGCAGCCTTGGGTCAAAGAGGACACAAGATTGGTAAGAAGAGGCAGGAGCAAGGAAAGGATAAGATGTGCCTGTGTCACAGACTATCACACCAGAGCAGCCAGTAGAAAGCCAGTGGAAAGCCAGTGCTCACAGACCCTGTGTCATGTCCCTTCCTGCTGTGTGACCTTGCCTCACTTATCCAGCTTCCCCAGGAATTAGGCTTATCACTCTTAAGTAGGAAACCCAGCAGGCACTTGTGGCCATGTTTTGATCCATTAGCCACTGGAGAAGCCTCAACTTCCTTGCCCATCTCCTCAACCCCACCATGTGAGTGAATAAATACATATATATGTATATATTTTTTTCTAAGTTGCTGAGAACTAAAGTAACAACCACAGATGGCTGTCACTCAGAAAGAAAGTCATTTTTCAAAACAGGATGGAGTTGCAGCAGGGATATAAAATGTTGCCTGCTGTCAGGTAATTTCAGATGTCCTGTTGGCTCTTCTGCCCTCTGCAAACATTCTCTCCCTGCCCAGCTGCATGAAACTCCTGTCTCCTTCACCAAGGCCAGACACAAAACTGAAGTGCAGTTTTGACTATTCCTGAGTACATGGATTGGGTGGTGCCTCAACTGACCAGCTGTGCAGTGTCCTTGCACAGTTTCGGACCATGAGGCAACATCGCAAGGTCATCACAACCCTCGGCATGTACCTAATTTGAACTAGATATGAAAATAGTGACTGGCTTGTGATGACACTCCGAGAGGAACAGCAAGTCATAAGAGTAGAGATGGCAGGGGCAGGGTGACTGTCTGACAATGAGCAGTTGACCCCAGAGCCCTTGGGCTCATCCTTCCGCCCAGAGCAGGCCTGCGGGCTGTGTCACACACCCAATTTATGTCACTGTTTCTAAGTCCTGACCTTCTTCTGTCCCTGGAAATGGGAATTTTCTGTATTGTAAGAGCCAAGTCTTGTCTGCTGGACAAGTGTCTGCACCAGAATGACTCTTAGCAAAGGTCAAGCTTTTTTGGTACACATGGTAAATACTAGAATAGGGCTGAGGAAAATGGTTCATAGGGTTTCTTCTCTTTCCTTTCTCCTTCAGTTGCTTTATTTCTTAGGGATTGAAACCAGGGGTGTTCTACCTCTGAGCTACACCCACAGACCTTTTTATTTTATTTTATTTTATTATATTATTTTATTTTATTGTATTGTATTATTGTGTATGTGTGTGTGTGGTACCGGGAATGGAACCCGGGGTCATTCTACCTCCAAGCTACACCCTCAACCCTATTTTTGTTTGTTTGTTTATTTTGCAGCTCTGGGAATGGAACCAAAGGGCATTAGAAGCTCCGAGCTAGACTCCTGCCCTATTTTTTAACCTTTATTTATAAATAGGGTCTCATTAAGTTGCAGAGGGCCTCACTCACTAAGTATCTGAGGCTGTCTGTCAACTACAATCCTTCAGGCTCATCCTCCTGATTTCTGAGATTACAAGCGTGCGCCACCACACCTGCCTATTTTATTTTTTATTTTAAAACAAGGTCTCACGAAGTTTCTGAGGCACTCATTAAGTTGCCCAGGCTGGTCTTAAACCTTCAATCATTCTGCCTTAGACTCCCAAGTGCTGGTATTGTAGACATGTACCACCACCCCAGCTGGTTTAGGGATTTTCTATCACCCAGAATTCATTATGTGCTGATTTATTTAAAAGCAAATAGCAACCCTATGACTTCCATATGTGCTGGGTCACAAGCCATAGCACATCTTTTGAGGTCACATTACCAGCCCAGAACTATGTGTTACAAAATCCTGGTACACCAGCACATTAATGACACCAATCTGTTCCATGATTAAGGAATTAGTGTCAAAACAGCCTACTAGCATTTTTCTATGAGGATATGATTACACATACTTATACTTCTTTTAAACTTTCCAAATTTCTATATCCCTGACTCACATTTTAAAGCATATAAAGTAAGGCTGAAGTTTCCCTCCAATACAGCAGAAAATAGAGTAGAGATTTTTAAAAGAACTGAAAAAATATATACAAAAAGATGAATATTAATATTAGTTTGGAAGAAGTTATTAAGTAACTATTAAAATGTTTGTATATATTTCTAGTTCAACACATGCTCAGTTTAAAAGCTTAAAAATTACAAAAGTTAGATAATGTGCAACCACTGGATTTAAATTAAATAATTGAATTACAATGACAACTGTTTTATGTTGTTTTTTGTTGTTTTGTTTTTGGCTTTGTTTTTGTTTTGATAGTACTGGGGATAAAACCCTGGCTATACTCCCAGACTTATTTTATATTTCATTTGGAAACAGGGTCTCTCTTAAGCCAGCAAGGCTAGCTTCAAACCTGTGTGATCCTCCTGTCTCTGCTTCCCAAGCACAGGAATTACAAGCGTGCACCACCAGGCCAGGCCATGACAACTGTTTTTATAATATGGTCCTTACTTTGTTGATTTTTTAAAATGGTTTCTATTTATGTATGTGTATGGCCTATAAATATGTATGCATGATGTGTATGAATACACATATATAAATGTATATAAATGTGTTTATGCATATCTAACATATGCATATAAATGTTTATACATTTATATCACACAGGTGGAATCCACATGTACCTATGTGTTAACAGAAGCTTACTTTTTATAAGTCAGCATTCTGTTTTTTAACTTTTTTTTATAACATTTCCCATACTCTTAAGTGGTCTTCAAAAATCACTTCTTAAGAGACAGGTACAATGACACTCCTGTTGTGCCAGCCACTCTGGAGTCTTTGCAGGAGGACCTCTGAAACTCAGAAGTTCAAGGCTGGCCTGGACAACAGAGTAAGACCCCTTTTCAAATACATTAAACCATTTTAAAATGTTTAAAATGATTTTAAAGCTGGGTGTGGTGGCTCATGCTTGTAATCTCAGCATCTAGGAGGCTGAGATTGGAGGATCATGGTTCATGGAAAGCCTCAGCTACTTAGTGAGGCCCTCTGCAACTTAGTGAGACCCTGTTTCAAAATAAAAAACAATAAAAAAAAATGGGCCAGGGGGTGTATCTCGGAGGTCAAATGCCCCTGGGTTCCATACCCAAACCCGCAAAAAAAAAAAAAAAAAAAAAAAAAAAAGATTTTAAAATGTTTTTGATTTACACTAATGAAAACTCACTAGCTTCCCCTACTGGCTCCCACATCCCTGGCCAGCACTGTTATGCTGGAGTTCAGTTCTCTTACAGCAAAATACATGATTATGAAATGAAGGAAAACACCCCTAATTAAAAAGCTCCACCCAAACCATTACCATCCAAGAGGAACATAACTTCTGAGAGGCTGAGACCAAAGTGGACTTGGCAGTCTTATTCTCATAAAAGTAGGTACGGCCAACATTCAAAATGAAGATGCTTCCTTTAATTACAGGAAATGTCAAACTACAAGCTTCAGGGAGTAAAAGAGGAGGGGGAAGTTATTGCAATTGACCCAGAGACAAATATATTTCCCCTACAGCTATTAGAATCCAAACCCTGTGGCTTTAGCAGAATTAATAGGATTTTGTTACATTCCTGTTAAGTTTGGCTTTTAGATTGCAATAGTTGCCCCATGCCTGAACTTGATACTGCTCATCTGTTCTTTTTATTTTCTTTTTCCTGAAGACAAGGTTATTTTGAAGTATATATTTTATATTTTTTTTACCTAAAATAGGGAAGACTTCTTTAAAGTAAACTTGTGGTCATTTTCTTTCTTTTACTACCAAGGTAATTTGAGTGAGTCCACAGTGAATGAAAGATAAAAAGACCTGATTTGAGGAACATTAAGATTGTAAATTTTAAAAAAGAAAGGTATTTGACTTCTGGTGTCTTATACAGCAATTAATTTCTTGAAAGAGTATTCTAGTCTCTTACAAACAATGCATGAAAATGCACAATGGTCTTTGACAGTACTTCAAAGAGCCTGCAGGGCTGAGATGATTTCCATCACAGAAAATCAATTTCCTGTAAATGGGGAAGAAGCAAAGATTTTAGGCAGACATCAGATACCATTCTCAAGAGTCTATTTTCTACTTGTTTTCTGGAAGTGCTGGCTGGAAATTTGAAATAGATATTTTGCTCCATTTTTTATTTTTTCTTCTTTTTCCATCATCAGTGATTTCAAAGTTAATAGCTTATGTATGTTTTAGGCCTAGTTTTGTTCCAACAATGCACTAGATTAAGTAAAATTAAATAAGATAAATGTTGTGTACTTCCTGTTTGCAGTCTGAATATAAATGCTAGGAAAAGATTTAAAAAAAGAATAAAATTCAGTAATAAGTATCAGTTGCCCTCCTGCAACCCTCTGGTTGGCAAGGAGCTAAATCTAAATCTACATAAATTGAAAATAAATTGAGAAGTTTGGAAATAGTTACATAAGGTTAAAATCACACATAAGTTCAATAGTAGTTACATTATGGCTTATTATAACCTATTCCAACAATTGATGGGCATTATTTAAAGAATTATGATACCATTTGGTAATATATTATGTGAAAACTCATACTTAGAAGATGTTACTATTTCCTCTGTTCTGGATTTCAGGAAATGAAAATTGCCCCCTGATAATTGAAGCTGTGCTATGTAAGCTACAGAAAATGCCCTACTTTGCAGGCTCATTTCCTCTTATTGTTCACTTTGAATGGGCCCCTCAGCTATATTTCTGGGCTTCTCTCTTTGTATGCATTGAGCATGGTAAAAGCCAACAACTTCCACAGGAAGGAGCTGGGTCAAAAAGCTCATGGACACCATGATTTCCCCCTTTTTAAGAGAAGATGAAAGGGGCATTTGAAGAAAGAAGCATTTTACATCTAGCTAAATCTACTCATTTTCACTGATGCATTAAAAGAAGACTAATTTTCCTTCCCTTCCTTTTTTAATGAAACTTTATATTTAATACTGTATAAATGTTACTTTTATGTTTACATCTTACATAATATTATGTCTTTTTCCTTCTTTTTAAATTTTTATTGGTGCATTGTAATCATACATCTTAATGGGATAAAAGATGGTGGAGACATACATGCACACATCACCCAGGTAGCCCTTACCCAATTCCTGCCCCATTCCCTCCCCATCCTTCCTTCCCATGCTTGGCTTAGTAATTGACTTTGATATGTCTATTTAAGTACACCATGTGCTTTAGAGAGTTTCCCTCTTCCCCGTCTCCCATCCTCTCAGTTAGGTCGCCTTATTTGCTCCTCTACAGAATCTCCTTCATCTAGAGTTCCTCCTGTTACTCATTTCTCCCTAAGTTTCACATATTAGGGAAAACAACTGATTCCTTTTTTTTTTTTTTTTTTTAGGTGGTACTGGGGTTACTGGAAGCCCTTCTACCCCTGGGCAACACTCTCAGACCTATTTTTATATTTTTATTTGGAAACAGAGTCTCTTAAGCCAGAGAGACTGGCTTCGAACCTGTGGGATCCTCCTGTCTCCGCCTCCCAAGCAGGGGAATTACAAGCTTGCACCACCATGCCCGGCCTGATTTCATTTTTGTATGACTGACTAATCTCACTTAGCATAATGTCCTCCAGTTCCATCCATTTCCCTATAAATGATGTAATTGTGTTTTTCTTTATGGCTGAGTAAAATTACATTGTGTACATATTCCACGTTTTGTAATCCATTCATTTGTTGATGGACATCTTGGCTGGTTTCATAGTTTGGCAATGGTGAGTTCTGCAGCTATGAGCATAGATATTTATGCATTGGTTTGGTAATTTTGTTTCCTTTCTTTTGGGTAGATACCCAGAAGTGGTAATGCTGGATCAAATGGTAAGATTGTTCTCATTCTTCTGAGGATCCTTTATACTGTTTTTCAAAGTCATTGCACTAATTTGCAATCCCACCAACAGTGTTTTAGAATTCTCATTCCTCCACATTCTCATCAGCATTTCTGTTGTTTGTGTTTTGAATGATTGCCATTCTAGTTGGAGTTAGGTGAAATCTTAGGGTAGTTTTGATTTGTATTTCTTATGGCTAATGATGCTGAGCATTTGTTCATGCATTTATTGGTTAATTGAATTTCTTCCTTCATGAAGTGTCTATTTAGTTCACTTGCCCAGTTTTTGATTGGGTTATTTGTTTTCTTAAGCTAAGTTTCTTGAGTTTTCTGTATATACTAGATATTAGTCAGAAAACACTTCTACTCAGGACTTTGCACAAAAAGAATAAAATATTTAGGAATAACTTTTCCTTGTAGAGGTAAAAGAATTATACAAATAAAATTATAAGCCGGACATAGTGGTGCACCCTTGTAATCCCAGGATTTGGGAGGCTGAGACCAGGTGATTGCAGTTCACAAAGAGCCTCAGCTACTTAGTGAGGCCCTCTGCAACTTAGTGAGACCTTATTTCAAAATAAAGAATAAAAAAATAGGGCAGGGAGTGTAGCTCAGAGGTTGAATGACCCTGGGTTCCATCCATAGACCCCCCTCCAAAAAATAGAAAATTATGAAACATTGAAAAATGAAATTGAGAAGATTTTACAGATGAAAAGATCTTCCATGTTCATGGATAGCCAGAATAAATATCACCAAAATGGCCATATTTCCAAAAGTGATCTACAGATTGAACTCAATTAAATTACCAAGATCATTCCTCACAGATGTAGAAAAATCAGTCCTTAAATTCATTTGGGACAACAACAACAACAACAAAAAAAAAAACCAGAATAGCCAAAGTAATTCTCAGCAACAAAAAACATTCAGGAAGAATCACAATACCTGACTTTAAATTATACTACAAAGCCATTATAATACAAATAGCATGGTACTGGCACAAAGACAGATACATAGACCAGTTGTGTAGAATAGAAGATACAGAAACAAATCCACATACTTACAGCCAACTGATTTTTGACAAAGGGGCCAAAAGCATACACTGGAAAAAAGATACCCTGTTCAACAAATAGTGTTGGCAAAACTGGTTAAATATATGCAGAAAAATGGAAATAAATCCCACTTTCTCACTTTGCACGAGAGTCAATTCAAGATGGGTCAAAGACTTGGAAGTTAGACCAGACACCAAAAAGTTCCTTGAAGAGGATGTAGTTCCAACACTGCCACACATAGGCACAGATAAAAACTTTCTCAACAAGACTCCAAGGGCACAAGAAACTAAAAGGCAAATCAATCCCTGGAATTGCATGAAATGCAAGAGTTTCTGTAATGCAAAGAAACGATCAAGAACCTCAACTGAGAGCCAAAAAATTGGGAGATTTTTGCCAACTACTCCTCTAATATTATGTCTCTTGTAAAAATCTTTGATATATCCTGGAATAGTCATACCAGGTAGCACAATGCATGGCTTTGGAATTCAATCAGTGATTATGGAAAAAAAATTAAGGTAAAACATGTAAGAATTTTTGTATCCTAAGAGTGATTTTACTGTGTTTCTGAGTCAAATTTGGATTATATAGGAATTTCTTTTCTTGAATCAAGCCATGACAATGTAGGGTTTATGGCAATGTAGGGTTCAATGTGATGTATTAAGAATCATGAAGATATTCTAGGAATATGTATTACTTATAAAAGTATAAACATATGCGTCTCCTACCTGCATCAAAAACATATGATGAGGATAAAGCATGATTGTCAATGAATGATAAGATGTCACAAATGGTTCCACTAATAAGATGGTATCCTTTGTTCAGGGAGATAAAGTGTTAGTTATGTGGCAGACTGACTCTTTAACAAACTAGGCAGAATTTCTCTTCTATGCCTTCAATCTTTAATCAATAGTCATTTTTGGTTTCATGGTATATTGACTTTCAAAGTGAGCAATGGGGCAGAAGGGAATGTCATGATTCAAGTGAATTAAATAAATACTTCATGAAAGATGAAATTCAAATGGCCAATATATGCATGAAACAATGCTCAACATCATTGGCTATCAGAGAGATGCAAATCAAAACTACCCTTAGATTTCACCTAACTCCAACTACAATGGCAATCTTTCAAAGCACAAACAACAACAAATGCTGATGAGGATATGGAGAAGTGGGAACTCTAAGACTTTGTTAGTGGGATTGCAATTTAGTGCAACCACTTTGGAAAACAGTATGGAGGATTCTTAGAAGAATGGAAATGAATTTACCATTTGATCCAGCAACATCACTTCTGAGTATCTACCCAAAATAAATGAAACCAAACTAACAAACTAATGCACGTGTATCTATGTTCATAGCTGCACAATTCACCATAGCCAAACTATGGAACCAGGCAAGGTGTCTATCGACAGATGAATGGATTACAAAACTATGGGATATGTACACAATGGAATTTTACTCAGCCATAAAAAAACACAATTACATCAATTACAGGGAAATGGATGGAACTGGAGAACATTGTGCTGAGATAAGTCAGTAACAACAACAAAAAAAGAAATCATATACTTTCCCAAGTATGTGAAAGCTAGGGAGAAGTGGGTAACAGGAGGAACTCTAGATGAAGGAGATTCTGTAGAGGAGCAAATAAGGTGGCCTACCTGAGAGGATGTGAAGGGGGAAGAGGGAAACTCTGTAAAACACATGATGTACTTAAACAAATATATCAAAATCAACCACTAAGCCAAGAATGGGAAGGAGGAATGGGGAAGGAATGGGATGGGGAAGGGCTAAATGGGTGATTTATGTCGATACAAGTCCTTTATCCCATTAAGATGTATGCCTACGAGCTGGGCGTAGTGGTGCATGCTTGTAATCCCAGCATTCAGGAGGCTGAGATCAGAGGATTGCGGTTCACAGACTGTGTCAGCTACATAGTGAGGCCCTCTGCAACTCAGTGATACCTACTTCAAAATAAATAATAGAAAATAGGGCAGGGAGGGTAGCTTGGAGGTTGAATGTCCCTGAGTTCTATCACCAGACCCACAAAAAAAAATATGTATGACTAAAATGCACCAATAATTTTTTTTAAAAAAGGAAATAAAAACTTTATTCAAACAGATCAGTATAATTTGGTCTTGGCTCATAAAGATTTAATTGTTGATAATTTAGGGTAAGTAGATTTAACATTAAGGCTTTCTAGATATACTTTCTTCACAAAATAATTATATCAGGCAGCAAACATTCAGTCAGTAGCCTAATCTAATTATTGTACTTGGACATAAAAATAATTATGCATATTTTTCTTATTTTACTTTATAGGTATATTGTCTATCAAACCCAGAAATATTGCACCAATTCTCTCTTCAAGAAATATGGAAGATAATACCCTACTTACAATTACATACTGCATAAATATAATATTAGGTGAAATTGTAAACAATATCTTATTTAACTCTCAAAATATTTTGTTTTAAACATTTGCTGGTGCATTGTAATTATATATCATAATGAAGTTCAAAGTGATATATTTTTATGTGTACACATGCACATAGCACTTGGTGTTTTTCCCTTCAGATTCTATCCTGTTCTCTCTCCACTACTCATACATATTAGTGAGATTGGTAGTGATACTTCTTTGAACTTTCCATCCTCAATCCTTCTTTTTCCTCTCCCCATATCCTTCCCCTTCTTCCAATTCTACTATTCTACTGTTCTCTTTTCTAATTTATCAAATGTTCCTTTTTTCATATGAGAAGAAACATATGACCCTTGACTTTCTGACACTGGCTGATCTCATGTAGAAAAACATTTCTAGATTAATCTGTTTTCTTGCAAATGCCATAATTTTATTCTTCTTTATGGCTTGTATGTATATGTAACATTGTCTTTATCCACTTATCTGTTTACAGGTATGTATGTTGGTTTACTAATCTGTCTGTTATCAATTGTTCTACTATACATATAGATATACTTGTATCTCTATAGTTTTCTGATTTTAATTTTTGGAAAGATACTGAGAACTCACAAAATATTTCTGACAGGGGGACTGATTGCTTCAATTTTACAGATGAGAAAACTGAGATATAGGAGGGCAGAGTCAAACACTGATGTCTGAAAACTAAAATTTGACTTTATGGCTTCTTTGACTGCAAAATTTGTGTACCATGACCTTCTTATGTCTAGAAACTTAGAGCCTGTACCAATCAAGTCAAGCACAGTGACCTAAATTCAAAGAAACTTTGCAAGTTACTTCATCAAAATAAAAAACGAATCTTTCAGTTTCAAACCTCTGTTCTCTTAACCATATGACACTATTAGTTTTACTTAAGCATTTATTAGTTACTTAATAGAGTATTTCCTAAAAAAATATTTGATGTTCTTACAAATACTAGGCACCTGCCAAGTAGTGTTACATTTATATTATTGCTCTATGTTATTTTTTGTGTCTCTGATACATTTCCTCTCTATTGCTCCTCTGACTCTGCCTTTAAAAACAGTGACACCTGGGCTTCTCCATTCCATGCCAGATTTTACACTTCCAAATCTTTCATGCTTAAATGTTTTTACTTTTATCACAGAACTTCTGCATGGATGCATTTATCAATCCTACATAGAAATAGAATTTGTTCTTCATCCTCATAAGTAGAAAATAAGCAGCAAAATTTCAACATGGAAAGTTCTTCCACACTTTGGTCATTTCTATAATTTTTACTAGTCTTTCAATTCTTGGTGAAGACATCTCTTTTATCAGGCAGTCTATATAATTTATCAAGATAGTTTAGATCTTCATCTCTATGACCACTGATTTCCATACATATACCACTAAGCATAGTTATTGACATTTAATAAAAATTTCATTAGTGAAGAAATAGGTAAGTAGTTTAATGAAGGAATGAAATCTTTTTCTAGAAACAAGGGGTTGCTGAAAAATTCTGATTCTCTGGTCCAAGTAATTATGTCAACTCTGGAGAAGCACATTCTCTGATAATCATTGCATTGTAGCCTTGAAAACATTAAATAGATTTCTTTCTTAATCATTTATAAAAAGTAACAAAATGTCCATTTTATTTGAAATGTATTCAAGTCTTATGAAAAACCAAAAATGAAATGAGCATTTGATGTGTCATGATACAGTGAAATCAATTGACAATGAATCTATTTCATGTGCTTGGGCTAGGCTGGGTAGTTTTCTTTCAGAAACCATTATTTATTATAGTATCAATCCACTCAAATAGTATGGCACAGTTGATTCTTTCCCATTTGGCAAATGGCTAAAGTAGAGCTAATGTATCCCATTGCCTTCACACATAGTATCTTTCTGGTGTATACTTTAGAAAAGATTATAATGAAGGTTGGTTTAATTTACTCATATGCACATTCAGAATGCATTTACTTAGTGTGAGGTGCAAGGAAATGCTCAAACACTGGGAGCAAAGAGAGGAGATATGGCATTCCCCTTTTTAAGGTATTTAAAATTAAGGTGGGAGACAGATTAATAGACAATGATAACAAGTAATGTCACCAAGTCTCAGAGGGTTGTATCTCCAGGTTCTATAGCAAAGAGGAGTAGAAAAAATGATTCACATGAAAGCACTTGGAGAACTTCATAGGAAATCATATATTGACTAAGGAGTAAAGAGTTAATGGGGATATCGGGAAGTGACTGGGGAAGCCTGTGAAAAACAGAACAGCATATATAAAGACACAGTCACAGGGCTGGCAGAATTGTGTTTGAGGCATTGCAAACATTTTGTCTGGATTTTCATGTTTGAGAAAAGGGTAAAGATAAATTAGAAATGCATGAAAGAACTATTTCTAGAAAGCTCATGTATGTCCTCTTCAGCTTCAAAGAGAGAGGGGCTCTGAATGGATGAGGTTGTGACTAGGTCACCTTTTTGAAGCAGCACTCTAGAATAGGGTTTCAGGTAAAATATGCTTAATTTCAGATAAATAATGATGCTCTTTTGAAGCGCAAGCATGTCGTAAGTTGTGCATGAGACATATAGCCACTAAATATTCACTGCTATTCTGAAATCCAGCTTCCCTGGATGCCCTGCATTTTTGTGTTAAATTCTACAAGATTGCTCTGGTGGTCATGTGGAAAAATTATTTGGAGACTAAAGGATGAGGCTTAAAGACCCATTTGAGGATGACACTGTTAAAATCTAGACTCACACTTTGAGTCCTGTTGGCAATCCTAGAGTTCAGGATGTGACCCTTTTGTTGTGATGGCTGTGACACAGCGAAGCAGGACAGTAGGGAAGGGCTTTCTTTGGATCTTATTCAGAAGTCAGTGGATATTTTGGAGTGGACAAGTGGTGTTAGAGTTGTGGGGCTTCATGAAACACCGGGCCTGCAAACGAGCCACATGTTAAACTGAGGAGGATGTGGTATGTGTGTTTGTCAGCTTAAAGACTGTGGGGGGAAGTCAACACTGTGGCCATAAAATCCAGGATACACAGAAACAGTGGGCTACTCTTGGGTCTCAAATAGGAGTAATGAGACATGTATCATCACAAAGCTTTTATTATGATTTGACTCTTTCAAATTCCCTTCCTATTCATCATCTCTTATCTGCATTGCAAGCACTTTGCAGTCACTGGACAACTATTATAAATCCTAAGTGACAGATAAAGATATCAACACATAAAAAAAATTCCACCTTAGCGTCTCTTATAAGATGCCCTGCTCCTCAAAACCCATTGCAAACCCCAAATTTCCTACAAAACTTTACTGTCCATGTTTGACTCTCACTACCACTTATGATGCCAGCATTACTCAGTCCAGTACAAGGATTCTCTGATACCTCAATTATTTTTATCTGGTGCATCCTCATTGCCTCTTATGAAACTGAAGCAACCAAAGAGTCAGGATGAATTTTTACTTTCTTTTTTATGTTCAATGATGTTCTTTTTTTTATTTTTTATTGGTGAAATGTAGTCATACATCTTAATGGGATAAGAGATGGTGGAGACATAGACGCACACATTACCCAGGTAGCCCTTACCCAATTCCCACTCCATACCCTCCCCATTCCTCCTTTTCATGCTGGCTTAGTGATTGACTTTGATATGTTTCTTTAAGTAATTCACGTGATTTAAAGAGTTTCCCTCCCCTCCCCCATCCTCTCAGTTAGGTCACCTTATTTGCTCCTCTACAGAATCTCCTTCTTCATCTACAGTTCCTTCTTTTGCCCATTTCTCCCTAGCTTTGACATATTATGGAAAGCATCTGATTTCTTCTTTTTGTGACTGACTAATCTCACTTAGCATAATGTTATGTAGTTCCATCCTTTCCCTGTAAATGATGTAATTGTGTTTTCCTTTAAGGCTGAATAAAATTCCATTCCATTCCATATCTCAGTTTTGTAATCCATTCATGTGTTGATGGACATCTTGGCTGACCCTATAGTTTGGCAATGGTGAATTGTGCAGCTATGAAAATACACATACATTAGTTTGGTAGTTTGGTTTGCTTTCTTTTGGGTAATGGTAAGTTCATTCCCATTCTTCCATGGATCTTTCTTATAAGAAAGTTACATAGTATCTTAGTGAGTGTTGAACATATAAAATATCCCCAAGAATTATTTGATTATTAGACTAACAGAGAGAGAGACAGACGTTAATACAAGGAGCGAGAGTACAATGGTATGCACCTTTTGCCCTTTGGGATTATCCTCACAGCCCGTTTTACTTCATTCTTTGTAGAATCCTATGGAATTGTGGTTTTGCAAGCAGAACAAACACAAAATTCTGTAAATGTGATGCTATTTAGGGGATGTTTTCCTCATCCCTTGAATGTTGTGCAAGATTGAACGTAAACTAAAGAAACAGTCACTTCCCCCAGAGAGTTCAGACATCTAACACATACATCTCCTCCCCCAAAACCCTCTTCAATCCCAGGCTTCTTTATCTGCCTTGGAGGATAAATTCAGTCTCCCTTAGCTATGCAGGGCAGGCGAGTCTCTGCACAGTTCTTCTGCAGGTCCAAGAGATTTCTATGCTGATTGGTTGATCTGCCCCTAATTGATAGATAGTTGCTTTATAGTATGAATATATTTAAGTGTACATTTCATTTGGTAGCATGAGCTTATGCATATATTCCTGTAAATAAAATGTCCAAAATACATTCATTATTGATTAGATATGACAGTCTTTCTTTTGCTTACTGTGATAATGTATACAACTCCCAGAAAGTTGTGTCAAACTTCAGCTTGCTTGGTCTCGGGGTTGCTAATCCAGATGGTCCTGGGTGGGCTTGAGAAATTGCAGATTTAACAAGTTCCCAGGTGATACTGATTGTGTTAATGTAGAACCACACTTTGAAATACTGATGCAGAAAATATATTATTATGTATGCATGTTTTCTGCACAAACTAGTTTTCATATGTGTGTATGTGTATGTACTCATTCTGTACTTGTATATAATGTTTAGAGACACCTTAGTGTAAACTTACTTATCTGTACATCTAAACATACATGCATAAAATATACACTGAGATAATTATTCATATATAATTATATATACAAATAAATGCCTATTAAAAATTTTGAACTCAAATATTTAACTGCACATGTAAGTATACATGCACATGTAGAATTGTGTTTGTATGTAGAAATGTGGTTCATGTCTATTTCTAGATGATTCTTAGGCTATGTATGAATATTTTCATATTGCCCATGTATATTTTTCTTTTACGACAAAGCTTTTATTAAGCCCACATTAACTTTCTCATTTATGTTAAATTCATCATCAGAAGCAATTGTGAAGTGTCCTAACCTGAGATCAAAGATGTCTTCATGCTATGTTAAACTTTATTAATAGAATTATCTCTTCAATTTTCCTAAGGATTCTTTCTCATTTGCCATATTTTACATATGAAGGTGCCAAATTAAATAAGGTCCATGTCCTTTTAGAACCACTGGGGGCCTTCTCTGCAGTCAATTTAAATAATTTCCCATCTTCCCTTCTTCTCTACATAAAAGGCAATGCAAATCTTGTGTCATTTTACTGGAAAAATGAATTAAATACAGCAAAATACAATGTATGGTGTGCTTCTGGGTCATAGCACTTCCCTCTGCTGAAATTTCTGTTTTTTTCAAAGGCAAACTTCATGTCTGGAAAAGGATGAAATGTGACCTATGAGTTTTGGACCTGAAATAGGTCACAAACCCCAATGAAAACTGTGAACATAACTGTACATTAATCTGACTTTACAAGAAAAGTCACCTGCTTGGGGCACTCATCACTCCATCTGGGAAGTGCTGGGGTTGACACCCAACTACATAAACTTTATATCCAAAGTTTATTATATTGTTCCAAAATGCACCAGCCCCTGTATCCTCTCCTGATTGGGGCATAAGCAGAGGCAAAATAAATAAAGGCCTCAGTTACCCATCCTCTTTTCTTCACCTTCCCTACCCCAAAGTTATTGAGGCATGATGGGAGAGAGAGAAGTGTAACTGGAAGAAAACAGAGAAAAGGTAGAGAAGGAGCCATGAATTGCTGGCCACTCTGCTGCATAGCTACGGTCACACTTGTTATACCTCATGCCACCGTATTGTAATCATTAATCTTTAATGTGTATATCAGCTGAAGTCAGAGCTTGCTCAAGAACTCTTTGGATAAAAGTGGAAGAGCCAGTTGGGTCTGACTGCAAAGCTCAGGTCCAGAATCTTAGATCTTCCCTGAAATAATCAGTAAGAGAGGATCAGAGAACAGATAAAAATCCCTGGGAATTCAGCAAAGTTTGTGTCCCATTGGAGGTGAGAGAAGACTAAAAGTGGTTGTAGTGGTCTTATGCATTTAGGGACAAAGAAATAAATAAACTTGGAAATTCTGGTGTATTCAGTGGTGGACCGCAGCATTTCCTAAGCAGAGGAATGGGTGGCACAAGAAGGAACCTGCCTGGAATAAAATCTGAGGTCCATGCACATTTATGTCTATAGTTTTATCAGGCTTTTGGACCTGTGGGAAGTTTATAGCCAACACTCATTGAATTAACTTCTCAGGTGGAGTGGACTCTGCTTCAAGTTTAGCTTACCTTACTGGTCTTCTAATGACTAAAATTCTCTAAACAGAGGGTAAGATTGTATTTCAAAATCTGAGATAAGATTAAATGCAAATCATGCAGAAAGTGGGAAAACACATTGATTTAGCAGCTGAAAGTCTAAATAGTCATTTAGAGACGTGGAAAGGTACTGGAAATTGTGTCAGGGAGTGAGGGTGAGCAAGAACTGAGAAAACTGGTTGGTGTTCAAAAAGGAGTGCTGAGTTCACTGGTGTTTTGACATTTGGTGTTTCAAGTAGACTTTCAACAGAGGAGCTTTTGGAGCTGGAAGATGCTGTGCACAAAGGCTTCCAGGAAGTCTTTCTTTCTAAGAACATTGGTCTCAGAATTTTATCACAGAAACAGAAAAGATATTAATGTTTCCCTCTAGAAATAGAAGATCCTTAAGATAGGCACAACAGTGGTGAAAAGTTCCTGAGTCAACTAAATAGAGCTCCTAAATTTGGCTTTTGTAAGGAACTTGAAGTTATTTAACAAAACCCAGAGTGATTGTTTGTTTGTTTGTTTGTTTTTATTTATTTATTTTGAACCCAGGGGCATTCTACCTCTAAGCTATACAACCAGCCATTTTTAATTTTTTTTATTTTGTAACAGTGTCATCCTAAGTTGCTGAGGCTGTTCTCGAACCTGTGATCCTCCTGTCTCAGCCTCCCAAATCCGCAGATTGCAGGTATATGCCACTGAACCCAGCTTCAAGAGTGATTCTCAAAATTAGTTAATTGAAAGACCTATTTATAAAAGAAAGTAAGAAAGAACGAGAATAAAAGAGAGACAAAGTTAAACACTAGCTAGAATTAAGACTCCAGAGTGGCAGGTCACAAAGAACTGCACGCATGGTGTCTTTATCACATCCATCCTCACTATGATGTCTGATTGCAATGCATTAACAAGATATTTAAAAAAAAATTGACCATTATTTCATGCTTTGAAACCCTCTGTCATCATGAAAGATGACACTAATCGTAGAGCCTAAGGGATTTTACATCTGAATCTCTTAAGTTTAGCCTTGATGAGTGAACCAAGGCCATGTTTAATGGAGTCTCAACATTTGGGAGACTGAGCTTTTTGTAAGTTCTTCAGTCAAACTGAAACTAAAAAAATGATTAAGAAATGTGCACTCTAAGCATGAACATAATCTAGGTCACTTGAAATCATTGGTTTTTGTTTTAATTCTTATTGTTCCAGCAATAAAAGCTTGTTAAGCATCAGTGCCAGGCATTCTTTTAGGATCAGGAAACAAAACAAAAAATTTTGACCTTGGGAATTTTATATTCTAAGTATCCATAAATCCTACTCTTCAGGTAGCCACGAGAGCCAGCAGTGACCCTTTAGGGACAGGAAGCCATGTAGTTTTGTTTAGTCTTTGTGCATCTACTCTAACCTTTATCAGTCTCTTGATATTGGAAAAGTCCTAAGCCAACTCAAGCCTCAATCCAGCCACCTGAGTACCATGGTTATCATATTTACCTTGCAAGCTGTTAAGAGATGATTTTAGGAGATACTATATGTGAAATGGTGTGGACACAAGTATTGATGAGTATTATTTATTCACATAATATCAACATAACTCCAAGATTAGCCACAAAGAAATAAAATCTCCTTTATTTCAGGTCTTTGTTCTATTTTGTTTAGATTGTAGACTGGGCAGAGGTCTATATTTTGGAATTGATCGAATTCTTGTAACTAGATTGCTAATAAATTCCAATAAACACTTTCGGGGTCTCAGGATTGCTATTTCTTTTAAATATGTAAGTGGGAAACATCCATAGAAGGACACAAATAAAAATTCTCTTGGTTTAAAGTCTGGGATTAACGTACTTTTATGTCTATAGCTTTATTAGAGTTTTAAATGTATGCCAAATGCTTTTTATACAAACATGTTCATGGACAGGATACAGGCATGCAGAGGGTCCTGAGCTATACTGAGCACTTGTCCCAGAAAGACAGTACTACAGAGAACAGTAATGCCTCCAGGCCTGGTGTTTCATTTCCCTCACTGAGCATCTTGCATCTGTAAATTGGGGGAAGAAATATTAGCTTTCCATGACCATTTGTGTAGCCTGATAATCGAGTCTTCTTGCCAAAGAGAAAAGACAATATAAGACTTCATACTTGAATTAAAAGCCACATCCATGTGATTGACAGACCACTTTTTTAAAGAACTCTTAAGGGTGAGCTTTATCTCTCTTTGTTCCATAACACATATGTTATTTAAAGAATTAATGGTTTGGAGTCTGAAAAGAGGTATGATATGAGCCATTATTCAACTAACAATGGGTGCAAATAGTTTTCAGAGCAAACAAGCAGTTTAAGGAAAAGTAACTATTTTAAGGGTTAGACACAATAATCGTGGTAATCAGTATTTTAGGGAGGAGGTATGAGCAGAGTCTCCAATAACCTATCTTCCCCAGATGTGACATCTTTGTTAGATTTTTACCACATGCAGGACACTTCCAGGATCAAGTGCCTTACTTTAAAATTCAGTCTATCCTAACTATGCAAATAATAACTTCCTAGGTAACTGATTGATCAATTGATCAATAATATATATGACAGAATAAAAATTCTCACTAAGCTACTAATGTTCCTAGAAAATAGAAAGAAACATGGATTCCTCATACAATATCCACTTCTCTGAAGCTGTGTCTCTTTTATTAAGACAAAAATAAAGGTGATAATATCATTAAAAGGACTATGTAGCTATTAAATGATGAAGTCATTAACAACATGGTATATGAATATATACTTAGACATGTAAACTCTATGCCTGTGGTCACTTTGTTCTAATATTTCCTCCAACTGTATTCTTTTAGATAAAACATTGACTATACTATTTCTTCTGGCATGGGCGTTTTAACTCTTCCTGTTCTCTTGGAGGACCCTTTAAAGTTGTTCATATTTTTATCCTTCAAAGATAGATGTCTTCCCACTGAATGATAATGATACAAGCCTCAACAATTTTTGTGATATAATTTATTATAAGCTTAAAGGGTTACATACATAATTATACTTCTTTGTAGGTTTGTTTTATTTCATTGATTGATTGATTGAGGTATCGGGAATTGAAATTAGGAGGATTCTACATCTAAAGTATACTCCTAGCCTCCTTTTATTTGTTTTGTTTTTTGTAACTAAGTCTCTCTAGGTTGCTGAGAGTTTTGCTACATTGTTAAAGCTAGCCTTTAACTAGTCATTCTCCTGTCTCAGCACTCCAAATACTGGAATTTATGTTTTATTTTGTTGGTGTCTTCCAATATACTCAAGAGTTAATTCCAAAACACACATATGCTTTTCAACTAAGGCCTCAAAAAGACTGGGTGATTCATTATTCTACTCTAAAGCCTACATCTGATGTATATGGTTCATGGCTATGTACATAAACTTTTTGCTGTGTGTGGGGAAGTCATCAAAGGATGGGGATTATATTAATTCCTCTGTTCTGTGTTTTAATATGTGCCTATTCCTTTGGACTGTTGATCTTACATGTTCCCACATATGCTTCTTTAAGAAGTTTAATTATATTACCCAGCCTTTGAAATTTTTAAAAATTTTCTAATTTATGATCAATTACAGAACTATTTATGATTAATTACAGAACTATTATATTAGCATCAGTCAATGCATTAAGAGCCATTAAAACATCTGTATCTCATGTCAGCAATTCCAAACCATGATATTTTCTACTTTCAATTAACTCCAGTCCAATAATTGCAGCTCAAGTAAAAAATTACAGAATCTCAGCCTTATTTTGCTCCACAATGATTTATTATCTTACAATGATCATTAAATCAAATTATCATATGACTCTTCTTTCATTTGTGATAACTGAACTCACTTCAAAGCAATCTTTAAAATTCAGTCTTTCCTTCAATCTTAAAAAAAAAGACCTCATATTTGTAGGAAGAGTTTTACTATCACTTAAGTGTCTGTTTAAACCAATAGGAGGACAGCTTGACTGAAGTCACAAGGCTAGTTGGAATATAAGACAAATAACTGAGGCCTTTCTTTTTAAGTTTAGTACCAGTATACTATTTTGGTCTTTTTCTTTCAATTATTAATATTTCAATTCATAATTTATTTTTTCTTTTCTTTCCTTAAAAAGAAGAAAAATTCTCTAAAGAAAAGTTGCATCAGTGTGTTTTTAACATAAAACATATTTTTGGCAAAGTGGGTACTGATTGAAATAGATATTTCTGGTGGGGAGGTTTAATAAGTCCATAATGGGAAAGTGTATAAAATTGTAGTTGTTAGTGTAAGTGATAATTATTTTTTTGATCCAAAGAATGAATTTTTTGTTTAGTATGAAATACTTTTATGATATTTGTATATGGCAGTCATTGTTGAGAAGGTAGAGTTTCTGTTCTCATTAAATCTAGATAATTTGAGATTGTATTACTAATATTAATCACTATTTTGAAAAGTAATTGTTGTTCCTAACTAATATTTTCAAGTGAAAAATTATAACAATGGTGGTACATGCCTGTAATCCAAGTACTTAATAGGCTGAGACAGGATGATCATATGTTTAAGGCCTGCCTCAGAAACTTAGTAAAATTCTCAAAAAACCTAGTGGGATCTGTTTCCAAATAAAAAACATAAATAGGGCTGAGGGTGTAGCTCAGAAGTAGATTGCCTCTAGGTTCAATCCCCAGTAACATATATAAATAAATAAATAAATACAAAATAAAGATTATATGCTTTAAAGAGGATTTAAAATATTTATAAAAGCAAAATAATCTTTTTTCTTCTTATAGCTCATTTTATAATGAGCTTCTCTATATTACCCAAAACATTAGATAGGTGTTAATTAGTATATATGAATTAATATTAGCTTATATTTTTCTTTTGAGGGTTTCAGGATGGAACCCAGAAGCATTTGACAAATAAGCTACACCCCCTGCTCTATTTTTTATTTTTTTATTTTAAAACAGGGTCTCACTATGTTGCAAAGGCCTCACTAAGTAGCTGAGGCTGTCTGCTAACTGCGATCCTCCAGTCTCATTCTCCCGAATTCTGGGGTTACAAGCGTGTGCCACCACACCCGGCTTAGCTTATACATTTATTCAGAAAGAAAACTTTAATATATCTAGATGCATAAAGTAAGATAATGTTTATATATTTATTTATTATATTACCATTATTTTTATCATTATTAATTACAGTGCTGGTGATTGATTCCAGCATGCTAGGCAAGCTCCCTACCACTGAGCTATATCCTTGGCCTCATGTTTATTAGTAAATCAATGTATTTTTACAATGTTAAAATTATACACAGAACTTGCTCTATTTTGTAACCTTCCAATATTTAGATGTTTCCAAGGAACAATTATTTTTATGGCACTGGGGATGGAACAAAGAATTCTACTTCCTGGCTATATTCCCAGACCTATTTTGTACTTTATTTGGAAACAAGGTCTCACTAAGTTTCAAGCCTCACTCAGTAGCTGAGGCTAGCTTTGAACCTGTGTGATCTTCCTGTCTCAGCCTCACAAGTGCGGGGATTACAAGCATGTGCCACCACGCCCAGCTCCAAGGAACAATTTTAATCACTATAAGTGAAATTATCTAACTCCTTCCAAATTTGAATTATTTGTTGATGCTTAGCAAAAAGGATTTTATTTCTAGTTATTAATTTATCTTACTGTTTCACTGTGTCAGAACAGTAGTGACTCTGGTTTAAAATTGAAGTAAGCTATTTCAAAATCAGCAAAAGAAATGTGACATTTTTATGTCAGACAGTGAAATGTCCCAATTGGAATCAAGCCATACATTTTATATGAACATCAGAAGAGAAATAAGATACAAAAGTAAATTAAAAAATACAACTTTGATAACATTGCAGTTTCCTGGGATGTCTTGATATTTGAGGAAATGTTATTTGAAGGTCCTTCAGATGATATTACTAGAAGAAGAAAATGTTGAGCTTTTCTTTGTGTACTTCAAGAAATAGAATATACAAGATAATGTGTTGTTTCTTGAAGGAAACTAAAAGGTGACCTAGATACAGAGAAACCTCTTTCAAATATGACATTCTCTCATTCATTCAACAAAGAGGTACTGGATGTATAGGGTAACCAAAGTCTGCAGAATAAAGAAGCAGGTGCGGAAGCTGTGGCTCCTGTCCTCATGAATTCACAGTTAAATAAGCTTCCATTTGATTCCATATGCCTGTGTGATTGACCAGATGACAAAGTCAATCAAAAGATACTAAGGGACCACTGAGGAAGGACACAGAAACAGCTCAGCCTGCCAGAGGTAGCAACTCCCTTCAGTAGGGTAGAGTGTGATTCTGTTTCCCCTCCAGGCAGGGTCCAGCTTCTTGTACTGTGGCCTCTTTTTGTACTTTCCTTCACTCATGGAAAGAATGGCCCTTATGTAGGTTTTTTGAGAAAAGATGCTCATTATGGATATTGAAGTCATAGTCAGGAGAATAAAGTGGCAGGGAATTCCAAAAGAAAAAACAACAACATTTCAAGACTAAGAAAGTATAAGAGAAATGCCCCCCTTCAATTCACTGAGTGTTATTTGACATGAATTGTCAGAAAGATCAGACCAAAGGAGTAAACAGGGCCATAATCACTAGGCTAAATATTTAAAATTTTTTATTTACCCTAGGAAACCTCACTGATGAATTTTAACAAGTTCCATTAAGAAACTCAAAAAATGGTTAATATCTAACCCCCTTCCTTGGCCCTCTTTAACATGATGCAATGTTTGTGTTCAGTTTTAGACATTCCTGGGACCAGGCAGATGACCTGCTGATGCAGAGCCTATGGGATTCTTCCATTCCCATAAAAAATAACTGCATGGCTTAAGTGTTGCACAGGACACATTTTGCTGGCCTTGCAGGGACATTCTATGGCCTCAAGCTCAGCCTTCACTTGGTTTTCTTTCTCTCTGGCTTCTGCTGGATTCTGTCTCCTAGAAACAAAAGGAGATGGGGATAACGCTGGATGAAAGGGCGGTCAGAGGTTTTGCTGAGCCTTTTACTTTGGCCAATGCTACAGCAGTTGACTGCTTCTTCTTCCAGAACACTGACATTTAACACAGATATTCCCTCTCGTTGCTCATGGGGCCATGGCTCCTCCCTGCCCAATCACAGCAGTAAAAGCCTTTGCCCACTGCCCACTGACGTGGCCTGAGGTGGCCTCCCTTCACCTGCCTCACATCCAGGGATAGTCCATTTGTTCTACTTTCTTTTTTTTTTGGGGGGGGGGCAGGGGAGAGCCAACTGCTGGTACCCAGATAGATATTTTATCTATCACATTTTAAATTCAAGACGTCAAAACTTAACTCTGCAATATGCTCTTCCTGTAGTCGTTTGCTTTTTTGCAACTGAGATAATTCCATTGCTTTCGTTGTCAAGCTGGAAGCCTCAAAGTTCCTCCTCACTTCCCCTTCCTTTTAGGAACCATACATAATCTGTAAGAAGGTTTCTTGGGCTCTGCTTTGTAAATGCACCCAAAGGCCTGGCTGTCACCCATATTCCCTGTATTCAAATGAGTGAAGTGTGTCTGAAAATTCCCTGTGCTGCTTTTTATCTCTGTGATCAAAACACCTGAAATGAGCCACTTAGGGGGTGAAAAAGTGATCTGAGCTACAGATTAAGAGTTCTTTGCTCATTGTTATTAGGCTCAATTGCTTTAGGTCTGAGGTATATAGAATATCATGGCAGAAGGGAAGCTGCTCAGCTATGGTAGTCAGGAAGCAGAGGAAGGAGCCAGGGAGACAATAAGCCTTTCGAAAAGGAGAAGAAAGCGAGCTACTTCTTTCAAATAGGTCCCACTTCTCAGCAGTCCATGTAGCTATCAAAATGTAATCCAATTGGTGGATTCATCTGATGATGAGGTCAGAGCCCACATGATCCATCATTGCCTAACAGCCCCACCTCTGCACCTGGCTGCATAGCTGACTCTGCTTTCAGCATGAGATCTTGGGGGACACTCCAGATTCAAATCATAACAGCACCTTGCCCGGCACTCTACTTCTGCTATAGCTGTGGTGCAATTATTGAAATAAAAAGCTCACAATATTTCTCAAAACTCCAGCCACTTGACCTTATATTAAATGCCTAGGCCCCTGCAATGGCCAATACGGCTCCAGGATCTTACCTGTGACTCCCCCAGACCTCACATTTTGCTTGTTTCTCCCCCTTCAGATGCAATGTGTTGTGCTTTTGGCCAGTGGTCATCATGCCATAGCATCCCTCTTTTGTATGACATCTGGGCTACAGCCTCCCCTTATGGTCAGAAGTTATGGTTACAAGAATTCCCACTTTGACCACCCTACTTAGTCCTCTGCCTCATCTGTGAATTGTCCCAAATCTCTTTCTTGTCTAATTATTTCTTCATCTTATGAACATTTATAATTTTCTAGTATTTATAGTATTTAAGTTCCCTCAGTCTGAAAAACTAGATGGCACATAACAACAAATATAGATTGCTTCATACTTTTGGAAATTAGACATCTGAAAGCAAGGTGCTCTCAGGGTCATGCTCCCTCCAAAGGTGCTAGGGGAAAGAGAATCCATCTTTGTCGTTTCCAGTTTCCATTACTTCCAGGCCTTCCCTGGCTTGTGGTAGTGTAACTTCAATCTCTGTATCCTTTTCCATGTGTTCTCCCTTGTGTGCTCTTGTGGGTCCTCACAGAATGCTCCCCTTGTGTCTGTGGGTATGTTCCCAAAACTCCCTCTTCTTATAAGAACACTAGTCTTTTCAGATAAATGCCCACTGTCCCTAAGAACCTCATTTTAACTTGATTAAATCTACAAAGACCCTATTTCTAAGCAAGTTCCCATTCACATGGGCTTAAGCTTCATACTTCAGAATTCAGTGTCTCTTTTTCTTTTTAAGGGGGTGAGGTTAGGAGGAGCACAATTAAGTCTATAATGCATAATTTTCTATGTCCATTGTATACTATCTGTTTATACAAGTAAAGACTTAGAAGATTTTGGGGGGAAGGAAATTTTGTCTCTTTTATTCATTGATGCATTCTATACATCCAGGGTTATATGAGAAAATAGTGGCTGTTCAAAAGATATCTGTTGAAGAGAGGAAAAGTCTGGATATCTGGCTGCTTTCAGGATTAATGTGACATGAAATTTTACTCAGCATGAAGAAAAAAAAAATGGAGCTCTGGTTTGACAGTGTTGGTTTTGAAAAGCAAACGCTTTGTTATGATTTTAAAAAGACACCAAACCCCTTTTTTTTTCAATTGGAAAACAATACCCCACTGGATATCTGGTGATATGTGTTTTACTCTAATGATTTCTTTTCCCTATTTCACAGACTATTCATGAGATTTTTTTTCTTTCTTTCTTTTTTTTTTTCTTTCTTTTTTTTTTTTTGTGGTACTGGGGTTCCTGAAAGCCCTTCTATATCTGGGCTACACTCCCAGACCTATTTTTTTTTTTTTTTATTTTTGGAAACAGGGTCTCTTAAGCCAGTGCAGCTGGCTTCGAACCTGCACGATCCTCCTGTCTCCGCCTCCCAAGCGCTGGGATTACAAGCGTGTGCCACCACGCCCGGCTATCCTTTTTTTTTTTTTTTTTTAATTTGGAAACAGGATCTCCTAAGCCAGCACATGGGGCTGGCTTCGAACCTGCGCGATCCTCCTGTCTCTGCCTCCCAAGCGCGGGGATTACAAGCGTGCGCCACCACGCCTGGCTCATGAGAATTTTTTTCAATAAATTCCTATTAAATCTTCTGAATGTCAGACTGAAAATTGACTCTATAGACAATGGTTGTTATGGACCATGGGGAGGCAGGGAGGGTGGAGAGGGAGGTGGTAGAGAAAATGGTTTAGGAGGGGCTGCCAAACCTTGACCCTTAGTATACTTTAACAAATTAACAGAAGTGAGAACCAGCAGGATTTGGTTGGAGCTTGCTTACTATGGTCCAGGAGTTCTGAATCATAAGTGATTAAATCAAACTTAACTCATACCTCTCCAGCAATGCAATAGTGTAATAGTGTGTGTGTGTGTGTGTGTGTGTGTGTGTGTGTGTGTGTGTATTACTAGGTATGAAAGCCATGGGCATTCTACCTCTGAATTATTCCCCCAGCCCTCTTTTATTCTTTATTTTGAAAGAGTCTCACTGTTACTGAAGCTGGCCCTGAAACTGCTATCCTCCCATATAAGCCTACCAAGTACTAGGTATTTCTGGCAATAGTTTTGTGCCTGTTCATAGTGTATGGCCCCACATCTCACCCATCCCAAGCCTTGGCAAGCAAATCCAGTCCTCTTTTGGGTTCCAGGACACAGATGCATCAACATCCCTTCATTTCGAAAGACCTCCCAACCACTCTCCTACACATTACACTCCACTTATCCCCAAATATCTCTGCTGCATTTTATACCAGGGAAGAACGGCTGTGAAAGAAGATGGCTGGTAGCAAACACCTGCCATTGTCATTAACACAACACAAATTTCACATAGTACAGATGTGAACCAGGTTCTGTATACAGGTGACCTGTGGGCAGAGAAATGCACAGGGCTTGTTTGTTTTCCCTTTAGTACAGGTAGCCATTTGATGTGGCATTTTCTATACATGCTTTAAAGTCTAGAAAATAATAAGAGGTATTTGAAAGTAGTTTAGTTTCAATGAAATTTAGTTACTAGTGATCAAATGGGTTACTAATCTGCATTATTTGAAAATTAAAGCAAACCAATGCAAAATTTTACCTAGAAAATTATATTTCCTTCAGTTGCTATATTGTAACAATGATACTCTAATAATATAGCATATCATAACATTTGACATATATTAAGTAACATATAATGCAATAATATATAATATAGTTATATATAGTATGATATAAAATGATGATGCAAATAATTATAACAAATATAATAATTTTCACTAATACTTTTCCAGATTGGACACAGTAGGCAATTTTACTAGATGGATGACAGAATTCCAAAAGTTATATGCTGTGCATATATTCATAAGAGACTTTTGCTATAATATGCAAGGGATGCTACTAAAAGACCAGCCATACTAGTAGAAAAATGGCTCAATAGCCAGGTACAGTGGTGTATTCCTGTATTCCCAATATTTGGGGGGGCTGATACAGAAGATCCAAGGCCAATCTCATCAATTTAGTGAAACCCTGTTTCAAAAAATAAATTAATAGACATGTGTGGTGGCGCATGCTGGTAATCCCTGTACGTGGGAGGCGGTGACAGGAGGATCCTTCAGGTTCGAAGCCAGCCTCGCTGGCTTAAGAGACCCTGTTTCCAAATAAAAATATAAAATAGTTCTGGGAGTGTAGCCTGGATGTAGAAGGGTTTCCAGGAACCCCAGTACCACCAAAATAATAAATAAATAAATAAATAAATAAATCTGAGGAGTATGTTATGTGTACAAGTGATTACATTATAAGAATCCCATTGCTATGCTTAAGTAATTCCCCCATAAAAACTAAAACACAATAAAGCCGGGCATGGTGGCACATGCCTGTAATCTCAGCATTCAGGAGGCTGAGACCAGAGGATCTGGGTTCGCAGATAGCCTCAGCTACTTAGTGAGGCACTTTGAAACTTAGTGAGACCCTGTTTCAAAATAAAGAATAAAAAATTGGGTAGGGGGTATAGATCAGAGGTCAAATGCCTACGGGTTCCATCTCCAGACCCGAAAAAAAAAAACAAATAAATAAAATTTTAAAAAACTAAATAATTTTGTTAATTTCATGTATATAAAATTATAAGTTATTATAAAGTATGAATAATAATAATGAATACATATCTATATATTGCCACTTTATGAAAATCTGTCTGTAGGTCCCTCTCCAATCTAGTTCTTTACTTCTCCTTTGCAGACATGTAAATCCTGATAAATATTGAGTTTATGATTACTCTTTTTTTTGGTGGACTGGGGTTCCTGGAAGCCTTTCTACCTCCAGGCTACACTCCCAGACCTATTTTATGTTTTTTTTTTTTATTTTTGGAAACAGGGTCTCTTAAGGTAGCTCGTCTGGCTTCAAACCAGGGCAATCCTCCTGTCTCCATCTCCGGAGCACAAGGATTACAAGTTTGCACCATCACGCTCGGCTTATGATTACTTTTAAGAATATATCACACCATTTTAAGAACATATCACACCTACAGATGTGTGTGTGTGTGTGTGTGTGTGTGTGTGTGTGTGAATCATATCCCTTGGGTTTGAATACATGGGTGCTCTACTACTGATCTATAACCCTAGTCCTTTTTACTTTTTTTTTTTTATACAAAATCTAAATTTCCCAAACTAGACTCCAACAACACTCTTTCTGCCTCAGCCTCCACAGTCTCTAGGATTATAGACGTGCACTGCTGCATCCAGTTATATGTAGTTTTATGCAATTTTAAACTTCATATAAACAGATTATTTCACTGGTTCTTCTAAGACATGCCCTTTCCACCCAGTTTTCTTTTTTTGAGTTCCATTGATACTGCTGTATTTTTTCCCTTTGTCATAAAATACGACATGCTGTTCATCAACTTTCTTGTTAGGGGAGACTTGTGTTGCCTCCAGCTTTCTGCTACAAAAAAAAAAAAAAAAAAAAAAAAAAGCAAGGTCATCATGCAGAATCTTTCACATGTCCTAGTTCATAGGAGAAAGCCAAATTAAAAGTTAATACTACCCACTGGGGTTTCCTGGTCATGTTTCTGGTCATGTGGTGAACAAATCATCACTTTCCTGATAATCTTAAACTGTTTTCCATGTATTTGCACTAGATCACATTTTCAACAATTCCTAAATGTCCTTCTTAAGGTCTTCTCTTGTCAGAATTCTTATTGTGCATCAGTGTGGAGGGCGTACAATACTTTCTTTTCATTTTAATTTTTATGCCCCTAAATGTTAATGAGGTTTGTTAGCATTTTGAGCTATTTGAGAATAGTTTTAAAGTTTCTTTTCAGATATTTTGAATATTTTTTCTACTGAGGCATCTGCCTTTTCATTGATTTGTAGAAATTATTTATGTATTCTAAATTCTAATATTGTGTCCATTACATGATTGCCAAAATTATCTTCCAATCTGTGGCCTGGATTTTTTACACACCTTTCACATTTATTTTTTTAACAAGCAGAAACTCTTTATTTTTACTAAAGAAACAAATCCACAATTACTTTGATAATGTAAGTTCTCTATTTTGTTAAGAAAATCATTTTCTAATTTAAAGTCATAAAGTCATTATCTTGTATAATTTTCTGAAATTATGTAGCTTTCTCTTTTACACATATCTTTATCTGTCTGCAATTTATTTTTTGTATCTAGATGAGTAGAAATGTGTCAAATTTTATGTACTTACATAGGAATATTCTTTGGCACTATGAATTTTAAAGTTCATCATTTTCATACTATTCATACTGCAAATTTATCACAAATTAAGTTTCTCTATATTTTTTAGGACTGTGTCTGGTTGTTTACTTTGTTTTACATCGGTAATATATTCTATGACAATACTTAATGATGTTATAATTTTCATATTTATAAAAGCATTTTTGTTCATTACTTACTTCTTTGGAAATATTTTGCCTATTATTGTTTCTTTACCTTAATAAGTAAACTTTAGTACTAACAGAGTTAAAAAAAAAGGAAGACAGACAGGAAAGAAGGGAGGAAGAAGAGGAATACAATATAATGTTAGATGGCAGATTCCAGAATGTACTCACTTAGCATCACTGAAGAACGTGTACCCTTAGCATAGAAACGCCCTATTTTCAATCCCCATTTTCATTCTGAGGCTGCAGTTGCTTCTCTTCTGACTCCTGTATCTTGCTCAGAAATCTGGGTCCTATACTACTGGTGTAAAGGCACAATTTGTCCATTCCCTGACTGCTTTCCACTTGTTTTTCTGGCAGATCTTTGCTGACCAAAACCTGGATTCTCTGCAGCTTTCTACCTCCTATTATGGACACCTCTTTACACATTCTGCAGAGCAGGGCCATCTTCAGTTTCACTTGCCTCTGAGATCCAAATTTCCTGTAGAATCCACCCATGTTCAGAAAATGTCCTTCAGATGTCCCTCTCCTGGGTACACATAATGAATGCTTAGAGTGAACAGGCATGGCTTGGGAGGAATTCATCTAGTCACTCCATTGTCTGATGCCAGACACAGAACCTGCACATGGGAACCCCACTGAGTTGCAGCTAATCCCATCCTCTGCCTCCTTCTGAACCTATACTACTTCTACGTATATGCATCACTTATAAACCTAGCCTATAAAGGAAAAACAATAACAATTTTTAATAATGATCAAAATCCTATCAATTAATCAGCTAAGCAGGATACATTTTAGCATTAATGATATTTGTAAAAGGAGAATAAACAACTGCAGTGTCCTTCCAGAAGCTGAAGTCCCTTCTGTGTTCCTACACATAATCTCCTCAAAACAACTTCAAAGAAAGGACAATTATCTCATTTTTGTCAAAGAAAACCAACTTCAGAAAGGTTATATAGATTATTAAGGGCCATGCATTGAAAGCCTTGCTCCTTTTACAGCCTACCAGTCTCCTCATGGTTCTGCCTAGTACAGAGTAATGCTTAAGGCTTTTCCTGGGATTCAGTTTAGTTGGAGCAGGAGACAATGATCATCATATGAAGGAGAAAGCAATAGAAGGCTCCCTGGTTCTGAAAGAGGGACAGAATGAAACCCAGGAGTTCAGGAATGGGGGAGGAGAAAAGCAATCTCTGAATCTGAACAAGAGTATGATTTTACAAACTTGAATTTGTCCTCAAATATCACAGAAATATTACAGAAGCTATATTTCAAGATGTATTTCATATTCCAAAGTATTAGTTCATCTTATGTTATGAAATATGCCATAGAAGTAAAGACTACTTTAACCTTGTCATTAATATTGCTTTGCTTTTTGCTTTTCCTTTTGTATTTTGCTCCAAAATGCTGCTCTATAATTGATATTCAAACCATTTATGTATAGGGTACATATGCATACATACATATACATATATATATACATATATATACATATATGTATATATATGTATATATATGTATATATATGCATGCATACATATATGATTATACATGTCTTGAGTGTCTGGAGGGAGTGAATATGAAAACTATTGATGGTCATTTAAAACATTTTTTTTTACTGATACTAGGGATTGAACCCAAGGGCATTCTACCTCTGAGCTACAGCCCCAGTCTTATTGTGTTTTTATTTTGAAACAGAATCTCACGAGGTTAATGATAATCTTACTAAGTTACTGAGGCTGGCCATGAAACCTACCTTCCTCTTGTCTCACTCTTTCAAGTACTGGGATTACAATTGTGTGCCACCATGCCTGGCTTTAATACTATTTCTAAAATCAAACTGGGAGGTTGTATTTTATCATTTCATCATAACCTAGTAGTTCTGGACTAAGAAATTTCCCAGTTTCTTATTTTCAACCTGGTGGTTTTAATAATCATTCAAAATTTCCAGTGAAGCTCTAACAAATTTAATGGTGGGGCTGTCACAGCTGGCTATAAAAATGATCTAGAAGCCACTGTGGGAGCGCTCAAAGGAACACCTTGTTAGTTAATAGATTGTGATGCTGAGATCACTTCTACAGCACAAATTTTAAGAACAATAGCTCTGTGGTTGGATAAGGACCAGGACTCAGAGGAACAGAGCAAGAACAGTTAGGAGTAGTGTTTCTACCTCAACCTTTTAGCAAGGCCCAAAGAAAGGTAGTACTTTGGAATCAAAATATGTTCTCCAGGCTAATTCTTGAAATCCAAAGTAAACCATCTAGGTCAGGAAATTCAGGAAGGCTTATGGAACTAATCACGTTTGGAGTGTGTTAGGACATACAATTTCAGCTTTCAAGAAGGTAAAGGCAACTAATTGTAGCCCTAAAAGCAAAGAAAAAAAGGTAACTCAGTCATAGTTTATAGATAACTCTCTTTCTACTCACATGTCTTAACAAAAGGGACTCAAACCTAGGTCAGAATTATTCTCTTTCTACCCATATGTTTTCCTGAATCTAGTACCCCTGGTGAGTTATGGGCATGCTCATGGTCTTTTATTCTTTTTAAAATTTTTATTGGCGCATTGTAGTCATATATCTTAATGAGATAAAAGGTGGTGGAGACCTACCTGCACACATCACCCAATTAGTCCTTACCCATCCCTACCCCATTCCTTCCTCGTCACTCCTTCCCATGCTTGGCTTAATTTTGATATGTTTGTTTAAGGACATCATGTGCTTTAGAGAGTTTCTCTCTTCCCCTTTCCCATCCCCTCAGTTAGGTCACCTTATTTGCTACTCTATAGAATCTCCTTGTTCATCTAGAGTTCTTCCTGATACCCATTTCTCCCTAGCTTTTGCATATTATGGAAAGCATTTGATTTCTTACTTTTTGTGACTGAATAATCTCACTCAGCGTAATGTCCTCCAGTTCCATCCATTTCTCTGTAAATGTATTTTTTGCAGGAGTAGCTGTAATGTGTAATTGTGTTTTTCTTTATGGCTGAGTAAAATTCCCTTGTGTACATATTCCACAGTTTGGTAATCCATTCATGAGTTGGTGGACATCTTGACTGGCTCCATAGTTTGGTAATAGTGAATTGTGCAGCTATGAACATATATACACATGCATTAGTTTGGTAGTTTGGTATCCTTTATTTTGACTAGATACCCAGAAGTGGTATTGAAGGATCAAATGGTAAGATCATTCCCATTCTTCTGAGGATCCTCCATACTGTTTTCCAAAGTGATTGAACTAATTTGCAATCCCACCAACAAGGTTTTATAGTGTCTACTTCTTCACATCCTTGTCAGCACTTGAGGTTGTCTGTAATTTGAATTACTGCCATTGTAGTTGGAGTTAGGTGAAAACTCAGGGTAGTTTTGATTTGCATCTCTCTGATTGCCAATAATGTTGAGCATTTTTTCATTCATTTATTGGCCATTTGAATTTCTTCTTTCTTGAAGTGTCTATTTAATTCACTTGCTCATTTTTTTTATAGAGGTGATGAAGGTGCTTATTTTCTTAGTGCTGAGTTTCTTGAGTTCTCTGTATATTCTAGATATTAGTGCTCTATGAAAGGAGTAGCTGGCAAAAATCTCCTCCCATTCTGTTGGCTCTTGGCTGAGGCTCTTGACAGCTTCACTTGCTGTACAGAAGTTCTTCAATTTCATGCAATCCCATGTATTGATTAGTCTTTTTGTTTCTTGTGCCTTTGGGTCTTGTTGAGAAAGATTTTATCTGGGCCTACTTGTTTCAATGTTGGACCTATGCTCTTTTGAAGGAGCCTAAAGGTCTCTCGTCTAATTTCCAAGTCTTTGATCTATCTTAAATTGACTCTTGTACAGGGTGAGAAAGTGGGATTTATTTTCATTTTCCTGCATATATTTAACCAGTTTTGCCAACATTATTTGTTGAACAGAGAATCTTTTTTCCAGTGTATGTTTTTGGTCCCTTTGTCAAAAATAATTTGGCTGTAAGGGTGTGGATTTGTTTCTGTGTCTTCTATTCTGCTCCATTTGTCTAGTATCTGTCTTTGTGCCATTACCATGCTGTTTGCATTACAATGGCTTTGTAGTATAGTTTAAAGTCAGGTATCGTGATTCCCCCAGGACTGGATGCCCACAGCGAACATCATATTAAATGGGGAAAAACCTAAGAATCCCCCTAAAAACAACAACAAGACAAGGATGTCCATTATCACCACTTCTCTTCCATATAGCACTTGAGAAGCTAGCCAGAGCAATAAGGCAAGAAAAGGAAATCAAAAGGGTACAAATAGGAAAAGAACTCAAAATTTCACTATTTGTTGATGACATGATACTATACTTAGAAGACCCAACAGATGCAATAAATAGGCTTATAGAACTGATCAAGAAATTCAGCCGGGCATGGTGGCGCACACTTGTAATCCCCGCACTTGGGAGGTGGAGACAGGAGGATCGCGCAGGTTCGAAGCCAGCTGTGCTGGCTTAGGAGACCCTGTTTCCAAATAAAAATAAAATAGATCTGGGAGTGTAGTTGGGAGGTACATGGGCATCCAGGAACCCCAGTACCACCACCAAAAAAATAAATAAATAAATAAATAAAAATAAAAAGAAATTCAGCAAAGTGTCTGGATACAAAATCAATCTTAAAAAATCAGAAACTTTTCTATACAGCAACCATAAATCCACAAAAAAATTACAGAAAAGACTTCTACTCAGGAATTCTCACACAAAAAAAAATAAAATAAAATACTTAGGAATAAACTTAACCAAAGAAAGCTCTCTACAAAGACAATTATAAAACATTTAAAAAAGAAATCAAAGAAGATCTTAGAAGATGGAAAAATATTTCATGTTCATGGATAGGCAGAATAAATATAATCAAAATGGCCATACTTCCAAAAGTGATCTACAGATCAATGCAATACCCATCTAATTACCAAGATCATTCCTCACACACATAGAAAAATCAGTCCTTAAATTCATTTGGAACAACAAAAAAAACTTGGAATAGCCGAAGTAATTCTCAACAACAAGAACTCATGGTATTTTCTAACCTCTCATCAAGTATCTCCATAAATGGGGGTTTTCTTTTTGGAAGTATTACCAGTGGTCCTTTAGCTACCTCTATATGATGATTTAAAGTTTGGTTTAGGCATAGCGTATTATTGAAATTGTGCTGGCAGAATGTATGCAGAAACCGCTTACATGTTTTCATAGCATTCTAAGATTGAGAGCAAATCAATAAGTATCTGGGGTCAGTTCTGCAAAGTATTAACTAGATAGTTAACATTAAGGAGCTTTGGACAAATATAGGACTAGCTTTCTGATCTTGAGCAAGTTACTTAAATTCTCTGTGGATCAGTTCCTTTATAAATCCATGATAATGATGCTTCATTCAGTGAGGAAATTTATGTAAATCACTTGTCACAATAGTCCATTATCTGAACTCAATAACTGCCATGTAGTGTCATAATAATGGTGGTAACAGCAGCTGGAACAGGATAGATATGGCCTACATTGCTGAATATTTTGAGAAGGAAAAGGAATCTGTGCCCATACATTGTTCATGCTTATAATACCCATTTATTGCATTTATTATCCTTTTTACTTCTACCATGGGGCTGCAAGAGACTTGAAAAGCTCTGCTTATGGTATGATAGTGGTTTGGTGGATTCCAAAAGTCTGATTCAGGCATGGGAGTTTCATTAAGTAGTATGACAGCAGAAAATGTGAGGAGAGGGACCTTCAATGTCTTAGGGACTTATTGACTCAACTGTGGCTCATAGACTAAAGCCATCAGTGGTAGCTAGGAGCTGGCTAAGCTAGAATGCATGTTTCCTCAATAATTCCTGTTCACACTGAATGAGAAGCCCTGTCTCAGGAAGATTTTCAGAAATTCAAAATCAAGTGTATGGCCCAGTAGTATGTGAGAAATGCTAGGTAGATGCTGGAATGGAGTGAGACATGACCATTGTAGAAAGGTTACTGAGATAAGAATTCTATAAAGATACGCTTCTTTTAAGAAACTCATTATAGTCAGAAAAAAATAAAAGGAAGGACTGAAGAAAGAAAGAAAGAGATGATGCACTTCAAATACCAATAGAATAGATATCAAACTGTTGCACAAAAATGAATATTTCCAACTTCTCAGTATTCATGTAGGTTCAGTTCAAGTCTTTATAGAAAATATGTCTTCTGTCAAATTAAATGGATTCACATCTTAGAATGCTAATTTCACTCTTAAAGTAAAAGGCCATTTAAAGACACCAGAATCCCTTCTTAACACAATCTGTAGATTCTAAGGAAGCTGACTGTGACCCAGTTTATCTAAGTACACTTAAAAAAGTCTGTCTTCCACTCTTAAGCCAGTGCTAGGCACTAAAGATTTTATTTTCTTCATTCTGTCTTTTCTTTTGCAAGGTTTGACTCTTAACCACTTGAGACAGACAAATCTGACAGAAAATGAAAATCCTCTGCCTTCTTGCCCAGAGGAAATAGTTGGCAGGAGATTTCCAAGATATTCTGTCAAAAGAGCTAAACTTAACCTTGTTCAAGGGGAAAAAATACCCTTAACTTTCAAACCAACCCCTTGTCAGGACCATTCAACTTGAAAAGTACAATATGGGAGGAGGTAATAAAAAGGCAGAAAAAATAGCAATGAATGCATTTCAGTTATTGAGACTTGAAATGATGACTTCTCATGTTTTGCAATGACATTAAAGTTAAATGTCTTGGTTCACGGCCACTTACAACTGCCTTCATCTCCATTAACTTTTGCACACAGTTTTGAAATATATCACTTTCTATCTTCAGCAATGAAATGAAATTTTCCCGGGGTTATAATTGCTTTCCAGTGTGTCTTATGTTATTTGATTGCTAAAGATTTTCTCTAAAATGGAAGATATTTAGTGAATACAATGCAATGTATTTTCCTGCAATTTTTAATCTGTTCATGCATAATTTGAAGGGTTGGGTAAGAGAAAAATGAAAATTGAACTCATCTGACCGTGACAGATTTGCAAACTCTGAATATAACTTAAACTTTATTGATGCTTTTAAATTACAAAACCAAATACCTGGACATGTCCATATAACATTTACAACATTTTATAACTTTGTAGCTATAGCCAATGTTTGCTTAAGAATCAAAAATGTAATTTAGGATGAACAAGAAGAGTATATTATGAGGAAAAGTAGAACATGCTGAAGCATTTCACCTGGAACAAGATTTTATTTTTAGCCTATCCCCCCAAAAAATCATTATCTAGAGGCCTGAAATGTCTCAAAAAATCATTATATTTAAGTGTCTGAAAGATCATTTCATAGAGTCCTGCAGGATACTATTTGATATGAGATAGGTATGCTCCCTGGACCACAGAGCAATTGGTGAAATAGATTGTTGGAGCCTGGTCTCTGCCAGTCTTCTCACATCAAAATTTTTTTTTTTTTTCTTCTGGTGGACAGAGTTTTAATAAATGGCAGAGCACAAGCTGATCCAGTAAATTAAACCAAAAATTTCAAGTTATTATGAAAAATAGTATTTCCAAAATTGAAACCAAATAGTGTAAGAATCTCTGGATGGTAAATTTTTTCTCCATGTAATGCAGTAAGGCCTTTTCTCTGGTGCTTTAGCATTGGTACATTTAATAAGAGTGTTAGCCTATTACAGAATGCCAGAAACAAGAAGAGATGAACTTGGGATTCAGGCCTAACCTCTATCTAGTCCCCTTTTTATTTTTCCAATAACAAATGACCTTTTTAAATAAGAGAATAAATATGTAAGATAGAGCTACTCATAATAGAAAAAACTAAATCAGAGGTTGAGTGGAGATCATCAGTGGCCAATAAACAGCTCTCTCCCATCCCTTAAATATAGAAATACATTACAAGAAAGGTGTAGTGATAAACTGGGGTGCAGATGACTATTGAAACTGGTAGTGTTTTCACTTACAACTTTAAGATCCAAATGTATGTACTCTCTGCACATTATTTATTTATTGGAACATCTTTTCAGAAGTCTACATGACCATTATAAATTGTTTCATTTAGTATTAATTTAGTATTAATTGAGCATTGAGCATTTACTATGTGCCTAGCTTTTTTTTTTTTTTTTTTTTTTTTTTTTTTTTTTTTTTTTTTGGTGGTACTGGGGTTCCTGGAAGCCTTTCTACCTCCGGGCTACACTCCCAGACCTATTTTTACATTTTTTTATTTGGAAACAGGGTCTCCTAAGCCAGCGTGTGCAACTGGCTTCGAACCTGCGCGATCCTCCTGTCTCTGCCTCCCAAGTGCGGGGATTACAAACGTGCGCCATCACGCCCGGTGTGCCTAGCATTTTTTTCCTCTGTTGGTGGTAAATAATTATTCTCCTTTGTCAAAACTCCCTTGTGTGGAACGAACATCACCATCTTCATTTTCCACGGAAGTAGGGATGCTGAAGCAGAAAAGAAAAATGAATCTTTTTAAACTTTCTAAGCCAATCAGAGAGCAACCAATTGTCAAGAGGGGGGGATGGAAGTCACTGCTGTGAGCGATTCATCCTACTTTGCCTGGCTTGCAAGCTCAGGAGACTCCAAGGCTATGTGTTATCAAGCTTTCTTCATTTTGGTGAAAGTTTTACTTGCAAAATTTGAAGATTTCATTGGCTGTAATAGTATTTTAGACAGATGCCTTTTTCTCCACAGGTAATAGTGTATGACACTGGTGCCTGTACTTTCTCTTCTACCAGATGGTCACCATCATGACTATATTACCTGCCTGAGACAATTTTTATAAAGACTCAATAAAGAAGGTGCTTAGAAATCACACACACTTAAGGACTGGTAATGTCTATCTCATCAATATTGTCTCCCAGAAAGCACAGTCTTTTATTTGTTCGCCTGTGTATCAGGAAAACAACTCTGTCTTTGCTCAGATATTTTCTGCCTTAGAAAGCTGCCCAGTTCCTACCTAGATTTTAGTCCTAATTTAAGATTGTCCTCCTAAAATCCTACCTAATGGATAGTTATGGATCAAGTGTTGGTAGTCATTATGGTAACAGGCAGTGAGGGGAGGATGAGGAGTAAGACCTAGAGGGCACAAGGGCATTATCAGCTTTCAAATGAAATTCCCACCATTGACTTTGTCCTCCTGAAGGTAAAACATAAGACTCAGAAAGAAAAAAGGGCTCTCTTGCTTGGAGATATCAAGGTACACTTCTGAGAAGATATGCATCTCATTCAGTGAATAAAAGGTGGTTGGTGGGCAAAGGAAGGGGACACGGAGACATTCAAGATGAGTAAATATGGAGGGTCATGGCATACCCAAAAAACTTCTACATAATGATCAAGTCTCAGCACAAGCTGAGAAATAAGCAGCACCAGAAGATAAAATCTTCATAAGTCTTATCACAAAGAAATTGAGAAAGTAAAAAAAAAAATCTAGAATTTTATCCCAAAGATAGGAAAAACCTACAACCTCAAGTCAATGACATCTTTCCTTATCATGAATATAGAACTCATTTCTCTCTTGTCTTTGGACAATTAAGAATTTATCACACACACAAAAAAATGAACAAACAAACAAATGAGAATGCATCAGCTCTGGGCATGGTGATCCACACCTTTAATCCAAGTATTCAGGTAGTTCAGACAACAGAATCAAAGGTTCAAGGCCAACCTCAGGAACTTGGTGAAATTCTCTTTTAACGTAAAAAATAAAATATAGCTAGGGGTATAGTTAAAAGAAACAACATCTCTAATTTCTAAATTTCTAAGAAGTAAAACTGAGGGTTTACTCATTACTATTATACACAAATACAAACACAATATTGATAAGTAAAATAAAAATTTATGCTAGTAAAATAAAAAATAAGTGAGTATGGCAGAGTGTGAAAAACATGAGAGAGGTCCGGTACACATGGCATGTAAAGTTTTAATTGCATGGCTCTCCAGGGGATCAGGGCGAGGCACCGTGGGGCCCGCACGCCTGTCCAAATCTAGAGGACACGGGCTCTCCTTTTCAAGGTATGCATCTCGGGAGATGGGGTTTTACTCACGGGAACGCCCAATTCTCGCGGGGGTTTCGGCCCCTCCCTTGCCCTGCAGAGGTCATGTGACACAAAGTCACAAGAGTGCAGGACCCAACTTATCAAATATGTGTCATGTATTATTGTATATCTCATGACTTGCCATCTTCTAACATATAGATATAGAGATGTATAGCTTTTGGTCTTGTTACATTGCCTGTCTTATTTATTTAAAACACAGATGAAGCTAAAAAGACAACACTTAAAAAAACAAATAACTCAATCAAATGGACAATTGAACTAAATAGACACTTCATAAAAGAAGAAATACAAATGGCCAATAAATACATGAAAAAATGTTCAATATCATTAGCAATCAGGAAGATGCAAATTAGAGCTACACTGAAATTCCATCTAACCCCAATTAGAATGACAATCATCAAGAATACAAATAACAATAAATGTTGTAGAGGATTTTCAGAAATAGGAACTCATATTCCCTGGTGGAATTGAAAATTAGTGCAGTTGCTATGGAGATTACTGTAGAGATTCCTTGGAAAACTGAGAATGAATCTACCATATGATCCAGTTATATCACTCCTGGATATCTTTGTAAAGGGATCAAATCATATTATTGTGATGCATGCATATCTATTTTTATATCAGTACAATTCACAATAGTCATATTATAAAATCAATCTAGGTGTCTATAAACAGATGAATGGATTAAATAGTATGGTATATACATACAATGGAATTCTACTCAGCAATAAAGAAGAACAAAATTATGTAATTTGCAAGAAAATGAATGGACTTGGAAACATGTTAAATGAGATTAGCTAGTCACAAAATGTAAATAGTCATGTTTTTGTACCAGTATTGGGAATGGCTTAGGAAGATTTGAGAAAGCTCAAATTATTAATAGATATATTTCAGAAATAATTGTCAAAATGGCAGACCTGGAGAGAGAAAGAGTTGGCTTTGGTCAGGAAGCAAACAGCTATTGAGACTTAGATTGACTTAGCTAAAAGTAATTAGCAAGTCAATAGGAGAGGGGAACTAGGCCTTTCTCTGTCTAAAGGCAGATCTACATGATTAGATAAGCTAGCTAAGATGGGAGGAGGGATTGACCTTCCTGAAAGGAGACACCTTGCCACACCTTGCTGGGGGAGGAACCTTACAGAGTAAGGGGAGGTACTTTACAGGGAAGTTTACTACGTCAGAATTATGTAAACAAGATGGAGGTCATGGGTATAAAATGTCCAGTCTCCTGCTGTATCTTTGGGTGGTGAATTGTCTCGGACGCCCCCAACCCCCATGCCATTCTGGTATGGGACTGTAACTATCTTCTATATTTCTATCTTTTTCTCTTTTTCTGTTTTTCTTTTTTTTCTGTTTTTTTTTTTTTTGTTTGTTTGTTTTTGTTTTGTTTTGTTTTGTTTTTTTGTTTGTTTCTTTGGGGAGTTTTCAGGAAATTTTCCCCAGGGGTCTAACAAAGATCCCTGGGGACATTTTCACCCAAATGGTAACCCTCACCCCCCCAAACCATAACATATTTCACCATAACATAGTCTCATATGAGATTCAACACATCACTTGGTGACTTTCCCTTTGTATCACATCCCTCTCTCCCTTCCTTCCTCTTCATACATGTTTGTGAGATTGGTAATAATACCTTCATATATGTATGTGTATATATTTATTTAAACTGTTCCCTTCCTCAAGCCTCATTTTTTCTCCCCGCCTTCCTCCCCAATCCCCTTCCATTCTTCTACTGGTTTCACCCTTTCCATCATGAACTCCCTTTTCTTTCCTATTTTATCTCTAGCTTTCAAATATGAAAAAAAAAAAAAAAATGTGACCCCTGACTTTCTGAGACTGGTTGATCTCAATTATAATATTCTCTAGTTTCATCAATTTTCTGCAAATGACCTAATTCTCTTTTTCTTTATGGTGAGTAAAATTCTATTGTGTATCTTCACCACATTTTCTTTATTCATTCAGTTATTTATAGATACTTTGGTTGGTTACATAATTTAGCAATTGTGAGTTGTGCTATTATCTAAAAACATGGCTATCATTGGGCATGGTGACACAGGATTGTAATCCCAGCCTTTGAGAGGTTGAGATAGGAGGATCATGGTTCACAGACAGCCTCAACTACTACTTAGGCCCTTTGCAACTCGTGAGACCCTGTTTCTTTTTTTTTGCGGGTCTGGGGATGGAAACCAGGGGCATTTGACATCTGAGCTATACCCCCTGCCCTATTTTTTGTTCTTTATTTTGAAACCAGGTCTCACTGAGTTGCAGAGGGCCTCACTAAGTAGCTGAGGCTGTTCGTGAACAGTGATCCTCAGGTCTCAGCCTCCCAAATGCTGGGACTACAAGCGTGCGCCACCACACCTGGCTTGAGACCCTGTTAAAAAAAAAGAATAAAAAATAGGGCTAGGCATGTAGCTTAGAGGTAGAATACCCCTGGGTTCAATCCCCAGTACTGCAATAAATAAATAAATAAATAAATAAATAAATTAAATTAAATAAATAAAGATACCAGAAGGACTCCAGATAATGGTGGGGAAACCTCAGCAAAGCTAGAATGGAAGAATAGGAGAAGAAGAAGGCTGAGGTTGATTAATGGAGGAGCTACATCCAAATATGTGTAAAAGTATGAATATAGCATGGTTAACCTGGACACTCATTGTTGGGAGAGGGGGAAGAAAAATAGGGAGGAGGAAAGGGCACCCAGCACAAATTAAATGTATAGTATTTTCAATAAAAATAAAATAAAATAAATAAAAATAAAAATATGTGTATCAATATTCTATAGTATTCTTATTGTAATTCTTGAAAAAATACCTAAGATTGATATATCTGGTCATATGGTAGTTTCATTTCTAATATTTTGAGGAATCTCTATATTGATCTTTATAGTGTTTGCGCTAATTTACAATCCTACCAACATTGTATACATGTTCCTACTTCTTATCTGTGCCAACATTGTTGTTTCAATTTTTTATGATTGCCATTCTAATTGATGTTAGATGAAATCTCAGTGACATTATGATTTACATTTTTTGACTGCTAATGATGTTGAACATTTTTTCATGTAATTTTTGGTTATCTGAGTTTCTTCTTTTGAAATAAAGAGTCCATTTTAATAGCCCATTTTAATTGAATTACTTTTTATGTTAAATTTTTGATTTTTTAAGTTAATGTTGGACTGTAAGTAATGCAAAATCAAGAACATTTGTGGTAAATAACTATCCTATAAATTCTGAATAGATAATAAATTGTTAAAATCATGGATATGGACAAATTCCAAAAGACATAGTTGAGAGTAAAAGAAATATTATTTTTCAAAAACAGTGCTTAGAACTGAAGATGTCATGCCCAAGTTTAAAAAAAATATAGAAGAATGAATGAAACTAACACATATTCAATTGTGTATACAATTATCATTGTGAGAACAATAACTCGATCAAAACCTAGAAATTAGTCTAGAAATCCCATATATAGCTATCCAATACATAACAGTCCCATACATAGTTATTGTTCCTTTTGTACAAAGAGATAATTGAGATTGAAATATAGAATAGAAATCTAGAAATAAGAATAGAAATCCCATCTATATTATTCCATACATAGTTATTGTTCTTATTTTACACGGAGATAATTGAGATTGTCAGGATTGGAATCTGACTCAAATGTATTGTAATTTCCATCACACACACACACACACACACACACACACACACACACGGAAGGAAGCTGCATTATGATATTAAGGGTCATTCCTTCTGTCTCTGGCTTGTCATTACTTTACCATCTATAAAGACCCAAAGTCAATATTCAGATTTTCAGCACATTTTCTTCTTATTCATTCGGTTGTGGTTCACCTTGTTTGTGCTACCTGCCCCTGGTCAGTCTTCAGCTCAAGCCCATTTTTCTAATCTGTCATTTTCCAAAATTTCAAGCATCAGATTGTTACATGCAGAGATTTTCATGCTTCTTTTAGGAACACTATGCCTAGACCCATGAAAGATGAAGAGGGCTTTATGAATGTGCTGGAATTGATTGAGCTGCACTTTAAGATCATGGTTTCCTAAGTAACCGAGATTTTTTTGTGTAATTTAGGACCACTCAGTGCAGGATCATGATTAGCTATTGGAAGCTTAGCCCAATTGTATTAAAAAAAAAAAAAAAGGAGGAGGAGGAGGAGGAAGAGGAAGAGGAGGAGGGGGGGAAGAGGAGGGGGAGGAGGGATAGCTACTCAGAAAGACACAGTTCTGGAAAAGAAATTCTCAACTCTGATGAAAACTGAGTTGAAAGGATCACTGTCTTTAAAACACTTTCCTTGTCTTCTTTCCTTCTTTTCTTCTTCTTTTTAACATCCGATACATAATCATTTAAACAATGCACTGTGGAAATATTTTAAAAAATCAGCTTTACTTGAAATTTTTTTTTTTTTTTTTTTTTGGTGGTACTGGGGTTTCTGGAAGCCCTTCTACTTCTGGGCTATACTCCCAGACCTATTTTTACATTTTTATTTGGAAACAGGGTCTCCTAAGCCAGCGCGCGCGGCTGGCTTCGAACCTGCGCGATCCTCCTGTCTCAGCCTCCCAAGCGCGGGTATTACAAAAGCGTGCGCCACCACGCCCGGCTTACTTGAAATTTTTAAAACATTTTATTATCTGTATTTTCCCAGTCTTATCATTCTATGTCATTGCATACCTTCATTTATTTAGCTGCTTAAAAATGCTTAAATTCTAGCCGGATGTGGTGGTGCAAGCTTGTAATCTCTGTGCTTGGGAGGCAGAGAGGTGGAGACAGGAGGATCGCACAGTTTTAAAGCTGGCTTAAGAGACCCTGTTTCCAAATTAAAAAAAAAAAAAAAAAAAAAAAAAAGTATAAAAATAGGTCTGGGAGTGGAGAAGGGTTCTAATTGGTCAGTGTACTTCCTAGTGGGGTGTGTGTGTGTGTGTATGTGTGTGTGTGTGTGTGTGTGTGTGTAGTGTTGATATGTGGGGATAGGAATTATAGGGTTGTATAGGAACAGAATTAAGTTTAGAAAAACAATTTAAATAGGTACAATTCTATTGTTTCCAAAGACTTGTGGTACTGGGGTTCCTGGAAGCCCTTCTACGTCCAGGCTACACTCCCAGACCTATTTTTGGAAACAGGGTCTCTTAAACCAGCCAGGCTGGCTTCTAAACTGTGGGATCCTCCTATCTCCGCGTCCCAAACTCAGGGATTACAAGCGTGTGCCACCACGCCTGGCTTGTAAGTTTATTAGTCTTTTCTAAAACCCTCCAAAGTAAACCAACCACTACTCTCAGCTTCTCTTATTCCAAAAATTTCTAGTGCTTTTCATCCATGAATCTTACCATTTCTGCCCCCTATAAAGAAAGATTTCATGTTCCCTATCTAATCCAGTTACCTAGTAAGATCATTCACAGTCTTAAATGTTTAATAGCTTTGCTCTACTGAGTGTGGATATCATGCAAGCGATGTTAGTGGGGGTGTGGCCATGGCCCTCAGCTTTGGAAACAACACTTATCCCAACCAGCCCGTCTCCTCACCTCTGCCTGTCTGGCTCCACTGTGACCAAAGTGCAGTGGCATCAATAATACCCTGACCATGTGCTTAGTGAAGATCTAACCTATACCAGATAACTACCTGCCTGCTATTCTATTTTCTTGATGTTACCTCTGGAAGCCAAGCTTAAGGCCAGCATATTCAGTAAGCTTTTTTGTAGCAAAAACATTGAAAGCAGAGATTTAAAAGAAATGCTTTCATACAAGGAGAACCTGCTGGTAAAATAATTGAGAAATCCATTGTAAAACTCACAACATATTTGAAAATTCTGAATGAGGATCAAATTGTGAGACACAGAACAGAAAATAAAGTGTGTGTAAATCTGAAACTTTCTAAGGAAAAATAACAAACGCAATAGGACTTTTGTCTTTCATCCTTTTATTTAACCAAGATCTATGAGACATATGCAGAATCTCAGATACTAAGTACTAGCAAGGGAAAAAAATCCCAGTTCAGCACAACCCTTTCTATTTATCACATAATTAGCACATAGTGCATCCCACATTTGAGATTAAGAAACATTTGATGAATTAGCTTTAGAAATTGATCAATTAGATTTAAGGACAGAAATGGCAAATAGCTAAGCAAAGTAGTCTGATGCAAACAAAAGATCTCTTACCTGAGAATCAAAACAAACAAAAGCAAAAATCAGTAGCAAAATGAAAAGGCAGGGGGAGGGGAGTAACTCAAGAGAAAAGTAATTAAAGGAAGGGCATTCCTGAGCTGCTGAGTCTGATGTAATCGTGGGATTTCTTGGAAAGGTGCCTTTGAAGATCCAACGTGAAAAGAAGGACATTCACTCAAGGTAGTCAGACCACAGGGACTGTCCTTGCCAGACAGAAGCCTGCTGTCCTTATAGAGATCAGAGCAGATTTTGAGATAGGCGATGTGCTTAAAGTCGCACTGAATTTGGTTCAAAGTTCAATTTAGACACTGACTGGCCTGTAAGTCAGTGTCTAAGAGAAATGTGTGGAGTCCTTGGCCCCACAATGAAAAAATCGTTTCCATTGGTTGCAGCAGAGACCTCTGAAGGTCTATATGAAGACTTGTGGGTGCCAGGAGGCTCCTGAGGAGATAGGACTTCTGGGCTTCCCTGTTGTGACATTTATGGGATTTAATCACCATTTAACCTAGCCAACCCCTTAGAAAGAAATGTTAGTAACTCTAGATGAGACTGTTCCTAAAATCTGGAATAGAGTTTCTTTGAAAGTATGGAAGGAATCCCAGGGCTCTCTTGCTTGTCCTTACACAGACCTAGGCCATCTGGAATTTCCTGCAACCTGCTGTTACTTCATTCATCTGTCACCATTTGCTCAGTGCCACAAGCTTGGTGCCACAAGTGATGGTGTATCGCTACTGTGTCTGAAGCATCTACAATCACCACTTTCACTGTCTCTAAAACCTGACAGAAACTGAACCTAGTAGGTGCTCAATTAAAGTGCATGGATGAAAAAAAGTGACCAGCAATCGCTCCCACTTTACATTTGGATAATCTGAAATACAGAAATATAAATTCAGAGTGCAGACACCATACCACAAAAGAGAGGCCAGGAAGCCCTCATCCTGGGCCAGTGGATATTTATGTGGAACTGTTCATGAACCACGGAGCTTTCCTTTTTGATTTGTGGAGCCTTAAGTATTATAAACACCACTTAGTCAAACCCAGACCCATACTGCCCCATTTTGGTACTGGAGATTAAACCTTCTCTACATCTAAGCTATCCACTATCTCATTTTATTTTCTGTTATTTTGTTATTTTATTTTATTTTTAAGCAAGACCTAGCTAAGTTGCCAAAGGACTCTAAATTGCCAAGGCTGACCTCAAATCTGCCGTCTTCATTTTTCAGCCTTCCAAGTACTGGGATTACAAGAATGAGCCACATGCCCAGCGTAGCTTTCATAGTATAAAAATAATAAAGAAAAGCAGAATCTTGGCTTCCTGAGCTCAGAATCTATGTCTTTGACTCTGTTCTATTTTCCCACACCAAATAGCCTGACTATGAATATCTGTCAGGTGATAAAAAAAGCAACTATTGTTATAATTTGGAGATGAATGCCAGGATAAAGAAGGTTTGACCTTCTTTTCTTTACTCATTTAGAGAGCTGTTATTTTTTGGTCTGTGCATTATGAAGTCATTTGTCCTTTGAGGTTTGATTGTGGAGAAAGAAAACAGAGTCAGATTTAAGAGTAATGTTGTAGGGTTTATTTTTGGTGAAATTGTAGGTTAAATTATAAGATAAAATTTTACCTATAAGTGAAATTATACGTAACAGGGGAGAAAATAAATGAAACTAAAAGCTTGAATTAGCACTTCTAAGCACAACTGTTGGCATGCTACAAAATGCATGCTTTATGTCTTCTAAACAAAGGAGGCCATTAAATGTGTAATGCTAAAAGGCATTTTATATTACCTATAAATACAAGTGAATCTTTTAAGCTCCAAATCCCCATATACAATTTACTGTGGCAATTAGGAGAATGCACACAATTTCACTTTAAAACCATCTATAACTCTATTGATATTTTAATAATAATGAATGAAAATATGTTAGCAACAAAAATGTTACATAAAATAGAATCATCTTAAAGAATTGATAATAATTTCTACAAATCTGTGCAATTATCATAATTACTCTGTATTCTCTACTGTGCCTTTATCTTTTAAATGATGTTAAGATAGACCTTTGGCATATATATATATATATATATATATATATATATATATATATATATATCAAAAGAACAAATTACCTCACTTCCTCAGGATGAAAATACTTGTGCTTTTCCCCTTTTATCCTTATATTTTTCTTAGTTTGCCAGGGAATGGGGGCCTTAGGAGAATGTGTTGTATCAAGAAATAAGAAAGGAAAAGAGAGTCAAATATTTTCTAAAGTGACAGCCTATTCTTTGTCAATTTTTGTCTGTTGTTCAGAAAATGAAACTATCTTTTCTTTTAAAAAAAAGTCATAAATTAAACCAATTTTCTAATATCAATGTGAAGCCAATGTTTAGTATTAAGCAATTTAAAAATAATATATCTTGTAAATTTCCACACAATTCAAAGGTGACAGGTATGGTCTGAAGGTCACCAGTAGACAGTGAATAAATCCAAGTTTCTTTCCAGGCTGGTCCACTAATTTAGATAGCCCCAGGAAGTCCTGCTATCTCCCTAAGCTCAGATGCCTCCTTTGTAAAGTAGAGGGTTTGGTTTCCACAATTGCAGACATACTTTCTGGTTCTATTTTTTTTTTTTTTTCTGGTTCTAAAATACCTCTAATCTGTGCATATAAGGCTCAGTTTTCTGCATATAAACCTAGGATTGTATAAACAGCTACTGAACAGAAAGACAAGGTGCTTTGGTTACATACATAGGGTGGGTTTTCATTCACATGGGGATAGAGTGCAGTAGGCAGTGGCTTCTATGTTATAAAGAAAATAGAGAAGATGGCATTATAATTATGAATTGAAGAAAATGGAGGTTCACAAATCACACTTGAATAAAAGTTTGCATTTTGAAAATAGCTTTTTCATTTCATCTGAGTTTTGGGAGAAAAGTTCCATAGGAATTTTCTTTCTTTCTTTCTTTTTCTTTTTTTTTTTTTTTTTTTTCAAGAGCTCTTTCCAAAGACATTGGACCTTGCCAATTAATCGACAAAGATCAGACCATTCTTGGAAAGCAATTATTGGGAAAAACATTAGGGTCTATCTCAGGTAGACATGAGTCCAAGACAAAACATGATCTTTAGTTCCATAGGACGTTTCCCCTAAGCTTCAGATATCTCCCTTTGGATCTCAGTTTATTCACTCTTTCACCTTTCCCCATTGAACACACACACACACACACACACACACACACACACACACACACACACACATACACTCTCTCTTCTTCTGGACCAGTGATGGATTTAGCAGTGTTAGCCTAAAGAGCTGTGATGCAAATTCTTGGGAAGCTTACAGGTCACAGAAGTCATATTCCAGAAATAAAATTGCTAAAATAGTTGCTCTCAATTGTAGCAAGATATTACCAGCAACTCATAGACCGCTTCCTGTCCTCATTTTAAGCTTCAAACTTCACAAGGAAAGAATTTTATTTTCCCCATCTTTTCTCATTCCATCTTAAAATGATTCTACTGCTGGATGTGCTAGTATAGATTCTTTCTTTTACAGACAGTGGAAATATAGTTCACTTGACTGTATTATCTGCAGTCCCTGAGTCTAGAGAAGAAACAAATCTAGGAATTTGAATTTCTTAGCTTTAGATGCTCTTCACCATGCCAGGCACCATAAATCACAGATCAATTAAAACCAAAACCTAATTAGTGTTCTCAGATATTATGGACATTTTTTCTCTGCCTTAAGAATAGACAGCATGTCTAAAATTATATATCCACATTGGAAGATAAAATGCTTATATGGAAATCTCTGAACTACCAATGACTGGGATTAACTGGAGAAGAAGCCATGTCTATTCTCTATTTAAATGAGGTTGTCAGGGAGGTGACTATATCTTGCTTCTATTTTATTTATTTATTTATTTATTTATTTATTTATTTATTTATTGTGGTCTGGGGATGGAACCCAGGGACATTTGACCATTAAGCTAAAGCCCCTGCTCTAATTTTTTAAAATTATTTATTGGTGCATTATAGTCATACATCATATTGGGGTAAAAAACTTGTGTGTACATACATGTACACATCACTGATTTAACCCCTACCCAATTCCCAGCCCACTCTCTCCCCATCCCTCCTTCCCTTGCTTGGCTTAGTAGTTCACTTCGATATGTTTAAGTGCATTGTGTGTTTTAGAGATTTTCCTTCTTCCCCCCCTCCTTTCTCCTCTTTTAGTTTGTCTGGTTTGCTCCTCTAAAGGATTTTCTTTTTCATCTAGAGTTCCTCCTATGACCTATTTCTCCTTAGCTCTCACATATTAGGGAAAGCATCTGATTTCTTATTTTTTGTGACTGACTAATCTCACTTAGCATAATGTCCTCCAGTTCTATCCATTTCCCTGCAAATTATGTAATTGAGTTTTCTTTAATGGCTGAGTAAAATTCCATTGTGTACAAATCCCACAGTTTGGTAATTCATTCATCTGTTGATGGACATCTTGCCTGGTTCCATCATTTTGCTTATGGTGAATTGTGCAGCTATGAACATAGATACACATGCATTAATTTGGTAGTTTGGCTTCCTATCTTTTGGGTAGATATCCAGAAGTGGTATTGCTGGATCAAATGGTAGATTTGTTCCCATTCTTCTGAGGATTCTCCATACTGTTTTCCAAAGTGGTTGCACTAATTTGCAATCCCACCAATGATGTTTTAGAGTTCTCACTTCTCCACATCCTCGCCAGCATCTGTTGTTGTTTGTGTTTTGAATGATTGCCATTCTAGTTGGAGTTAAGTAAAATCTCAGGGTAGTTTTGATTTGCATCTTTCTGATTGCCAATGATGTTGAGAATTTTTTCATGCATTTATTGGCCATTTGAATTTTTTCTTTCATGCAGTGTCTATTTAGTTCGCTTGCCCATTTTGTTATTGGATGCCTTGTTTTCTTAGTGTTGAGTTTCTTAAGTTCTCTATATATTCTATATATTAGTCCTCTATTGGAGGTGTAGGTGGCAAAAATCTTCTCCTATTTTGTTGGCTCTCGACTGAGGTTCTTGATAGTTTCCTTTGTTGAACAGAAGCTCTTAAGTTTCATGCAATCCTACATATTGATTTGCCTTTAAATTTGTTGTGTCTTTGGGGTCTTGTTGAGAAAGTGTTTATCTGTGCCTATGTGTTGCAGTGTTGGACCTATGCACTCTTCAAGGAGCTTCAAGGTCTCTGGTTTGATTTCCAAGTCTTTGATTCATCTTGAATTTACTCTTGTACAGGGTGAGAAAGTGAGATTAACTTCCAATTTTCTGCATATGGTTAACCAGTTTTGTCAACACTATTTGTTGAACAGGCTATCTTTTTTTCCAGTGTATGTTAGATGAACAAGAACAGTATCTTTCTTTTTATTTGAATTTTTTTTCCATTTTTTATCATTGTTAGGGCCAGGAAATTTAAAATTCAAGTAGGTTTTTCAAAGACACTATTGAAGTACACAAAGTCTATGAGGATAAGAGTCCTGAAAATCTTTGGGCCTTTGCCTGAAACACGGATAATTTTTAATAGATTTGCTAATTTTTAAGATAGAGCCTTTTGAACTCTTTTACACTGTTGGTGGGAATGCAAACTAGTTCAACCACTATGGAGATCTGTGTGGAGATTCCTAAGAAAGGTGGGAATAGATCCACTATATGATCCAGCTGTACCACTCCTGGGTATCTTTCCAAAGGGGTTGAATTCAGAGAAATACAGCAACATATGCATACCTATGTTCATAGCAGCACAATTTGTAATAGCCAAAATATGGAACCAACGCAGATCACTATCAACAGATGAATGAATAGCAAAACTGTGGGAAATACACACAATGGAATTCTATTCAGCCATAAAGAAGAACAAAATTATATCATTTGCAAGAAGATGGAAAGCCCTGGAGAACATTATGTTAAGTGAGATCAGCCAAGCACAGAAGGAGATGGTACATATGTTTCCTCTAATATGCCCAAACTAGGGAACACAAAGTATACCAGTGGGACTCCAGATAATGGAGGGGAAATACCAGCAAAGTTTGAATGAAAAGATAGGAGAGGAGGAAGGCTGATCTTGATTAATGAGGGTCTACATCTGAACATGTGTAAAATTATGACTATGACACGATTAACCTGGACAACCATTGGTGGGAGGGGGGAAGGGAAAACGGGGGCGGGGGAGAGAGGGCACCAAATATAGTTTAAATGTATACTATTTAAGTTCAATAAAAAAATTGTTAAAAGAAAAAAAAAAGATAGAGCCTTTTACCTCAGTGAGTGAGATGCAAAACAAATCCTTTCAGAGGAGAAAACGGAGATTGAGAACGGTGGTGCCTGTTGAATCCAGAGCAGTAAGCACTGGAAGCTCAGCCTTCCCTAAGGCCAGTGTCCAATGCAGCTGGAACCACAAAGGGTCAGAGCAGATAGCAAATGCCACTTGCCTGAAACTCAGAACAGTGAGTTACCAATTTTACCAGCTGGGACATAACTTTGTTAAAAGTTCCCTCATCTTCCCCACTATGTTATTTGTTTGCATATTTGCATTTCTCAATGACCTTTGAGTTTATTGAGGTGAGACTATATTTTCCTAAAACTTATCCTGAATGCCTCTCCAGAAACAAGTACAGCTGGGCATGTTGGCGCACGCTTGTAATCCCCGCGCTTGGAAGGTTGAGACAGGAGGATTGCACAGGTTCAAAGCCAGGCTCAGCTACTTAGTGAGTGAGGCTCTCAGCAACTTAGTGAGACCTTGTTTCCAAATAAAAAAATATAAAATAGGTCTGGGAGTATAGCCCGGAGGTAGAAAACCTTGGGGTTCCACCCCTAGTACCACCACCAAAAAAAATAAATAAAAAAAAATTACAAAGTAGACCTTGTAAATATGTGGAACAAATTAAATCTAGATGGTGAGGTCACTTCTGTTTCTATTATTTCATGGGCATTTTAACAATTTACATTTTTGACCAAAGACTATTATAATAAAAGGAGCAAAATAAAATTTCAAAGCTGTTTTGTGAATGATATGTGACTTGAACTTTCTACAGGAGTATAGTCATTGTGCTACAATACAACATACACATTTATAAAACTAACTGTGCAAGCTAGGCTTGGTGGCACACTCTTGTAATCCCAGCATTCAGGGGACAGAGACCTGAGGATCGCAATTTGCCGACAGCCTCAGCTAATTATCAAGATCCTTTGCAACTGAGTGAGTCTCTGCTTCAAAAATAAAAAAGACTAGAAAATAGGGCTAGGTGTGTAGCTTGGAGGTACAATGGCCCTAGGTTCCATCCCTGGTATCACAAAAATAATAATAATAAAATAAAGTAAAAATAAAAATAACTGTGCAATAAAGCTTAAATATAAAATAGCAGTGGGGCATAATCCTGAAAATTTTCATCAATAACACTTAGAAAGGCTATAAAAACCCAACAACAATTTTAGCAGTTTTATAAATGCTAAAAAATTAATATACATATGTTATATATATTATAACAAAAATGGCTGTTTGCCTTGAAAAGATCTGCAGTTTCCTGTGGCTTTGAGTGTCAAAAGGTTGTGAATTATTGGGAAATGAAAGAAAAAAGATTTATTCAAAAGGATGGGAAGGTTGTAATTCCAGGTGAAGATGGGTGAAGCCCATGACACAGCTGTGAATTTAGATGTCATGTTGATGTTTGATGACTGTGTATATAGGTTTGTGGATGTGTGTGCTCTGAATATTCCTGTAGGGTTCATTTTTTTCTGCACTCATCTGATGTTTCTTGATGACATAAAAGTCATAACCAAATGTAAGATCTGCATTGTATTCAAAGTGTTTCATAACACATAAAGTAACATATCTACAAATCTGTATGTTTCAAACAGGTGCTTCTAGGTGTTTGTATATCTCTTACCTGCATCTTATTCCAGCAGTAAAGCAAGCACACACTTTGTTTTCTGTCCATACCATGACTGTAATGACTACAGCACCATTGCTATGATTTCTATGTTCTTTCTCCACTGAGGATCTGTACCGCTCTTATGTTTGTCATATACTCAAATTATGTTTTAAATATTTGTCTTTGGGAGAAACTGAAAATATTCTTTGTCCCTTGAGTGTTTTTTTTTTTTTTTCCGGTTCTGGGGATAGAACCCAGAGGAATTCTACCTCTGAGCTACACCCTCTGCCCTATTCTTTATTCTTTATTTTGAAACAGTCTCACTAAGTTGCAGAGGCCTCACTAAATAGCTGAGGCTGTCCGTGAAATGGGATCCTCAGGTCTCAACCTCCCAAATGCTGGGATTACAAGAGTAAGTCACCATGCCCGGTTTGTCAGTTGAGTTTTTTTGTTTGTTTGTTTGTTTTTTGTTTTTTTGGGGTCTGGCGATAGAACTCAGGAGCATTTGACCTCTGAGCTACACCCCCTGCCTTATTTTTTATTCTTTATTTTGAAACCGGGTCTCACTGAGTTGCAGAGGTCTCACTAAGTAGCTGAGGCAGTACGCAAACCACAATCCTCCAGATATCAGCCTCCAGAATGCTGGGATTACAAGCGTGAGCCACCACGCCCAGCTGTCAGTCGAGTTTTTAACACACTTAACTGACAAGAATTTATTTCTTGTATTTCTAATTAATTTTTATGCAATTACCTGAAAAGCAGGTCTTTAATAATTTTCTAGATAAATAAGCATGATTCTATGCAAATGTTCCTCTAGAAAAAATGTCACACCAATTATTCCTTAGAAGTTTATCTTTAAACTGAATGGCACATTTTAAGTTTGTTATAAATGGAATATGTAGACACTTCATGGAGTCATTATTCAATGTCTCGCAGGATCAACTGTGTATAAAATGGAAAAATAGGCAAAGTGTATTGATACAATAAAATTAAATTGATTGATTGATTCTTCTCTTTTTTTTTTCTTCATCATGCACCATTCCATTCTTTCCACACATCAATATTCAAGGCTAATTATGGACTGGATGCTTCATTCTCAAAGTGTGCCAACTACCCTTTGAGTATATTATGATGACCAACTGTAATAGCCTATTTTTGTTCTGTAATAACAATACCTGAGACTAGGTCATTATTAATGAACAGAAATGTATTGTTTCACATTTCTGAAGACAAAGAAGTCTAGTGGAAAGGTGCCAGCAACTGACAAGTTCTTGCTGTGTCATCACAGGGAAAGAGGCAAGAAGGCAAGAGAATGGATTCATGACAGCCCTTTCTTTAAGGCTTAAATCTATCTGTGAAAGTGGAGTTGTTATGGCTAAATCATCTCTTAGAGGTTCTACCTTCTACTGTTGCAATGGTCATTAAATGTCAATATGAATTTTTGATCGCACAAAATCTCAAACCAAAATTTTGGCATGAAAGTGTGAAGAAGAGGATCCTCTACCTGAAACTGGATGGCCAAAATATTGGCATCAACTTGGAGCATCATACCTATGTAGTCAGGAACATAACTAATCCTGTCTCACATTTGGAGATTACCAAGAAGCCTTAGAAAGCACATTTAACAGATTTAGAAAAATCTGAAAGACTAGGTGTTGAAGTGAATATCAAATGTAAGATTATACAAAATCTGAGAGTATTCTTTATTGCTTCCTAGAATATAAATGAGCAATGAGATTAAGTAATGTGTTTTCCAATGGATTTCACACTACTAGGAGAAAGCTGTTCAAAATTATTTAGTTTTTCCAGATAATAATTATAATTCTTATTGGGGGCTAAAGATGTGAAAATCATTAAATGGTATCCCCCACTTTAGTAGTCTCTCCTCTTACAGAAATAGGAACAATGGCAAAAATATGAGGCTTTGCTCAGATATTCAACTAAAGAATAGATGAGTAGCTGAGCTTTTAAGTCAGATACAGACACAACTAGGTGAGATTTCTTTTTTCCCTAGTGTTGTGACCCTGGGCAACCTGCTGGGCACCTTAAGCTTCCTTTTTCCAGCTATGAATTAAAATTGTACCTCTCTTTCTGAGTTATTAGAAATAAATATAATAGTATATGAAAGCAAATAATACCCAGCCTTACTCAGGGAAAGTGGTTGATTGATGATGGTAGTTGATGTCATGATTCCTCTTTATGTACTATTTCTTGCTAATACAACTCTCTCTCTCTCTCTCTCTTTCTCTCTCTCTCTCTCTCTCTCTCTCTCTCTCTCTCTCTCTCTCTCATCTCTATCTCCACTTTAGACAACTGTGATGATCCATTAGCATCTTTGCTATCACCAATGGCCTTCTCCAGCTCTTCAGATCTTACTGGTTCTCCCAACCCAGCTCAACTCAACTGGAGAGTCGGTATGTAGAATGGATGAAATTTAAAAACCAAGCGCTATAGAAGAACACAGAATGCATGAGAAACAGTCCTTCTATGTACTGGGTTCATGTCCAAAGAGAATGTTCACAAGAGGATATGGAAAGGAAAGGGTTAAGATCTAATGAAACCCCTCCTACAGCCCACAGAGCTCCTTTCTTGATTGTAAGAGGGCTTTTTTTTTTTTTTTTTCAGTACTGAAGAATTGAACTTAGGAGCATTCTAACTCCAAGGTGCATCCCCAGCCCAATTTTATTTATTTATTTGGAAAAAAGATCTCACTAAGTTGGGAAGGGCCTTAGAAGGTTGCCAAGGCTGGCTGAGAACTTCAAGACTGTGATCCTCCTGTGTCAGTCTCTCAAGTGCTGGATTACAAGTGTGTGTCACAACACTCAGCTGAAAATGACTTTTTAACAAGCATTTGCTTGTGCATGCTTGTAATCCCAGCATTTGGGAGGTTGAGACAGGAGTAATCGTGGTTTGTGGTCAACCTTAGCTACTTAGTGAGGTCCTTTGCAATGCAGTGAAACCCTGTTTTAAACCAATAATAAAAAATAGGACCAGGAGTGTAGCTTGGAAGTAGACTGTCCCTGGGTTGCACCCCTAGTACCACACATAAAAAGCATTTGCTTTACTTTTATATTTCATGTATCTAAGATAGATAGATACCAAAACATTATTATGATAATATTTTTATAAAGTAATGAAGTTCATAAAATATTTTCAACATTAACTTCACTATAAAATTAACACTGTTGTTTTAAAAATATGTAAAATACTATTAATTAGAAGTACAAATAATGGGTCATAGGAGGAACTCTAGATGAAGAAGATACTATAGATGAGCATATAAGGTGACCTAACTGAGAAGATGGGAGGGGTAAAGAGGAAAATTCTCTAATGCACATGATGTCTTTTAACAAACATATCAATGTTAATCATTAAGCCAAACATGAGAAGGAGGGAGGGAGAGGGAATGGAGTAGAAATTGGATAAAGGCTAATTGGGTGATGTGTGTACAAATGTCTCCCCCATCTTGTACCCCATTAAGATGTATAGATGCAATGCACCAATAAAAAATTCAAAAACAGAAGTAGGAATAAAAATAACATATAATCTTGCTAGTCAAAGAATAGCTCTGATAGCCGAGCATGATGGCATATGCTTGTAATACCAGCATTTGGGAGGCTGAGACCAGAGGATCTTGGTTCGCAGACAGCCTCAGCTACTTAGTGAAGGCCTTTGCAACTCAGTGAGACCCTGTTTTAAAATATTGATAAAAATAGGGCTGGGGGTGTTGCTTGGAGGTAGATGCCCTTGGGTTCCATCCCTAGTACTGCCAACAGAGAGAGAGAGAGAGAGAGAGAGAGAGAGAGAGAGAGAGAGAGAGAGAGAGAGAGAGAAAGAGAGAGAGAGAAAGGAAAAGAAAAGAAAAATTAGCTGTGGTTAAGTGTCTCTATATCTTGTATCTTTATAACCTGTGATAGAAATTAGGGTAGACAGTTTTAACTAGTCCCTAAGGTAAGATGTCTTTTTAAATTACCTTTATTGGTACATTATAGTCTCACAGCATAATGTAGCTCATTGTGATAGTGCCACACATGCGCACAGTACTTAGTGAACTTTTCCTGGCTCCTTCCCCACTCCTCTGCTTCCCCCATACAGAATATTGAGATTGGCATTGGTATTTTCACATATGTACATAATGTCAATGGAAGTTTTCCTTCATTAATTTTCCCTCCACCATTACCCTCCTCTAGACTCCCTCCCTTCCCTGAGATTTCTCCTCAACTATAATGTGTGCATATACATGTTTATAAAGCACAATTCACAATAGTCAAATTATGGAACTAACCTAGGTATTCATCAACAGATGAATGGATTACAAAATTATAGTATATATACACAGTGGAATTCTACTCAGCAATAAAGAAGAAAAAAAATATGTCATTTGCAGAAAAATGGGTAGACCTGGATAACATTATGTTAAGTGAGATTAGCCAGTTCCAGAAAGTAAATATCTTTAACAAACATAATATTTGACATGTAAGCATATATGTTTTATTTTTTTAGTTTTTATTTATTTATTTATTTCATTTTTTGCAGGTCTGGGGATGGAACCCAGAGGCATTTGACCTCCGAGCTACACCCCCTGCCCTATTTTCAATTCTTTATTTTGAAACAGAGTCTCACTGAGTTGCAAAGGGCCTCACTAAGTAGCTTAGGATGTCCGCGAACCACGATACTCCCATCTTAGCCTCCCAAATGCTGGGATTACAAGCACGTGCCCCCATGCCCGGCTAAGCATATATGTTTTAATTGATTTATTTTGATAGCATTTTATATTTTAAAATCTTCACTAATAGTAATATTGATTCATAGTTTTTATTTTAATGTTCATTGTCTATTTTTAATATATTTTTATTGGTGCATTGTAGTCATACATCCTAATGGAATAAAAAAAAAAAAACTTGTGGTGATATACATGCACATATTACCCAATTAGTCCTTATCCAATCCCCATCCCATTCCCTTGCTCTACCTCCTTCCCATGCTTTATTTAGCGATTGATTTTTATATGTTGTTTAAGTATATCGTGTGTTTTAATGAGTTTCCATCTTCTTCCTCCCATCCCGTCAGATAGGTCACCTTAATTGTTCTTCTATCTGGTCCCTTCTTCATCTATAGAGTTCCTCCTATTACTCATTTCTCCCTAGTTTTCACATATTAGGGAAAGCATCTGATTTCATATTTTTTGTGACATTTCCCTGTAAATGCCATAATTTGTTCTCCTTTATGGCTGGGTAAAATTCCATTGTGTACATATTCCATAGTTTTTTAATCCACTCATCTCTTGATGGACATCTTGGCTGGTTCCATAGTTTGAGAATGATGAATTGTGCAGCTGTAAATATAAATACTCGTGATTTGGTTTGGTAGTTTGATTTTCATTCTTTTGGGTAGGTACCCATAAGTGGTATTGCTGGATCATATGGTAAGTTCATTTTGATTCTTCTGAGAATCTTCATCAAAGTAGTTGCATTAATTTGCAACCCCCCCAATAATGTATTAACGTTTCTACTTTTCCACATCTGGTCATTAAAGTTTATTTCTTCTTTGGAACTCCTTTTGTGTTTTTTTTTTTTTTTTTCCACACTGATTCCCATTTGCTGAAATCCTGACTGCCAGAAGGTGAGTGACTTTGATGAGATGATCCACTCACACCCAATTTTTTAATAGAGGTCACTTGGATCTGGGAATCTGCTGGGAGGTGGGGTGAGGCAGCGGCACCTTCAAGTGCTTCTTGACTGCATGATTGCAGGGACCGCTGGCCCTTTGCTATGCAGCAGGCCCCCACACCAGCCTGGCTACTCAGCAAGCCCCAACACCAGCCTTGCAGGCCCCAGCACCTGCCTCATGGGCCTGATCCCGGTCTTGCTGTGTGGCAGAACTTCAGTCCCCATCACCGTGTCCAGGGCGTCTACAGAGGGTCCGATTTTTTTTATTCCATTTTTTTTTTTTTTTTTTTAGTAGGGAGCCCAAATACCTAGCAGCAATGAATTTTGTCTGCATAGGTGAAGGTACACAGCTTCACCCCAGAGATCTGCTGCTCCAAGAGCACCACAGTCCCCAGAGATATGTAGAGGAGCTCGGTGGCCATGAGTGCTGAATCTCCCGGGACACACAGGCCAGCAGGCCTGGCCTGCCTCCAATGTGTGGAAACTAGAGAGAAAATGGGAAACAGAGGGAACTTCAGATAAAGGAAGAGGGAGACCAATAGAAAAATGGAAAGGCGTTGGAGGTAGGGATGGAGATCGGTAAAAGGAGGCATGATGAGGGAAGCATGTTAAATGATGCTATGTCCATATATTGAAGGTATCATTTCCACCAATGTCATTAACTATTATAGAGAAGGGGAAAGTAGATGGGGAGAATATGGAGAGAAACAACACTCAAGTGTTGTATGACTTCTGTGCACATTATGCTACTATGATGTAATACTTACAATCCATCAATAAAACTATAAATGTAAAAAATGGTAATTTACTAAACATGTAAAGAGTTTTTCTTGTCACTCTTCCCTAAAAATTCCATATAGTAATTTTTTTACCAAGCACTCATAATGTATGAGATACTGTAAGTAATCAAAGGGATAACTTAAAGTTTATGGAGAAATTTGTATAAGTTCATATTTAAATACTACATCATTTTATACAAGGGTCTTGAGCATCCATGGATTCTAGTATCTTAGGAGGTCATGGAATCAAGCCCCTATAATACCAAGAGATAACTGTTTTATTATAAATGTCAAGAATGGTTAATAATAGACTCCACAGAAAAATGTTAATATAATTTTTTACTAATACTATCCTTTGATAAATTGATCATTTTATGTTTATTATGATCATGACCTTTACCTTTAGGTAGAATTTCTGAAGTTCAGGGCAGTGCCTAATGTGCCCAAGATGATCCCTACAGCTAAGGAGAAAAAAATAAAACTTAGATTTAAATCTAATTCATCTGAACATAAGGTTCAGGCTTACAACCTCCACATTAGAAACTGATTCATGTATTGAGAACGGGTGGAGTAGAAAGAAGAAGCACTTATAAATTGATCAACTACAGTTCAGGTTCTGGCTATCACACTTATACCTTGAGTTTCTCTGCTCTCAATTTATTTGTGAAGCAGCCCATCAATACATCCCTTGCAGTGTAAATGCATAATGAAACTAGAGATGCATATCCAATCCTTTTTTCCACTGCAGGGTGGAGAACTAGGTGAGAGTCAATCAGGCCCACCTTTCACTCAGGAAGAAACACAGTATGAGAAGATTTTAACACAGCCTCCAAGAGGACTTTTAGAAACAGTTTGTCTCAATCACGCCAAATCCATGTGATAGCAGATGATTATTACCACTAGCAAGTTCCTGACAGCTTTCTGGGGAACTGTAGGTCTAGTCCACAGCAGCCCCTTCTGTATGGAGCAGTTATTGACTGAGAACAGGTGTGTTTGCTCCATCTTATTATAATTATCCTACTCTAGTTCTTTCTGGAGTCTGGGTTCCTTAGACCAAAGCTAAGATGTGCATGTGTAGAGGGGAATTAGATGTCTCTGCTCTCTCTTAATAGATTCTGGATCAGAAAAGCCAAGCAGAACATGCAGTAATAAAATAGGGGTGAATTTGCCTAAAACTCAACCTCCAGAACAACATCCCTTCCACTTAAAGGGCCCAGCCCTGCCCTCAGAGGACAGAAGGTATTTCATCACTGATCCACATCCCAGCTGCATATTAAAATTGCCTGGAAAGCTTCACAGGGAGCACTGGCCAAGTCCAGCTCCCAGTTATTCTCAATTAATGGTCTTAGAGGAGACTTAAGCAAGAATGTCAATCAAATGATCAAGTTAAAGCTCTTTGAGAGATTAAAAAATGTCAACAGGATTGCAAACCACTACACTGTATGATTTCATAGATGAAAATCCTTATAATGCTATTTATTGAGCATTATTGTGTGCTATGCACCATTAGAACTCTGACATAGAATTGGCAAAAATAGGTATAAATACTATTCATAGAGAGTTTACATAGAATTCAGGTGTAGTGATGCACTCTTGTAATTCCAGTACTTAGGAAGCTGAGACAGGAGGATTGCAGGTTTGAAATCAGCCTTGTCAATGTAGTGAGACTCTTAGCAACCCAGTGAGACACAGTACATAAACAAAAAATGCAAACAGCTAGAAGTGTAGCTCAAAGATAGGATGCCCCTGGGTTCAATTCCTAGTACCACAAACAATGAAAGTAAAAAAATAGTTGGAACAGATGATTACAAACTGTAATAATAAGTAAGAGCAAATGTTTATTATAAAATTGATATTATTTTGTTATATATATATATATATATATATATATATATATATTGAGCACAAATATATGTATATACAAAATAAACCATCAATATGTTATAAAGTATATATTTAGTATAATATATAGAAAGAAATTCAAATATATATAAGTAGTTGGATACATACAGAATGAGTCACATATAAAGAAATGGATGTATAGTAGGATGTATGTTTCTAATTGTCTTACAGTATTCATGAGAAATTAGTTTCAGGACCTGTGGATACTACAACTTATGGATATTAGCTTATGTAAAACTATGTAGTATTTGCATACAGACTATACATATCCTCATATATATCTTTATTCATCTACAGATTGCTTGATATACCTAATATTCTATACATTCTGTATAGTTGTTATACTATACTATTTAATGAATGATTACAAGAAAATGTGTCTGTACATGTTCAGTTCACAACAATGTTATTTTATATACATTTAAGACACATGATGTGACAATTTGAGAGTGTACATGTTGTAAAATGATGGCTACAGTGAGCTGAGTTGGTGCATTCATCAATTTCCACATTTACCATTCTCCTTTCTTACCTTTTCTATCCCTATTTGGTTGAACCCAAAATGCAGAACTTGAGGATATAGAAGGCCTTTTGCAATGTGAATGTGAATGGGTAAAGAAATGTATATATATATATGTGCAGGTACATGTAAAATGCACATATATTGAATATATGTTTATTATATATCTATCTATATATGCATGTTTGCATAGGACATAAAATCAAATTATGTTGAGATTATTGAGAAAAATTTTATCATATAAGTGGACAGACAAATGTAAAAATTAATAAGGAGAGAACATGCAACTTCAGTTGATGTTGGAAATATCAGTTAAAGTAATGAGTTATATTTTTTTCTTTCTCAAGCCAGTCTTGTCCTTTCAATTCCATGCCCTTCAGGTACATCAATTCAGCCTTCACAACTACCTCTTGTGCAGGTGTCCTTATTACCCCTGTTTCCAAGGTGAAAAATGTTGTGGCACAGAGCAGAAAGCCATCTCCAAGAGAAACTCCCACTGGGGATGTCTGATGGATGTCCTGTTCCTGTCCACTGAACCCTGAGCATTTTCCTAGCCAGAGATCCTCACAACTGCAGTATCAGAGGGAAGGGAAAATGCAGACTGTTCTTAGAAATCCACTTGCTTTTTCTGCCCAGTGCTATTGAGATATAGTTGACAAACTGTATATTTAAGACATATAATGTCATGATGTGATATGTATAGATATTGTAAAACAACAACCACAAACAAAGTTAGATCATCACTTCTCACAGTATGTATTTGCTTGTATATGTGTATAGGGGTGAGGACACTGAGTCTAGTATCATAATAAATTTTAAATTTAATCTTATAAATGGAAGATAATATCCTTGATGAATATCTATTTCTTCCATCCCCAGCCTCTGGAAACCACTATTCGATTCTCTGCTACAGTGAGTTCATTTTTTTTTAGATTCCACATACAAGTGAAATCATGAAGTACTGGTCTTTCTGTGTCTCATGATTTAACTTAGCATAATGCCCAACAGGTTCATTCATGAGGTCAAAAATGGCAGGGTTTTCCAGTGGTAAATAATTTTACATTCTCACCTGTACCCCCAGGATCTCTTTTTCACCATCTTCTCACAAGTATTTTGTTCTATCTTTTTAGTAAGTGTCATCTTACCAGGTGTTGAATAAAATCTCAGTTTAGTTTTGATGTTCCATGATAGTGATATTGAGATTGTTGCACATTCCCATTGTCTAGATGTCTGTTGTCTTTGGAAAACCTCCATTCTGATCCTTTGACCATTTTTAAATTGGGTTATTTGTTTTGCACTTGAATTATGTGTGTTCCTTTATGTTTTAGCTATTGACCCCTCATAAGATAAGAGATCAGCAGATATTTCTCCCGTTTAATGTTTGCCTTTTGTTTGTTGATTATCCTCTTTACTGTTCAGAGCTTGTTCCATTTGTTCATGTTTTGCTTTTTTTTTGCCTATGCATTTGTTGTCATATCAAAAAAAAAATTGTCACTAGCTTTTGAAATTGGCTTGCATGAGTAGATAGGCTAAGAAGGCCACATTCTCTTTTCTGAAAGCCTGATAATTATAAAAACCAATGTTGTCATTCAGACTGAACCCAAAAGCTACAAGATTGGGGAACCAATGGAGGAATTTGTAAACTAAGGTCTGAGAACCTATGAGACTTCCTGTACTGTTCCAGAAAAGGGAAAAAAAAAAACAACCATTCCTTTTTCTTTTTACTTATTTCTTTGAAGAATTAGATAGCATCCACTCACATAGTTGGGAGCATATTTGCCTCACTAAATCTGCTGACTTAAATGTCAGTCTCTTCTAGAAACAACTTAACAGATACAACCAGAAATAGCTCATTAGCAATTCTCTGGGTGTCCATTAACTTAAAATGAACTATTACCATAGTTTACATGATAATACACCTACAAATTAATCTCTCCATGAGAGAGATGTTAAGTTAGCATCTTAACTTCACAGTATTTGAGATCTAACTAGCCAGCAAACAGTAAAACCCAATGCCAGGTGAATTCTTCTCAGAATCAGTTACTTATTTTATTAAAAGTGGCTCAGAATGACATAGAAATGACATAACCCACTGTACATATAATTTCCAAACTCTGTTTAGCTTTTTCTTGATATAATCTATCCATTCATTTGTTTACTTGTCAAAATAATTAATGAATCCCTTCTACAAATAGCCAACTTTCCAGACATTAGTCAGAGGACTTGTTGGTATCCCCCAAAGATAAAAGGCAAGTTGTAAATCCCTGGATTTACATAAATTTAAGTCTTCTTCCATAGACCTGAGTGTGCTCAATGGTAAATTTCCAAGTCAGAGCTGCTGGACACTTTATTGCAGGTGAACTTTCCTGCAAGTCCTTGGACGACCCATTAAATTTCTGAATACCCTAGGAATCATATAAACCACTGATATACATTAAATATGGATGATTACTAATACTATAATTCCTTATGTATATGAAACAGAATTATATACATCTGATTATATTTGGGAAGAAAGTATACATGGCTGGTGAATTTTCCACTGCAGAAGAAGTGATCCATTCCCCATTTGATGAGAGGAATGCAGAAAGGTTTTGCTGGACAATGTTGTCTGATGAGCCCCCTCCAGCGCTGGGTAAACCCAGTGTAATGAATTTTCTTGATGACAGAGTAATCTTTCTGAGAAAGAAAAAGCCACTCTGACAACAGCTGTTGACCTGAGCTATTGCTGTGCCAATCAAGATCTGGGCAATCTACCCACAAAGGGGGATTAGATGGCTAAAACCCAAATGTAATAGTCTCCACACTGCTATCTCATCTTCAGAGGGGATTTGCCAAATGGAATTTTGTTCTCTCACTTCTACACACCCTGGGCTTCCATCTCATCTCTCTTAAAGCAATGAACAGTAAGAAAGAGAACTAATTACTTGTGGAAAAAGAAAAGACAAAATACACTAAACTGGGGGTCAGATCTCCATTAATGTAGGTTTTCAGGACAATCTATATGATTGTGGTTAAAGAGTGATATGTCTTTGTCAAATGTGATTTGCTTTTTGGCAAGAAAGCTTTTGATCTGGGCATTAAGTCAGCTTGGCTTTGAGAAGCACTTAAGGCCAGCAGGAAGCTCAGTAGCTGGTAGAGTAGCAGGAAGCCACTGAGCTGTGGCTTAGACCTTGGAAACAAGGGGAAGGATTTAACTTTATTCATATGATTAGACGGCAAGTAGAAATAGATTTCTCTGGTCCCTTGAGAGGAAAGGTTTACATTTATTTTTCCTATCCATCTTTTTTTTCCAAATACAGTTTGCAAACAGCTATGTTTATCAATAGTCCCTTGAAATTTTAGTCTTTCTTTCTCACTGGAATATATTTTTTTATATACTTGCCTGTGTAAGCTGAGATTATATGTCTCTAGCATGACAATTATGTTGCCATGGAGAATCTGATTTCTAATGTCAAAGTATTTTTAAATTTTAGGGCTGGTGGAAAGACATAGTTGCCTCCCCCTTCAACACAGAATCCCTACAAACCACCAGTCCCAACTTCTTTTGTGTATTCCTGCTTGCAAATTTCTGCAGGTCTATAAAGTAATTTGAATGTTGCCTTTTAATTTGGTGTCACCTGGCTCTCTTTGAGAAGATGGGAATTGGTAAAAATATAGGAATTGTCATTTTTATATACCATTATTACAAAGCTAGCTGTCCAAGATCTTATTCCAAATAGCTGAAAGATAATATCAAGGATCTAATTTCATAGCAAGGATAGGATGTCTGCTTGCTAAAGACAGCACTCATCTTACATCTTGAATCATAGAGGCAGGCAAGAATATAATCTCTTCTGTTTCAAAGACAGTGGGAAGCTGGAAGTGAGTGGTGGTGCACCCTTGTAACCTCAGTACCTTGGAGGCCGAGACAGGAGGATTGCAAGTTTCCAGCCAGCCTTAGCTACTTAGTGAGGCCTTCCACAACTTAGTGAGACCCTGTTTGAAAATAAAGAATAAAAAATAGGGCTGTAGGTATAGCTCAGAGATAGAATGCACCTTGGTTTCATCCCAGTACCACAAAAATTAAAAATAGAAGAAAAAATAAAAGACAGTGGAATATGTAGATATCATTCCCTGGTTTTTCTGCTGTCCCCTTTAAATACTGTTTCCTTCTTTTCAGTAACTCCCTCTTCTCACATTCTTGGTGTCCCAGCTAGGACACCATCAGAGCTTCTTCTTACCTCCATGCCTTCTCCTCTGTTTAACTTCTTGAAGTGTTTCTACCAGAAACTTATAAGAAATGAAAAAGCTCAATTTCTACCTGGCACTGCCAAGTCAGAACTTGGCTTTAACAATCGTTGCATATCCACATTGGAATTTGAGGTGCCAGTTCCAGAAGCATCCTTGAGCCCTCTGCAACTCTGTTCTCTCCTCCATGTCTAGCTCACCCTTTATCTGCATAATAATGGAGGATGAAAAGACATTAGAGCTGGCCAAGTAAGTATGACAGATGTAAGAAGAGAACAGAGCTGGCCAACTGATTTTAAAGATGACTCAATAATATTAAGCCCGTGGATGCACAGATTTTATGAGTAGGGCTTGTGTTTTAATCTAAGACTGTCTGCCACACATAAACTAATATCTTTCTTCACATTAACTGGGAATCTTAATCTGAATAAAGATGTCAATGTATCATTGGCATAATAGTTACCCCTTTCAGCTAACTTTGGCATTTCAATTAGTACTGCTAATATTTTAACCACAAAAAGAATGGATTTTCAGGGAGAGAAGTTTGTATTGTGTGCCTTCTTGGTGTCCTGCAGCTCATACTGCAGCCTAATAGCCTGTGGGAAAATCTAACCTTGACTCAGATATTAAAAAGTACCCTAAGCCTCTTCTCTCATCAGGGCCAGTACAGATCATTAAGAAATGTGGAAGTCTCTTGTTCTTTAGTAGGAGACTTGGGATACTCTCTCATAGAAAATAAAACCATTGTGCTGGTTCTCTGTTCAGCACTGCTAACTGCAAGACAAAACAATGATGAAGATGGGGGGAAAAGGAGGGAGTCCTATGATTACTTTTTCTCATTAAGAATATAGTGTTTGTCAGGACCTCCTATTGCATAGTAGATGTGTCACAGTTGCAGTCTGTTCCAGGGACACCATCCATCCACTCATTTAGCAGTGGGCACCTGATATGCCATGTGGAGAGCAATTAGTTGATGCCCAGCTCTGAGTTACTCCATGACAAACAGAATATTTTTGTTTGGCAGTGGTTTACTATGAGTTATTCCATTTTGAATGGGAGTGCCAGAGTGGAATGACTCTACACCTTGTTTGTGCCAGTGGATGGCCACCATCTGAATAGCACAACATTATTATAAATTGATCGTGCTAATAATGACCACCTGTGGAATTGAGTTAGGTCAGAATCACATTGGTGCATGATGGTAGCAACTCCATATCAGAAAGAAAACATCCCAGTAACATTTTTACGCACCAGATCACCAAATGGAGCAGCTCCATCACCTGAGACCTATAAAAAGGGGAGCACCTGAGACTGATTCCTGCTGAGGTCCCACCCACAACAGATCCTCTGGATCACAAAGTCCACAGACAAGGAGCATACTACTTTGTCCACGGCTTCAGCTCACTTTGCTCCCTCTGCTTGACCCACTTTGAAACCCTGCATAGGCTAATTCTAGCCTGGGGCTGGAGTGCTGTTCTGCCAGCTCTGAGCCCTTGCCTTTCTCCGGTTCCTCTTGTCCTGCCACCTGCAGCGACCCTTTCCCATTCATAGCAACTCTCTGCCTCTTCTATGAGTAAAGTTTCCAGGACCGCCTTAAACCTTGCTTAGTCTTTTACGTATGTATATGAAGTGTAAGGTATGGTTTGTAATTTGAATGTGATAAACATTATGAATTCAAATTGAAATGGAATAAAAGAACCTGTCCATTCTTGGCTTATGATTACTGAAAGGCTCACAATATTTGGTGAATTGCAACCATATTGACAGTAATTTGTAAATTAATTGTTCTTAAATCAATTCTGATATTGTGAAAAGACAAATTATATAATGTTTCTTAGATTCTAAACATCCCCATTTGCTACAATGAAGGTGGCAGAGAAACCCTTGTACTTTACCTTTTGTTGTCTTCCACTGATGGTGGATTACTTGTTTTGTTTACTTTTATTTTTATTTTTTGCAGGACTGGGGATGGAACCCAGGAGCATTCTACATCAGAGCTACACCCCCTGTGCTGTTTTTCAATTTTATTTTGAAACAGGGTCTCACTAAGTTGTGGAGGGCCTCACTAAGTAGCTGAGGCTGTCCATGAACCATGATCCTCCAGTCTCAGCCTCCCAAATGCTGGGATTAGAAGCATGCATCACCACGCCTGGCTCAGATCCCTTGGTTTGAAGGGCCAAGTTGATGTGTTTCCTAAGTAGAACTCCATAAATGATAGCTCAGTGATCTCCAATCGTATGTCTTTAACACTTTGCACAAACACAAGAGCTTCTTCAAGTCATCAGTCCCTCCATTGCATTTAACTTTAAACATTGCAATTTAAAAACCTAATAATGAGATCAAAGGACATATTGTTAATAACTACATTTGTCTGGCAATGAACAGCTTGCTACCATGTTTGAAATGTGTGTCACAATCAGGAGGGAATGTAGGTCTGTTCAGCTAGCATCACCACAATCTGCATGTAATCTCCAAGGTTTACCATCAAATATGTCATGGTTGAACAAAATGTTGTGATGCGGTATAGAAGATTCCCTCTTTCTCTCTCTCTCCCTCTCTCTCTCTCATGGGATATACTGGAGATTGAATTCAGGGAGCATTTTAACTCTGAGAAATACACCAGGTCTTTTATTTTTTACTTTTTATTCTTAAACATGATCTCACTAAGTTGCAGAGGGCCTTGCTAAGAACATAAGGCTGGCCATGAACCTAAAATCCTCCTAACTCAGCCTTTTAAGTACTGTGATTATCAGCATCGCCACCACATCTGGATAGTAGATTCTCTTGCTTTGTCTAAACTGTTATATTAGATTTTCCTAGATCTGTTCACTCTACTAAACAAAAGCCTTGCCTAAACATTATGAAAATGTCATTAAAAAGATGAGCTAAAGATTATTAATTCTATCACATGGAGTGAAAAATGCTAACATAAAACAAACTCTTAGCCAGGCTTGGTAGTGCATGCTTGTAATACCAGCATTCGAGAGGCTGTGATAGGAGAATCATGGACAGCAGACAGCCTCAGTTATTTAGTAAGGCCCTTTGTAATTCAGTGAGACCCTGTATCAAAATAAAGAATAAAAAATTAGGGATGGGGGTTAGCTCAGGGGTAGAATGTCCATAGGTTCCATCCCAAGTACCATAAAAAAAAAAAAAAAAACTTTGAGAGCCAGAAAAGAAGAGTTTTTCTATTCCTGCATTTCTTCCTTTCCAGGGCCCAGGCCCAGCATTCCCATGGGTCTCTGTCCAGCTCTTCTCTGTCCAGCTCTCCTTCTGGACATCTCATACCAACTTTTTTCAGTGATATTTACCAATGTAGTAGTTTGCTTTTTTATTTTTCTAATCAAAGTACATGGTATTTGTTTTGTTTTAGTGTGCTAGGAATTTAACCCAGGGGCATTCTATCTCTGATTCACAGCCCCAGCTTTATTTCATAATATCATTTTGAAATAGGATATTGCTAAGTTGTTGAGAGTCTCTCAAATTGTGGAGGCAGCCTTGAACTTGAGATCCTCCTGTTTCATCCTCCCAAATACTACTACACTTGGCTATCAATATGCATGTTTGATTAAAAACACAAATTTTATCAAAAGTTTCTTATTATGCATTTTGCTGATTATTTGCTTCTAATAAATATCTTCCACAAAATATCCATAGAAATTAGGCATTATTCCCAGGGCATCGTTCTTACTGCCCATCTATGCACAAATAATAGATAACCCAGTTCATACCTCATGAAAACAAATCACTGTTGCTAAGCACAAGGAGAGTGAGAGTCAGTCCTAGATCTATTTTTGGTTAAGGGTGGTTAAAAGAGTATTCAACCTGTAAAATTTTATTGAGCTAAACATTTAATTTGTACTTTTATTTAATGTGTGTGTGTTTGTGCAGGTGTGTGTGTGTGTGTGTGTGTGTGTGTGTGTGTGTGTGGTATGTGGGCATTGAACCCAGGCCTTCATGTGTACTAGGGAAGTTTTTTACCACTGAGCTCTAACCTGAACCATTTTTGAATTTTGTTTTGTTTTCGGTGTAAATTTTTATTGTTTTTGCCTAAAAATATGATAAAAATAAAATGTGTTACATACAAAAAAGGAAGTGTTCAACAAGAATAAGGTCAGCTCCTGGACAAGGAGCTCACTCTGACAATGCCTCCCCAAGCATCAGCATTACTGGGGCCAATAAGCCTACCCAGCCTTTCATTGAGACGCAGAAATGTTCTGGGAAGTATCACAGACCAGCTTCCCAAACTTGGTTGAAGCCTTCAAATTATAATCCCCAAACAGCATCCCGATGACCCTCATTGAGCCATTTGACAGATGTGAATATTATTAGTACTCAGACCAACCAACACACAAAGTTGGAGACTCTGGTAGCACTTGATTTTCCAAATCCCTCAAGTGACTGGGATGCTCACAAAAATTAAGAAACCATCAATTAGAGCACTTAAACTTTTCTAGAACCCAGAACTCAAGGCCACCCCTTTCCTACCACATCAGCATATTTTCTTTAGTGACCAACTGGTCATAATTTTATCAAATATCCACTCTTGAAAGCAATCATTATCAAGGGTAAGAGATTACCATAACTGACTTTGGACTGATCACGTGATGCAGAGTAAAGAGTAAATGAATGATCAACCACATCTAATGTTCTTTTATTCTCTCTCTCTCTCTCTCTCTCTCTCTCTCTCTCTCTCTCTCTCTCTGCCACAGCACTGCTTCTAACATTTCTTTAGTGAGATGGCTTTTGATTGGAATTTGACTCTCCCTTGAACTGCATCCCTGCCCTCTCACCATTTTGTTGGGTTATATTGGGTATCTTCCAGCCAAAAAAGTAATTTTCTGATGGAGGTTTTAATTAAAGCCAGAGTTTCTCTTTTGAAAAAAATATATACTCAAACATTTTTGGGACAGCACAGTTAAATAAATACACTTATGTTTAATCATTTTGTGCCCATTGTCCCAAACAGATGAGTTGACATCTATTATCTTATTTGACCTGTGGTGATGCTCACTGGATTATTTTCATAGAAGTAGATACTCAACATATTGTTTATATGGTTTTAAGAACATTACTTGCCCATAGTCCCAAAATTATAAAAGTAACTTTTTTTTTTTTTTTTTTTTTTTTTTTTGGTGGTACTGGGGGTAGAACCCAGGGACTTTTCTACCTCTGGGATATACTCCCAGACCTACTTTATACTTTTATTTGGAAACAGGGTCTCACTAAGTTGCTGAGAGCCTCACTAAGTAGCTGAGTCTGGCTTTGAAACTGTGTGATCCTCCTGTCTCAGCCTCCCAATCGCTGGGATTAGAAGCATGTGGCACCACACTCAGCATAAAGGGAACTTTTAACTTGAGCACCAGACCTGCATTAAGTTCCAGCCAACATCTTCCCAGACTGGAGGTCCTTGTCCAGCCCGAGGACTTGTTACCATGGATGATTGTGTGGTAAGGGGGACGTTGACAAGGATGTTTGAGGAGAATGTTATTACTCTTCCACACAGCATCTAATGTTAAATACTTATGAGAGAGCCTTTCTGATTTACTCATTACCATTACTAGGTTGCTTTGTCCCTGAAAAAATTCTAGAACCTTGGCTTGCAGGAGCACAGATTGTTCAATAATTAAAAATACAACTAGTCATAGAGTCAATGGTGAGAATGTGCTGTAGTCTAGATGGTCTTGTGTAAAACAGGAATGGAAGCATGTGCCTGGGAAACTTGTTCTTTGTGGGGGTTATTTTAAGAATTAAAAAAAAATGGCTCAAAACAGATTAAGTGTGAAAATGCTGTGTCATATGTATTTTGGTTCTGGTTGGTGTTTTACTAAATGAACTCTGTTTTTGAATGGTAGTTGTGAAATAATCTCTTACAGAGACCTGCATATAATTCCTTTCCCACCCATTTCCAGTGAGTGACATGAATCAATTTTCATGTCCCTTTCAGAGTTAGAAGTGGAAGCAAGTATAGAGACTGAAGGATTTCTGTGTTTTTCTGCCAGTTAGTCACTTTCTTGCCTAGAGCTTACCTTGGCATGGGAAATCTGGGACCAGTGTTTGTGATAAGTATAGAAGACTGAGTAGGAGATTGGCTAAGAGTCAGGAGGCCTAGGCTTCTGTCTTAATTTAAAACTTGCTTAGCACTCTCTATATTAATCTTTTCCTGCTTCCACAATGTTAATCTCTGCTAAAAACATAGGAAGGGACTAGAGATCAGAAGAGTCAGTTGGGGTGCTGTTTCCTCCTCTGTAACCCAGGTCGCTGCTTGCCCTTTAAGGCTACTTTGCTCCCTAACAGAGTGAGATAAAAGTACTCATGCTGATTTCCATGAGAATCCACACTGAAAACAACCAGACTGCGAATTAGGGCTGCAGTTGAATTGCTTCAAGAGACAGGAGGATTGAGAGCTACCATAGCTTCTCAGTGCCGCTGATAGGCCCTTCCCAGCAGAGTCAGGGCATGTTGGCTGGATCTAAGTTTTCTGTTTTTGAAAACCCTGTTGACAACTTACTGACTGTATAATCTTGGAAAAGATTCCCAATGTTTTTGGCTGTTCAATTAGGTAACTTTGAGAAAGACTCATCTAATTGAAACTCAGGATTTCTGGTTCAGTGAATACTTATTCTAACTTTTCTCCAAAATTAAAATAGAGTAGTATATAAAGGATGAGGCTTGCACTATGCTAGAAATAAATTAAAATATGACCTCCAAATTATCTTGTGTTAGTAATATTATGAGAAAATTCTGGATGCTACAAAAATTGAAGATTAGATGATTTTTCCTTTAAAACTGATATTTTTCTTTAAAGATTTTACTGAATTATTTTAATGCAATAATTATGGGAATATATGTAATTAATAGTTGTTGAGATTTCAGCCACTGTTATGAACAGCACTGTCTTAGTTAACACTTTCAACTGCCAAACACACATATGTGTGTTTATGTTTCAACCCCAACTTAGAAATAATTCGAAAGTGGGCAGCTAGTGAATTTGTGGTATGTAATATCTTTAGGCCATTCTTATTACTTCCAAAACATATTTATTATTTGGTAGAAGGAATAAATATTTGCCATAGCAACCAGAGCAACCCTGGGTGTTTAGACTCTTAACGGTGATGCAGGAAATGTCTTCCACAGGAGGGAGAGGCCTTCACAATTATCACCTGTGAACAGAGCCGCCCTCTGTCCTCAGAGCTGAAGCTGAATCTCTTGAGTCCAGAACATTCCTAACTTGATGTGTTAATGAATACTAACAGCAACTATTTTTACTGCAGGAGAAAGAGAGGTATGATTTTTAAGGTAAATTTGAAGACATTTTTTAGCACCAATTTTCCATATTTATTTATTTATTTTGCTTTTTGTTGTTCTTTTGATTTGAGCCAATATTTTGTGATTGTATTTACTTATTTATTATTTATTTAGCTATGTAGTTAATTTATGTACTAGAAATTGAACCAAGGGGCATTTTACCTTTGAGCTGCATCCCTAGACCTTTTTTATGTTTCTGTCTACCTAGGGTCTCCCTAGGTTGCTGAAGTCTCACAAAGTTACTGAGGCTGGTCTCTAACTTGCTGTCTTCCAGTATCAGCCTCCCAAATACTGGGCTAGTAGGCATATACCACCATGTCTGGCTCATTTACTTATTTTTACAATGAAAGATTATTTTTCTTCCATCTTTAAGAAAGTTATTATTATATACTAATTATAACAAATAAAGAAGAATTTATAAGCATAACTAGGATTTTCAATTGTGGACTATTGGTAATAAAAAGAAGTGGCAAAGGCTTGAGGATTTTTATTTTAAAAATAGTGAGAGTCAGCCAGGCATGGTGGCATGTGGCTGAAATCCCAGTACATGGAAGGCTGAGACAGGAGGATTGCAGGTTGGAAGCAAGCCTCAGCAACTTAGTGATGCTCCCAGCAATTTAGTGAGATACTGTTCACACACACACACACACACACACACACACACACACACACACACACACACGCAATAATGGTAGTTACTCTTAAGGCAAAAATTCCACTGTTTACCACTAGCTCTCTGATTCTTGTACATATTACTTTATATTTTGCTCTGCATAATCCTTTTTTTTTTTTTGGCTGGTCTGGGGATGGAACCCAGAGGCATTTGGACTCCAAGCAACACCTCTGCCCAATTTTTTATTCTTTATTATGAAACAGGGTCTCACTGAGTTGTGGAGGGCATCACTAAGTAGCTGAGGCTGTCTGCAAACTGTGATCCTCAGGTCTCAGCCTCCAAAATGCTGGGATTATAAGCATGTACCACCATACCTGGCTTTGCTGTGCATAATCGTTATGCAACATATAAGTAACAAGATTATCAGTTTATTCAAGACGTGGTAGACTAAAAATCATGGTGGATAAAAAAGTAAAAGTATACAAAGTCATTCATATTTTATTCAGAAAAAATTTATAGATTTGGTTTCTATCACATTTTAATATTGTTGAAATGATGCACTTTAAACCACTTTGTCTCCCCCACCCCTTGAGAATAAAGAAACTTCTTAAATAGGCAGCAAGAGAAATTGAGCAGAACTGATGAACAGTTTCAAAATAATTTTGGATTTCATAGAAGTAGAAAGTACCTGCCTCTCTGGGAGTTTTCAGAAGCCAGAGGGAGGCAACAGTGATTATGGATTGTAAATATTTTGGGGAGAAATGGTTAATTTTGGGGAGACAATTAATTTTAAATTCATACTTCTGCAGCTGGTATCTTAGAAGTTCATTCAAATGCTACCTCCCAGTGACCTTTTTTTTACTGATTTTCTGAATTTTTAGAAATGCTCCTGCACATGCACACGTGTGTGTGTGTGTGTGTGTGTGTGTGTGTGTGTGTGTGTGTGTGTGATTTGCAGAGTAATTTCAAGTTGCTGGATTACCCCTAACTGTGTTTGAATACCAGATGCCAGATGCCAAGTTGTCTAAAGTTGCTGGATCTAAGTTTCTTCAACTATACAAATGGGTAATGCACAAATGATGATGCAGGTATCCAGGATCCTCCCTTGCTCTGTCTGCCATCTGCTGAGATACTGCACAGGTATTGGAGAATGCTAGCTATTACCACAGTGAAAAACAAATTCCAATGTGTGATGACTTAAACACAATTTGTGTTTGGTTCTCATGTATGGCATAGGTCAGTGCAGGCATGCACAGGTACACAGGTACTTTTCTCCATGTGATGATGGAGGTTTCCAGGATCCTCACTTTCTCTGGCTCTGCCGTCAGGTGAGATCTTGTTACCATGTTGTCAACTATATCCATCAATGAAGGAGAGGAGGAGAAGCAGAATGGCTGGTTGTTCCACATCTTATTTCTTCTCACAGTTTTATTTGAGAGAACCTGGCCATGGAGCCATAACTATACCAATATGAAAAGATGAAAAACGCCCAAGCCAGGCACACAGCATGCTTCTATTAGTAAGGGAGAGAAGGGAATAGCAGAGCATCAGCAATATCTGTCCCTGTATGCCTATCTTGCAAACACTTGAGAAAATGCATTCTACAGTAGGTGCTGAGTACATTTCCTTCTCTTTCTTTTTCTGCATTTATATCTTTCTGGGAGGATGGGGAAAAACAATAAAACAAAAGCAAATACAAAAAAAATTTAAAAAAAGAAAATAAATTATCAAACCAATCTCCTGAGGATAAGTTTTTACTGAAAGGAAAGCAACCACATCTTGTAGGATGTGTCTATGGCCAGAATGGGCTCTGACTCGTGTTCCTTGTGTCCTGTGAGTGCTTGCCCAGCCCAGTAAAATAAGAGACTACGGAGTGGGGGACAGGGATCAGAAAGTGCTTTATTACCAAGGAAAGGCCCAAGTGACTCCTCTTCCAATTAATGGCAGGGAAGTAGACTGGAACACCTTGAGATGATTATTTATTTATTTATGTATTTATTTATGTTTGTTTATTGCTACTGGAAATTGAACTGAGGGCCATTCTACCCTCAAGCTATACTTCTAGTAATTCTTATTTTTTTTTACTTTTAAAATTTTAATGAAGGAAAGCTTTATTGGAATTCACAGTTTCAGAGATTTTAGTCCATAGGGCATAAATTTCAGCAGCCACAGTGGCAGGGACTATGGAGGGATAGTGCTTCCTCATCATGGAGGCTGGAAGCCACTCCCACATCATGAAGGTCAGAAGTTTCTCTCACATCATGGACGACAGAAATCATTCTGATATCTTGGTGGCTGGAAGTCACTCCTACTTCATGGACAATGGAAATCATCCTCACATCATCATAGAGGATAGAAGCTGATCCTACATTATGGAGGCTAGAAATCATTCTCACATCTTGGAGAACAGAAGCTGCTTCAACATCATGAAGGATAAAAGTCACTCTCACATCATGGAGGCCAGAGTTGTTTCTATATCATGGAGATCAAAGACAGCAGCTACTCCCACATTATGGATGACCAAAGTCTCTCCCACATCATGGACAATGTCAATCACTCTTACCTCCATGGTGTGGGAGTGACTTTCATCCTCTATGTTGTGAGAATGACTTTTGTTCTCTATGATGTGGGAGAGATTTCTGGTCACCATGATGTGAAAATTATTTCTGGCTACCATGTTTTTTATTTATTTATTTATTTATTTATTTATTTATTCGGGTCTGGGGGTGAAACCCAGGGGCATTAGACCTCCAAGTTACACCCCCTGCCCTATTTTTAATTCTTTATTTTGAAACAGGGTCTCACTAAGTTCTGGAGTACCTCACTAAGTACCTGAGGCTGTCCACAAACCACAATCCTCAGCCTCCCAAATGCTGGGATTACAAATGTGAGTCACCACGCCCAGCTGGCCACCATAATTTGAGAGAGACTTTTGGCTACCATGATATGAGAATGATTTTTGGGCACCATGATATGGAGTAACTTTCATCCTCCATGATGTGAGAGCCACTTCTGGCCTCTGTGATGAGATGTTTTCAATGACATAAAATGAAAGAAATCATATTTATTAATTATTTATTTAGATTAAAATTCCAATGAACTCTCCACCCTGATGCCCTGACCAAAGTGGTTCATGAAGGGCTGATTTTCTGCCATCCCTAGCTAGGCATGAAATAGTTGCTGTAACTCCCCATCAGGTTCCAGGAGTTTCTAAAACTCAGCTGACAGAATAACCAAATACTAGCTTCCTCTGACATCATTTTATTTTCTGATAAATAAATCAGAATCAGTCCTTTTAAGAAAACATAGATCACAAGTTTTACAATGAATTAAAAATAAAGATCCATCCTCTGTCAGGTTCAAGTGTTTAAATAATGAAGCTCTGGGACAGGAAGGTATGTTCACATGTGAGAATACCCCTGTGTGTCCAGTACCCCAGCCTGCATGTGGATTCCACATCAGCATGGCCTCAGACTCTGCTTCCTCCTCCTACCCCAGGTGACCTCTATTTAGTGAACCCCTTCTTTTTTTAAACATATTTATCACTGTCTCAAGTTTTAGGTTCTCTCTTCCCATCCATAGAAGATCTATTTTACTACCTTACCAGATACCTGCCTTTTGTGGCCTGTCAAGATTTGTCTTTCTCTTTGTGAATGTTTCTTTCCTACTACAACATACAGTTTTGTTTGCCTCCTCCATCTTTCTCTTCAGCCCAATGAATGAAGGATGTTTCTCAAGGTTTAGACAATGTCCTTTCACCTTTGTATACACAGTAAAATGTCAGGTCCACTGTAGGTTCATAGTATATTTTTGGAGAAAGATAAGGAAGACGGAAGACAGGAAGTAAGGAAGAAGGAAAAAAGAGAAAGAAAGGTGATATGGACACATACAAGTCTAGCTGTGTAAGGCTAAAGAAAGAAAAGGCAGAGAAGAAATACCACTGGGAATTCCAAATATGAAAGCGATAATGTCTGTGGACAGAGGGGAAGAAATAGGAGGATGCCACCTTTATAATGAGCCTCAAGCCTTAAGAGATACAGGGTGAAATTTGTTTATGAAGGACCAAGGGTCAAGTGCAGAAGTGAGAACTAGTATCTTGTGAGGTTAAGGCACTTTTCATCAATTTTTGGCAGCTGAAGTTTGGGGCTACAGGAGACATTACTACAATGTTCTTTATCTCTGATCCTGTGCCAGGAGCTGGTGGTTGGTCCCCTGCAGACTCCAACACTCAGCAGTGGCTCCAGATGGACCTTGGAAGCCGTGTGGAGATCACTGCAGTAGCCACACAGGGAAGATACGGCAGCTCTGACTGGGTGACAAGCTACAGCCTGATGTTCAGTGACACAGGACGCAACTGGAAGCAGTACAAACAAGAAGACAACATCTGGGTAGGATATCGTTATCTTTTCTAATAGATAAAATAAAACAGAATCAGTTATGCTCATGGTAACCAGTGAATGCAGCTATAATTTTTCTACACCCAGATTTTTTGTGGCTTAATAACTGTTGATTGTCCTTTCAGGAATAATTAGGTCATGCAGAAGCCATATTTCCAGCATGCTCAGCTCTAGCTCCTAGGCAAATTAGGATATCTGCTGCAAAAAATTCAGTATGATTCTTCACATCTGGCAACTTGGGTAAATTACTGCTTGAGACTCACACCCTTCATCTATAAAAATCAGAGAATCACACCACCAACAGACTGTGGTGGAGCACTCTTGGGATCCCAGTACATGGGAGGCGGAGAAACAAGATTTTAGGTTCTTGAACAGCCTCACCAGTGTAGGAATTCTCTTGGCAGCTTAATAAGACTGTGTTTCAAAACAAAAAAAAAAAAAAAAAAATTAAGAAAAATCCGGGTGTGATGGCGTACGCTTGTAATCCCTGCACTTGGGAAGCTGAGACAGGAGGATCGCACAGGTTGGAAGCCAGTTTCAGCTTCTTAGTGAGGCTCTCAGCAACTTAGTAAGACCCTGTTCCAAATAAAGTACAAAATAGCTCTGGAGTATAGCCCAGAGATAGAAAACCTCTAGGTTGCACCTCCAGTACCACCAAAACAATAAAAAATAAATAAATAAATAAATAAATAAATAAATAAATAAATAAATAAATAAGAAAAAAAGAAAAAGGCTGAGGTATAGTTTGGAGGTAGAACCTCCTTAGTGAAATCTGAAGCACCACACATAAACTGAGAAGCACACCACCAAAGTATGGTTATTGATAATATTATATTAAACTACCATTCATTTAATTGCTTTTTATATAGCCAGTACTATTCATGCCTTGTAACAACCAATTGATTAATTTATGTGAATTGGCCAAAGTTTTCCAGTCTATAAATTTTGGCAAACATGTTTATTCTAGTCTGACTTTAAAGCCCCTGTGTTGCACAGCCTGTATCCACGCTTTGAAAATCATTTCAAAAGTTTAGCATACAAAACAAATGACAAACTTTATTTTATTTATATATTTATTTATTTTTGTTTGTTTGTTTGTTTTTGTGGGTCGTGGGTCTGGAGATGGAACCCAGAGGCATTGAACCTCTGAACTATACCCCCTACCCTATTTTTTATTATTTATTTTGAAACAGGGTCTAAGTTGAGAACGGCCTCACTAAGTAGTTGAGGCTGTCTGTGAACCGTGATCCTCTGGTCTCAGCCTCCCAAATGCTGGGATTACAAGCATGTGCCACTGCACCTGGCACGACAAACTTTAGAATCATCCTCTCACTATCAGTGATCTTCAGTCTAATAGTGAAGAGGAATCTGCTCCAAGTTGTAAAACAGAACGTGCTTCCCTTCTCCAGCCCAGACTCCTGACCTGAATATTGGTAAAAGGTAGTCAAGCAGAAAATTGAGGGAGGAAAGGGAGAAGCAGAAGCACATGGCCAAACCCAGCTGGGAGTGGCTTCAGAAACTCAAGCTTTGAATAAGATCATGGTGAGTTTATGTTACTTTTAGTTCAGGAGAAAATAACCAAATTTATAAATATGCATAAAATGTGAAGATTTGTTCCATGATAACATATTCTCAGAATCTCTCAAATTTGTCACCCCTTAAATCAATGATAATAAAAATTTCAAGTTGCTGTTGAGACAAAAACATATTTCTATCTTGGCCCCACATTTTTTTTTTATTGGTGCATTGTACTAATACATCTAAATGGGATGAAAGATGGTGGAGACATACATGCACACTTTTAAAAAATCGTTTTCAGGGAAATGGATGGAACTGGAGGACATTATGCTAAGTGAGATTAGTCAGTCACAAAAAATAAGAAATCAGATGCTTTCCCTATTATGTGAGAGCTAAGGAGAAATGGGTCATAGGAGGAACTCTAGATGAAAAAGGAAATCCTATAGGGGAGCAAACAAGGCAACCTAAAGGAAGAGAAAGGAGTGGGGAAGAAGGAAAATCTCGAAAACACACAATGTACTTAAACATATCGAAGTCAACCACTAAATCAAGCAAGGGAAGGAGGGATGGGGAGGGAATGGGGTGGGAATTGGGTAGAGGTTAAATTGGTGATGTGTACATGTATGTACACACAAGTTTTTTACCCCAATATGATGTATGAATATAATGTACCAATAAAAAATTAAAAAAATCAAATTCTATTTTAGATTCATTGTTATTTGTTAATTATCTATCTGTCACTTGGGGTTCTAATTGAAAATCATAGTAAGCTAAAGGTTATATTAGTTGTGGTACACTGAATTCTGAGAACATTATTATTGTCTTCCTTAGACCAGGTCACTTGAATATTAGATTGTAATACTCATAGAAGGTGTGAGGTTTCTTCATTTTAAAAATAGTCTAAAAAATTATCTATATTTTTTAATGTTAAAGCAAACAAATTTTACAGATTTTTTTTGGTTTGGTTTTTATTTCAAATTGAGAAATAAGTACACTACCATTTAAGGAGCAATCCTAATTTTTATGTTAACTTTAGAGGGACAAATAGATGTAAGACTATTTGTTTTATTTGGTATTTTCAATCAAAGTTAGTTGTTTTTCAAATGGAATTATAATTTTGAGTTATTTTGTCTCAATTTTTTTTTAAACTTCAAGTTTCAATTTTTTGGAACCAAATGACCTGCTTTCAGCTGATCCACTGGATCAGGGTATCCTTCAAGGGATAGCAGTTTCCCTTGGGAACAGCTGGCACTGACTACTGTCACTTTTCTCCCCCTATTGGTTTACTTGTATTTATGAATAATTTTAAATCCTATAAGAGCCTGCCAAGGGGTTAGGCCGGTGCCGGGGCCAATGCCTGGCATCAGAACCTGCCGTGATGCAAGGCCGCTACTGGGGCCTCTGAGGCTGGAATCAGAACCTGCCGAGGGATTAGGCCGATGCTGGGGCCAGTGAGGCTGGGATTGGAGCCTGCCGTGAGGCAGGCTGGAGCTGGGGCCTCCAAGGCCGGGATCAGAGCCTGTCGAGGGGTTAGGCTGGTGCCGGGGCCAGTGGCCGACATCGGAGCCTTCCGTGAGGCTAGGCCGCTACTGAGGCCTCTGAGGCTGGTATTGGAGCCTTCCTTGAGGCTAGGCCGGTGCTGGGACCAGTGAACCGGGATCAGAGCCAGCTGAGGGGTTAGGCTGGTGTCGGGGCCAGCAAGACCAGAATTGGGGCCTCCCATGAGGCAAGGCCGCTGCTTGAGCCAGTGAGGTCTGGATCAGTCCACCGGGTAGCCAGGCCACTATTGGGGCCATTAAGAGTGGGATCAGTACTTGCAATGTGGCATGCACAGAGAAATATCGCAGAAAATAAAAATCAGATACTTCCCCTAATCAGCAAACCTAGGAGGAAAGGGGCAACAGGAAGAGGTCGAGCTATAAAAAGGGTCCTATAGTGAAGCAACTAAGGTGACCAATCAGAGGGTATGGATTAGGGGAGGATGGAGCCTCTTTAAAAAGCAGGAGGTACATAAACCTATGTATCAAAGTTAATCACCAAACAAGCATGGGTTCGAGGGAGGGGGAGGGAATGGGATAGGGGCTGGATGAGGGCTAATTGGATGATGTGTGCTTGTATATCCTCTCAAGTCTTGTATTTCAATGTGATATATGATTACATGCACCAATAAAAATAATAAATAACTAAATAATAAAAAATAAAAAAACTATTTGTTGTGAAAAAAAATCCTAAAAAGCAGGATTCTTGCTTTTATATGTTGATGCAGCCCAGAACCTAATTTTATTAGACACATGGGACTAAGTTTTATGTGCTTATTTTAAAAACTGGAGAATTGCTAAGCTCTTAGAATTTGAGAATTTAGAGAAGAGATTATCTCTTTTCCTACTTCACACCCTAGACAACTTTGACCTTGCCAAACAGTAAAGATGCTGGGTGGGTCTGGCAGCAAAAGTAAGGAGCAGACTCCCCACAGTATCCCCAGAGAAATACATCCAGGAGGCCCTCAGGGCACTTAGAGAGAGACAGGTTTGGATCAGCTTTTCAGGGACAAATATTAGAGATAAAATAATTCAAGAAGATATCAACACAACTTCAGGTTTAAAGAGTAAATAAACTATATATAAAATGGATGTATACTTATACTAATATTGGAGAAACTCAAACTATTATACCAATTACACATCACAAGAAAATGTGTGTGTGCGTGTCTGTGTGTGTGATTCTGTGACTCTGTAAGCTCTGCTGATTCAGTATCTCCATGCAGCTTATTGTAGCAGTATTGGGAATGGCCTAGGAAGATTTGAGAAAGCTATGATTATTAATATATTCCAAAAATTGTGTGAGGGGAAAATCTGTGAAAGGACTTGGTTTCTGCCTAGAAGCAGGCAATTATTCCAATGTAAATGAACCTAGCTAAAGGCAATTAGCAAGTCTATAGGAGAGGGGAACTAGGACTTCTCCATCTTCATTCTAAAGACAGGTTTACACGATAATTGGATAATCTAGCTAGGATGGGAGGAGGGGGTCGATCTTTGACCTTCATGAAAGGAGACACCTTGGTGGAGGAGGAAACTTACAGGGTTTTTACTACATCAGAATTATGTGAACAAGATGGAGGGTGTCGTGTATAAAAAGTCTGGTCCACATGTTGTATCTTTGATGGTGGGCCATTCAATTGAACCACCCCCCCCCTACCTTCTGTATTTCTATCTTTCTATGTTTTTATCTTTTTCTGGTTTGAGGGAAATTGTGTCCAAGACCCTAACAGGGTTCCCTGGGGACAGTTTCCCCAAACCATAACACTTACCAGAGATGGACTCAAATTCATACAACCTGAAACTGGCGGCACCATAATTCAAAACTAAGATTATTGATAAATAATAAATAATAAATCTGATTGCAAGATCATACTTTGTTTCTGTTTACTGTATTGATTATTTATTTATTTGTTTGTTTGTTTGTTTGTTTATTGTGGTACTAGGGATGGAATCCACGGGCATTCTACATCCGAGCTATACTCCCAGCCTTATTTTTTATTCTTTCATTTGAAACAGGGTTTCACTGAGTTGCAGCGGGCCTCACTAAGTAGCTAAGGCTGTCTCAGCCTCCCAAATGTTAAAATTACAAGTGTGAGCTAAGATGCCCACCTTGATTATTTTATTTTAATAATTTTATTTTCTACATTTCATGCTTAAATGTTGAACTTGTCAGACCTACTCTGTTAAAACCTACTGTTCATTCACACATTGCTAAACATAAAAGATAAGTATCAATAATAGCTGGTTACATTTATGTACATTGTAAATAGTGCCTACAGTATCTGAAAGTGTCCAAGGACATCTATGGAATCTAGACTCAGGGTGTTCTACAAACATTTTACATATACCCACGAATTCTGACTTGCAGCTAAAGTTCATTGGTACTGTCAACAGATTATGCCATAGGATAAAAGAGATTGCCTAGCATGTTTTTCTTATTAATTTATTTTCAGTACTGGGGATGGAACTTAGGTGCATTATGCCTTCAAGCTGCACCCCCAGCCCTATTTTATAGTCCTTTTATTTTGAAACAGGGTCTCAATGAGTTACAAAGGGCCTCCCTAAGTAGCTGAGGCTATCTAAGGACCACAATCCTCAGGTCTCAGTCTCCCGAATGCTGGATTAAAAGAGTATGCCACCATGCTGTACAATTTTTGTTTGTAATTTCACTTTAGATGTAAGGTTATGATTCACCAAAGTGGAAACAACAGCCATACAGAGGTTTTGGTAGAACTGGTCAAATCATTCTGTTTAATTTAAAAAAAAAAGCCTAGAAAAAGATAAAATATTAAATATAAAGTAAGCAAAATGGGAAGGAAAGGGACAATATATTTTTAAAATCGAGAAACTTTAACTTAACCCTACAGGATCTGTTCTATCTCAGGCAGAAGCCTCAATAGCCCCACACTCTTAATCAGAATGGCCTCTATCCCACCTGAAATTCCTGAAATGTTTAGTAAACAAAGGATTCCTAAGAAAAGTGAAGGTTAGGTGGATATTGAGGAAGTTCAGAACTTGGACCCTGCTTTGCACCCCTACCTACTCCCTCAAAGGGTCTCTTTTTAATGAAGAATTTTGAGACCTCAAAGTGTCTCTCCCCCTTGAGATAACTCATGTTCTCGTGTAAATATGTATCCTCCATTTCCTAAATAAACCATTGTCTTTGTCCCTTAAAAAATCAAATATTGATTTAGTTAAAGAAAGGATATAACAAGGAAACAGAATCTCTTGGACACATTTTCACTTGGTCTTTTGCAGAGCCTCCATTTTTAGATATGATGGTTTGTAGTGCTTTTTAAAAATTGATTTACCACACTATACAAACATAGCAGATTTTGTGGATGAGACATCAATTTGCCAGTACCTGAGAGATTTATTTAACTTCACAAAATTCACATCAGAACAAGAATCTGAAAATGATGCCTCTCCAATGCACAAGAGCAAATCTTCATGCCTTGAAAAATTCAATTTGGGGAATTTCTGATCTGGCACTGAATGGAATGCTCATGAATGAGGCCACCAACAGCTTAGAGGTTCACCATGATTTATGAATTGATGAGAAGCCTTGCCTCACTAAATTACCAGGTGCGAAGGTGCCACCATCACCAAACTCTGCAACAATTTTGAGAATATTAGCAGTTCTGAAATCTCTTTCTCTTTGTTGTATACACATGCTATAATAATACAAGTATTAAAATTCTAACTCTGAGCAGCAGTGTGATCCAATGTGTGGAAAGTGGCTGAACATATTTGGAAGAAAAAATTCTCTTAAATAAATCTACCCAGACTGGGTCTTGTTACCCATTAATTTGAAAGATGCCAAAACAAACACTTGCTGCCCCTGCTATACCCATGAACTACTTTCTCCTGCTGAGTGTTTTGTGTGTCAGTCTCTCTGAACATCTTATGTACCAAGCACAGGCTCTGAAGATGTAACACCATCTATATGCATTTAAGCTTTTCTTTATTTTTCATTATTTATCAGTCTTAACCTTCAGATAGCTACTTGTGTTTTACTATATGGCCTCTTTTATCATCATCATCATCATCACCATTATTATTATTATTATTATTATTATTATTATTTTATATTGGTGATTGAAACTAGAGGTATTCTACCTTTGAGCTGCATTCCTACCTTTTTTTCTTTTTCTTTTGTTTTATTTATTCTTTTTATGCTGTCAGCAACTTTATGATTCTTGAATACTGATGACCTGTGTTCTCAGGGAGCTTTCCAGAAGTAGCTTTCTCTGCCCTTCTGCCCTTGCTCATCGGAACCAGAGAATATGCATTCTTCTGCCCTAGCTCATTCCCTGAGCTAATTTCTTCTGCAACTGATCCTGGGGGTTTGCTTCTGCTCCTGCAGTGAAGAATGGTGGGAATAGAGGAGAGAGACAGAGAGAAGGCTGGGGAGCCAAAGAGGGGGAGCAGCCTTCACAGAGGGAGAAAGCTAAAGAGTCCTGGGGGGCAGAAGGATGGGGAGCAGAGGTGAGGAGCAGGAAGGGCACCCCAGCAGAAGAAGGTGCTGTAGTGGAATTGGATGCTGTGGTGCCAAGCCCAAGGTGCAGAGCCATACTTTTTATTTTGAAACGGGATCTCTATAAGCTGCTGAGAAGTCTCACTTAATTGATGAGGCTGCCTGGAACCTGTGATCCTGTCTCATTCTCCCAAGTACTAGGATTATAGGCATGCCATTCATACCTGGCTGGCCTCTTATTCCGAATCATCTACATTTCTCATGCTTTGGTACAGGTCAATGTTTCCCCTTTTGCATACCAGAGTGAAGTATATTCATATTTTTCAATCCATTACAAAAATTTAAGAAACAATTTCAATTATCATTCTTTTGAGCTTCTCCCATCCCCATTGTTTTTAGAAAAATCATCTATACCAAGCATTTTAGTTGAGGACACAAACAGCCTTATGGGAAGGTACAAAAGCAGTAGGGACTTTATTTTAAGAATCCTCCTATGGCCTTCATCTTTGCACTGGCATTTTGCCTGCATGGTAGATTGAGGTGGTACTTCTAGTCAAGGGACTGATAGGTATTTAACAAGTTCTTGTTGTGCCTGTGAAAGAAGCAGCTACACAGATTAGATCATTCTAATCTAACCCTAAAAGAAGACACCACCAACAGATGGCAAAAGTGTGTACATCATCTCAGAGCTAAGATCCATCTAACTGTTCATTCAAAAGCAGCATCTGCTTGGTGTGGATCACATACCAGCATTGTACAAACCTAATCATCTCTCATGTGATGACATGAAGAGTCACTCACATGAAGAGTCAATGCCGGTCCCTGGAAAAAAAAAAACTGATCTAAAAAAGTTGTGGCCATGATAAAAGCACAGCACAGAGCAAAGCCTACACCTATAAAGAAGACAGAGGTAGTTCAGAATACAACATCTGAAAATTTATAGTGAGTTGGTTTGCTGTATTGGAGTGTCTATATCCTAGGATGCTCCATGATTTGTGTCAGCTACTCTTTATCTGACACTCAATAAAGTGGCTATGCTGCTAAGCTGATGAAAGATATTGCTTAGTTTACATTGTGTGTAATTCTAATGATTTGCTCCTATTTTACAGAAGAAATTGAAGTTTAAAGAGGTCAAGGGACCTGGCCCATATCACATATACAGTACATATGAAGCCAACTTTCAAATTCAGCACTGTCTATAAAATATCTGCATAGAAATTACTAGATAATATCTTAGCCATTGTTGAAGGCATGGCAGCTAAGAACCAAAATTCTCTGAAGAAGGGACTTGTGCAACCTGGACTGGTGTCTGGAATGCATTCTGCTCTAGCAGCAAAGTAGCCACTAAACTAAGCAGCGATGCCGGGTCAAGTGCACCTTGGATTTGGCCAGCATGCTGATCGTCCTGGGTAAGTGTGGTGAGCATGGAGCTGGCTCCTTGGCTTTACTGCCACACTCTCATACCGTCAGTGAGGACATTCCCTGCAGTACCAGGTCCTGAGATAAATAAAGCTTCCCATGTGACCTGAAGCCTCTTCTCAGGCCTCTCAATTCCCTCTGAATAACCTATATTTTGCTGATATTTAAGTTGCGGTTTTCTCTAATAAAAATCACATCACTCTTCTTCAAACATATGGGCATTCAAGTCCTTTATGTAGACTCTTTGGGCCTGTGCAATATTATGGTCAGTGATTTTCCGTGGCTCTCTGGAGCCTGTCAACAGGAGGGGGTAGTTACATCTGTTACCTAGTGCTTTTTTTCATGCATAGGTAAATTCAAAGAATGGATTATACATTTTAGTCATAGGTCTCCCGATTTCATCCTTGAGTGGCTTCCAAATTCTCTGGGAGATGCTCTCCTATCTTTGTGATTTATACACATTTATTCTGCCAATTTGGCTTATAACATCTTGAGTATTGATCACTGTTTGATATAGTATTTTAAGCCTATCAATTTCAGAAAACAATTTGAGAGTGAGAATCTGATTACTATCAAAATATATCTTTTAAGCTCTCATTACATGCCAAGCTCTATACTAGGTGCTTGGCATACAAAAGGGCTTAAGATGAAGTCTCTGCCTTGCCTGGATATACAGAACCTTTAAGGAGAAAAAAAATTACACTGCCACACATTACATGCTTATATCAGTAGAGCTAGTAGCAGCTCAAAGGCAATGAGCTGCTAGAGAGTTTCTGGAAATACATGTGGATGAGGGACCTGGATGAACCATGAGGGCAGCAGCTCTATCTAAATCACTTTGTCTTCTCAGCTATTAGAGTCCAGTATTCCTTAATAAAACTTGAGTAAGTATAAGAAGACTGAAAGAAAAACAGTAGGAAGGGAAGAACATGCAGAACAGCAAAAATTCTAGAAGCCACATGCCAACATAACACGTATAATTGCATTTTAAGCACAAAGAAATAATAGGTTTACATAGGAGATTACCCTGGTCAGTGATATGATATAAATGTGAAGAGAGAGAGAGAGAGAGTTGATAGGACATAGCACAGTACTAGCACCTCTGGGTTTCTTTAGCTACAGTCCAAGGCAATTATGTCTTTATTTGTTATTCACTTTATTTTGACACTTTTTTGTTAAATAATAAATACTATATATAAAATTTGCTATCAAATATGTTGACCATGAGTTTATTAATAGTTCTCTTAATTTGTTCTCTGACATGCATATACATAGAAGCCTTTATTATGGATATTAACTTAATAGTTGAATGTTATTAAGAACTTTGCATGCCCAGGATATTGCTGTCAATAGGATAGAGAGCACTCATGCAAAAGCAATTTATCACCATATGAAAGACCCACAGCAATAAGTTGTACAGGGAAACACAGTGCCTTTGGATGAAGACCAACCTCCATCTGTAGTGCATAGATCTAGAAATTCCAGGCCCATTGTGTATATCGTTCTGCACTATCCTACTCAGACTTTGGATTATGGAGGCAATGGAGATAGAGCCTGGGCTTCTATGAAACCAGTTTAGAGTAGTCAAGTACAAATCCTCATAGCTCAGATTTCTCCTTGAGCTACCCCAGTGCTTTGTCTTAAGCTCTTTTGCTTAGGACCTTAGATGATCTTACTGCCAGATGATGTGCTGCAGAAAGTATGAGGAAGGAACAACTGGCCAATGAGTATCATGAAAGAAATAGCCAGTCCCTGTTCCAGCACCAGCAAGCTCCCCTCTAGCCCTCAGGCTCTACACTACCCTAGAAAGTTTCTCATTGATGTCCATCTGTTTTCTCTTCTTAATGTGAGAATCTGTTGAGATGTTTCAGAGAACTTCCCTGCATGGGGTCTTGTACTTTCCTGCAAATGCTCTTGCTCATTTACACATGTGGCATTTAAACGCATCCCATGCAAAGGGAGTCAACGTGTGGGCTTCAGGATTAATATTCATGTGAACACTTTCTATGGAAGAGCAGATGTTCTCAGTCCCCTACAAACTAGTTACATTTGTAATGAGATAGGACCCAGCAGCTGATATAAAAGTAAGAATGATGATCTGCTAAAAATTAATTCTTCTAAATCCATTGCTATTAAGTTAATCTTATTGTTAAGATTCTTAGTGATTCGCAGGAAACTCAACTTAGAATTATATTTTCTATATGTAAAACTGTTAGGTTTTGGACACACCACTTGAGAAATCAGAGTAAATATTTCAACTTTAACATGTAATGACATTCATTTTGAGGTTTTGAAAAATGTAAATGTATTAAATTATGTTAGGTATAAGGACTTAGAAGATGAGACCTTTTATATTACCCTTTATTCACTGAATTTTTAACTACCATTTGCAAGTTGTTTGCATTTCATTTTTGTAGTTGTTTCTTTGTTCATACATTATCTCATCTTTGAAGTCTAACTAGTTTTGAGACTGTGATAGATGACTAAATCTCCAGAGGCTTACATTCCTCCCTTGAAAAGTAAGAGTATAGTGAGGATCCTGACCCCTTGTGATCTACAAAGAGGCACTGAATGGAAATCTATTGGCTTTGTCAAAATACATATATTTGGGTGCTGTCTGCAGAATTTCTGACCAACTATCTCTAGTGTGGGATGAAAATTTGCTTTTATGATAAAATCACAGGTGATATATGGACTACTTTTTGGGACCTCACTTTGAGCACTACTGTGTGAACTTTAAAAGGACTTTTGAATGTGAAGAGCTTTGCACAGTGCTAGAACAATCAGGACTTCTATTACTGCTAAAGGAAGGTGCACTTGGTGCCTATGGTGAAAGGACCAATGACACTAGCTCTCAGAGCTTTCTTTCTTTGGAGTTTTGTGCACAAAAAAAGAAAATAAGCTTAATAAGACAGCATTTCAAAAAATAAGCTAAATATGCAGGGGAAAAGGTGAGATTTCCTTGTGTTTACAGACCAAGATAGTTATCCAAAGAAGCTCATTAAGAACATTTAGTTTAGAGTCCTGGTAGCAGACAAGAGAGCTGGAGGAAGAGCCTTGGGAGCAACTGATGCCTGAAGAAAAAGATTCTAGACCAAAATCTGAAGCCTCAGGTGTCTGTTTGGCTTCAGTCATAAAGAAAGATTCCAAACCGAACAAGGAGCTCAAACAACCAAAGAATCTCTCCAGTATTAAAATAATAATTAAAAAATTTAAAAAGTTAAAAGGACAGCAATCTTTAATAAGCTTATTAAGTTTATTATCATAACATTAACACTCATTATTAGTGTCAAAATAATAATATATTAGCCACAAGTATCTGTGAATATTTGTTAGGGTTTATGTTTTATTTCTCTCAGTGTTAGTTGCAAAATAGGGGAACTAATAGACAACCAATGATCATGTGATGCTGATAAAAGGAAGCAGCCCAAGCAAACTCGGGTGAGAAGGACTGGTAATGAGTTTCATGTCTCTGACCAAGGGTGGTTGTTCATGTAGAAGAAGCCTTTTCCCTTGTGTGTCATCCAAGGCATGACAGCTGCCACCGTAGGTCCCCACGTGAGAGGAGTTGCATGCTGCATCCTAACTTGCCTTAAAAAAGTTCCTTGACTTAATGTCTCAAGGTTTTTAGACATTAATTCACAGGTTTACACATAAAGTAAACAGTGGCTCCCGGAAAGGTACTCCAAGAACAGAGAGGGAGTCAGAATAGAGGTAGATACATTTTGAACTGAACCTTTGATGTCAAAGGATTTTATTGTTTGGGAAGTGAGATGCACTTACAAAACCCTATCCCAGAGAATCAAGAACCCTTAATATGCTTAGCTGATGGTAATTTAAGGTATCAAGCATCTGCTAGGCACATTCTGCATACAATACATTAAGTTAACTTTAAAAGTAGAATATGAACATCTGCTATGACTGGTAAGATAGATGCATGGAGATGTGCACAATGAAAGACTACATGTACATGGTCACAGAAGTGAAGGCACCACATTTCTGACATGTCAGAAGAAGTGATAGGAATTTTTCTCCCAGAAGTGATTTTGAATTTACAATTACTTGGCTAGAGTTTTGTCTGATTTTCTCCTTTTGTGACACTACATTAGGGTAGGGGTAGAGTTGCAATAACAGACTGGGCTAAACAGTGGAAAAAGATAAAGAGCAAGACTGGTGAACATGGATGAGTCATAGCTAACTACATGTCTACCTTCTGTGAACATGAAGGAATCCAAATGCAGGGGAGAAAAAGGAAAACTCAGTGTAGGTGGAGACAGCCATGATGCATGATGTGGTCCACTATGCTCTTGAGGACGGACTTTTCCTTCTTTGAACTTCCATACTGGAACTCACTGGACCTTCTTCAACTAGTGTATGCTGCTATGATGTGTTAGGTACTATTTCAGATATTCCATCTATATGTCTTCTCTATGTTATGGAGAATGTATGGTGTGTATGGAAAGAGCATCCTAAGCCACTTCAATGAACAGATCATTTAATGGGACATCCAGGGTTGCTATACAAGTTCATCTTGCAGGGTAGTTCCTGGATCCCTCACATGAAGCTGGCTGTCCACACAAAATACAGAACTGCACTGCTGGTGGAGGTATGCATGTGTAAGCACACCTCTGGTTACTTACAGCCAATTATGAAATGCTGGGAATACTGCAGGCTTATAGGTGCTCTTACATGAATGACTTGGGAGTCATAAAATGAATTTTAGTTCATTTATGGGGCAGGTGGGGAGAAGAGCAGAGATCTACTTCTCTACTACTTCTACAAGTCTTTTTTTAGAAGCCTCTTTTATAGATAAGTTAAAAAAATCTGTTAATGCCAAACTCAGGATACACAGAAACAACTTGTAATCTAGAGCAAAGGATAATTGTCAGCATACATCAAAGACAGACACAATACAAGAAGGAATGTCCACCTGGGCTCAATTCTGATATTGGGGACCTGGAGACAATCCTGCATGCAGGAATTCTCTCCACAGCTTACTGTGTGCTGCTGAGAAGGTATGAGAAACTTACGCCTTGATGCTCTGCAACAGTGAACTACTCCGCCCAACTCAGTCCTAGATAGCTTCTCTCTGAGTTGCATCTGGGTACTGGCAGCTGACCAGAAAACCCTTGGGTCTCATTTCTGTTTCTTGAGTGAAGATTCTAATCTTTAATTAAAGTCCTCTCCCCTCTTATTCCACAAATGTATCGAAGTTCTTTTTTTTTTTTTAGTAGATTTGTCACTTTATAATTTCTGAAATAACTAGATGAAAACTCAACAAATGGCTTTCCCAATTTTCTGTAGTGGAAAGCCAAATTATCAGGTAATGTAATGCAAAATCTTTCTTTGTATGATGTCACAGACATTTTAAAAATAACTGCATAGTTACAAAAAATTGAAGAATTTAACTTTGCAAAATCAGTAGGTATGAGTTATAGACTTCTTTTTCTATAAACTTTGAGTCTTACACTTGGCCTTATTTAAATGTAAAGATGTGAATGAAAATTACATTTATAGAATGAAATCCTAACATTTGGGCTATAGTTGACATATTATTTTAACATATACATATGTATGGGTGCATATATATATATATATATATATATATATATATATATACACATATGAATGCACACAGATACATAATAGTTTTTAAAAATACATATATATATATACATATATATAGATTGGAATTTAAATTATTCAGATTTATGTGTATACATTTAAATATATTTGTATAAAAGTGTAAATTTACATAGCATATATATTCTCTGTGTAAACTTATATATGTATTACTAAACCCAAGTATATTTTATCTTTATTTCTCCTAACTATAAACCTAATCTTTCAAATTTTCTACCTTTTACATAATTATTAGAAAATTTTGAAGATATGAGACCTATTTATTTTGTACTGAAATTTTTATCTCAGAATAGATTTCACAATAATAGTAATAATTTGTTATTATTTGATACCAAATTGCTGCAATGTTATGTTACTAATTTCCAGTGTTTGCCTGAAGTGCAAGCAACTGAGAGTGACAACACAGTACTTGATTTTTGCCCCAACTGTGTCCTGTGGATCTCTGGATGTTGACCACAACTTGGAGTTTAGTTGGAATATGAGAACGTGACAAATTATTTGGACATTAACATTTTGCAATAGGAATTATGTCAACACCATCGATAAAGTATATAAAAGCTTCATTAGTTAATTTCTGTCCATGTAAAATTATTTTCATAAGGACCTGAAGAGGATGATCTATCTGTGAGTAAGAGGAATTATTTGATGGGCTTGGCCAGAAGTTTCTTGGGTTTTTTGTTTTATTTTACTTTTTCCTTGACCCTGCCTTTCAAGCCTCTTAGAAACAATGACATTAGCAAGCCATATTAAATGCCTGCAATGAGTTATGGTTGTACTAAATACTTTTAAAACTCAACCCTGAAAAAGAGAGTGAAGGAGAGGTGACAGAGCTCTTGGAGTTAATCAGAAGTCTAGTTCCTGGATGAGTATCAGGGCAGATATTTCAAAAGAAGCCCTCTAATCCCAATGCCCTGGCTTCCTTCAATGCAAGATGCAATCATTATAAATAGCACAGTGCACACCTGCAAGTAAAGATACACCAGCAACTTTGCCTTATAATTCTTAGAGATGATCATAATTTTTTGATTCCTCTAATCAGCTGAGGCTGGGACACACTAAGGATCTGTTGATTGTAATGCTCTCCTGTTCAATGACTTGTGTGATTTCCTTATTTAAGCAAGAAAACAGAAGACAAAGAAAACAAATTAATGCATTTCAGATATTAATTTAGCACTACTTATCAGAGTGCTTGGTGAACTGGTTACTAATAAAGGATAGTGGACTCTGAATCAAATGTTTTTCCGTTTAAGCTACCTTTGTTATCCCAACAATAGACACAGGCCTGCCAGGAACCTGAGACTGTACTCTATGAATTTAGATAAGAAGAAATGATGGGGGAAGGAGTGTTTTCTATTCAAACTGGATCAGGATTATGTTGTTTCATTTAAATCTCTTTTAGTTTAAGTGTACTTAATGAAACTCTCCTTTATGAACAGATTTGGAGCATGAACTTTGGATTTAGACAAATCAAAGTTTGAGTCCCTAATTTTTACTAATCATTTCACCCTGAGCGGCATTTTATATCTCTGATTTTCAGAATTCACATCTGTAATATATTTATACAACTACATCAGAGTAATGTAAGAATTCATTGGGTTGATCTATGTCCTTGACATATAATGAGCAAGCAATATTTGAGTCCTTATTTGAAAAAACAAAACAAACAAGAAGCCCTGAATGCTGTACACGACTTTGCCAGAATCTCAAAAGGCACATTTCTTTTCTTGAATGTAAGATGTCACATATCTTCCATATGTCTATAATCCCAGTACTCGGGAGGCTGACACAAAAGGACAGCAGATTCATGGCCATCCTCAGCAATTTAGTGAGGCCCTCCAAAAGATAGTGAAACCCTGTTTGAAAATTAAAAGAAAAGATAGGGCTAGAGGTGTAGGTCAGAGGTAAAGCACTCCCCCCCAAAAAAAAATGGTTTTGCACCTATAGTTCCAGTCCTTGAGGGGCTAAAATAGAAAGATTTCAGGTTTGAAGCCAACCTCAGAAACTTAGTGAAGCCCCCTGCAACTTAGCAAGACCCTGTTTCAAAATAATAATAAAAAAAGATGAAATAGGGGTGTAGCTTGGAAACAGAATGCTCTAAGTTTTAATCCTCAGTATTTCCTCCCCCAGATAGCCCTGTTTATGCTTGCCTGTATGTTTTTATATGCCAGTGGCATTTGCAAATCCCAGAGACCATGACATGCAGGTGCCTACTGGTAAGAAAAGGGGCAGGATCTCAGTGACACCTGAATAGCTGGGCATTTCCACTATCTGAATGGTGCAGATCGTCTTGCTCCCAGGATGGAGCATCAGCCATTCTGTGGGTAGACATGAGTTACCAGGTAACATGACAGAAAATATAAGTGAGTCTGGGAACAAGGTAAACCAGCTGGGAAAGGGGAGGAGTAGGGATTGAACACTGAGAAGATTTTAAGCCATGAACATTTTGTTTAAGTGAGTTCCCCAATTTTTTTTTTTTTTTTCAGGTCTGGGGATAGAATCCAGGAGCATTTGGCCTCCAAGCTACACCTCCTGTCCTATATTTTTTATTCTTTATTTTGAAACTAGGTTTCACTGAGTTGCAGAGGGCCTCACTAAGTAGCTGAGGCTGTCCGCGAATCGTGATCCTCAGGTCTCAGCCTCCTGAATGCTGGGATTACAAGTGTGCACCACCACGCCTGGCTCCCAAAGAAATTATTTGACCATCGCTTTAAAATGAGAGTGAATACTTGGTTGAGAGGATGTTATGTTGAGCATCTTGCTAGAGGCCTAGGATCTGAGGACAATTCATTTATCAGTGTCTTTCCTCCAGTGGTAGTTAACACTAGATCCATCCTGCTTCTATTTCAGAATGGACTTGACAGCAAGTTGAGAGTAAAAATAATGACTTTTGACTAATTTCCCCAAATATAAGCTTGTTTCATGAATGGCTTTTCTCCTTCACTAGATAAAGATATTACTCAACCATGATCAGCTAGTGAAAAGTTTTAGGACAAAATATAGAAGATAGATTCCAAAGGAGGAAGCAGGGTGAGAGAAGAGGCAGTTAAGTAGCTTCTGATGGCCCTAGAAAGTAATGGGGTAGGGCTCAAGAAAAAATATGGGAAGAGCTGAGAAGGCCAACTTGGACAGCCTAGGGAGACTGTGTTTCAAAATAAAAAAATAAGGAGGGTTGGGGTGTAGCTCAGCGGTAAAGCATTACTGGGTTCAATCCCCAGTATAAAAGTAATAATAAGTGGGGCGTGGTGGCACATGCTTGTAATCCCTGTGCTTGGGAGGCGGAGACAGGAGGATCGTGCAGGTTCGAAGCCAGCCTCTCTGGCTTAAGAGACCCTGTTTCCAAATAAAAATATAAAAAATAGGTGTCTGGGAGTGTAGCTCAGAGGTAGAAGGGTTTCCAGGAACCCCAGTACCACCAAAAAAAAAAAAGTAATAATAATATTTAGAAAACATTGAAGACACCAAATTTAGGATCATCTCTGTTCTGGTCAGCATTCTTATGCTATTATCTAAAGATCTGACCATGTATCTTTGAGGAAAAATGAATTATTTTCTTATAGTTTCGGATTCAGTCCCATATGAGGACAGGGCTCTCAGGGCATGGCGGTGGGAGGCAGAGAGAGGAAGAACATATAGACTGTGCTCTTCATAGCATGTATTCCAAAAGCAAGAAAGAGAGCAGGTGGAGGAGGGAAAACATAACTTCTAAGGCTGCACCCCTACCACACCCTATGGGCCTACTGGGTACCACTCAGGTAGATCCATTAAAATGAATTGATCCACCAATGAGCTTACAACTCTCATGACTCCACTATATCAACCCTGAATATTAATAAGATAGCTCTTTAGGGTGCACTTTATATCTAACTATAACAATCCCTTTCTGGTGAGACCTGAAGAACTTTTTAAGAGAGGTACAAAAAATAATAACTTAGGATTTGAAATAAGCAGTTAGTACCCTGGTCCTAACTCTCCCCTTTATTTTAACATGTACTTCCAAAGCCACTTAGTCTCTTAGAGTTTCTAAGGCTACATTTCACTCCAGTGCACAAAAATGCAGTGCAAACACACAGCAGTTATGCAATAAACACTAGCTTTGAATAATTAAATGGCATGTCATTTTCAATAAAAGCAGGTATTTTGACATGTCACAAGATTGAGTGGTGGAATAAATGCATAGAATATCATTTATCTGCCTAGAAAGTAACAGAATGTCATCAATTTGGCTGAAACACAGGACTTGTGTTGGAAACATAAGAGATCAGTCTGGGTAGGTTTATTGTCTAGTGCATCTCCTGAGTTTGCTCAGATAAATATCTTGCTCATAACTGTTCTAGTGTGATCAGTAATCCAGCCACTTTTCACTGTCAAAATTGTCTTCATTTAGACACAAAATCATATGATCTGCTCTGCTATGGGCCATCAATTCAGAGTAAGCAAATTATAATTGACTCAGTAAGAGAAAAAAATAAGGAAAAGCATTACACTTTGAATATGTGTGACAGAGGATGGTAAAGATATCAATGGATATTGATATTTTATGATCTTCAGTGTGATGTAATTCAAGAAATGTTAAACATTTCTTTAAGGTTAAAAAGAATAAGCATGCTGGGACTCCTGGCACATGCCTATAATCCTAATACTTGAGAAGCTGAGTCAGGAGGGTTGCAGGTTCAAGGCCAGCCTTAGAAACTTAGCAAGAACCTTAGTAACTTGGTGAGATCTATTTCAGAATGAATAAAAAAAAAATAAAGAGGGCTAGGGTATAGCTCAGAGGTAAAATTAGAACGTCCATGATTTCAATCATTAGTACTCAAAAACAAAAGTCTTAGCAAGATGAAAGAGTTACTAATAGATGAACTTTGTTTGGAAGCCTCCAAAAGTCATATAAGTTCTTGGTTTTTCATAATTTACATAGCATCAGAATTAGCTATCGTGTAGTAAACATGAAACCCAGTTTCTAAGGAAGTCCTACAAGAAGCGTGTGAAGATGAAAAGCAAGCTTAAGCACTTCTACAATTTATTTTTATTTTTATTTTTTGATACTAGGGATCGAACACAGGGGCATTCTACCTCTGAACTCAGCTTGTTCATTCATTCATTCATTCACTGAAACAGTGTCTCTCTGTGTTTCAAGGCTGACCCCAAGCTGATCTTCCTGCTTTAGCTTCATAAGTAGTTGGATTGGGCATGAACAACTTCAACGATTTTTTATTATAGGCAAAATTAATGCACTTGGGAGGAAAAGACCACACAGAATGCAATCCAGCAAGCAAGAGAAAACTGTACTTGGTTTTAAATGTTTGAAAGAAAGACCTCAATCTTCTATTCAATGGAAATATAGCTAGAGGATGTAAAATCAAACCCTCTTATTTGGGACAGTGTTTAACTTATATACAGATAGACTTGCTATAGTGAGTGACTTATAAAAGTCATGTGTACCCAGAACCTCAAAATGTGAACCTACTTGGAAATAAGAAGGTTTGCTTGATGCTGTTATTTAATCTCAAGGTGAGCTCCCTGCAGAATTAGGGTGAGCCCTAAATCCTATCATTACTGTATTCATCAAAAGAGAAGATTCAGAGAGCTAAAGATCAGGTGATATAAAGCAGGTGTCAGAGACCAGAGTGCTACATCTATAAACTAAGGAACCCATTGACTCTCTGAGGCCCAGGACCTAGGAAGAGATGGGGAGCACAGCTTGTGGGAGCTTTAGAGAGTCTCTGGCTCTGTCCACACTTTCATTTTGGATTTCTGTCTTTCAGAACCATGAGAGAACAATTTTCTTTTGTCTGAATACACCCAGTTTGTGATAATTTTTATGACAACCCTGGTAAGCTAACATGCTCAGAGGTAGAATTAGAATGCTATGGTTCCACCTGTGACTCTGAGCTTCTCTACTAGAATGTGGGTAGCAGCCCAGGTAGAAACCTTCCTGTACTCCTCCCAGTGCCACCCCACTGTTGGAAAAGTAGATCTATAACTGGCAGAGCACTTTTACACATTCCTATCTTTAAGCATTTGCTCATAGTGATACCTTTTTCTGGAATTCTCTTTAAATTCATATGCTACCCCCCACCAAAATGCACACCTGAACCTCTGAAAATTCTCTCTCACAGTTTAAGATGCAGTTCAAATCCTATCCTAGGCCCACACTTACACTCTTCTGATTAAATTAATTCAAGCAGAAATTACCTTTTGTGCATCTCGGCTCCCTCTCCACTCTGGCTGAACATCTGCTAGGACTTGGAGCAATTTTTCTCTATCTTTTGTTATAATTACTTCAATGGTTGCTCCATGGGATCTAGCCTTATTATGAAATTAAGCATTGTGGGTTTGGAAAACCAAGTCCAGCCTCATTTCTCTCTCCTTCTCTCCTACTTGCCTTGTATAAACTAAATGTTCAATAGTGATGTGTAAACTGTTTGCCAGTATGCCTCATTCCACCATTATAAAACTGAAATGTTCTCTAAAATTACTTTTCCGTCATTATAAATTTGACTTGAAAGCCATGCAATTGATGCATTCCCTGGGAATTATCTTTTGCCCATAGTTTTATTAAAGCTGTCTTCATGTAGCATAAATATGCATAGGAACAGGGTGTATTAGTTCCCTAAGTGAGAAAGCAACCCATGCACATGGGCTGGCATGAACAAAATATCTCCAGCAATGTAGATTATGTGATGGCCCTGCTCGTTGTTCCACAGACTGAAGGAATGTGATAAAGGAACAGATTTAGAGAAGATAGCGCCTGGATGCCAGGGGAAAGAAGGTATGGCCTCTCCATGACTTTGTTCCCAACAAACAATTTTCAAGGATTGACCACATAATATTGTCCCTAGAATATACTTTTTTTCATGACAAATACCATCAGACAGCCTTTTCAAAACAATGGTCACTGAATTGATGATGCTGTGGAGGAAATAAAGATTATGAATATTCTGGGTCAATAGAATACTGAGTTGTATTTGGGGAAAGAGCTGACAAATATGAAATATACATCGGCCATGTGATGCCCGTTCTCATCATACAATATCTGAAAAATATGAAACAATACCACATTTAAAAACACAAATTCATGCCAGTCATGGTGGCATACACATATAATCTCAGTACTGAGACAGAAGGGTCTCAGTTTGGAGACCAGTCTCAGCAAGGTATCAAGCAATCTAGTGAGAAACTATTTCAAAGCAAAAAACATGAAGGGCTGAGGGTATAGTTAGGATGTACTGTGGGTTCAATCTCCAGTATAAAACAAAAACCAAACAAACAAAAATAAAATACATTCAAGTTCAAATTTGGGTCAGCTTTGCACTGTTATAGGAAGAAATTACCCTCTGTTTGAAATGCGGTACTCCTACAGCATATGAACATGTGACTGCATTACTCTGGCACACCACTTGAAAGGAACCCACCAGGACAGGGGTGTGCCTCAGTGAAACATTATTTGTCTGGAATTTATAAGTCCCTGGATTCCATCCCCAGAACCACAAAAGAAAAGAAATCTGCTAGATAAAAATGCAGTATTTTAGCAAGGAAGATCTTGGATGATGATTCCCTTCAAAGACTCACATATCACCTACAATGATGTAAAGATCTATTAGTGATAACTTGTCATTTAATATAGTATGATTATTAAAATAAATTTAAGCCAGAAGTGGTGGTGCCTGCTTGTAATCCCTGCCTGTGGGAGGCTGAGACAGGAGGATCGTAATTTGCGGAGAGCCTCAGCTACTACTTAGTGAGGCCCTTTGCAACTCAGTGAGACCCTTTTTCAAAATAAAGAATAAAAAATAGCTAGAAGGTAAAATGCCTCTGGGTTCCATCTCTAGTACCACAAATAAAATAAAACAAAGTAATTATAATAATATTAAAGTATTTTTTACCCGGGTATGGTGTTGCACACTTGTAATCTCAGTGTTCGAGAGGCTAAGACTGGAAGACTATGGTTAGCTGACAGACTCAATTACTTAGAGAGGCCCTTTGCAACTCAGTGAGACCTTGTTTCAAAAAATAAAAAGACTAAAAAATAGGGCTGGGGTGTAGCAATTCCCCAGGGTTCTATCCAAAAGAAAAAAAGTAAAAAATAAAAAGACTAAAAAATAGAACTGGGGGGTTTAGCTTGGAGTTAGAATGCCCCTGGATTCCATCCCCAGTACTGCAAAATAAAAGTAAAGCTAAATGCACATATCAATATCCAGTAATACTCCCAACCAACAGAGCCAAATGATATTTATAACAGGAAACATTTTGGATAAGAGAGGCTAAATTAAAATTAGCTTTAAAAGCAAATATTAGTTCATTGACAGGTAGAAAAAAATCTTTATGATAAAATTAAAACCCTACCTAAAGCAAAACACCTGGTATTCTTTGCCCGAATCGAGAGGTAAATATAATCCATATCATGTTTAAACATATACATACACACAAAAAACCACACACATAGACACAAATGGAGTATAATTTTTATATCTTAAGTAATTTTGACAAATGAGTATATTTGCCAAAGAATTATTGCTTTCATTGTATCATTTTGGAATTGTATAGATATATTTTATCTTATTTTTCTGTGATTACACCTAAAATTGTATAATAAAATAAGAAATAGCAAGGTGATGAATATATCAGACAGTCTTTCGTGGCAATTTGAAAGGAAAATAATCATTATGAAAAATGATAGACATCAATACTAAGATTTAAGAGTGTTGTGGTTATCTGATGAATCAGTTCAAGTAATAACGGAAGAGGTTTTGAGTTTTCTGTGTTGAGACTCATTTAAATCTAGAGGTCTCTAAAATATAAATATCCTCCTCCCAGAAAACCTCCAGTGAGGTTCTCCCTACCACCTCCCAACAGTCTCCACTCTCAGCAGCATTAATCATCTCCACATTTCTCCATTATTGCCCCCAAAAGAGGGTATCTCATGCTATTTTAGTGATCTTTTTTGGTTATTGTCTCTCTCCCCCCAAAAGAATGAACTTTGAAAGGAGACAGAAACTGTACCTATGTAAAAATATCAATAATGACTTAGGATAATAATGCTGAGAAGTAGTGGCAGCAGCAGAGCTCCCCTGCTTCATGTACAAATCTACTTGATTACATCCTGAGTTCCCAGTATCCAGGTGCATCCAGCATCTCCTCCCAAGAAGATGCCTCACCTGTCTGCGGCCTGCTGCAGCTTTTACCCAGTAGACATCCCCCTTGTTTGGGAGCTACAGGCAAAATGCTATATCTACACTGACATTGCCTTCTTTTTTGACTATCAAAAAAGAAAGCTGTTCAGATACTGGTCCTCATACACTTGTAAAAAGAGCACTTTCTGTCTTTGTAGTTGGAGGATTTCAGGGTTGGCCCAAGCAGGTTTTCCTAAATGAATGGAACAGAAAATCCTGTGAAGGTTGGATGAGCACAGATGTTAGGCTCATTATAATTATAGTAGCTGTTTGGTAGTTATTTATAACTCAACCCATTTTTAGTAAGAGCAAGATAGCCAGGTATGCTGGTGCACATTTGTAACCTCGGTAACTGGGAGGCTGAGACAGGAGGATCTCAGGTTTACTGCCAGCCTCAGCTACTTAGTGAGGCCCCTGCAACTTAGTGAGACCCTGTTTCAGAATATGGCTGAGGCTGTAGGTCAGAGGTAGAATGCCCCTGGGTTCAAACCCCAGTAACACAAAATAAAGTAAAAAGGTACATAAGAGCCAGCTATAATGGCACATATATATGAACTCAGGATTTGGAAGACTGAAGCAGAGGGATCTCAGGTTTGAGGCTAGACTGTGGTAAATTAGCATGACTTAGTTTCAAAATTAAAATTAAAATTAAAAAAGACTTGGCATGCAGCTCAGTGGTACACTAGAATGAGGCCGCGTCTGGTTCGAAGTGGGAAGAACCTGACTTGTCACCTCCATCTGTCCCTGTGCTGCTGGGAGCTCACTCAGAAGCAGGCGTAGGGCAGATGATCATAAAGCTAGGGCCACCCCAGGCACTCTTGCTACTTTCTTTGCATCTGTCATTTTGTCAGACTCTCCCATGCACTGAATCTGTGTCTGCTTTGAGTGTGTGCTTGGGTAGGCTTGCCCATGTTCTGAATTCACATCTAGGCCACAGGATGTGTGTTTGGGCACATCCATTTCTTTTCTTGAGTGGGTTTGCTTTGTGCTAAAATGCCACATTGAGCTTCAGTAACCCCGACCTCATAGGGATCTCAGGAAACTCTTCTGACCCACAAGGGGTGCTGCTAGGAGACACAGGGAGCCTTCGTGTTTAAGGTACTTTGGTTGGGAACATGTAAATCCACTGGTATGGAAATGTAAGTTTCAGATAAGCATTATGATAAATATTGTGGTGTCTCTCAGAGCTTTTCCCCATCAGGCACAGAAATAGTGGTAAATAAAGTTCCCACTGTGCATGGTATTTTCATCTGGAATCCCTTAAGGGAGGATGGTATTTTTTTCAGTGCAGCTCATCAGAGCTCATTTGCCTCATTCTTTAGTGTCAACTTCACCTTCTGCCTCTATTAAAGTCCAAATGAATGGCAGGGACCCTCGGAACACTTTGATTACAGTAATAATGGCTTACTGGCTAAACTAATGGGGTCATTATCCCCCTACATGTTCACAGGGTGCAAATCACCTCTCGGACATCATTGCTTCTGTCCTAATAGATCACTACCCTTTATTCCAGCCATTCTTAGAATCCAAGAAATTGTATCTAAAAATGGGCTTTGTGCCTGCACTGTTCTGGAAGCTTTCCTGGGTGAAAGAATGGAGTATGGAGAGCCATGTGCCTGAGAGAGATGATAAAAACGCCAGGGAAGAGGGGACCCTCTGGCAAGGTTTTGCAATGCAGCGAATAAAACAAATTCATGGGTAAAGGATCTCGACATTAAATTGGAGCTGGTGCAGTATGTGTGTTTTCACTGCCTTATCCAGGTGATAGAGGGCTGGTCTGGGAGCAGGGGACCTGTCTCCTGTTCCAGCTTCCGTGGCTGGACTACACAAAATTAATGGACCTTCACGTTTCCATTTGCAGTGGGAAAATGGTAAAAAGAACGGAGTCAGTCAGTGAGGTTTGGGGTCAGTGCAAAGTCAAACATCCAAGCATGATCCATTGCCACAAGGACATAAACTGCAATGTCCCACGCAAGTCAGGTGTTGACAGCCTGCTCATTGTTCCACCACCCCGGCTCTGCTGGGGCCTCACAGTTGGGCTCTAATTCTTACTAGCTGTGTGATTTGAAGCAAGTTGCTTAATCCTCCAAAGCCAAGTTTTCAGACCTGGTGGCACATGCCTGTGATTCCAGCATTTGAAGAGGTCAAGACAGGAGGATCAGAAGTTCAAGAAGAGTCTCTTCAAGAAAAAATTCTCTGCAAGAAAATTTTAATGAAGAATTAAAAGGACTTCGGTAGCAGGGCGTAGTGGCGTACACTTGTAATCCCTACACTTGGGAGGCAGAAACAGGAGGGTCGCGCAGGTTCAAAGCCAACCACGCTGGCTTAAGAGACCCTGTTTCCAAATTTTAAAAAAAGTATAAAAAAAATGGGTCTGGGATATAGCCCGGAGGTAGAAGGCTTTCCAGGAACCCCAGTACTACCAAAAAAAAAAAAAAAAAAGACTTCGGTTTCAGTATATCTCAGTGGTAGAGAGCTCCTGGGTTCAATAGGCAATAACACACACATAACACACACACACACACACACACACACACACACACATGCACACACAAATACATGGACATGCGCACATACATACACAATTATTGACCCCATAAAATCGATACTGTCTGCCTTATACCTTAAGTCTTGTACATTGTAAGGGCCTAAACAGTGCTCATTGGTTTTATTTTGATCCAAGTGCATAAAAGTATTATTCACCTTGCGCTAGGGCAACCCAACATCACTATGTTTGCAACCCAGTTGAGCGTTCCAGTCTGCATAACCAGAGATGGGCATTTTTAAGAGCCACGTTGACATCTTAATGAACTAGATAGTGAAGCAAATTCCCGACATCTGTGGACATAGTATGTGTTGTTTTGCAGATGTCAGACACTGATTTGACTCTTGGAGAGAGTTAAATTTTAACCCTCCCCCCAAAATAGCTTGAAAGCCCTCAAAATGATTTATGAATGAAATTCTGGTGCATAAAATCTAATTTTCTTTAGTGCATTTGTCAAGAGTTCCCGATGCGTGTCTCAGGCAAGACTTGGTTGTCATAGCCCCCTCAGCCTCCCATGCAGAATTTTGACTGAAACTTTCTTATGACAGGTCCTGGGATGATCATATTTGACTGTTCTTCCTTTAACTCCTGCACTATGAACTTGATATCATGTTTTACTTCCCTGCATATTAATGCCTGGGTCTTCCTTCATGTACAGATGAAGAGAAGCCATAAAATTTAGCCCTGTCAGCCAATTAGGATTCATGTGACAAGCAACACTTTGTCTTTTGTGTACTAACCAGGGAATGGAGAAAAGATAGCATCTTGTTTTTCTTTCCAAAAATACACCCCTGTAGAATAGAAATTACATATTCTTCTGCTGGCTTAAACATAATATGGATTTATTACATAGAGAAGATAGATGAGAGATTTTCTTTAACATGCTGTAAGGGCTTTAAAATTATTTACTGCCCTCATTATCATTAGGAAGCAGGCATTATCAGATCTATCGCCCCAGTTTTTATGGTGAAACTCTATTTCCAGATTCATAATTCTTAAGCATCACCTACATATGTATTGATGCTACCCAGGGAAGAGTGATGCCTGATGGGTGTTCTATTGCCATTCCAAAAGCATATTTTGAAAGTTCAGAAACTATTTTCTAACAGGATATGGAAATTGGGTCCCGAACAAAGTGAGCATTGCTCAGAAGACTGCTAGAAATGGAATGGCCACTAGATTTATGTTGTGTGAAAATTTAACACAGGAAATTCAAGTCTTCACCTTTGGGGTCATGGTAATTAATTTTCATTCCAAATGTAACTCTTCTTATAGGCAAGAAATTCAGTAAATATTCCTCCAGGACCAACAACCCCATGAGCTGTTGGCAGAATTAATAAGGCTGACAGGATTTCTTTGGGATAGTGCACGTCTCCCTGTATATCACTTAATTGTGAAGTGTAAAGATACATATGGCACTTCAGGAAGAGTGAATATATGAGTCTTTAGGGATTCAGCTGCAGTTTCTGCACTCATTTATCAATTTTGATTAAATTAAGAAGAGCCCATTGATACAAAACTATATAAAATTGATGTAGTTTTCAAGGAGAAAGACTTACATTGTTAGTACAGTGCAAGTTTCCAGGGAGAAATAGACATTTTTCTAATATGCATCTTTGGTAATATAAAATGTTCTGTATATAAGATTATGTTCAAGCTTGGGAGATTTTGGAGGAAATGCTCCTGGTAAGCAAACTGTTTTCAAGAATAAAAAGTAGAAATCCCAGGAGCAAAAGAAAAAGAATATAGCTCTCATCTCTCATCTTTTAAAATATGCAGCTTTTCAGGCTGACTCACAATCCAAGGGAGGCTTCTCTCAGGAAGGTGTGGATTTGCAGAGAAAGATACTGTGCAGAGTGAATGAGAATCACTACGGAAATAGAAGGTCAAGCTCAGTTCTTCAAAGTAGTGTTTCAGTAGTGCTAAAACATATTCAGTAGGAGGTCTGCCTACCCTCTAATGTGTGAACTTGGGATTTGACCCTCAGGCCGATCCAGGTTCTCAGTCTTTAGACTAATAGATGTGTGCAAAGACAGGAATGAGTCAGTGCTGTGTGACTGTACAGATTGTTTTTGCTTTGCAACAGTCAGGAAAAAGGAGTCTGTTTATATAAAAAAAAAGACTAACAAGTTATATATGAGTGGTTGGAATTGAACATTTGTAAAACCCAAGTGCTTGTGAGTTTCTATTTTATTATGATTTTTTTTTCCTCTGAGTGTCTCAGTCTGGTGCTGATGAATGTAGTCTGTGTTGTTACAGATGTTATACAATTAAATTTAAGCAAATGAGTGGTATTATTATATCCACTTTATGGATGAAGGACTGTGGTTCAGATATTAGGAAATCTGCTTCCAAGTGTGTCTTTCTGACAATGATGGGGCCCGAGCAACATCATAAATAGATTCACATAGTAAGAATGAACTTGAGACAGCGTAGTAAAAACAAGCCAGACACCAAAAGACATACTCAATACTCATACCTACAATCCAAAAACTGACCACAAAGAAATAGAACGTGGCCTGGTGTGGTGGTGCATGTTTATGATCCCTGCACTTGGGAGGCAAAGAAAGGAGGATCATGCAGGTTTGAAGCCAGCCCCGCTGGCTTAAGAGACCCTGTTTCCAAATAAAAATATAAAATAAAAATAAGAAATAGAACATGATAGTAGTTATCAGATATGGGAAGAAGGGGGCAGGATGATAGGAGAGGTTGATCACCAGGAACTAAGTTATAAATAGCTAGGAGGAATAAGTGTTCATGTTCTATTGTACAGTAAGGTGATTATAGGAAGCAAAAATTTAGTATAGATTCCAAAAATAGCCATAAAAGAAGTTCTGAAATACTCTCGCCATAAAAAATAAATGAATGTATCAGGTTATGGGTATGCTAATAATCCTGAACTGATGATTATATAATATATACATATCCTGAATCATCCACATTTAAAAAATAATTTATTGGTGCATTTTAGTCATACATCTTAAGGGGGTGCAAGATGGTAGAGGCATACACACACACATCACTCACTTAGCCCTTCCCCGGTTTTCTCCCCATTCCCTTCATCCTCCCTTCTTTTCATGTTCAGCTTAGTGATTTTCTTTGATAAGGTTATGAATGTACATTAGAGAATTTTCCTCTGAATAATCACATTGTACAACACAAATATTTATAATTATTATCTATCAATTAGAATAATAATAAAAATTATAAATGGAAGCTTATCTACTATATGCCTACCTATGTAAAATTTTTAAGTCAGGCCAACAAAAATAAATAATTTATTTAATTAGTATCCATCAGTCATCTTTTGTTGACAAATATCTTCTCACAACATGGACATCTATGTTTGGATAAGAACATATGATACACACATGCCTTTGTATGCCGGATACCCTCCCTCATATTGCAAAGGGCTGGGCTCAACTTTCAACTTCCTCCATGTTTCCTTTATTTCTCTTGCTTTATCCCACAGGTAATCACTAATCTTGTGTCCTGTTCACTGGGAGAGGCTTCGTAGGCCCAAGAGTTTAGGGCCATTGACCAGAGAACTCTGAGGTCTGACAGTTGGAAGCCACTTTGGACTGGAGCAAGGGGGTGGGGGATGCACGGAAGAAAGGCGGGTTACAACTAAGCTCCTAACCTGCCAGAGCCCACAGAGCACCCATCCATCAGGAGGGAGCTTCAGAGAAAGAGGCAAAGCAAGGATGCTTTGAAGCCAAAAGCCCAGGTGAGGGGCCTACCCATCCTCATCTAAGGGAATCAATGCAACCTGAAAATAGTGAGTAAAAGAAATTAAATTCAAAACAAGTCCATGGACCATGATATTTTATCCACTCTTTCTGGTTGCATTGCTAGTGTTTTAAGTGAAAACAAGAAAAAAATGAAAATGTTGGCATGATTATCTACTTCATGAATACTTTTCAAAGAAACAAAATAAAAGATCTCCAGAATCAAGCCTCAGTGTGGAATTCTCCATGGTCCTGGTACTCTTGAGAAGTGCCTGTGAGTGGAGGATTCTTTTCTTGGACAGTCCTTGCATTGGGCTTTAAGAGCACCCCAGGAGTACATATCTGTCAACAGTACATCAGATAAGACGTGTAGGGCTCTGCGGAGGCTCGGGCTGTGCTTCCTGGGAGCCACAGAAGCTTTGGGACGCTTCCTGTGTGTAATGGCAAAGGAGAGGCCACCGTAAAAATACCAGCAAGAAGGACTTTTCTAGCCTATAGTCTGAACACAGAATGTGATGAGAGGAAAGACTCTGCAGCCTGAACCCCAAAGCAAATGTCAATAGAACAGAAGGGAGTTCCAAACATGGGACAATAAAGGCAGTTGTTTAAAAGGTAAATGGATGCAAGATACTCACCCATTTCAGTCATGAAGCAGTGGAACAAAAATATTTTTTAAAAGGGATAGTCCAGTGTTTCTAGGTTTCTTCTATTAACATAGGCTAAAATATCAAGTCAGACTCAAACAAAGCAAGGCAAACATTTGTGCTGATTGGAAAACTCCACATTGTAGGGTGAGATAAGGATCCTGGTTACTCAGATCCTATCTGTAGGTGTTGCTTGGATGCACTGGTGCTGAACCATGACAAGGATGGATTGTGTTTTCTAAACTTTTAAACCATATGTGATATAATTATGCACTATAGTAGGAAGTGCTGTTATACATTCACATATGCACATAACACACTTTGGTCAATTTCATACCCCAGTGGAACCTCTTTCCCGTCCAAAGATGGTTTATTTTTATAAAGACTCATTAAATTGGGTATGGTGGCTACCAGATAAAATTGATGAAAAGGTTGGTAAATTCCATTCCAGTTTGTGAAATTAAGTGAGACCCTGCAATTAAATAAAATAAAATCATTCTAGTGATAGAGCTCAGTGGTAGAGCATTTGCCTGGCATGTGTGAGGACCTGGGTTTGGTCTCTAGTACTACATAATTCAAAAAGTGAATGAAAATATGATTAGTCATTGATTGTCCTATTCTACCTACCTGCTGGCCAGGGTATGTCTCTAGGATTATAAGCAACTTCTTAAAGTACTGCACAAATATAAGTGTTATGATTCAAAAAATATTGGAAAACACTGCCAGACAAAATAAAAAAATAGAAAGATGAAAATAGGTTGAGTAAATGAGATAAAGTTTACAAAAGAAGATTTTTACCTGTGTAGCTTAGAAGGGCACATCCTTTAAAATTGGAAAGGAAACAAATCACACAAGAAAAGATAAGAGCAGATAAGTTTAGTTGTGACAGATGAAGCTGGAGAGCTGACCATCTGCATAGGCTCATTCTGGACATGAGATAGCAGCTAAAACTACTCAGTAGTTCAGGAGGCTTGGATGGGGTGTACTAAAGGCCAGAAGGAGATGCAGGTGGGGCCTGAGCAAATGAGTCCTTTAATGTATGCAGGAATGATCAGGGAAGAAAATGGAGAGAGAAATCTATAAGGGTCTCTGGAAAACTATAATTGTTGAGTTTCCATCTGAAACTGTCATCAAAAAGAGGCAACCTTAGTTTTCACCTACATTTCCAATTGATTTTATGTATTGCTTAAGAAAACATTTTTGTGTTTGAAAAATTCATCTTAGATTTGTCTCTGAGGTTTAATTGTGTGTGATGGTGACACAGTTATTTTTCTTGTCCTACACATTTGAGACTTTGCTATAGATAGCAATCATCAAAAATAAGCAGAGAAAGACCTTATTTCTGAGATATTTTTAGTTTTACCAATCCCTGATCTGGACTTCCAGTTTTCATTTATTTTCTTTAGTTCAGATAAGATGAATTTCTTTGGCTTAGATATAAAGTAGTTCCTTTTTCTGGCAATAAACTTTAATTTTAACTATGCTATGAAAGTGGATAGAAATGGTCTTTTAATGGGAGCAGGCTGCATATATACATACACACACACACACACACACATACACACACACATATATATGTGTGTGTGTGTATATATATATGTATATATACATATATATATATATATACATATATATATATACAATTTGTTATATAAATACACACATACATATAGCAGACACCTTAAACATGACGTGCTTGCAGAAAAGGGCTCTGAATCTAGAGAACTTTGACAAAGGCATCTGCTCTCTCCCCATGGAAAGGAGAAAAGACAGCATGCTATGTCCTAGAACTTTATAATAAGATGAGGTAACTCTGCCTTTGTCACTGCATAAAAAGAAAAGGAAGTGGGAGAATTCAGTAAATTCAAGCACAGTGTCTTTGCCTTTCATTGGTTGTGTGTTCATCAAATTGTTTCAGGTCTCTGAGCCTGTTTCCTTTTCCATACAATTAAATAGTTGTATCTACCTTACAGGATTGTTGGAATAAGTGATGATGTAAATGCTGAGTATATCATACCCATCCCAGTCATGACGTAAATGTTGGGTAAACCATACCTGTCTACTAATATTAATTTTATAAAAATAAATATGGAACATAAAGAGTGAGGATTATTAGGTTGTATCTGAGAAAGCAAATAATTCAATGCATGAATCTTCTAAAATCTGTCTCTAAGTGTCACATGAGCAAATTCATGACCTTGCATTTATTTCCTTATGAAACTTAGCTCCTGATTTTGTTCTCCAAAGAGAAAGCGATCTTATAGGAAAAATGGTGACAATATTGTTTCCAACATGGACTGCTATGTAGCCTCGAGAAAGTTTTTTAGAGCCAGGTGTGTTGGGTGCATGCCTGTAATCCTTATACTTGGGAGGCTGAGGCAGGAGGGTTTCGGGTCCTAAGACAGTCTCAGCAAGTAGTGAGACACATATCCACCTAGAGAGACCCTGTTTCCAAATAAGAAATAAAATGTGGCTGGAGGTATGACTCAAAGGTAGAATTCCTGTGTTAAGTCCCCCCCCCACACACACACACAGTCTTTTAAGTTTTCTGGATAAGAGATCTTTGAGTATTAAGTAAGATAACAGTGCTCAGCATATTCAGTATAATGCCTTTCACATACTTTTTTTGTAATAGATTTTTATTGGTGCATTGTAGTCAAATATCACAGTGCCATACAAGACTTGTGAGGTTATACAAACATATATTATTCAATTAATCCTTATGCCGCCCCATCCCATTCCCTCTCCTTGATCCCAAGCTTGATTTGGTGATTAATTTTGATACATTTTTTTATGTACATCATGAGTTTTAAAGAGATTCCTTCTTCCCCCATCCCATCCCCTCTGATTGGTCACTTTAATTGCTCTTCCATGGGGCACCTTCTTCAACTAGCTCTCTTCTCAGTGCCCATTTCTTCCTAGTTTTTGCATATAAGGGAAAGCATCTAATTTTCTATTTTTCATGATATTTCTCTGTGTATGCCACATTGCAACTTCTGTTCCCGTTCCTGAAGGCCTCGGCATTGGCCTTGTCCCTGCCAGATTCTGATGCCGGCCTCACTGGCTCCAGCAACGGCCTTGCCTCACGGCAGGCACCTATACCTGCCCTGCTGATGCCGGCTCCGGCCTCGCGCCTCAGGAGGCTCCGATCCCTTCTTCAGAGGCCCCAGCACTGGCGTTGCCTATGGCTGGCTCCGATCCTGGACTTGCTAGCCCTGGGATCGGCCTCACCCCTCGGCTGGCTCCATTCCTGGCCTTGGAGGCAACAACACTGGCCTTGCCTCACAGCAGGCTTCAATCCCATCACGCTGGCCTAGTTTAAGGCCTCACCCCTCGGCAGGCTCTGATCCCAGCTTCAGTGGCCCCAGCACCAGCCTCACCACTTGGCAGGCTCCAATCCCAGCCTCAAAGGCCCCTGTACCAGCCTTGCCTCAGAGCAGGCCCTGGTTCTGGCCTCGCTGGCCCCAGCACCGGCCTTGCCTCACAGCAGGCTCCCATCCTGGCTTTGCTGGCCCCGGCACTGGCCTAACCCCTCAAAAGGATCCAATCCCAGCCTCAAAGGCCAGCCCCTGAACCAGCCTTGCCTCACAGCAGGCTCTGATCCCAGCTTCTCTGGCCCCTGCACTGGCCTCACCCCTTGGCAGGCTCTGATCCAAACACCCTCTTCACACAGCATGTTAACCAAAGTTCCCGATCCTGCACAGTGGTAGCATTCTGCCTCTGGGGTTATTTCTTCAAAAGATCCAGGTGTGTTGCATCATATCTCTGCCTCTCTTGAGTACTGGCCGCTGTCATTGTCACTGTCTCCACCATCTCAGTTCTTTCCCAAACTCTTTTCCCACACTGCATGTTGTCCAGTATTCCTGAGCGTGTGCAAAGGTAGCATTCCACCTTTGGGGCAATTTCTTCAGAAGATCAGGGTGGGTTGGTTAGATCTCTGCCTCTCCCAAATACAAGTCTCCACTGCCCCCGCAGCCACTGCTGCCAACACCACCTTCCTCCTAGGTCTCCGTTGAGCTCCCTCCTTACAGATGATGTCCAGGATTCTTAAGTATATAAAGGCGACTCCTGGTCACTTGGATATGTTTTGTCTGAATCTCCAGAGTCCTGGCTGCTGCCGCGGTCATCATAACCCCTCTCCAGTATTTTTTCTTTTCTTTTTCCTCTCTCTCTCTCTCTCTCTCTCTCTCTCTCTCTCTCTCTCTCTCTCTCTTTGAATAAGAGAAGGCAGTATGTGTGGTTTGAAGAGGTTGTGGGGTCAGGCACTCTGTAGCAATGAATTTTTTCTCCCTTCCAATAGCGGAGTCCCACCGCCTCACTTCACAGAGCAGGATCTGCTGTCTAAGTGCACCTTGGCCTGGAGTAGAGCTGCAGCGCTGAGTTCTTTGGTATGCATGGCTTGGCTTCCTGCCTCCTGCCTCCTGGAATGCTGGCTCAGCCTTCAGCCCAGCATCAGGCCTCCCAGAGAGCGGGTTGGGCCACACAACCCTGTCCAGTACAGGTCCTTCCCAGGAGCAGGCCAGGCGCCAGTCACCCACCCAGGACAGGCGTTCTGGGGAACAAGGCGCCTGCCCCCCTCCTGAACTGGGTCTTCCGGGGAACAGGGCGCCAGCGCGCGCGGCTGGCTTCGAACCTGCGCGATCCTCCTGTCTCTGCCTCCCAAGCACAGGGATTACAAGCGTGCGCCACCACGCCCGGCAGTTTGATTCTCTATTCTTAGCACCTCTCACACAACATTACAATGTTTTTAAACTAGTTTCAATGCAACTTTCTGGGCATCTTTTAGGATATATATATATATATATATATATATATATATATATATATATATATATATATATATATTATAGTGAAGGGATGCAGGAAGAGGAGTCTTCCCCAGCATGAGAGTTTAGTTGGGAAGAATTTCTCTCCTAATGAGGATGAGGTGTGAAATAAGATATTGACAATATTAGTGTATGGAACCTATTAGAAATAAGAAAGTAGGATATTAGAATTAAAGTAGGACCCTTGTAGAAGCAAGAAAGTAAAATATAGAATTGAAATATAGAAGTAAGGTAAGAGTGGAAGCAGAATTAGGATATGTGAGCCCAGATGCCCGAAGGCCCGTCCAGCTTGTCGGACAAGGTCTCTGTCCCCTCTGTGCCCAATATCTCTCCCTCCCTCCCAGCCTCCGGAACAAGATAATACTAATGTACCCTCCAGGCAGATTCCTCAGCGCGGAGGTCAGCCTGGTCTAGCCAAGGTGAAGGGGGAAAAGGCAGCCCCCCCTCGGACTGGGATTTTCCAGTCCAGGTTTGGAGAGGGCCTCCTCCATCCTCCCAACCCTGGGGTGCCAGGGCCGGGGCCAGGACCCGAGCCCAGACCCTCTGGAGGGATCTGGTTGCCAAGGCCTGTGTGGGCAACGGCAGGGATACTGAGTATTCCTGACTCACAGGAACAGAGTCTAGACCCCGGCTAAAGGGCAAGTCTGAGGGGTCAGGAAGAGAAGGGCAGAAGGAAAGGGCCAGACGGGTCTAGGACAGCAGGCCTAGCCCAGGGAATGGAGCAGGCTGCGGGTCAGGACAGCCTGGCCTCGCCCTTCCACTACTCCTCTGATGGTACAAGGCAGGGACCCCTATGGTCCACCATGGGCCACTACCTAGGACCTGACCCCTGATTTCTGGCCAGGCTTCCCTGGTACTGTTAAGAATGGCTTTAGAGAATTAAGATATTGGGATTTAGGAATGTTCAGCAGGTCCCCCACAGGTCCCCTCGGGAAGGCCCCAGCGTGCACGGCCCTGTGCGGGGACAGAGCAGCTCCTGACCGGGCCCAGGGTGGCTGCATGGCAGTATGCTGGGAATACACAGGAGGCCACATGTGGGCCTTCCTCGCCCGCTCTCATTGTAACTTGTAAGTCCCGGTCTTTCTTTAATAACTGTACAGAAGTCCAGTTCTGACTTCTGTACAACTGCTTATGTGTATGTTCAACATTTGTTAGGCAGTAGTCTTTCTCGTTTCAAACTGGCTTGGTGTTTAAAGAATATTAGAACTTGCTTTTTAGGAAAAGTAGTTCTTCCTAAATTACAAACCTATACCTGCCTGGAAACATCTGCATTCCACACAATTGGCCAGAGGCACTCCTATCAAAGGAGCACATACCATAAGGGAGATAAGCAGTCTCTGTCAGGCTCAGACTCTGGGTGGGCTCCGACTTCTGGCGGGCTCAACATTATTGGTTGTACTTCTTTGTCCTTGTATCTGATTGGTTGTACTCTAAGGCTGGCGGGCTCTGACGGGGGTGGATGCATGTTTCAAAATTATTGGTTGTACTTGTTTGTCCTTGTACCTGATTGGTTGTATTCTAAGTTTGGCGGGCTCTGGTGGGTGTATCCACTCCCTCCTGGGGCTATAAAGCCAGACCCCGAAGTGAGCCCTGGGTCGTATTTCGACCCGCTTTCCTTGCTGTCTACTGAGGTTAATGCTAGCTCGGCCAGAGCAGTCTTGCTCTGGTAGCCGCTGGGCAATTCCTCGATTGACAGTCAAGCTAGTGGAGGAATTTCGACCACTGGCTAGCCAGTAAAAAGAGCTGCAGCACAATAAAACTCTGCCTGTGTATTACATCCTTGGTGTGTTCTTCGTTATTTGGGCAAGAGGGGGCGCATCTCAGACCCTAACATCAGCAAGAAAAAACATGCTGTACATATGAACTAAATTGAATGCAATTTTCAGTGATCACTGTCTTTAGATAAAATGGTAGATGAGCAGTAGGAACACTCATAATTTGAGGATAAAGATGGAATTTCAGATCCTCACTTATCTGAGTGCATACTTTGTCATCAGTGTTCATGTCTGAGACTTAAAGAGTTTTTGGACACTGTAATTCTTTTCTCTTCTCTCTCCCATGACCATTGGAATCACTGACCAGAACAACTCAGATTCCTGCTGCAGATAGAACAAGTACAAACATGCTTCTTTCCAGGTTGGATGCCATGTTTGCCTACTGTCCCCTTCCCTGGAAAGGAACAAAGGATTCAGAGATGTGCCCTCCCTGCCTGTGACCCTGCTTTGGGAAAGCATGCCTTCAGCCTGTCTGGTGATGTGGTCTCTCATGGAAAGCTCAGAGGGAGCTGAGAGAGGGACCTGCTTGTAGAATCTCCTTCATTATTAAAAACTTGGGTTCCTCACTGATGGCTTCTTTTCACACTCATCCTGACTTCATTATTAAACAATAAATATCAGTCACTTTACTTATGCAAATATATTAGATGTTGATGCTGAGGCTTAAGGAGTCTAACTTGACCAATTGTGCACATTCAATTAGCAGAAAAGGTGGTGGCAAAGGTGTCCAAATCCATGCAAGGCTGAATATAAAGACTAGTATTGGCCAAGAGAAATATATAGCAAGCTATAGAAGTGATTTTACATTTTCTAGTAGAATCATTTAAAAAAAGCAAAAAGAAACAACTAGCACTGATTTCATATCATATTTCATTTAAGTCATTAAGCCTCAAGAGTAATAGCTTTTGTAAATAATATAAAGGTATTACTCAGATTGTTTATAGTAAGTCTTTTTAATTTTTTTTAGTTTGGGGGATTTGAAGATTAAATCCAGGGACATTTTCTATCTCTGAGCTACATTCTCAGATCTATTATGTTTTTATTTTATTTTTTTAATTTTTTATTGGTGCACTGTATTCATACATCATAGTGGGATACAAACTTTTGTAGACATACATGCACACATTGCCCAGTCAGCCCCCACCCGATCCCCACCCCATTCCCTCCCCATCCCTCCTTCCCATGCTTGGCTTAGTGGTTGATATCTAGTATTATATCAATTTATCCAAAATTAAAAATGATAATCTCACATAACAGTTTCATTTGTTTGATACCAAGCTTTTGATAACGTAAAGATTACATTTCAATATATCTTTTTGCTTTCTTTCTTACCAGAGAATATTTTTTCTCTGGTATGTTTTTATTTTGAAATGGAGTCTCTTTATATTGCTGAGGCTGGCCTCAAATCTGTGACTCTCCTGTATCACCCTCCTAAATACTGGTATTTCAGGCATGCACCACCATAGTTTGTTTAAGTCTTTTAAACTTGATATGCTTGTTCTACCAAGATCATACATCTGGATTTTTTTTGTTGTTTTGTTGTTTTTGTTTTGTTTTTGTTTTGTTTTTGTTTTTTGGTACTGAGGAATGAACTAGGGCCATTCAACCTCCAATCTACACATCAGTCCCCCCTTTTTATTTTGTTTTGAAATAGGATCTTGCTAAGTTGATGAGAATCTCACTATTGCTGAGGTTAGCCTTAGACCTGCGATCCTTCTATCTCAGATTCTCAAGTACTTACAGGATTACCACAGAGCCTGGCTCTAAGAGCTCATCTTAATCTAGACTAGCCATATTTCTGGTGCACACAGCCAGTCTAGTCTTCTCACACTTTTAATATTTTTCACATATCTGACTTTTATATCACATTTCATTATCTAATAGTTGTGGATGCTTGAAAAGAATCAAAAGTGAAAGAATTATCATCCTTGTATATATATTCCCCCAATATTGAGGTCATACATCTCATTATCATAATATGCCTCCTGCCACCATTACTTTTAATCACTTGGTTTGCTGGGCGTGGTGGTGCACGCTTGTTATCCCAGTGCTTGGGAGACTGAGACAGGAGGATCGCAGAGGTTCAAAGCCAGTCTCAGCTACTTACTGAGGCTCTCAGCAATTTAGTGAGACCCTGTTTTCAAATTAAGTATAAAATAGGTCTAGGAGTATAGCCCGAAGGTAGAAAAGCCCCTGGGTTCTACCCCCAGTACCACACACACACACACACACACACACACACACACAAGTGAATCACTTGGTTTAATCAATTGTAATTACAGTGGTTTATGAACCACTGATCCCAGGATTTTCACACATTAACCCAAATTCTAATTTTAAAATACAGTGCCTCACACATATGTGCACGCACGTGCACACACACACACACACACACACACACACACACACACACGCCAGACCTACAATTGGCCTTATTATCTTCATGGCCCCACCATCTCCTCCTATTGTTATTTGTTTTTGGATTTTAATTTTGACTCACTCTTTTTCTTGTGACCTCTGGTCACTTTGAGATCCATGTCCCTTCTCCCCAGCTCTTTTGCTTTTCAACCCATTGCATCCCTTGCATTCCACAAACAGCACCTCCTTTTTACGGCTTTCCTAACAGGACACCCCACAATAACTTCTTTGTTTGGCAAGGTGATACTTAAGTCTCCCCCATGAGCATCAATGTCCTTGACTCTCTGAATTTCAGACCCCCATGGCCTGGGATTGTCAGGCCTCCATGACAATCATTGGATAACCTGTAAGGGACTCCAGTCCCTGATCACCAGGGTCTTACTTGAATTCCTCTGAACCTCAATTCTACTAACCAGCTATACAGCCTTCATGGCTGTGGAATGTCACCAGTGGAGATTGGTTTCTGTGTTTCATAGTCACTTTTCGGTCATTGTTGTTTTCTCAATTTCATGTAATAGGAGATTTGTTGAAAATAAGTCTGGTGCCCTCCCTCATCAAACTTCACACTGGAATACTCACTTCTCCTAGGAAATATTTTTAAGAGCAACAAAAGTTCTTAAATAAAATATTCTACATAAATTTAGGATGACTATGTGTATAATAGACTGCAGATCTAACATTAGCAGATACATAGAAATAAAAGAGAAAGAAACGGAATATTTTATGCCTGAGGCCATGAAGGTCATGTCTTTGGTATGGAGTTTATTTACCATATTTCCTGAATGGTACAGCATACAAGAGCTACACATTAATCTATACAATCTGTATGTTTATCCCTCTTTCCAGGAAACCCTAACATTGATTCCATATATAAGTAATTGAGTAAAATCCATTGTGAACTTTCAGCTCCAAAAGTTTTTCTAGATATATCACTATGTGACATTAAAATACTGAGCCAATCATCCTTTTTCATTATTACTATAACTATCATTAACGGCAATAACTTAGCCCATCAGTTAGAAACAGGTTTATCTCCTAGCAAGAACAACTTTAACAGAGAAGAAGAGTTATTCATCTTTTTGCAATCAGAAATCCAGGTCTTGTAGAGCAAATGTCAATTATCTGGTAAGAGCAGGAATGAGGATTTGAATCCAGGTTCATCTGAGTTAGGGCCTGTGCAGTTGCAATAGTTGCCAAGCTGCTGTACAGAGGAGCCTGTCTCAGGAAAAAAAGTCATTGTGTAACTGATCTGCTTCTTTCCTGCCAGATATCCCCCTGCTCTGAGAGGATGTAACAGCAATGTTCTCACTAAGCTGAGCTGTAAGTGGAAGTTTTTACCTAGTAGATATCTTTATTAGATGTGCTTATAATCAAGAAAGCTAAAGAAAATTTTGGGGCCAAGATAGCAGATTTCACAAATCTAGATGAAGTCAGTTCTTAAGTTATATAAGATCAGTAGCATTGCCCCAAATATCCAAGATCATCAGGCCCAATATATCCAATGCTACATTTAAAGAGAAACCTTGAAAATAACAAATTCAAAGGGCTGGGAATGTAGCTCAGTGTCTCAGTGCTGCTTGCCTATCATGCACAAGGCCTTCCGTTCAGTCTCCAGTATCTCAAAAATAAAAAAGTTCATAATAAGAAATCAACAGATTCTACTCATTAAATTAATTCCCACCAAGAGAATCACAAATTATTTTCAGAAGAAAAATTACTGGAAAAATGTAGTAATTCAATAAAAAGTAAGGCATTTACTCCTACTGAGATGTAATCAAAACAGATTTTTGAAAACATTTACCTTTGCCTAAGTATTCATTATAGTCAACTTTTTATGGAAATGGCCCAATCTTAAAACTCCAGATGGCTAATGTTGTGTTCACATGTCTGTCCACAATCAAAACAAAGCCCTAGACAGGCAGTGACTTCAACGTTATCTGCTAATTGCTGAAAATTTGGAACAAAAGGCCCTCCAAGGATGATGTGGTACTTTCACTGATCAGTTGGAGTTGAAGATGATACTGAATGGCTTCTGCAAAGCAGTTCCTCTCTTTCTATGCTGCCACTTCTGCCTAAAGAAAAGGTGGCCTTTAACAACTAGCCCAACTGAGTCGGAGCTATGTGGCCATATTAAATTATAATTTTTTTCTATTCCTTTATTTTAGCAATCTTTAAGTGAACCTTTCCTTCTTTGGATCCTATTAATCTTTTTCTACTTTTTTCTCTTAATAGTGCCTTAGGTTCTGAATGAGGAAACACATACCTTCCTAAAGAATGCTTCTACCCTAACTCACTATTGGTCACACTTATGCATCAGCTTATGATACAGGTGATATTTGTTTTTATCCATTTCTTTATTTTGATATTCAGTATTAGCTGGACACTTGCTAGTTGCCATTCTCTGAGAACCGCAAATGCGATCATATTGTACCCAGTGTTTCCCAAGGCAATTCTGCTTATGCCCATTGTCATGGTATATCTGATCTTCAAATGTTCAATCCTTGCCAGGCATGATGGCGAATGCATATAATCCCCGCATTTGGGAGGCAGAGACAGGAGGATCATGCTGGTTCGGAGCCAGCCTCGCTGGCTTAAGAGACCCTGTTTCCAAATAAAAAGATATAAAATAGGTCTGGGAGTGTAGCCTGGAGGTACAAGGGCTTCCAGGAACCCCAGCACCATCCCCCCAAAAATGTTCAATCCTTTATCCATATTACTGGTTTAAACCATAGGAAATATGTTTTGGTTTGTTTTTGTAAAACTGATGATTTGTCAGCCTGTCTTTCATATGTGGTCTCTAATAGGTTATATAATCTCAGACACATCCTCTGACAAAGTGGTTCCATTATGCCCAGTGTGATCTATCTCTTAACACCTGCCTGAAAACAGAATAACTACCCAGAAAGCTCTGTGCAGCATTAACCTATGTGAAGAGGCAATGGTGGGCATCATTCACTGACTATACTAGGTACCTGACTCTGGACTGGCAGCCCTCAGGCACCATCCAGCCCAGCAACAACCATATGGGGTGGGCATCTATATTTCAGTTTGCCCATTGAAGGCCCTGAGTTGACAAGTGAGCTGAGCTGATGCGTATGGACTCACTGCATTGAAAACCTGCTACTCACAAATTAGACAGAACTTTTTTCACACGACTGTGTATAGAGTGCAGAGGTTGAGCAGGAACAGGTCATAGGGGAAGAGCCACAGATATGTCCTTGATGAACTTGTGACCTAGGGGAGTCTTTTAGACTCGGGGATTCATCCTGTCATTTTCTTACCACCTATACCCTTCCTGGTCTCCACTGACCCTAATCATATTTAAATATTATTTATTTGTCACAAATAAACTTGTGACTTGGGGGAGTATTTTAGACTCGGGGATTCATCCTGTCATTTTCTTACCACCTATACCCCTCCTGGTCTCCACAGACCCTAATCATATTTACATATTATTTATTTGTCACAAAATATCTGTATGTATTAATCTTTATTAATGTAGTGTTCTCTCATGAGTGAGAAAGGCCCTTTTATATGTTTCTCAAAACCCAAGTGTGATCCTTAACTCCTCACTGTGTTTTAAATGTCCCAGCTGTTCTCTCTGGTCTGCATATGGCTGGAAGTTGCCCACAAAGCCACTGCACAGGCAGTTTGATTTATCCTGTGGGCTTGTGCTGCAAGCTTGAGACAGTGCAGAGTGATCATAGCACCAAAGCAGGACAAAAGGTGTAGGAGCTGTGCCTTTCTCTCTAGAGTAATTTTTGTTCTCCAGCTCTGAGTATTTGTCTGAGCCTGCTCTGCAGAGATCTCATTCTCATGCAAATACTATCTTTAGAAATGTTTCCCAGCTCCCTAAAGAAGTAAATGAATAAAGAAAGAAATGTTTTAAATTTTTATTTAATTATTAATAGCTCTTAAAGTGACAAAAATAGCCTCTACAATTGCAGACTTGAGCTAGCCTTAACAACTTAATGAGATCCTGTTTCAAAAAAAAAAAAAAAAATTAAAAAGGGCCAGAGTAGTATCCTGGAGGTAGAACATTCCTGGGTTCAATTCCTAATGCTACAAAAAAAAAAAAAAAATTCCTCCACAGCAGAACACCTAACCTCCTGTTTCACCTGAAAAAGGATGAAAGAATGAAAGGATAAAACTTCTTTTTAAGATCAGACCCTAGCCTTCAACCATGCTCCTGTAGACCTTCCCATAACCATTTTGGAGCCATTCATTAAGCTATTTTTGTAGTATAAGAGCAAGCTGTATTTTCTGCAGCCACCTTTGAACCCAGAAATGCTGGAATCTGTTTCTAAAGCTAACAATTGTATTCTATTGCTAGAAATGATATATATTGGATTAATCACTAGAAGTATATTCATTAAGCAATGCAAGGGAAAATATGGAACTATAAAATAACATAGCATACGGATCCAGGAGGAGATTTCAAGTCAGTTGAGAAGTACTAATCCTTGAAGAGAAAGAAAATGGAATAAGAGAGTAAAAAGGCCACGTCTTCCTGCTATTCTCTTCTCTTTCTATTAGAGGCAATTGCTTTAAAGATGAACAAGGAAGAGTCCATGGGAAGACCCATGTTCTTTAAGCATTAAGTAAGTTAATTAAAATTGATCAAAATGATCTTATGCTTAATTATTTTCCAAGCACCTATCCATTATGCTCAAGGGTGGCCCCCAGAGATTATGCAAAAAAAAAACTGTCCTAAATTGACATCCAACATAGCCAGATTATAAACATGTAACCATGAAAAGTTAAAAGTAATTTTTCCTAAAAAAATACAATTGTTGTTTTGTTTCTGCACAGGGAGGTGTTTAAAATTTTGTCATTTCTATGAGGCTGGTGTTATCATACCAGTCAACCCTGAGGAAAAGGCATCTCACTGAGAGCACTTAGCAAATCTGGATTCTCCCGGGACCAATTAGACAAGAATAGGAGAAAGGAGCTTTTGCTTTCTTTCTTCCTCAAGGGTTTCACAAACCAAGCTGCAGGGTTGTTGCTGACCAAGTGTGGTGGCAAGGTGGACCATTTAGGCAAGAAAAGAAAAGGTATTCCTGTCTGCTCTGCTCCCCCAGCTCAGCCAGGCAGCATGCTCCTTCTGCAAGTAGCTGGAGCACTTCCCTCCCTCCACATGTAGTCCCTCCCACTCGCCACTCTGGCCTTTGTCTGCAGGCAGGTTACACCTGGTTTCTCATTCAGAAACCACCTCCCTATCCTTTCCTATTTTCTCAGGAAAGTTCAGCAGTACCCTTATGCTTGAGACTTGAAGATTCAAAACAGAATGGTTTGAAGCTTTAAGAGATAGCCATTTTAAAGCTTAAATGAATTACATGCATAAAGTACTCCAACAAGTGTAGCCTCACAATAAGGGCAAAACAATGAATTAGAGACAAACCAAGAGACGTTGAAATCAGGTGTGCTTGTTTCTGGATCTTACCTTTTGTGTATGGTAGCTAGGTACCCTGTATTTAATGGTTAGTTGCTATAAGTCTTCATGTATGTTTTCCTAAAATGGGAATAGTAGTGTCTTCCAAAGTTTCCAACTGAAGGGTATTTAGAAGTAGGTGCTCAATAAGCACTGGTTATGTGTTTAAAATAAATGCCTGAAAGTGATTCTCTGGAGTCAATACAGTTCCATTGAGATAGATTATATCTCACTATCTTCATATTTGTGATGAATGAGTACACAGAGGCCCAGAGGATGTTAAATAAGTTCCCCCATCAGGAGCTTACAGAGTTGGGGCTCAATCCAGGCCTCCCTTTAGACATCTATTGCTGTCCATCAAGCCTACTTTCTGGTCACCATGAAATAATTCTCAGGCTATTCCTACAGACTTTTGTCCTCTCTGCTGGCTGCCCAGGATTTGCATGCCCCAGGAAGGAACAATTCCTTTCCAATTAACTCCCTGTCGAATTGGAGAAGTGAGTTCTGCCAGAGTGCAGGATTGGTCTTAGTGGGGAGATAAGCTTTAGCTCCCACCTGCCAGCTTATTCTAGATTGTGCTGGAAAGCATCTTTTTTCAATGTTTACGACAGGCAGCCAGCCCTTTTTATAATGTGGAAGTGTACCCCAGGACGCACCACTGTGTAGTATGGGAGTGTGATGGCTGGGAGGTTAAGTACAAGAGGTTGAAGGAGCAACAGCTCAAAAGCCTGGGAGAGTCATCCACGGTGGCATCCACTGAGACCCGGCCAGGAGCTTTGCAGCTGCAAAATCCCAGCTGAGGCTCCTTCAGAGCTTGCATGTGCACTCTATGCATCCTGGGCTCTTGTAAGCCAGGTATTGTTCAGGCATTCCAGAAACAAATCCAGAAGACAACAGGAAATGCACTCTGTCTTGGCAATGTTACTTTCTTCTGGGAAGCACTGAAAATGGAAGAGGATCTCTTACTCTGTTCTTGCTGTTATAGAAAAATGCCACAAACTGTGTAACTTTGAAATAACATATCCTTTATTTTTCCTAGTTCTAGAGGCTAAGAAGTCAAAGATCAAAGCATTAGCATATTTGTTGCTGCTGTGTCCTTCTGTGGCTGCCATCTTTTTGCAGCCTCTTTTATGAGGACACCAATCCCATTCATGAGGTTTTTGCCTTCATGGCTTTATCACATCTCAAAATCTAATTTTCTGTTTTTTTTCATACTGGTGATTAGATGATTCAGATATTGGGGTCCACTCACATTCATATCACAGGAGGGGGGTTTTCCCCTTGTCCAGTGCCTGTACGACTTAGCCTTTCTTCTTACCTGTGTATCAGAATATTTCTTTGCTCATTGGTAAAATACTCACACTATACAAATAGCTGCTATACTTTTCTGGCCACTATGATACTCCCTGAAAAGCCTGAAACTTTCCCAGGAGAGAAAAAATAAAATGGATGGCATGCCTAGGAGATTCAGTGCCTTATCTAAAAACAGGAATCCAGAGCTGAGTGTGCTGGCGAAATCCTGTAATCTCATTATTTGAGAATTTGAGACAGGAGAATCAAAAGTCCTATCCAGCCTCAGCAACTTAATAAGAATCTGTTTCAAAATAAAAAATTAAAAATGCTGAGGTATAGCTAGGAAGTAGAATGTCCCTGAATTCAATCCCCAGTAGCAAAAATTAATTAGTTAATTAATTAAATTAAAAGGCAGTTCCCCAGGCTGCAATGCCACCACCTCTTAGTTGACAAGGACTTGTTAAATATTTTTAAATATTGCCGTGCCCCCTTTGGAATGATTTGTCAAACTACTGAAATTGCTCAGTCATATCTGCTGTTCCTGCCAGACAATAAACTTAAGGGCAAGGCTTGAGCTTGGCTCACTCTTTCAGCCAGTCCAGAGTCTGGAACCTACCAGCTTTTCAAGGGCTTAGAAGATAATAAAGTGACCTCACAGTGTAGTTTACTATTTAAAGATAAGTTGGCTGTGGGAGTAGGAATCCATATTCAGTGGTGTACATTTTTTCTTCTTTTCCACCAGAGAGCATGACTAACTTTAGTTCAGAAGATCCCAGTGGCCTTCTCTTTGTTGCTTGGTTTTATCCAGCACTTGTGAAATCCTGAGTCAGTGCCATTTCCAGAAGAGTTTCCAGATTAATGACTTCCCTGGGCTGTGGTCATGATGGCAGCCCTACTCTTTTGGCACTCTTGGGAATTTGTAGACATAGGATGAGCTCTCCTTTCATAGAATTGTATTAAGAAATTAAATGAATGGTGATCTATGTAATACAATCATTAAGTAGTAGGAGAATAGTTTATATAGAATCATTAATAATACTAGCACTTTCAAGCAGCGACTCTCTTTTTTCTACAGTTCTAGACTTTCTGTCCTCCATGATTCTGTAGTTTTATGAAATGGTGTCAAACATTTGCACATTTCCAGAAGTACACTGAATGTACTCAGTTTGGTTTCTATTAAGATCTTAGGATTCTAAACTAGTCATTTTAATACTTTTAAACCTTTGAAGAAACTCAAAGTCAGAGAGTATAAATAATTTCCCAGAGGACACAGAGATACTAATTAGAGGTTTCTGAGATTTATCTCAAGCCTGCATGGCTCCTGATGACATCTCCCAGGCCGGCTCTCTCTACCCAGCCTATGCTCACCTTTGGAAGCAGGCATGTCATCTTCACAGTTATTCTCCAGAGTAGCTGTTCTAGAATTCAACAGAAGCTTAGAGTGACCTGGAGAGCCACAAAAATACTGCCACTCAGATTACTTTTCTACATATGCAGACTTCATTGGTCTGGAGTTAGCCAGGACAGCTGGATTTCTGAAATTCTGCTAACCATCTGAAAAGTCAGGACCAGGAATGCAGTGGTGTCCATAAAAGGTGATGTGAAGCTGGGCACAGTGGTGCACACCTGTCATCACAGTCCTTGGGAGGCTGAAAGGCTGGCAGGTTTGAGGCCAGCACACTATAACTTACTAAATCCTTGTTTCAAAATAAAAAATAAAAAATAAAAAATAAAAAGGACTAGGGGTTGTATTCAAAAGTTAGAATACCCTGGATTTAGCCCCCAGTACAGAAAAATAAATGCATGTGCCTTTTAACTCCTTGGGGATTTGTTATAGACATCCATAACCCAGGATACCTGGGCTAGGCCCTCGGTTCAGAGATTCCTGCATTGGTAAACAAACCAACAGGCCATGAGCAAGGCCCCCAAATGCTCTCTTCTCTCTACAGAACCCAGTCTCCTCCTCCATCTCCCTACCATCCTGGGAGGAGGATTTATCCAGCCCTGGTTTCTGTAACTTGTCTTTACTCAGCTATTCTCTTTCCACAAGTAAGGTCAGGCCCATGATAGCTTGGATGTCAACCAAACACTATGTTATTGTGTAGACAGAGGTGGTGGCATCCAATGAAGTCCAGGCCACATCTTTAGTGCTGGAGCTTAAAGCCCACAGGGACCAGTTATTTTGGCCTCTCTGCACCATTTCTCTGAGCCAGTAGATCACAGTTGTGTGTGATTAGACCCTAGGGATGGCTACTCCCATCATACCCAGAATGCTTACCAGAAAAACAGCAAGGGCCTGAGTCCCACTTGAAAAGTGTAGCCACAACTGAATAGGATATAAAAACTCAAAATATTAGCTGTTATATTGATGCTATGCCAGAAGTAACCATTTGAAAATACCACAGTGTTTTGTGAGGAAACTGTTTTTATCATCCCCATCTGATGGATGAGAAACTTAGACTCATGGTTTTTGCTTCGTGAGAGCACATGGTCTGTGGTCTATAAATAAGGGACAGGCGAGGATTTAGGCCAAGACGTTCAATGCCAACAAGTATAATTAGGGGTGGTAAGTAATCTGCAGCTTTTTATATGTTTTTTTATTTTGTACAATATCCTTCTAATTTGTAGTAAGTACACTGTCTCATTGACTTTTTAGGTTTTTAGAGAAGGATGTATCAGAATATTCTTATTTAAAACAAAAACAGAAAAATTGAACAACCAGATGAATTGAGAGGCACACATCTATCATCCCAGTACTGAAGAGGTGGAGACAGGAGGATCACAGATTAAGGCTAGCTTCAGCAAACTGAGGAAACACTTAGCCATTTAGGGAGATCCTATTTTAAAATGAAAATAAATAAATAAGCACACAAACAAGTAAAAGCTCAGGGTGTAGTTCAGAAATAAAATGCCTCTGATTTAAATAATCAGTGTAAATTAACTAATTAATTAATAAGGCTGGGGATGTAGTTCAGTGTTAGAGTGCCCTGGCATCAATTCTTAGCAATGCAAGAAGGAAGGAAGAAAGGAAGGAAGGAAGGAAGGAAGGAAGGAAGGAAGGAAGGAAGGAAGGAAGGCAGGCAGGCAGGCAGGCAGGCAGGCAGGCTTGAATAATAACTCCAGTATTAAGATCAAAACATATTTGTGGACTGAATTTCTGTAATTCTGATATTGCATTGGTTTACAAGGTGACTATATATATATATATATATATATATATATAATTTGTGTGTGTGTGTGTGTGTGTGTGTGTGTGTCTGTGTGTGGTGTGTCTGTGTGTGGTGCTGGGGATGGAACCCAGAGGCTTTTTATCTTCAGGCTACACTCCCAGACGTATTTTCTATTTTATTTGGAAACAGGGTCTCACTAAGTTGCTGAGAGCTTCACTAAGTAGCTGAGGCTGGTTTCAAACCTGCGCGATCCTCATGTCTCAGCCTCCCAAGTGCTGGGATTACAACCTGCGCCACCACACTGGGCTACAAGGTAATATTCTAACCTGGAACCTATAAACTTCCCCCACTGACCTTTAAGTTTGATCCTGAACCATCTGACATAGTGGAGTTTGCATTATTTCTATGACTTATAGAAACACTGATTTGGACAAAAATATTTTTGTTTAATAAGAAGAAGCTACATCTGCTTTGTTCTAGTGCCAGAAAATATCTATTTTTTAAATTTATTGTAAATATCGAATAGTAATAAAAGAAAGGAAAAGGAATCATGATTTCAGTAAGCTCTAAGGACAGTATAACGTAGTACACATGTCAAGTTTTTAAAATGTAGACATTAGAGGGCAGTGGTTTCTGGCGGTGTCCCCATTCACTTTCTCCATTCATCAGTTAAACTCTCATTCTCAGTCAAGCCGATCACTTAGTCAACATATTTGCATTCACAACTTCAGTTCCTAGGCATTGGTTCAAGCCCTGGGAATTACATAAGGCTTATCTACATAGCAATGTGGCCTTTTCTTGGTAATAACAATTTTTGTTTTTTAATTGAATAGTTGTGTGCTTCCTCCTGTTTCATTTTTTATATTTTCAATACAGATACAACTTTAATTTAATTTTTATTGTTTTTATTGGTGCATTGTACATTGTAGTCATACATCTAAATGGGGTATAAGATGGTAGAGGCATACATGCATATATCACTCATTTAGCCCTTCCACAATTCTCTCCCATTCCCCCCTTCTCAATTTGGCTTAGTGATTGACTTTGATGTGTTTGTGAATGTACATCATGTAAATTAGAGAATTTTCTTCTTTTCCTCTCCCATCCCCCTTAGTTAGGTCACCTCATTTGCTCATCTATAGTTTCTTCTTTTTCTAGAGTTCCTCCTATGACTCATTTTTTCCTTAGCTTCTACATATTAGGGAGAGCATCTATTTCTTCTTTTTTTGTGTGACTGACTAATCTTACTTATCATAATGTTATCCTGTTCCATCCATTTCTCTGTAAATAATGTAATTTTGTTCTTTATGGCTGAGTACCGTTCCATTTTGTACATATAGTATATGTACACAATAGAATTTTATGTTTTGAATTTTCAATAAATGTTTGATTATCCTAGTAATTATGTATAAAATTTTTTAAGATATTTAAATCACAATTATGATAAATAAGTCAAAAAAGAAATTATTGACCCTCAGAACTACATAACTGATAAAAAACTTTTAATGTAATAATTTTTATTTTTATATGTAGTTTTGTTCTAGAAATGTATGACAAGGCAATAAAAAGGATTCTCTTATTTAAATTTTTATTGAGGCATTATAGTCATACATTTTAATGGAGTACAAGATGATAGAGGCATACATATACACATGACTCATTTTGCCCTTCCCCAATAATACATTCTGTTAAATGATTTGCTTTCAAGTTAACATTTTTTAGTGCACTTGGATAATAAATATTCTAACCCATGTATCCCTGCTATTTTACCCCAAATTCTTCTCTAAACCTCTTTCTCCCATGTGCTTTATCACCCTCTCACTTTTCTTTATTTTTCTCTAGAAAAAATCTTTACCACTATTTGAAATTATATATATAAATTTTTTTTTGTTGTATTGGGGTTCCTGGAAAACCTTCTACCTCCGGGCTACACTCCCATACACCTATTTTTTATATATATTTTTATTTGGAAACAGGGTCTCTTAAGCCAGTGAGGCTGGCTTTGAACCTAGGCGATCCTCCTGTCTCTGCCTCCCAAGCGCAGGGATAACAAATGTGCGCCACCACGCAAGGTGAAATTATTTATAATTTAAACACCAAGTCTGTTGGATTATGTCTGGTTTGATTATACATCATCAAAGATCATGACCTGAGGAAAAAGAGATTCAACAAATATCCCTTGAGTGGAGAAATTAATATTGGTTATAGATGGAATAGACAGGAATTCTATATTGAATAAGAGAATTAACAAAGATGGATTTTTAGGGTTCTCTATTAAATCATGAGATTTGAGAATTTACAGTTCAGTGTTAAGATTAGTAATCATAACCATTGCATGACCCTTCATCTATATGGTTAGAATCATTATTGTGTCTGTGATCCAAGGAGGCTATAGTCATATCAAAATAGCACTTGGATTTTTTTCTATTGTTTCATGATGGGTTTCAGTCTTTAAAGATGTCTGATGTAGGCGCTGGGCTTGATGGTGCAGGCTTGTAATCCCAGTGCTTGGGAGGCGGAGACAGGAGGATAACAGGTTCAAAGCCAGCTGCGCTGGCCTATGAGACCCTGTTTCCACATAAGTATAAAAATAGGTCTCGGAGTGTTAGCCCGGAGGTAGAAGGGTTTCCAGGAACCCTAGTACCACCAATAAATAAATAAATAAAAGATGTCTGATGATTTTTTTTTTCCTTTTTATCTTCTGAATACCATTTTACTAATTTTAGATTCCTTCAGTTTCTGCCAGGAGACAAAGATAACATTCACTAAATTGCTTTAATAATGGTTGTTTTTAATGAAATAAGGGAGATAAGTATTGTTAACAAAAACTAGAGGAATGAATGCATGGAGCATGTTAAGTTTCTGAAGACTGAGCATAGATAGAAAATTGGTTTCATATGGCTTAAAGTTATAGACAAAGAAGTGTTTCAAAGGCATTAAAACGAGTAATTTTGTGAATAAAAACTTTTCATCAATTTCCAGAATACTGAAACAAAGTCTTATTGTTTGAAGTTCAAGAAACTTGGTTTGATTTTAGAAGAAATATAAAGAAAAGAGATCCACACATTTCTAATCAATTACCATTTATGAACCTTCACAATTCTGCCAGACAGTGGACAAGGTATTCAAACTGTGTTATTCTCTTTAAATGTTACTAAAGTCCTGTGAAATAAATAGATCAGAACCATTTATAGATTTAGAAACCAGGAGTCAGGGAGATTAAGGAGAAGATGAATCTGGAATCTGGACAAGCCATGCTTCCTACACCATGGACTTTGCATGGTGCAACACTACCTCCTGTGGGATTGGCTGAAATTACACACAGCACTAGAATTCTGTCAAAGATATTAGACTTGGCATAATGTTGCATACCTGTAATCCATCTAATGTAGTAAAAGAAAGGAGATTGTCACAAATATAAGTTCAGCCTGGGTGACTTAGTGAGAAAATTTAAAAGAGAAAATTTAAAAGAGAAAATTTAAAAAAGTCTGGAGTTGTAGCTCTGTTGAAGAAGGCTCTTGAGTACTATAAAAAAAAAGAAAGAAAAAGGGGCTAGGCATATGCCATATATAGTATTTTACCCAGTATGAGATGCTCCACTAAGACAAATATATGTATGTATATATATAATCATAAATAAATATTATAAATCATGTATATTATAAACCATATATGTGGTGTTCATTCTCAGTATATGTGCATATATTATTTAGTGGTATATATATATGTAGAATTATGATTGCCCCTATAATTTCTAAAAAAATCTTTCAACATTTCTACACAAAACAAGCTACTTCTTTTTCTTTGCATTTAAAAGTATCCATTGGGTTTTTCCAAGGTTGTCTCTAAGATTTTGGAGAAATATTCCAAAGGGAGCTTGTCATATCTCATTTCACTACCTGGTGGAATGGCTGTGAGAAACAGCCCAGAGTAGGAGGGCCACAGGTCTCTCTCAGGAGGATATGTCTGAAGAGGAGCTATGTACCATCACGTCTAGTCCATTGTGCCTTCGTGTCTTGTTCAGTCTGTGAAACTCAATAACTCATAGCTAATAGAATGACATATTCAAATGGCATTGAGCTACTTAGTATGTTTTCCCCAGTGCTTCAAGTTTAGAAATCACATGTAAGTTATTACTACAATTATACCCCATCTTCATCTGCCAAATAAAGGGAAATCAATTGAGTCCAGATCTTGACAGCAAGGCTGTTTTATGAAAGATATACTGTCTGTGCCTTCTTTGTACATGAATATCAGAAATTGGACCCAGCGATGCCACATAGATTTCATAAAATGATATTCCACTGTTGAGTAATTCCTAAAGCTACTTGAAATGTGACTGGGGACCTCCAACTCACTCTCCCTTACTCTCATTTCTTCATCTTTGCTTACGTAGATTTTAGACCTGATGTTCTTTCTTAGCTTCTTTTCTTTTTTCTTTTTTTTTTTTGCTTGTTTTTTATTTATGTGTTGTAGTATTTTGTACAAAGGTGACTTCCCATTTGTAATTAACTTAATAGGCACTGTTGGTTGTGATGGCATTAGGAAGAACACAGCAGAGTCACAGGGTCCTGAACAGAATGGGCCTGGCTTCTTCTGAATCCATTACTTATTAGCAGCTGAAGTTAGTGAGGCATGGGCCAAGCTAAGACTCAGTTTCTCTATTACAAAAGTAGGGCTAATTACAGAAATGCCAGATAGAATTGTTATAGACAGGATATAATTCAGGTTGAATCCCTTACCAGAAAATAGGAAGGGCTTCAAAATCTGAAACATTTTGAGCACAAACCTGAATTCAATGGTGGAAAATTCACTCTTGACCCTATGTGATAGGCCCCAGTGAAAATACAGTCACACATACGATACTGTACAAACTCCCTCCAGGCTACGTGTATAATATGTATAGATAACACGGGTGAATTTCGTGCTTAGAGTCCCATCTTTAAGACAGATCATTATGCATATGCAAATATTTCCAAATCCAAAACACCTTCTGGCACCAAGCATTTTGTTTTGTTTTTCTGCGGTACTGGGGATGGAAGCCAGGGGCATTCTACCTCTGAGATACAGCCCCAGCCTTATTTTTATTCTTTATTTTGAAACAGTGTCTCATTAAATTCCAGGGGGCCTCACTACCTCACTACATAGCTTCAGCTTTCCGAGGAGAACCGTGATCCTCTGTTCTCAGCCTCCCCAATGCGGGATTACAAGCGTGCACCACCATGCCTGGCTTGGCACGGAGCATATTGGATGAGGGACTCTCAAGCTGTGTGTGTGTCGAGTGGACTCCTCATGGTAGATGGTACAATTACATAAAGATACAGACAAAAAAAAAAACATTTTGAATATTATGCTAGAAATTGTGCTTACTTTTCTGTCTGTTTTCTCATAAAAATAGTCAAAATGTGGCAAAATGTTTTATCATACCAATTATCAAAAAAATTAGCAAACATTTATGTGTGTATATATAAATATAATATAATATAAAACATAAAATAAACATGCATATAAATATATTTGTGTGATGTATATGTATTTATATACATATACACAGTTTACATATATAAAAATATAATTAATAAAAATGGGAGTAAGAATTTATACTCCTATTAACATTATTAAGGTTTTCAGCACTCTTAACATTCTTGCTCAGTCACAACATATAAGTACTTAATCTTGTTATTACAAATACTGATAATTAATTAATATTTTAATTATAACTAGTTATTCATATATTTTATATGATTATAAGTAAGTATACCTATTTTTATTTGAAAACCGCAGAGAACAAATTTAGAAGTTTTAAGCATTTATACTTCCATAGGCCAGAGAGAGCCACTACTAATATTTTAAAATATGTTATTCTTTTCTAATTTTTAGGTGAAGATCTAGGATTTAATCTAATTTAATGTCAGTGATTATAAGACTTATTATTATTTTCTAAGAAATAGAAATATTGTCACTTAGAAATTTTATTTTTTGTCTTGAAATGGTGCCCCTAAGTTATGTAGAACTTTTCATGGTGATACAATCATTATATATACATAAAAGCAAAATAGATGCCAAGTACATTGAATCCGATAATCTTAAACCTCTCCCTCTCCACAAAGTCCTGGCAGCAGCTTTGGCTCATCATGCTGATGAGTGCACCACAGACAGCAGCATCCTCCAGTGGCTGCTCTTCTGATGTACTTTCAATATTGCATCACAGTAGAATGTTTTAAAGTCATTTTTAAAAGCAGTTAAGTTCATCATGGTTACTGCACGGAATGCATATAACGCATACAGTGACTGAGATGTGCCAGCTTTGTCCATGTCTACAACACCAGGATGTCAAAGTCCACAGTGAGCTATGGAGGAAAAGAAGCATGCTGTAGTGGAAACTATCTACAGCCAAATTAAGCGAAAAGAAGCATACTTTACATAATTTTTCTTTTGGTATGCATAAATTTTATCTTCTTTTTCTTTTCAACATTAAATTGGGAATGTTTCCCAGTATTTTTGAATGCCTTAAAAATTCTTTCTTGCAAAATATTCAACAGATGTTAATCAAAAGCTTAGTTTTTTATTCTTTTAGAAAATTATAATTATTGAAAACACAAATTACAAAAAAGAAACATATTGAAAATTATCCCAACATAAGCAAGGGAGGAAAGGAAGATATTAAATAGTGAACATTTAAATGTGTGCAAATTTAATTTAAAAATCTATAATTGCATGTTGGAATCTCTTGGCTTCTGGAAAGACTATTTTGATGCAACTCTTATTTTTAATTAGATAAATTCATACTGTGAATTGAAAAAAAAGAATTTGAGAGATTCCATGATTTCATAAAAATCTAAATTCAATAAAAGTTTTGAGATAATTATAGAGAAAATTTATTTGAAAAGTTCTACTGTGTAAAAATATTTATCAAAGAGAGAGATTATAAAAGGAGACAATAAGCAGGACACAGTGACACATGGCAGTAATCTCAGTACTTGGGAGGCTTAGAAAGTAGGATCAGAGGTTTAAGGCCAGCCACAGCAATTTAGTGAAACCCTAGGCAATTTAGCAAGATCTTATTTCAAATTAAAAAGTAAAAAGGACTGTGGGTGTAGTTGGGAGGTAGACTGTCACATAATTCAATCGCCACTAATCATATATATATATATATATATATATATATATATATATATATATATATATATATACAAAAACCCCCACACTTATTAAATATTTGGGGTTAAATATTTTTAGAAACCTATACCAAAATACTACTCTTCAAAGATTCTAGCTTTTTTTATGGTAGTGGGAATGGAACCCAGGGGCATTCTACCACCGAGTTACACACCCAGCCCTATTATTTATTCTTTATTTTGAAACAGGGTCTCACTTAATTGCAAAGGGCATCTCTAAGTAGCTGAGTCTGTCCTCGAACCGAGATCCTCTAGTCTCAGCCTCCTGAATGTTGGGATTATAAGCGTGTGCGACCACGCCTGGCAGATTCTCACTTTAATACATTTACTCTCAATTAGCCACAAAACTTAGCATCTTAGCATTTTAGAAAAGGGCTTCAGTGGGCCATGGTGGTGTATGCTTATAATCCCAGCACTTGGGAGGCTGAGACAGGAAGATCAAACAGGTTCAAAGCCAGCCTCAGCTACTTAGTGAGGCTCTGTTTCCAAATAAAGTATAAAATAGGAATGGGAGTGTAGCCCAGAGGTAGAAAAGCACCTGGGTTCCACCCCAGTATGACCAAAACAAAACTAATAATAATAATAATAATAATAATAATAATAATAATAATAAATAAATAAATTTAAAAAGTAAAACAAGAAAAGGGATTAAAATTAAAAATATTCTGGTCTACAGAGAATATTCAAGTAAAATCAATTTTCTAATATGTACATTATAAGCTATAATTTCAAAGAAAACAACAAGCAATTTTATTCAAAAATGATATGGTAATACAGAAAAAAAAGAAATTTTAAGACAAGTGTGATAATGAGGTATATTTACAAAGAAGGTTTAGTGAGGAATAGACAAGAAGAATAGTTATTGTCCTTATTTTGAATATTCAAACAATTTATATCAAGATTTGAAAGAAATACTTAAATGTCCTGTTACTTTTATTTGGGGAAATAATTTTGTTTTCAAAATTGGCTTTATTTATAAGTTTTGAAAAGCCAAGTATTAAGATAAAATGAATTGTTATTTAGTAATTTTTTTAAGGTTTAAAAACTTTCTAGACCTTGCACATAGTCTGATTGATGTGATTTTTGCCCTTTTTCTCTAAAGCATAGTACCATGAGTTTTCTGTCTTTTTCTACCCAATCATGATTATTTTGTTAGAATAGATTCCAAGGAGTAGAACTTCTGAAGCTTAATGCAATAAACATTTTAAAACTAAACTGCATTGAATTCTTTTGAAAGGAGCTCTTTGAATATAAAGAAATAATAGTAATAAAAATCCAATGCATAATTTAAGAAAAAAAAATTAATAGGTTTTAAATAACTGAAAGAATAGCAATAAGGCTTTGTAAGAAGATAATGTTCAGCAAATTATGTGAATAGTACTTGTGAAAATTATTTGAGAATAATTTTGTCTTTTGTTCAGTCAATTATATTTTTAAGTCACAGCAGTCGCTAGTCCTTTCCCATATTTGGGGCATTATGCATAATGCAAAATTATCATGGTGAAGAGGACCCAGATCTTGTCCTTAAAGCATTCTGCTGGCAGTGGCTGTTATGCATACATGGAAATCATAAATGACCATAAGCATTTACAGTTGTTCTAACAAGCACTAGAGGACAACGAGTGACACCCCTTACCACACACACACACACATTGCATAGGGCCCGCTTCAGTAGTGGAGCTGAGTCTTGGAGAGAGTTGAGAAAAGAGAGGGTGGAAACAGAGGAATAACATAGATAGATGGAGTCCTCAGATAGGAAAGTCATGGGTAGTGTGAGGGACAGAGAGACAGCTGTGAAGGTGATCCTAGGGTACATTGTGCTAGAAGAGGATAGAGTCAGTACTGGCATAGAGTGTCCAAAATTGAAGTTAGGTCAGTTTTGCTCACCCTGTGGGGATGATCTCCTTGCATTAAAGTACATGTCTGCAGCTGAGGTGACCACAGAGTTATTATTTCACATTGCATATCCACTGAATAAATATTCAGTGATATCTTATCTGTGTGTTAGATACCATACTGGTCCCCAGAAACAAAGCTTTGGGCACAACAGATAAACATAATGGCAATAAGCAAGCAAAGTCATAGACAATATTAAATAATTTAGTGCTTTTTATCTTAATATTTTATTTTTTCTAACTTGTTTTTATAAAAGCAGTACATGTAGAATTTTATTAAATAAAATAGCCCTACTTTTCTTCACCCTTCATTTTAATTTTATTTTTTAATCTTAAATTGTTCCTTCCATTATTTTCCAATATATTTCTACACTGTGTACTTTTTTGATTTTAACATTTTAGACATTATCTACTATAGAGTCATGGGTTGTTGAGTGTATACGTGGAAGGAATAGTAAAGTGCTTTGATATAAATAAACCAGGCGATTCTTAAGGAATCTTTGGAGCTGAGTATGGTGGTGAACACCTGTAATCCCAATACTTGGGAGACTTAGGTGGGAGGATCACAGGTTTATGGTCAGCCTTAGGAACTTAGTGAGTCCCTTTCATAGCTTAGTGAGACCCTGCTTTAAAATAAAAGGTAAAATAGGGCTGAAAGTATAGCTCAGAAGTAGGATGCCCTTGGGTTCAATTTCCAGCACACACACACACACACACACACACACACACACACACACACACACACAAACCACACACACACTGCTTGGGATGGGATGAGATGTGAACTAAGAGGTCAGGAAAGAGAAATTTAAACCCTGCACAATTCTAAGAGAAATGGAGGCATCTATAGTAACAGAAGAAGGATGGTCCAGGCAGTAGAAATGCAGAAATGACAAATGCTAGCTAGGAGCTGAGTCACTGATGTGAGACATGTAGCATGGTACAGAGTACAGAGCAAAGGACTCTCCCAAACCACCATCGCAGTGTCAGTCTGGTAAGCTTGAGGACATCACAAGGTTTTTCAATAATTTTTAATGCATATTCTGTGTGTGTGTGTGTGTGTGTGTGTGTTTGTGTGTGTGTGTGTGTGTGTGTGTGTGTGTGTGAGAGAGAGAGAGAGAGAGAGAGAGAGAGAGACAGAGAGAGAGAGACAGAGAGAGAGAGACAGAGAGAGAGACAGAGAGACAGACAGAGAGACAGACAGAGACAGACAGAGACAGAGAGACAGAGACAGACAGACAGAGACAGAGAGAGAGACAGACACTGGGGATTGGACCCAGGGACATTCTACCTCTGCGATATAACCCAGCCCTACTTTCTTTTTTCATTTCAAAGTAGGTTCCAGGCTTGCCTGGAAACTGCAATCCTCCCGGCTCAGGCTCCCATGCACTGGGACTACAGGTGTGAGCCACCATGATGGGCTCTTAATGCACATTCTTTTCAGGATGAGTTAAGTTTCTTTTTAGTTATGCATATATCAGTGCTTACTACCATTTTGACTTTGTTTGATTTTGCCTCAGCCTTTTTCTAGGTGATAATTACTTCAAAAATGATTAGTAAAAGGGATTCTGTAGAAAATTAAGAAATAACTGAAACATGTAGACAATTATCCCCTGTATGATATATTCTGTTTGTATATTTAAAAAATAAAGTCTCAGGCAAGGATGTGTAGTTCAGTATGGAGCCTAGAATCAGAATGTATGAAGCTTTGGGGTATATCCCCAGAACTCCCCCAAATAAAAAAATGCCTTCAAATATATTATCTACATATTTCCTACATACATTATCTACATTATTTCCTTCCTGCCTTTCCTTTTTGTTACTGTTTTTATCTGGTCTCCCGAGTTTCCTACAAGTATATTGTACTAGTCTTGCTTATGTCAAATATACTGCTAGCTGGTGCTTTAGAATGCTAGAGAATGGTTTTGCTTGCAGTATGTCAAGGTAATTAATATTGGCTACCCACCAGAGAAAAACACCTTTGAAGTCTTAGTAGTTTTATTAATGCCACAAAGATTTGTTTCTTGAGTCCATAGAGATGTTGTGGGATGGCCATCCGCCATCTTTCATCATGCCATATGGAACACAGGTTTGAAAGATGCAGTGGTGGAAACCAGAGTAGTTGATGCTCACTACTCTTGGCTGCATGGGAGTGTGCACTGGATCAGTCTGCTTTGAGGATTAGAAAAAAATGGTGGCACAGGACAGTTGATGAGAACTGTTTTGCCACCTTCTGCCCATAATTTTCCTTTTATTATTTGTAATTGGTATTTAATTTCAAGGTGTTCTACCTCTGAGTTAGACTCCAAGCCCTAATTATTATTATATTATTATTATTATTATTATTATTATTATTATTATTATTATTATTGTGGTACTGGTGTTCCTGGAAACCCTTCTACCTCCGAGCTACACTCCCAGAGACCTATTTTTTATATTTTTATTTGGAAACAGGGTCTCTTAAGCCAGAGAGCCTGGCTTCGAACTTGTGCGATCCTCCTGTCTCCGCCTCCCAAGTGCGGGAATTACAAGTGTGCACCACCACACCCAGCCCTAATAATTTTTATTTTGAAACAGAGTTTCACTAAATTCTTGAGGCTGGTTTTTACCTATAATCCTTCTGGCTCAGCTTCTCAAGGACTGGAATTATAGTTGTATGCCACAGTGCCCATCTTCACATCTGTCTCTCTGAAACCACCAGCTTCCCCCTGCCCTGCACACTCACACTCCTACACCCTCCTGTCTTTCCTCTCATTGGACATGACACACCATACCAAAATCAGCATGCTTCCGGAAGCTGTGCCAAAGTCAATTCAGCACTGTCACTTGTGACTCCAGCTGTGTGCCCAAGTACACACATACATGTATATCCAGTGTGCAAAGGTAAAACAGGAAGACAAGAGCTGCCCTGGACACAGTATCTATTCAGAGGCTCAGACACGGGGAGACTGTAGGCTTTCGGTCACCATCGTCATCTCAGTGCTTGCTAAAGTCTAGGTTCCAGCCTGTGGAGCTAATAGGATATGGTGGCTGAGATCTATCTCACTGATGGATCCAGTAGGAAGAAGCTAGGTCATTAGGGATGTGCCACTGAAGGGGACATTGGACTCCTTTCTGTCTTTTTCTTTACATCCTGGCTCCACCAGTGAGCAGCCTCCTCCATTACTGTCCCTCGCCATGATATGCTGAGCTGGTGCAGGCCCACAGCCTCATGGTCAAGTATCCAGGGGCTGAAACCTCTGAAACAATAAGCCAAAATGAACCTTTTCCTTAATTAATTTAGTGTCGCCAGGTATTTTGCCTCAGTGTTGGAGCGTTGCAGTCATAGGCTCTAGCCCTTCTGCTAGCCTGCCTAGCAATTGCTGCCATGTCCTCCTACCCACATCATGAAGGTCTGATATACTCCCAGGGAGGCTTCTTTGTCCCCTATAACCCATACCCGCCCTGACACCTCTCTGGTAGCTCTTCCTTTCCTGTTCTTTCCTTGGCATCAGCAGAAATGGATCCTTAGGGATACTCTCGCACCACGGCTCTGAAGTCTTCTCATCTTACTTTCTGTTCAAGAAAGTTGTTGCTATAAAGAACATTTTTTAAAGAGTAAATATTAAAATGTCTTCTTTTATTCTAAATTATGGCACATTTAGTAAGATTACCTAAAATTTTAGAAAGTTTCTGATTGATGGACTTTCAGTACACACCAGGGACTCTATACCCTAAGTTCTTTAGGAATTGTTTATCTAGTATCAACAGCCTCCACCCTCATCATGCCTTCTCTTTCCCACATGGGAGAGGGAAGCTGTGTTGCAAATAACCTATGTGAAAAAATACTATTTATTTATATTTATTTATTTGTACTGGGGTTAGAACCCAGGGGCATTCTACCTCTGACAACCACTCCCAGCCCGAGTTTTTATTATTTTGAAACAGGGTCTCACCAAGTTACAGAGAGCCTCACAAGTTGCTGAGGCTGGCTGCAAACCTGAAATCCTCCTGTCAAGCCTCCCAAGTACTTGATTACAAGCATGTGTCACCATGTCTTACTAATTTTTTTTTTTTTGAAACAGAGTCTTGTTAAGCTTCTGAGGCTGGCCTTCAATCTGTGATCTTCTGTCTCAGCCCACCAAGAACTGAGATTATGCTCTTTATTCTTAATTAGATCTTTTTACTGAGTTGTTTTACCTAAATGATAGGTTTTGCTGGGCGTTTGTTCTTCAAATTGCTTAAATGCCCATTATTTTCTATATATAATGTATTTATTTATTTATATATATTTTGGAACTGGAGATGAAACTCTGGGGCATTATACCTCTCAGCTATACCCCCAACCATTTTTTAATTTTGAAAACAGGGTCTCATTAAATTTATGAGCAGGATCAAAAGAAATTGAGAGATTAGAGAAATTTGGGGGCTTTCTGATTTGTAAAAAAGATAGCTGAATGTGGTGACATATGCCTATATTTCTAGTACTTGGAAGGGTAAGAAAGTTTTTGTGTTTTTTGTATTTTAACTAAATATGTTTGATCTTTTCTTACATAAAGGTATGAACTCTTACCTATGTGCCTTTCAGTATAATCTATCTTGTATTACACTTCAGGTCACCATGAATTATGATTTCTACCAACTTTCAGTCTTAGAAAACTATGAACATTTATAAGGTCTTTTTTTCATTTTACCTAAAGTATGCTGTGTTGTTTATTAGTATGTGTTGAAGAGGTGAAAACTGAACATCATTTTCTGCACTCAGTCCTACAGGGCAAGGTCCCTACCTTGCCAGAGTATTATGGACAATATACATGTACATCTGTGTATTCAGTTTTGGCCTATTGCTAAATTATGATTTTTTAAAATTGATGATTCCACCTTGCAAATTCTATGCAGATGTTAATAGCGGATAGAGCAACAGCTTATCCATGGTAACAGCCATAGAAATTTCTGACCTCTCCTTTGAGGATAGGAGCAGCTAGCTGTTGGTATAGCTCACAACAACTAAGACAGGTGTTCCACTTAGAAGCAAACAGTTGCCAAAATTTCTACTTCTATGTGTTTCTATAAACATTAACACAAAAAACTGTACTTTCTATTTATTTGTGGGTCTAAAATATAGGCTATTGGAAAGAACTGAAAACTATTGAAAGGGCATTTTCTTTGAGCTCAATTATTTTGACACAAGAGGCATGACCTAATTCCTATTTCTGAATCATCATCATTATCATCGTCATCATCATCATCAACATCACCATTTTCTTTGTGCAAGGAACTATGCTCATTGCTGGGGAGAAGTGCTAGACAAAGCCTCTGATTATAGAAATTGCTCTTGCAATGGGAATGATTAAGAAAACAGTTAAACAAATCATCAGAAGCATAAATTATTGCAATTACTATGCTAAGAAGTAGAGTAGGTTGTGAAGAAAAAATTGGTGATTTGAGCACTTGACCAAGACTCAAGATTAAGAAAGACTTTTTTGAATCAATGACCATTATGTTGACATGTGGCACAGAACAAAAAATTGCCACAGGGAGAAAAGTGGACTAATGGATATATAGAGGCAATGGATGATGTGAAAACTCAAAACCAGGAGAAGCCCCTTAAAACTGTAGTAGATAGCCAGGTTCAGTGGTGTACCTGTGTAATCCCAGTATTTGGGAGACTGAGATTAAAAGATTGCAGGTTTACATCCAACCTCATTAATTTATGAGGTACTCAGCAATGTAGCAAGACCCTGTTTCAAAATTAAAACAATACAAAAAGGACTGGGGGTATAGCTCAGAGGTTGAATACCATTGAGTTCAATTATTATTACCAACAAACAAACAACAACAAAATTGTAAAAATTTAGAGGAGTCAGGTAGGGAGGAACCAAATCCTTGTGCTATTGACTGCAATGTATGTTCTGAGATCAGTGAAGAGCTGTCAACAGGAGTGTGGTGAGTGGTATAAACAGATGCCTTCTTTCAAAATAACATTTTGGTTATGGCACCAGAAACAATGAGGAAGCAATGGATGGTGTCATCCCTTGGTCCATGTCTGCCATGGTGGAAATGTGGTCCCAAAAGTCATGTGTTGAAAATTGTTTTAGGTAGAAGTAACCTGTTTAAAATCTCATTTATTGATATTCAGGGTTGATATAATTGAGTTGTGAATGTTGTAATTCCAGAAATGGATAAATCTACTATAATGAATTTACCTGGGTAGTACCAGTCAGGCCAGTAGAGTGTGGCTGAAGGATGCAGTCCCTGGGGTGTGACTCTGGAGATTACAAATGGCTCCCCTTGCCCCTGCTTTCTCTCTTGTTTCTGGCATCCATGACGTGAGCACAACTTGTGTGAAAGAAAATAAATATTATTTCTTCTAAGTTACATGGTCAATATTTTAAATTATAGCTGCAGGAATGCTGATGGATATAGAAACTTAATTCCTAGTGTAGCGCTATTGAAAGGTGAGACTCTTGAGAGGTGAAAAACTGCTCAGGTCATGGAGAATGCAAAGTCATGAACAACTTTATGCTGTTATGGCAGGAGTGGACTATTGATCCGGGGAGACCCTTGACTTCCCAGCCTCCAGACATATAAGAATCAAATCTCTTCTTTTGATAAGTCACTCAGTCAGGTATCCTGTTTTAGCAGAACAAATGGAATAAGACCCGGCCTCTATAAGAAAGTGGCTAGAGACTTTCTAGTTTAATTCCTCTTCTTCCAAAGTGTTCATGGGCCCTAGGTAATTTTTGGAAGCTCACCTCAGTCATTTCTTTGCTCATCCAATCTCCTCTGTGTACTCACCCTATGCAAGGCCAATTTAGGGAGTAGCATCACAGCCCAGTCCCCAAGAACTCCTTATTGGCAGGCAATTGTCTGTGGGATTGGGTGCTATTCCAGAGGGATAAGGAAATAAGCAATGGCTCCCTTACCAAGGACATCTGAACAGTAACTGAGAGATTGGGATATACTTCTCTGATATCATGCTGTAGGTATGTAGAATTAAGGGAAAAATAAAAATTAGCCATGCATTTCCATTGAGTGTTGATTGTTTCCCACAAGCTGTCAATTTCAGACTTAGAAAAGCTGAAGGCAAAACCACAAACATTATTTTTTTAAATATAATGAGCTTAATTAAATTATAACAGTCTAGGAGAAAAATAATTGTGTCTTTATGACTATGTTTTGATTATTAATTTCCTGTGGGGTCTGCATCTATTGATTCTACCATCTATAGATCAAATACAAAACATAAAAAAGGGTTTCTCTCAGTGGTTGAGTCTCACTAAATTGTTGAGGCTGGCCTCCAATCTGCTATCATCCTGTCTCAACTTCCCAAATGCTGAGATTAAAAGCATGTTCTACCACACTTGGATGATACCATTCTGGAAAGAGTAATTATAGGTAGCAGAATCTACAGATTGAGAAGGTGGGAACACAGGGTCCTGCTTTCTGAGCTAAAATGTTAAGCCTGAAGATGACTAGGTATCTGCTGATAAACAATAAAAATGGGAAACAACAATGCTTAAGTGGCCAGACCATCTGGTTCTTGACTTTCTTTATTTCCTTGATGGTACCACATAACTTGAGCAGTCTTCTCTAGAACCTGGTAGGGCAGTGGTTTTAAGTGCAGAATGTCAAAGCCTTGCCACCTGTAGACTTGCTGAATCAATGTGAAATGAAAAAAAAAATGGTTCTGAGGAACTAGGAGACATTAACAGTTAGAGAAACACTATTGTGAACATTTCAGTTTCAGGCACATGCTGCAGATAATGGAAGAGGACTGAGAGCACACACCACACTTAGCTACAATGTTAATGGAGCCAATTCTTCAGCAAGCCATGACCACAAACAAAATGATTTCAAGGACCTACATGAATGTGTGTCCCCTGCCTGAAAACTTGCCAATATTGGAATGTTTTGTGGTTTTGATTTGTTGTTGTTGTTTTGCATGTGATTCTGAGGACAGAACACAGGAATTTTACCTCTCAACTACACCCTCAACCCTATTTTTATTTTTTATTTTAAAAAAGCTACGCTAAGTTGTGTGTGTGTGGGGGGTCTCTAAATCACTGAGGATGGAATTGAACATGATATCTTCCTGTCACAGCCTCCCAATTAGTGGAATTACAGGACTGTGCTAGTGTGCCATCTTTGGAAGGCAGGAAAGGAGGAAGGAAGAAAGGAAGGAGGGAAAAAAAGAAGGAAGGAAAGGAGAAAGAAAGAAAGAAAGAAAGAAAGAAAGAAAGAAAGAAAGAAAGAAAGGGAGAAAGAAAAAAAGAAAGAATAAAATTATTTTGTTGCATATTATAGGCCAGTGCCTGCCATGAGCTCATATACCTAGGGTGCGGGTCTTGTTTGCCTGCTCATCCACAGCCTCAACTCAATCCCCAGCCCTTTTCCCAGAATACAGCTGGATTCACGCTTGATTCTTTAAGACCAGCTTACCTAGGAAATTAAACTTATTCTACTTCCATTTCCTTTGGCACAGTCAATCCCAATGCTGCAAACTAAAATCAAGCCAGATGTACTAAGAATTTTATTGACTATTTTATGCAACATGCTGAATTACCAGAAGGCTCAAACTAAATTAATCACAAATTAAATCATGGGAGATTTAAGCCACAGACTATTTAAATAGGCTTAAAAGGTTACAGAAGGAGAACAAGATCTTTTTGAGTTATAGAAGAAGTTAAGCTAAATCAAGAAAGGAAGAGTTGCCTCTTGACCTGCAGATTTATCTCCTAAATGAAATATGAGCTGTTTTATTGCTTTGGGAATTAAAAAATGAACTTATAAATATACATATTGTACTGAAAAACTCTCTTGTAGATTTATAGAATTTTTAAAATGGATGCTTTGAGAATTAGGGGAAGATCATGTGTCTATGGACCAGACAGAACTGGCTTCACTCCCCATTAACCATGTGCTTCTGTAATATAGGAGGCAAGCTGCTTCTGGGGTCAGAGTCAGGTTCCTTAGGTATAAAATAAAAAATTGTAATGAAATCTATAAAGGGCTGTGGTCCATTTAAGTGAGAATATTTACTATAGAGGCTGGCATGTACTTTTGTTATTCAGGAAAGGAGAATCCATCTTATTGGGGAGGAAGTTGATGGGAGAATCATGGCATGGCTGGAGATCATAGGATGCTAGGGAATATCGAATTTCCAAATCCATTTTAGTTGAAAATTAAAGAGCCACCTTTATGTTCACCTTTCAGATGTGTAGGCAGCCCATAGAGTAGGAAAGTTAAATATTTTCCACCTTTGTTATGCAAGGGAGAACAAGATCAATGAGGTTATATGATGACTTGAAGCTTTGGCTAGTCTATGGCAGAGTGAGGGCTAAATCTCACTGCATGAGATTCTGGGCCCTCTAATCTAAACTGTACTTTCCACTGGGTGAAAGTTACTTTGACCTCAAGTCCATTCTGTCTATGTATCGCAGCAGTCTGCACCAACTAAGTCTCCCACCCAGATAATTCAGAAACAGATGATAGAAAAAGCCTCTGGGAAGAATCAAGAGGATATTAGCCCCACAATGCAAGAGATGTTATCTACTGCAGAAGTGTCAGAGGGATCTGTCACAGTGACTTTTAGGTAGTTCACTGGTTTTATCTGTTGGGTTAGTCGATAAGCCTGTGCTTCTTATGTGACATGGCTAAGATTGGTCAGTTACACAGTTGGTCTACTCTAGGCAATTTTCTCTCTTACCTTTTATGAGCATTGTAGTCAGGTAGGTTCAGGTCAAAGAGTTGTTATCACATGTTAATTTATACATAAGAATCCTCTGTGGGGCTTACTGAAACTTTAGATTTTTGTTTCCACAATCAGAAACTAAGTTTTTAGTCTGTGGTCAAGGTGTTTCCCAAGTCCCTGTGTTAATATTGATGTAGGAATCTGAAGGCTATACATTAAGAATTCTGAGTAGATGCTGAAGAGAAGTGTGGGATTGTGCGAAGACATGTGCCAAAGTTTTCTGTGCTTGTCTACTCGTGGTTGTGTGCATGCCTTTGTGGGTAGGAAAGAAGGGAAGGCAAAGATGTTATGCTAAGTAAGAAAAGATGCACATATGTGGAGCTTCTTATCTACCTAGTGAGTGCTAAACTTCCTCTTTGCTAATAAGAACCTTTATTTCTTCATCCCTTCTGAAGGAAAGGTCAAGACTGGCTAGAGCCATAACTTCCCATTAGAGTTTAATTCTCTCCCCTCCTCCACTGTCCCCTTTATTGTACCCAGCCCCGCCCTTAATGAGCCCTGAGAGAGAGTAAGAAAGAAAACAGGCCTCATCAATTTCCATAATGATTCTTTCAAAAGGCTTTTTTTTAATTTGTAATTTTAGATCTTTTCAAACACTGTTCCTATTAGAAGGTTGTCAAAGGCCCCATGGGGTTAATGGAAACTCTCATTAAGAAAAATAGAGACGATTTCAAGGACAATGTCAACTGTCATAAAAAGAGCCATCTTTTAGAGCTATGGGTAAGTGGAGGAAGTTTCTTTGCATAGTTAACCCCACTTGGGAAGTGAGGTTTGTAGGAGCTTGGCTTACCCAGATATGCTGAAGTTTGAATACTGATACTTATCAGTCCCACACCCTAGTAAAAGCATTGTGTGCTCTAAAGATAGTGGCAACTCTTACAATTTCCTTACTGCTTCATTTAGAATTATGTATGAAGCCAGGCATGGTGCTACAAGCCTATAAACCCAATACTTGGGAAGTTTAGATAGGAGGATCCCAAGTTAGAGACCAGTTTCAGCAAATTATAGAGATTCCTAGCAATCTAGGGAGACGCTGTTTAAAACAGAAGATAAAAAGGGCTATTGGTGTAACTCAGAGGAAGAATGCCCCGGGATTCAATCCCCAGTATCACAATCAATCAATATATCAATAAACAAAATTAAGTATTAAAAGTAAAATTGTCTATAAAACAATTCAGCATTGCTTCATATTTAGAAAGACATTCAACAACCAACTCCTGATCACTCTGATAATTCAAGAGACATTTAGACATTACCTTTCTCATAAAAGTTCTTTCAGCAGAGCTGGTCTTTGTTCCAACATGAGAAAGCAACCCTTCTTTTTCGCTAGTCTTTGACGATAACTTTTTCTCCTTATACTATATATAATAAGCTATCGTTTTTTGCTAGCTTTCTTTGCCTTCTGACCTTTCTTGAGCATCCATAAAAAACACCATTGATCAGGTGGCTTAAACCAGAAAGGTCCCTTGCAGAGGGACACCTTGTTACTATGTCCCTCGGCAGCTGCCTTATCTCCTGCCCTGCAGGGCAGGTAGGAGAAGGGAGGGGAAGGGAGAGAAGAAAGAGAAAGACTGCTTCATGTTTTATAAAGCCATCCATCCCATGAGAATACAACCCCACCTTCATAACCTCATTTAGTTCAAAGCTAATTATCTAACAAAACCTCTATCTCCATATAGGGTTACCTTGAGGTTTAAGGCTTCATTATATAAATTTGAAAAAGACACTCTTTAGTCCACCACACTACTTAATTCATAAACTACTGTCATCAATTTTCCAATGTTCCTACAGAAAAAGTAAACCATTTGTACATGTCACTCAATAGTCATGTATGCATATAATCAATAAAATCTTCTTTATGGCCTAGGCTCTGGAATTGGCCAAATTAATAAAACTGTCTTCAATCCCTTAAAATATAATCATACAGACACTAAAAACAAGCAATAAAATATTGTAGATATGCTCATAGAAGTATGGTCAGGGAACTCTAGAGTCAAGAGAGGAGATGCCCAACTGTGAATGCAAATGAAGAGTCCAGGGAGTGCTGAAGTAGCAGTAGAAAGCCAGGTGGACAGCCGACTGTAGGTGAACCAGAAACTGGTCCAGGGCAGGTTACAGGTCACCTGCAGACAACTGGAAGGCCTTAGGATGGGACTGGAAGCCATCAAGCTGGCATTCAGACAGGGGCTGGTCTGTGGAAGAATTTATCTTTCTGGTTGAAAAGCAACTTCTTTGTCTTTGAAGGCATCAATTATCTTTTAATCTTAAAATACAGAGATTGAAATGAAACTTGAGTTGCAGATACTTGATATTGGAGCAAAAGTTTTTTTTGGCAAGTGAACAGAAAGTTTGTACCACATCTTCTGGTGGTCAGGCTTTTGGTCAGGGATCTCTTGGCAAATAGGACTCAGGGCTCTGAATGTATCTGGAATTACTATGACTGCATGTATGACAATACTTCAGGAATGGTTGTCACTGTTTTCCATTAGCTATGCCAACATGGCAGGATTTAAGAATCTCTCAGGCTTACATATTCAATTCATACCATAAATAGTCTAGGCAGTAACTCCCCTCTGTTATCACAAAATTAATCACCAGTCAGGGACAACTGAAAAAAGTCTTTTAAGTTGCTTGTCAGGTATCAGATCAAATATATTTTTAACCAAAAAAAAAGCAAGTGTTATGAAGTATCAACTACTATATAGGAAAGTTTAAATATATGTTTCCAACAATTGAAGTTCATTTGACAGAGGGCTACATAACAGACCAGAGACTCACTTGAGAAAGGTAGGAGCAACAGCCTTCAGTAAGGAGAGCCTCAGCAGTGTGATTTCTATTGGCAGAATGCTCTGGAAATACAAAGTCCAGCCTTTGCTCTCCATTCTTCTTTCTTTTCGTACATTTATTTATTTATTTATTTATTTATTTATTTATTTATTTAGTACTGGGAATTGAACCTGGGGCATCTTACCTCCGAACTACATCCCCAGCTCTATTTTTTATCATTTATTTTGAAACAGGGTCTCACAAAGTTGCAGAGGCCTTACTATGTAGCTGAGGCTGGCCGCAAAACCATGATCCTCCTGTCTCAACCTCTCAAGTACAGGAATTACAAGTGTGCGGCATCACGCTCGACTTTTTCTACATTTATATACATTTCCTTTTTCTTCTAACCTCACAAAATAAACTAAAAATCTGTCTTTGTTCTTTGAAACCTCTGACCCTTGTCACTTAGAGTACTATGTTTGTGAAGTTACCTGGATCATTTTATTTGTGTCCATATAACAAACTGGGAGTCGGACATAGAAGCCAGGCGGTCTGTATTTACCATGGGTAGTTTGTTTCCAGAGGAAAATGAGATGCTGCATCATACAGACCCTGCACACTGGATTTGCAAGGAGCAATGAGATCCTGACTCCTTATTTTCTCTAGTTTGCAGACATAACACCTTGGCTTCATCTGAATTACAAAATGCGGAGTTTCTATTTGCATTTTATTCCTAATTTTCTTATTTCTCAGCCTGCAGTTTCACGGTTTGGGAGAGTAAAAGAAACATAGTTCAAATTCGTGCTTTGCCAAAGCCAGTAAGAATAGCTATTTCTCCTTTATTTGTGGCGACTTCTTGAATATCTTTAATGAGCCCTGGGAGAGTCATGTTTTATCTTTCGGAACATGTGCAATATGAACTGATTTGTGATTTTAATTAAGGAGTATTTGCAGGTACCATGGATATAATGATTGTCTTGTACTTAGAGATCTCAACTTGATCATGCCTGTCTTGTCAAAATTTGAGCTCAGGAATCTCATTTTAACTTCTTAAATTTATATTTATATTTTTTTATTTGTAAAAGTAACACATGTTTACTTTATATAGTACAAAATATACACGAAAGAAAACCAAATTACCTTGTTATCAGACCATATCTGTGGTGGTTATGAAAATAGCTTTAAACTGGGCATGGTGGCACACACTTGTAATCCCTGCGCTTGTGAGGTGGAGACAGGAGGATTGCAAAGGTTTGAAGCCAGCTGCGCTGGCTTAAGAGTCCTGTTTCCAAGAATAAAAAAAAGTATAAAATAGGTCTGGGAGTGTAACCCGGAGGTAGAAGGGCTTCCCGGAAACCCAGTACCACCAAAAAGAAAAAAAAGAAAAGAAAAAAGAAAGAAAAAAAAAAAGAAAATAGCTTTATAAGCTAGAAGGGGTAGTACATACCTGTAATCTCAGCAACTCAGGAAGCTGAGACAGGAGGATCCCAAACTCCAGGACATCTCTAGCAACTTAGCAATAGTTGCTAAGTTTTTTTTAAATAAAATATAAATAGGGATGAAGTTGTGTGTGGTGACAAAACTTGCAATCTCAGTATTTAGGAGACTCAGACAGAAGCTAAGGTCAGCCTTAACAACTTTATGAGAACCTCAGAAATTTAGCAAAACTCTGGTTCAAAATAAAAAATAAATAAAAAGGGTTCGGGGTGTACTTAGAGGTAGAATGTCCCTGGTTTCAGTACCAAAACACAAGAAAATAGGCTGATGATGTAGCTCGGTGACAGAGCTCCCTTGAGTTTAATCCTTAGTACCATATCGTTCTGCCCAACAATCATCTTATCCATTCATTCTTTCATCTACCCACTCATCAATTTATCCCCTTATATCCTGCTTTCTGTCAGTCTACTTTACTTATCTTACTTTTTCATATTTAATAAAATACATATATATATATATATATATATATAGCATATATATAGTATGTGTATATATATGTGTGTGTGTATGTTTCTTAGTGACTATGGCAACTTGTACTTTGATATATATATGTATTGTACTGAGGATTGAACCCAGGAGCATTCTACCTCTGAGCTACACCTCCAGTTATACTTTATTTTTTAGTTTGATACAGAGTCTTACTAGGTTGGTGAGGGTCTCACTAAATCTCTGAGGCTGGCTTCAAACCAGATATCCTCTTGTCTCCATCTCCCAAGTACTAGGATTACAAGTGTGCATCATCACATCTGGCCACAGCTGGTACTTTGAGAATATTTTCAAGTGCTGTATATGTAGGAAATTACCCAGGATGTGCATATAGTTTATGTATATGCACATACATAACGTGCACAATGAGTATGGCAGGAGAGAGCATCCCTGCGTGGTTGGTGAGTTTGGGCTTCTGCTTTTCTTGTGCTCTCCTTTCTCCTCTCGAGGAAGGCTGGATTACATAATGTGCATCACTTAGGAGTTGAAAGTGAGCTCACAGAACAGCTGTCCTGTGCTTTTCAGATGTCTAAGATTCCAAGGAGGTGCCTCAGGGGTTGCTGTGGGCCTAGGGAGAAGCCTGCAGAACAAGGCTCCTCTCTGGAGCTGCTCCCCTTCTCTGCTTTATAAATAGTGTCAGGTTTCATAAGATGATATTTTATTTTATTCTATTTATTTTCATGTGAATATTTCTGCTGTGTGAGAAATTTTTGAATGCTGCTGATCTTGTTTCACATCTTGCTCAAGGTGCCTGCCCTCCTAAGTGGTCCAGACAGGGGACTCTAGGGTCCACCTTTGCTCTCTCAGTGGTTTTCAGCTCAGTGGTCAAGTGCACCACCCCTTGCTCAAAGCCTGAATAATTTCAGAGAAAACCAGCTCTCATGCCACAGTTTGCCATGTTAGGAATCCAGGAATATATTCTCTATGTGTCAAATGCAAAGAAAATATAAGAAAATGTTTTCTGTGAGCTTCTTGGAAATAAAATTCTTTTTAATACAAGAAAGAGAAAAAATAAATAAACACAGAAAAGATGCCTCTTTTTCTATCTGCTGTTGCGAGACCTGAATTAACTGCTGTATCTTCCCAGTACAAGCCAGAGGATGAGACAGATGATACAGAGGAGGGTGGACATGTGGAAACAAACTCCACTTGAGATTCAGCTACTCTCTAGCCTTCCCAGGCCCTAGTAGCAACTCTCAACTCATTATCTTTTACTTTAGGTAGGAAAGGACAGTGGATACTGTATGTACTCACTAACCAGTGGATGAGTGTATAGAACCCTTCTTGGTCCTGAAGACCAAAAATTCTAGAGAGGGTAAGTACATCAGTCAGCTAGTTGTTACTATTGCAAAATACCTGAAGTAATTAGCTTAAAAGGTTGATTTTGCATCACAGTTTTGGAAGTTGCAGTACATGATCAATTGGTCTCATGGCTTTTGGGCCTGTGGCAGTGCAGCACATCATGGTAGGAACACTTGGCAATACCATTCATCTCATCGCTAAGTAGAGAAGAAAGATGTGTGGAAGGAGAAAAGAGTAGGAGGAGAAGGAAGAGGAGGGGAAAGGAATCAGGTCTCACTTTTCCTTCCCAAGTCATATCAACCTAAGGCCTCTCATTAGCTACCACCTTTTAGAGTTGTCAACACCTCACAATAGTATCAAGTCAGGGAAAAGTCTTTCACACATGGGCCTTTGGGGGACACTCAAGATTTAAACTATAGCCATTAGTAACTTACTAGGTTTTTTCAGAAGGAGTTAGGCTGGTATTAAAGACCCAAGTGTGATTGCAAGTGAAATTAATTTTTTTTTTATGTGACAGTAGTATAATCCTTCTATATCTCAATTATTGTATTGATGAATTGATGATGATAGTAAGTTATAGGATTGCCACATGTTCACACTAAAGCATGTAATGCACTGCAGGAAATGTCAGATGATTTTCTTGTATTCATGATAGCCATGTAGACTAGTCAGAGTGTTGGTATAGTCAGTCTTTATTATATGCCAGGGTTTGTACTAAATACTCCACTTTCATGCACACATATCAGTGTTTCTGGCCAAGAATCTGACTAATCACATTAAGTGGCTTCAACTAAAATTATAACTGGCTTTTCATTTTTCAGGGGAGACTTTATCTTGATTTAGTAACAAAATGAGTTCTTGGAAATAATGGTAATAGTCATACTTTTCAACTCTTTTGAAATTGAAATTATAATCTGTGCTCTTTTATCCAATTTTATAGATTTAAAAAATAAAATATGCAGTGGTTAAGCAAATTGTCACAGATCACTCAACTTTTAAATGGTAAAGCTGAGACTGAATGAGGCTCTACCTCTGAAGCCCCTGCTCTTAACCACTCAGTTAATTATCATTTGCAAAAAATGCCCATTATGTCTCCTGTCACCAACCTGACAGTTCAAGTAATTATGTAACATACCTTCTTAAGAGAATAATTAGAGCATCAAAATGAGTTGAACACTTTAAAGTAATTTTTTAAACAGAGGTGGGGGGGAGTATGTTTTCTACATTTCCTATTTCTATAATTCCCGAGGAACGTATTATTTGGTCTAAAGATAAATTAGACACTTATTAAAGCCTAACAATTGAAAAAGGCATATATGCTCATTTGGAGACCACTGATCTCACTGAAATAAAATACATACACATCTATTCAAATTCACACAGACACAAGTATGCATACATATAAAGGTGGCCTACCAAGGAAGGACACCTACTATGGGCCAGAGCCTATGCTGGAGATACAAAGCTGGAAGTATGCTAGGCACAGAAAAGTATAGATAGTATCCTTATTTTCCTTATTTCCTTCTGTATTTATTTATTTATTTATTTTCATTTATTTTCTTCATTCTTTTTTTTTTTTTTTTTTTTGGTGGTACTGGTGTTCCTGAAAGCCCTTCTACCTCCGGGCTATACTCCCAGACCTATTTTATATCTTTTTTTTTATTTGGAAACAGGGTCCCTTAAGCCAGCGCTGCTGACTTGAACCTACGCCATCCTCCTGTCTCTGCCTCCCAAGCGCAGGGATTATTACAAGCGCGCGCCACCATGCCCGGCTTTCGTTCTTTTTTTTTTTGAAATTGTAGTACTTAGTACATTTGATAAAGTTGAGAGCTGAAATGTGTGCAAGGCTTTATAGAATAACTGAAATGGAACACTTTCCTCGAGGTTACTTCCATTGGCATTGCAACAGGATTATGAAGACCTGAGGAGACTTCTCTACAGAAGTGACATCAGCGGAGGACGTACAGTCAGCCCTAACCAGAAACAGAAGCGCTCTCTCTCCTGGTTCTGTAATGCAAGGCCTCAGTAGGATTATGGGTCAGATAGACTTCAATAATCAAAAGACAGAGAGAAGCACACAGAAGACAAATCATATAGCCGTTCTTGGCCATGGAGAGAGCTGATGTTTTCCTGTTAAAGTTTTCCTGTTAAAGTTAATATTGGATGGACAGAAAGGCACCAACTCCTTCTTCACCTATCTTAAGTATAAGAGTTAAAAATCCTGTAACAGAAGACAGGTTAATAATAGAAACCATTATAAATCTACTTAATCCAAACTTAATGTGACATAGGTCCTTCAGACACGAGACTCAAAGATTCAGGACAAACTACTTTTATGGTCAGTTTTGCTGTACAGTCGTCAGGTGTGATTGGGCCAGCAGTGTGCCCTAGTGGTAGTAGAGGAAGAAGCCAATCTAGGCCTGTTTGCCAAGAGCCTTCTGGATTCTGGGTGCAGCAGTCTTTCCTCCAGCAAATGGGGCAGGACCGCTCGGGTGAATGTCTTTCAGGAACAAAGGAAAAGACTGACTTCCCTAGGTTTTATGGCTTGCTTTGGGAGAGAGGGATTATACTTTCTTTGAGTTTCTTTGAATAAAAGGAATTCTGTTTTCTTATGACTCACTGCAGGGGGTAAGGAGTGGGAGGACTCCAGGAGAAAAGGAAGAAAAACCTCTGGGTCTTGAGGTCTCAGTCCAAAGTACTCATCACATCATCAAGCAGATATATTCATAACACTGATTTTTACAAGTCTATGTGCTAAAAGTATGGCTTATGAAATTAGTCATTCATCTAAGTATGTATGAATCAGTCTCACATGCTAGGTACAGTGTATAGACTTACGATTAGGAAATTATGAGATAATAATATTACTTCATGTGGTGCCATCAGGATTTATCATTTTTAAAGAATGCGTAAAATTCTATTAAGCTTAATTGTTGAAGCTATTAATAAACCAAGGACAAATTTGGGAAATAGTTTTACAGGTCATGTCTGACAGTAGAATGAGAATCTTTGTAAAATCCTGTGGTAGAATCTTTTGCAGTATTTTGGCTTGTTACAGTTCTAATCACTGGCTATACAGCTAATTCCTAACCACAAGGATCTTTTCTCTTCTTCCATGACCTCTCTATTTCAATCAGTTTGACATTTTTACCTCTTAAATAAGGTCCTATCCATTCCTCCTTAAGCCAGCTACCACCCCCACTATTGTCACTCTAGAATTCACATAGTCCTCATCTTTCAAGATTCAGCTTCTCACCTGGATGTGGTGGTGCATGCTTGTGCATCCAGTACTTGGGAGGTTGAGACAGAAAGAAGGATTGGAGATTTGAGGATAGCTTCATCAAGTAGTGATTCTTACCAACCTAGGGAGACCTTATTTCAAAATAAAAATAAAATTGGGCTGGGCTCTAGCTTGGAGGTAGAATGTCTCCAGATTCAATCACCAATATCACAAAGGCAAAAAAAAAAAAAAAAAGTATTCAGCTTCTCATAAAGCTTCCCTGTGCCATGTCTCCTTCTTGGGAAGATATTATCACTCCCTCCTTTAGTCCCACACCCCAAGTTCTCAGGACAGCTTCCATTCCCTGTCCTGCTCTACCTAGGCCCTGCCTCTTGAGAGGAGAGATGGTGCTGTTCACTTTATCTCTTTAACTGTGGGAGCTTCACAGCTGGACTCACAGAGTTCATCATTAGCTCAAGCTGGCTGAACAAATGACAGGATGCCTATCCCACTTTCCTCGCTGAGCTCTTTGATTCTTTAAGTCATGATTCCTATAAATTTACATGCTGGATGAGAGTAAGTCCAGAGCCCACAGCAGTTTTTGCTTTTGGGGTTCTTAGTATGTGGATGTGATAAGTGGGGATAATATGTGCAAACAGCTAAGTCTCCACATGGTACCAAGGAAATGGGAGTTTCTTATTCCATGTTAAATGTCTCCAGGACTCTTTCCCATTAAGGTTGTCTCTTCTGGAAACACGAAGAAAAGGAGAATTCTGATTAGGTGGTTTGACACACAGGGTCATGATCTCCTATTTCAATTTAGCTTGGCTTTCCAAGGTATACTGGACTCATGTCCAGACTTATGTCATTTATTTTGGCAGTGCTGTCTGTTTGGTTTAAATTAGCATAGACTTCTGTTTTAAATAATACAATCACATTTATTCCCTCCATCTTCATTCTGTAAGTCAAGGTTTTGAACTTCAGAACGCTGGACATTTTGAGCCAGATGTCTATTGTGAGACTGTCCTGTGCTCTATAAGAGGTTTAGCAGCAGCCCCAGTTTCTAGTCATTAGATGGTGATAGTATCTCCCTCCCTAGCTATCATATCTGAAAATTTCTTCAGATATCATCAAATGTCTCCTGGGAGATCAAATCACCTTCAAGTAAAACCCACTGCTGTAAAAATAAAAACACTACAAAGATCTGGTAGCTATCCCTTGCAATTAATTGCACAGGCTTATGGCCATATTTTAAAAAGTATACATAATAGTTTGGTTATTTTTTTTTATACCTGGGACCGTAACATACCCCTTTCTGCTTTCTTTAGTTTGGTGGATATGACACCAACTCGGTCCTTCTTAAGTGTTCACACAGTCTTCCATGAGTTGTTAAATAGTGTTCCCCTGATGTGAATTCCCTTGTTTAGACTCTTTCAGTACAATCACATGAGGCTTTTAAAATGTTTCAAACTCTTTCAAATGTTACTGGCTGCTTGTAGATCCTGTGTGTTCACCTTCCAAACAGAACATTCCAAATACAGTGACTGGTGGACTCTGCATTTCTGATGACACATTTAGTGTCCTCTGGTTTTAGAAATGTACCACAGTGAGAGAGGAGATTGATAGTGAATGGCTGTTGGGTTTAGTGTAAGGGGCATTGGAATGTTCTGAGAAGGATATGGGCATTGCTCCTTCCAGGACTTGGGTGAGCAGTGGTTGTGGAGCTCTGTAAGGTCTTCAGGGCAGCCACTGAGGAACAGCTCCACTGCTGCAGAAGCAATTCCCATGCAGCCAGGATTCAAGGGAGCCCAGCGATGGAGCTAGAGATAGAGGAAAGGATGAGAACTCCTCTTACCTTTTGTTTTATTTTATATTACTCTTATTATCTGACACATGTGAAAATATGATTTTATTTTGAATTTTTTTAAATACTTTTTATTATAAAATAGTATATACTGTTAAAAGAAAATTTAAAAATTAACATTTTCTTAATTACAATTAAAAAAAAAACTTTTTAATCCCCCTATTTAAAATCTGAAAGTGCTCATATGGCTTGAATAAGCAATTATTTTTCTGTTAATTTTTACAAAAAAAATCTCTAAGATAATAAATTATTTTATTTATTTATCTTTTATTATTATTAGTGGTGGTAGTACTGGGGATTGGATCCAGGGGCATTCTATCTGGGGCTATACTCCTAGTCATATTTTATTTTTTATTTTGAAACAGGGTCTCACTTTGTTGCTGAGAACCTCCCTAAGTTGCTGAGGCTACCCTTAAGTCTGCAATCCTCTTTTCTCAGCCCCTCAGGTACCATGCCTAGCAACAACAAAATATTAATTTGTTGGATAGCAAACCCAGACTTTGTCAGAGCCTGGCACATGTCATACAAGAGCTGCACTTACCTCCAGTGCTTCTGAAAGTTAGGGATTTCAATCATAAGAAATAATTAGTCAATTACAAGCTTGAAAGTTTTCCTCTACAGATACAAATAATAACAAATTGGGACCATACATGTGTGTATAAAAATAGTCTTGTACGAGAGCTTCTTTGACCTTGCTTGGGGAATCTTAGCTGAAAGCCTGACCACAGATATGGTATATGATGGGCTGCTTTTCTATGACTTCCCTGCACAGTTTGGGTTTTCTGGATAGCACTTGCACTCCACTTGCGTCCTCTGCTGAGTATGCACACATGCTTGTATGCTGCCCCTCTAAAATCCCAGAACTCAACGATGCTTCTTCAATAAAGAGTAACTGAAAAGCTAACATTCAACAAGTTCTGCATTTGATGTGTGTGTGTACATGAGTATACATATATATACACACACACACATATATGTATGTAGATATATATGTATATACATATGGAGCACATAAACATATGTATGTGTGTATGTATATGTGTGTGTGTGTGTGTGTGTGTGTGTGTGTGTGTGTGTGCATAAAACTGTGCTCTATCCTTAGAAGGGATTGAGACCTTCTCAATAAATACTCCAGGAAGTTGATGTTATTGAAGACATCGATATGTGAGGCTCAGAGGAGGGAGTAAGCACAGCTCTCCAGATGGGCGCCATGGATACCTTCTTGCAGAGGCCACTTGATCTGAGGCATTCTTCTGATAGATAGGGATTTGAGACACAGAGATCCCAGGTTCTTCTCTCAGCACCTTTGGCTATCTGACTCCATTCTAATGGTACAGAGAGGGTGCAAACAGACCTGCACAGTGCCTAACCTTGTAATGTAAGTAAGCCCCTTGATACAAGTGAAAGGGTTTTGCACATGTTGGGAATCACACTATGCAGCCACTTCCATCAATTTAGCTATCTGCTGGGACTGAAAATAACAGAGGCATCAGGCAAGAGTTGTGTTGCAGGGGGTAATATGGGCTTAGAACCCAGATGCAGAAGAACCAGCCTGTGGTAGAGACTGAAACACACTGGCCCTTTGCTATGGAGCAGGCCCCAGTTCCAGGCCTGCCGTGCAACAGGCTCCAGGACCAGCCCACTGGCTCCAGACCTGGCCTCGCCCCCCTTTTTTTAAAAATAAATTCTTATTGGTGCATTGTAGTCATAAAACTTAATGGGATAAAACATTTGTAGAGATACACATGCACACAGCTTCCACAGCAGCAACTGGAGTTCAAATAAAAGGCCAGTTTTTTTTGTTGTTGTTGTTTTGTTTTTGTTTTGTATGGTACTAGGGATGGAACGCAGGGTGTTTTCTATCTCTGGGGTATAATCCTAGACCTATTTTTATACTTTATTTGGAACAGGGTCTCACTAAGTTGCTGAGAACCTCACTAAGTAGCTGAGACTGGCTCCAAACCTGTGTGATCCTCCTGTCTCAGCCTCCCAAGTGCTGGGATTATAGGCTTGCACCACCACGCCTGGCCAGTGTTTTTGTTTGTTTTGTTTTGTTCCATCCAGTTTGATGAATCAGTCCTGCCAACCCTTCTTCATGGGTGGCACTGGAGATTAACTCAAGGGTGATTTTTTTCAAGACCTTGAAGCTCATGCAGAATGACTACCTCATCTATATCCCACCTTCAGTTACTCCAGTTGAATTTTGAAATAAATATTGTGATCTGTGTGTGTGTGTCTAGGTGTGTGTGTGTGTGTAAAAGGAGAGATGGAGAAAAGAAAGAAAAAGGGACTTTGAGAGCAAAGAAAGAAGGAGGAGAAAGTATTTGTGTTAATATTTAGATGTTTGAGTTGAGAAATGTTTATAGAAAGGAAAGATAAAATAATAGCAACACATGATGATTCATTCATCAATGTCCATACATTTATTTATTTATTGTGGTGCTGGGGATTGAACCCAGAAGCACTTTTCCTCTGAGGTATACTTCCAGCCTTATTTTATTTTTTAATTTTAAACAGGGCCTCTTTAAGTTGATGAGGCTGTTCTAGAAGTGAGAGTGTCCTCGAACCTGCAATCCTCCTATCTCAGCCCAAGTACTAGGATTATAGGCATTTGCCACCACACCCAGCCAACATGCTTGCCTTTTATTTACTTTTTAATTGGCCATCTTCTTTGTGTCAAGCACCGTAGTGGACAGTGAGCCATTGGATGGACCAGACAAGAATGGCCCGCTTTCCTGGTGCCTTAGTTTTCATGGAACCATTTGGAATTCTGATAGCAGTTCCAGTTTACACTCAAAACTTGAACTCACTTCTTGGGCCAGTGGGGAGCCCAGGATACTGACACAGAGGGTTCCCAAAGCCAGAGTAGATATGAGACAAGATGAATAGTGAATGTTGGAGACCTGGTTTTAGTAATAGAATTTCTAGAGGAAGTAAGACTGGTAGTAAGATAACAAAAATAAGTTAACAAATTTGTTGTAAGTGAATGGCAGGCCCCAAAAGGAAATTCTGCAGTGCTAGAGCCTAACAATGGGTTGACTGGGTCCCTGGAGTAAAAGGGAATAAACAAAAGGCAGGGAGATGATTAGGTGTGTGCATCTGCAGTGACTGGGATTTTATGTTTCTGGAGCTTGACAGTGTTGCAAATAGGCATCTCTGAGAAGATACAGTGAGTGCAAATAAAGAGTGCCTGTAAGTGACACCCTGGCCAGATAAGGAAGCAGGCTGGAGGACTTCCTGGAGAAGGCATCAGCAGGGGAAGGGGAAGTTATATTTTCCACAATGGAAAGGGGAATTGTCAAATGAGTTTCTGTTAATCTCAAGGTTTTAGCAGTTTAGTAGCTTCAAGAAGTCTAAAAAAGATTGTGGTTGAATTCTTCTGAACAGGAATGATAGCATACCATTTGTGAAGTACTGTCTTAGGATAATTATAAGTAGAATAGTTTGAAAATGAATGACAATAAAATAGAACCATTCATTCAGTAACAGTGTGCCTAGGACTGTATGTTTGTGTCACCCAAATGTATACATTAATAGCCTGACCCTCAATGTGACAGTACGGGATACAATCCAACCCACCCTGAATTTTTGAAAAAATCTCCAAGAAAGTAGACTGCTCCTGCCTCATATCCTAAGGAATTCTGGACAGCATACTATGTAAGAAAAATGTTCAGGGGAGCCCTGGATGGCCAGGAAGGGCTCACCACACCATGTGTTCTGGGGGAGCCTTGGCACTAAGGGCCACCAGGCTCCTTTACACCATGCTGGGGGCTATAGTGTGCTCAGAGCAACAGATCCCCACTCTCTGTGGTGGGGTTCTGCTCTCAGTGGGGAGATAAAAATACATTGCTGCTAGGTATTTAGGTTTCCAGCTTCTGCAAAAGACATGTTCTGTTTTCTTTCATCAAAAAAATTTTTTTTTGGAAGAAAAAATAGAAACCTGAATGGGGCCTGCTACACAGTTAGGCCAGAACTGGAGCCAGCGAGGCCAGGACTGGGGCCAGCTATGTAGCAATGCCAGAACCGGAGCCAGTGAGGCCAGGACAGGTCCTGCTCCACAGCAAAGGGCTAGGGGGTCCCTGCAACTGAGCGGTCAGGAAGCACTTGGTTCCGCTGCTTCACCGCATTTCTCAGCAGATTCCCAGATCCATGTGACCTCTATTAAAAAAAGAAATTGGTTGTGAGTGGATCATCTCATCAAAGTTACTCAGCCTTTGGCTTACAGGATTTCAGTAAGTGTGGAAAATAAAAGAAGGACTTCCAAAGAAGAAAGAAACTGTAGTTATCAGATGTGAAGAAGTAGAAACTCTAATACATTATTGGTGAGATTGCAAATTAATGCAACCACTTTGGAAAACAGTATGGAAGATTCTGAGAAGAATTAAAACAAACTTACCATATGATCCAGCAATATCACTTCTGTGTATCTACCCCAAAGAATGAAAATCAAATACCAAACTAATACATGAACATCTATGCTCATAGTTGCACAATTCACCATTTCTGAACTTTGGAAATAACTAAGATATCCTTAAACAGATGAGTGGATTACAAAATTATGGGATATGTACACAATGAAATTGTACCCCTCCATAAAGGAGAGAAAAATTATGGCATTTACAGGGAAATGTCACAAAAATAAATTGGATGTTTTCCCTAATATAAGAAAGCTAGAGAGAAATGGGTAACAGGAGGAACTCTAAATGAAGGAGATCCTATAGAGGAGCAGTTAAGGTGACCTATCTGAGGGGATGAAAGAGGGAAACTCTTTAAAACACATGATGTACTTAAACATATCAAAGTCAATCACCAAACCAAGCAAGGGAAGGAGGGAGCGGGAGGGAATGGGATGAGTATTGGGTAAGAGCAAATTGGGAGTTGTGTGCCTGTGTATCTCTACAAGTGTTTTATCCCGTTAAGTTGTATGACTACAATGCACCAATAAGAATTTATTTTTAAAAAAAGGGGGGGGTGAGGCCAGGTCTGGAGCCAGTGGGCCGGGCCTGGAGCCTGTTGCACGGCAGGCCTGGAACTGGGGCCTGCTCCATAGCAAAGGGCCAGTGGGTTTCTTCAAATGTGTGGCCAGGAAGCAATAGAAGCTCCTGCTGCCTCACCTAATCTCTCAGCAGATTTCCAGATCCAAGTGACCTCTATTAAAAAAAAAAAATGGTTGTGAGTGGATAATCCTGTCAAAGTTACTCACCTTCTGTCTTTCAAGTTTTCAGTAAATGGGAATAAGTGTGGAGAAATAAATGCTCTAAAACATTGTTGGTGGGATTGGAGAACAGTATAGAAGATTATCAGAAGAATGAAAACAAACTTACCATATGATCCAGAAATACCACCTCTGGTATCTACCAAAAAGAATGAAAAGAATGAAAACCAAACTACCAAACTAATGCATGAACAAACATATTCATAGCTGCACAGTTCATCATTGCCAAACTGTGGAATCAGCCAAGATGTCCTTCAACGAATGAGTGGATTTCAAAACTATGGGATATGTACACAATGGAATTTTGCTCTGCCATAAGGGAGAACAAAATTATGGGATTTCAGTGAAATGTCACAAATAAATAAGAAATCAGATACTTTTCTTAATGTGTGAAATATTAGGGAGAAATGGGTAACAGGAGGAACGCTAGAAGAAGAAGGGACCCTATAGAGGAGGAATGAAGGTGACATATCTGAGGGGATAAGAGGGAGGATAAGGGAAACTCTTTAAAGCACATGATGGCCAGACGTGGTGGCACACGCTTGTAAACCCTGTGCTTGGGAGGTGGAGACAGGAGGATTGCACAGGCTTGAAGCCAACCTTGCTGGCTTAAGAGATCCTGTTTCCAAATAAAAATATAAAATAGGTCTGGGAGTGTACCCTGGAGGTAGAAAGATTTCCAAGAACTCCAGTACCACCAAAAAAAAAAAAAAAAAAAAGCACATGGGTACTTAAACATATCAAAGTCAATCAGGAAGCCCAGCATGGGTAGGTAGGCGGGAGAGGGAAGGGGTTAGAGATTGGGTAGAGGCCAATTGGGTGATGTGTGCATGTATATCTCCACAAGTTTTTTTTTTTTTTTCCCCCGTTGAGATGTATGACTATAATGCACCAATAAAAAATTATAAAAAATGAAAAAATAAATAAAATCAAATTAAGAAAACAAAAGAAGAAGCCATTGCTAGACTTTACCAGTTGAATATTTTATACGCTAATTATTCACATCTTGCGGATAAATTATGGTACCCTGTAAAATGTATATTTCTTCATTGATATGTTTTTGATATAATGTGTTTGCATGAAATTGTTTATTTATTTTTGACTTGGGGCTATGATGGAATTTTTAACATAAAAAGCATACATCTTGACATAAAATACAACTTCCACTGGTTGTTTCATGTCTGTTCATTAATATCCTTAAAGACATAGATCAAGTTAGCCCTACTACCTGAGCTTCCATTTCCCCTGCTGTAAGAAGGGAAACAGAGAGGAAGTCATTGCAAAGCTCCCTTCCCAGTTGACTATTTTATATTCTAATTATTTGCATCTTTTAGAAAAGAAAAAAGGATTTACAACTGGGAAACTGTCAGCCTCTTAACAAATTTATTTAGATAAATGGAAGAACTTGTGACAGTAAGACCCCACTTGAGGTGAGCCCCAGTGGTTGGGCTATTGTACTCCCAACTCTCTGGGTTGGGAGGATGCTCAGGGCTGTGTACAGGGAACTAAAGATGAGCCATTCCAGCCAGGGGCTTCAGAGTTAAGCACAGCCACACTGACTGTAATAATGAAAGCACAACATGGGTATGAGGAAGATAAATGCAGATAACAAATGAGGAATAACGAGGATTAAATGCTGCAGTATGTGGCAAAATGGAATATCATCCAGGGAGAAAGTCAAGGGAACAGGGAAGCTGAGGCACATGCGAGGAAAGAAGAGAAAAGAATGAGGTGTCTTGTTGAAGGCTCATGATGAAGAGCTCACTCCCAGGGGCCTGTTCAGAGCTTCTTCAGATTTCTGATCAGTAATGTGCACAGCCTGAGCAGAACAGTCTTCTCCCTTAAAGTGTGCTTTCACTATTGATACCCAGTTTCTTACCAGTTTTTTGATTAGTGAATCAAAGATTAAGTCCTCAGAGAGCAGAAGAATGACTGTAGGAAGTTTATTATGAAAGAGAAGCAAGCAGAGAGGCAGATCACTGCTAGAGACCTTGGCTGACTTTGCAGTACAGCAGGGCCCTCTGGCCCAGGCCACGCACCTTTCCCCAAAGCCCACTCGATCCACCAAAGAGAGAAGCAGGCATAAAGCGCTCATATTGGAGGGGGTGATGGAAAGTCTGGGTTTTGTTTTTCTGAACATTTTATCTCTTAAGGCTCCATTCCCTTACTGCCTACCCAATCTCTAGCTCTACACTATGAAGTTTTCAGAATAAGTTTTTAGCTCTAAAATTGTTTTCTAGGCAAGATCCTGTATTTTGTAGTTGTATGTGCGGGTTCCTGAGCAGAAATGTGATAGTCATGGGCAGAGACTCTGAACATAAATCATAAAGATTTTTATGTGTGATCTTGACTATAAGTATAAATCCTGTACATTACAGAGAAGAGGTTAAATTGTTAAAACAATTTTAATGAGGTAAAAAATACAGCAGTCATTGCCAAATGGAATGTGCTCAAAATTAAAAAAAAAGTTTTAGGTAAAATTAGTTTTTTAAAACTTTTTATTGGTGTATTGTAGTCAAACATCTTAATGGAATACAAGATGTTATGATAGAAATAAAAATCAGAGAAGGCAGTGGGAAAATATTTTTGAAAGTAATTTATTATTTGGTCCTGTATCATATATTTTTGAGGGATGATATGTCACTATCATTTTTCATATAATATACATAAGTTGAATAAGTTCTAGACAGTTTTGTCTTTAGGCTAGACGTTTTCATAGGAAAAGGTGATTACTACAATGCAGATTTTATATTGCTCTCCTCTGTTCTTGGATTCTTCTGGTCCAAGTGAGTCTGTGAGTCAGCAGCTCATCTTGCTTACATCATAGGTATGATTTATAATATCTTGCCTTTTACTCAGAATTCTTTGAACCCATTAAATTATTGGTCTTGTCCGTGGGGTTCCTCCTAAAGTATCTCTGGTCTCTAAGTTAGCTCTTTCTCCCTCCACACATATAAAGACGGTGATTAAAGTTTCCTTCTTTTTCTCAACCTTATTAAAGGCTTTGGAGCACTGGCCTGGGGCAAGGCCTTTTCTCAGAAAAATGCAAGTGATCAGGCTACCCTGGACTTCACAGAAAGAAGAAAGAACTGTGCAGAATTGCAGAGAGTAAGGTTTTGGCTAAAGCGTTATAATAGAATTGCTTTCTAACGGAAGAGACTTTAAATCTGAAACAAAAATAAACTTCAGGGTATAGGTAGTGATGGAAACCAAAGTTGGTGCTTGCACATCTGAGGTGAAGCATGAACTGCTTACCTAGGTATGGTTGGACACGAAGGAATGTGCCTACAGAGGAAACATCTTGGCAAGGCCATAGAAAATGTGGTGGTAAAAAAAAAAAAGAAAAGGTTATATGAAAAAAAAAAAAAAAGCCATAGTTGGCCATGAGGGTGTATGCTTAGAATCCCAGTAGTTGGAAGCTGAGACATGAGGATTACAGGTTGGACATTAGCCTTGGAAAAGTTGAGAAACCCTCAGGAACTTAGTGAGACCTGTTTCAAAACAAAACAAAACAAAAAAATGGACTGAAGGTGTAACCCAGAGGTAGAAATGTCCCTGGGTTCAATCATTTTCCAGTAACACACACACACACACACACACACACACACACACACACACACACACTTCTTTATTCAGACATGGGCTGTATATGGAGGGCTGGATATTGATAAAGCTAGAAAAATATAAAGGAAAATCATCTTCTTACAGAGTGCTTTATAAGTATTGAGTTTTATCCAACCAAACAGCAACATTAAGAGGCAAATTTCGCATGTATTTCTATGAAAGAAATCCTTAGAGTGTCAAAAATCTTGCCACACAATGCTGAGCTAGACTTTGGCATGTTCTGATTCCTATCCCACCTTGAGAAGCAAGAAAATGTCCTTGCACCTTTTGCAACAATGGGTCCATGGTCAGTCTTTGATGATTTTTAAAGAGGGTGTCATGTTATTATAACTGTAGACAAAAATTGCATTGGAAGCTTTTTTGGCCAATTTAGAGAAGATAAAAAAAAAAAAGAGACAGAACAACATTGTAAAATCAGGTTCGATTACCTGAGCATCAACTAATTTCAAAAATGTGAGAAAGTAGATTATTGAGAAAAATATTTTACAGTTTCAAATGTCCTTGTATATAAAGCATTTGAGTCCTCTTTTATTAAATATTGGAATGTTTTGTTATAAGTAGTGGAGTTTAATGCACTTATTTTCTTAAAATTTTTAACTCTCTCAAGATATACATTTTCATTATGCCTGATTGGGTGACCAGGCAGCTTCCAAGAACTTGAAGACAGTTTGCTCTCACTCATATTTTTCTTTATTACTGTGACCCAAATAAAAACTCAGTGGAAACCAGGGCAACATCACAGCCAGCTCATTATCTGTTGTTTGGAGGTGGAGACCTGCTGTCATTAGCAAGGGGGAGGACAGATGCTAAAATTCTGACTTTCCCAAAGAAGAACTTTATAATGGAGCAGAGGTTTAGAACAAAACATAAATAGGAAGCAGCACCTTTGAAATTGTCAGTGTTTATAAGTGAATATATGAGATGGCTTTATCAACACTGTAGATGCTACTTAAACTCTTGATGTGTCTCTTTTCATATTTAAATGGTATTCACTAGTTTTCTAAGTGTTCTTCATGTTTACCTTCCCATTTGCCCCAACTAATTGGAATAGAGAAGAAGAGAAAGTGAGGATTAAAACCTGAAGTGACTTTGTCAAGAAGCCACTACATCCCTCCATCCATCAGCAAGCAGCATCTTTGTATTCTATTCAGCAAAATTATCTTTGTCTCAAACCTTTTTCCTCCCACTAACCCCATTTACCCAACACTGAAACTACTTGCTAATCCTGAGAAACAATAAGAAAAAAAACCTGTCTAAAATGTAGTTCTCTGAAAATTAATGAGCAGAAGACAAGTTCCAAGCATGTGAATTCAAGTGGTGGTTTTATATCATCAATTTGTAATACTAATGAGTTGAGATCAATTCTAAACTGTTCTGAAAATACTTTGCTATAATAATAAAGCCTTAAAGCTTGCTAACAATATGCTTTTAAGAAATAAACTAGCAGGGCGTGATGGTGCAATCCTACTACTTGAAAGGCTGAGACGAGATGATAGCAGGTTCAAGGCCAACTGCAAATATCAGGAACTTAGTGAGACCCTAAATAAAAAAAATAAAAAGAACTGGATGTTTAGCTTGAACATAGAGCAATCCTGGGTTCAATCTCTATCATCATCATCATCATCATCATCATCACCATCATCATCATCACCATCATCATCATCACCATCATCATCACCACCATCATCATCATATAAAAAGTAAATAAACTAAAATACACAGGAGATTATTTTAAAAGTATTCCTAGACTACCACTCGATCCCCAATGTTTACTTGGGTGGAAGAAAAGTATGATATGACGGTAAGCAAGACAGGCAATTGATGATAACTTGCACTGCACACAGGTAAAGAAACTGCCACTTATGTTAAAGTACTGTTTATATAAGTTTATCATTTGTTCACAGTGTTATTCTCCATGGTTTGAGATACCCACAGGCAATATCTGAAGATATTAAATGGCAAGACCCAGAAAAAAACAATTTGGATGGTTTTAATTGTGTACCTTTCCAAGTGGCATCATGCAATGTGTGTGGTAGGTGGACAATGGAGGTTGAAACCAGAGTAATTCTACCTCTAAACAACACTTCCATTCCTTTTTAGTTTTTTAAATCTTGAAACAGGGTCTTGCTAGGTTGCTGAGAGTCTTGCTTAGTTGCTAAAGCTGGTCTTGAACCTGTAATGTTCCTGCCTCAGCCTCTCAAGTACTGGTATTACTTAGAGTTTTATAGTCACTTATTCTCTCCTTCAAATGCCTATTATAGACCTCATTATTTAATTTCTGTAATTACATTGCTGAAGTAAAAAGTATCCAACACAGATCCAAGAGTTGGTATTTGCATGAAGGAACTGAAGGATGACCCATTTCACATAGTAACTCCAGCTATAGAAGTAGGGAATAAAGATATGAAACTTAATAGGGGAAGCAGATAGGATTTTAAGAATGAGGCATAACCGACCTCAAGCAGTAGATTGGAGCCCCCACTTTGAAGAGACTATCTAGGGAATGCCTCCTGCACTTTTGCACTTGACTATGCAAATTGGAGAATTACACACGATAAAAACTTCAACAATAGTTATGCCCATTTCACTACATACCTATGAAATCAGCCTTGCTGGAAAGAGGCCTTTTCTATGACACATAAAGTTGTATTATAGTTACCATGTGGAAGAAAGAATTATCAAAGCGAAAAGAGGGACTTGTCTAGCACTGCCGTAACCCTCTGGGAGTCTCAATTAGATAAGTATTCTCCGTATAATACTTATAGGCATTCCACACATAAGATGTGCCTCAGGTAAATACATGAAGAAGGGAAGAACATATGCCTGATGGTATGCACCAGTATTCCTAGCACTTGGAAGACTGAGACAGGAGGATCGCAGGTTTGAGGCTAGCCTCAGCAAGGTAATAAGACCTCATTTCAAAATAAAAAATAGAAAGGACAGTGGATGTAGCTCATAGGCAGAATGCCCCTGGATTCAATCTCTAGTATCAAAATAACAAAAAACAACAAGAAAACTAAAGAAAAAAATTAAAAACAAAAACGCAAGTAGGTGATGGTGGTGTTGGAGTTTTCTGTAAAAGACAAAATATTATCTAGAAACAGAAATGTAAGTCTGGATAAACAAGTGTAATATCCCCACATCTGAACATGAGTCACTGAACAGTTGCTGAAGTGTCAGGAAATCACGTTGCTTCCTTGAGCTCCCCCATCTGGTTTATAAACGGAGGTACCAACCAGCTGTGCTGTACATATGGAGGCATATGTGAAAGCAAAAAAGTGAAAAAGTTTACTTTTGTTTAGCATCTGTAGTAAAAACCATAAGCTCGTTTCTTTTTTTTTTCTTTTCTTTTTCTTTTTCTTTTTTTTTTTTTTTTGGTGGTACTGGGGTTCCTGGAAACCCTTCTACCTCTGGGCTATGCTTCCAGACCTATTTTTATATTTTTATTTGGACACAGGGTCTCTTAAGCCAGAGAGACTGGCTTCAAACCTGTGCAATCCTCCTGTCTACAGCTCCCAAGCACAGGGATTACAAGCATGTGCCACCATGCCCAGCATAAAACATAAGCTCATTTCAAGCCAGAAGTTTGGGCTCCAAGGCCTTAGTATAGGTAAAATAGCTCTGGTCATTAGACAAGTAAAATAACTTGGTGTTCTCTCAGAGTACACAAGCCAACCCAGATAATTGAATTCAAGAACTGACTCCTTCTTATAGATCCAGAAATCTTTGGGAAAGTTATTAAAGTGAAAAAAATGATAAAGGGTTTAGTTTTCATAGGAAGAAATAACTAGCAAGCTCTTCAGCTGCAGGTCTCAATCAAGGAGAGACAGAACCAAAAAAGAACATATAGGCTCAGATCTCCAACAAACAGGATGAAATGACTCTGGTTCCCAGTCACTGGTGTGCATACACAGTGCTAAGTTTCCAAACAAAGGAAGCCTGGCAGAGCTCTTGCAGAATCCTTCAAAGAAACTAGACAGAAAACACCAAAGAAGCTCGGCAAAGGAGACACCTATTCCATATAATCTAACACCACTATGAATTAATGGAGGGGCTCTTAGGGGGATTAGTTTGTAGTATGACTCTAAGTTCAATCTTTGATTTCCTCTTTCTCAGCTTCTCTAAAAAGCAACAACAGAAACAAGAAGAAGAAACACTGAAGGCCACAATAGAACCACAAGAAGTGTGTGGCATTCAGTTTAATGACCAAAACCTGGAGCAGTATTTTCCCAGTCTGGTAGAGATGGGCTCCAAAATGTGAAACTGTAGAACCACACATGATCTACACATGCTTCATATTCTCTTTGAGTCAGAAATGCAAAATGTATTTTACACAGAAATTTACACATTTGTCCTGTTTCAGGCCTGCTCTGAATCTGTTAGAATTTTACCATCCTTGATAATCTGGTGTCTCAAAATCTTACAGGAATGTCTTCATTCCCAGAACCCTGCAGAACAGAAGCAGAAATATCTAAGTAAGCTTTCTGAGGAGGAACACAGATGTACAACATTCCCTTAGGACCAATGGTCAGTGAGAGTTAAAACTGTGGATGGGGCTGCAGATAAGAACTCTCAGAGGAAAGCTGGGCAATTTGTTTTGTTTCTCACCTTAAGAAGTCAGACAGAGGTAGTGATGACAGGGTGGGTCACATTTCAGTTGAAGAGAGAAGCATTTGATAAAAAGTATTGTACACGGAAAGTGTTTTCAAGAGTAGCAAATGACCTGTCAGGCAAATAAAAATTATAATGAGCAAGAATGGCCCAGAAATACTCCACAGGATTTCTGAAGATACGGCCACAATGACACAAACAGAAATATGCAGAGATAAGGGAAGAAACACCAGGTTGAGATGGAAGATGTATTAAGTGAAGTAAGAGTAAGAACCTTAAAAACTACCAAGTACAATCTGATGTATCCATCATTCAAGAGAGTAAAGAATATAAAGAGCCTTGTAGATACATAAAGATGAGTGAAACAAATTCAGAACTAACTAAAATTATATATATATATATATATATATATATATATATATATATATATATATTTAACCAAGTTTTTCTACATGTAGAATTTTTGTCAATAATTCTCCAAGAGAGTATCCCCCCACTTGATGAGTGCAGGAAGGCTGATCACCCACCTAGGAGGTAGCCTTCAGCATGTCTCTGAGGTAGCTCTTGTACTTTAAATTATTTTTTCTTTAAAAACAGCAATTCTTAAACTAAGTCCATGTTCTGTGTTCCCCATAGCTGCAATCTTTCCCTTATCACATTTATTTTTTTCTTTTCTGTATAATTGATGCTTTGTTTAAGAACTGACTGATACTTTGTATTTCCTTCATCCCCCCACCCCCCCAGTACTGAAGATTGAACCCAGGAAAATTGTACCTATTACACACCCAGCCCTATTTTTTAAATTTTCATTTCAAAACAGAGTCTCTTTAGGTTTCTGAGACTGTCCTTGAATATGTAGTCCTCTCTTCTCAGCCTCCTAAGTACTGGGATTACAAGTGTGTTCCACCACCACACCCAGCAGCTAACTGATACTTTCAAAAATTAAATGCAGACCATCAAATATATATTTTTTATTTGTTGGTGGTGCTGGGGTTCCTGGAAGCCCTTCTACCTCCGGGCTACACTCCCAGACCTATTTTATACTTTTCAATTTTTGGAAACAGGGTCTCTTAAACCAGCACGGCTGGATTCAAAGCTGCGCAATCCTCCTGTCTCCACCTCCCAAGCATGGGGATTGTACAAGCGTGTGCCACCACTCCCAGCTAAGACCATCAAATATATATGTACAAGGAAGAACCAGAAGATAAATAAGCCAAAGTGCTTTAAAAAGCAAGTTTCTCAGCAAAATAGGCCAACTGGGAGGAAATAGTCAAAATCTACCATTCTCATTTTCTATGTTTTTTTTAAGGGGCCAGCATAATTTTTGCCATAGAAATCTAGTTTAATTTTATAAAAATAAATTTAGAAAGATACGTTCATACTTATGCCTTCCCTTTCTACCCTCCACTGTGAAAGTGAGCAGTCTGTGCATGGGATAACACTCTGTGGAATGGAACAAACCTGGTCAGTGTGACAGCCCAGCGCCCCTCCCCACAACAGCCACCCAAACCCTCTCCGCCAACTACACCTCTGCTCTCCATGCAACTTTTGATAGAAACGCTGGGGAAGTGGGATAACTTTCTTTAGTCCATTTCATAAGCAAACTTGAAGGTCCAGTTTTCCTTCCTCTTTTGGGATTCAAGTCTCCTGTTTCTACTTTGAAGACTGAGCTCAGGGTCTGTGCAGGTGACTTGCCTGTGTAAATCCGTGCGTCCTACAGCCAGGGGCTTCATTGTGCTGTCCATGTGAGGTGAGCTAAGCACAGAAGGGAGAGTCAGATGCTCCTAAATTGCATATGCTGGAGATGTCAAAAGTTTATGGGCACTATAGAAGAAAGAGGCCATTCTACAGATAGACAGACTGACCCTAAAGGTTTCTTTTAGCTTTCAAGATATTTAGTGTCAACCACAGAGGCCCTACCATGACAGAAATAAAGAAAAAGCTCCTAACATTTTCCTCATTGACTTTCCACCTCTGCAGGTCTTTACAGTGGATAAGAGTGAACAGTATTTCTAGATGAAACGCAGTTCAACATTTCCCCTCTCCAAGTCTTGGCAGTCATATCATATGTATGATCAAATGACAGAGTCAAGACTGTCTCATTATTTGAAACCTGTCTTTAGTACAGTCATATAATCAGAATAATGGTCACCTATAAAACCCAAAAGCTTAAATTGCATTATCAAGAAATGGCCAGGTGCCACCTGAAAGAGCAAATTGTGACCTTGGTGCTGAGAAACACTGAGTAGAAATGCAAAATGTATTTTACATAGAAATTTACACGTTTGTACTGTTTCTGGCCTGCTCTGAACCTGTTAGAATTTTACCATCCTCCATAACCTGGTGTCTCAAAATCTTTCAGTGATCTCAGTACTGAGAAACACTGGTTTCCAGAATCTTCCCTCACTGTTTAATATCTTGTCAGACACTAATTAACAATTTTGTTGATTTCTGTTTTACTCATTACCATAGGCTTGCATTCTGATTTTTGTAATCACTGTATATCTCAGTCACTTTGGGTATGTCTCCTAGTTTCACTGCTATAGATGGCTGTGCATAGAGTAAGAAATGGGATACTGTTTCCCAGTGGAAGTGAGGGAATGAACTTGGCATCAACGTCTGGATGACAGTCTTTGTCTTGCAGTGACTTGAAAGATTCTCAGACGTGGCCTTTGTAAGACTGCCTTCTGAAACCCTCCGTTCTGCCTTTCAGCTTATTCTGACATGCTACTCAGCAATGGGTAGTACCTGAGGGAGCACACACCACACATTCAATGGGTCATCTATTATCTTCTGTTTTTTGCACATAGTCAACCACTGGTCAATAAGTAGTTGTGACCACACCTGCTGTAAGTCAGTCTTTTATAGGAGCTCAAGATATAGCAGAAAAGAGTCAAAGGATGTGGCTTAGGAGACAGACATTAAATCAGCACACAGATATGTTTCTTTCATTACAGCTGTGGTAGCAAGAAGAAGGTACTGTGATTGTTTCTTGTATAAATTGCCATGTTCTGGATAGAGACCAGGAGATGCCAGTCCTAGTTCCACCATAAACCCTGACCTATTGTGTCATGCCTCAATGAGTTCCAGGACACCTCACCCTTTGTGTTTTCCTTCAATCTCAGGTTTCTTTAAGGGAAGATTCTCTTTCACCTGACTTCATGGTATCTGAATTTTACAGTGATAATTTAACTTGCTTCCTTGACATCCCTCTTGCACCTGTGATGATCATTCCAAACTCAGAATACTTAAAGCAAGATAACTCTTTTCTCCAAATGTGGTTCCCTGTGAATCCTGAAAACACCGGCTTGATTCTTGTAGAAGCCTCAGCCTATACATACTATCTTTCGTCTTTGTCTTGTACTTCATAAGAATCCATCTCCTTTAGCTTCAAAAATCTTTGCTGAATCAGCTATGCAAAATGATTCAGTTCCAAAGATCTGTTCTGCAGTATAATTTGTATAGTTAATATATTGAACTTTGCATTTAAAACATTGGTAAAATGTTGGATTTTGTGTTAAATTTTCTTATCACCAACAACAAAAACAAACACAAAAGCTAATGCAAAACAAATAAAATAATGAACAAATTTATTTTAAAAATAGATTTTAGTGAATTTTGGAGTTGATAGGTTATTTTGATTACAGTATTGATTTTAATGATTGTATGCATATTACAAAACATTAAATTTCATACATTAAATATGTACAATTTTACATATATAAGTTATAAACCAGTGAAGTTAGATATAAACAGAATCTCACTAATTTCCCAACATCCACCACTGCCTGCCCTGTTCAAAGCCACCATCACCTTCCCTAGGTGAGCATTTCTGTTTCCATCTCTTATCTCCCTGGGTGCTATTCTTTGCCAAGAAGCTTGAAGGATCCATTGAAAGTTCCAGTCATATCATGACTTCTCAGTTTCAGCCAGGGACTCACAGGTGAACTCAGAGTAGCACAAGATAAACACTCATTGTGACCTACAGAGTTACAAATTATACATTCTACTTCCAGAGACTTCTCAGATCTCATTTCCTAAACTCTTTCACTCTTTCAAGTCACATTGTCCAATTGTTCCTGCATGATATATTAGCATTTCTTCTTCCTCTTAATGTAGAATGAAGAAGGAGCTGAGCTCTTCTGGCCTCTCCCACACAGACCTGTCTCAAACTGCAGGCCCTACCTAATAAGGATGATTTTGCCCAAGGAGGTTTTCTTCTGCTCAGAACAATGCCAAGAGAGAGATTCAGCTGAAGATTCCCATCTGCAAACAGCTGCATTGGCTCAATATTTGATAGCCTCAGGCCTGAGGGGGGTAGATCTGGGCTGAACACGGCACCTACCCTGCCTGGGTTGGTGTCTTGTCAATGCATATTCTGGTTGCAAATGCAGGTAAAAGAAAAAAGTAGTTATCAGTTGGGAGAGACCCTTTAGTTGCATTTGAAATCCCAAGGGTTATTACTAGTTTCAGCTTGGTGCTGTTGCTTTATGAACAGAAACGCATGCATGCATTTGAACTGGTGAAGGGAGAGAGTAACCCTTTTTCTGGAAGTGGGAAGCTAGGTATTCATTTCCAGCCATGTGTCCACACTATTTCCCTATGCAATTTACTACCACTCTGGCCTCTGTTCCACCATCTGAAAGCCCAATGCTGGCATAAATTGATATTTGAGAGCCTTGAGGTTTAAAGTGTACACCATCTGAGCCAAGAAAAGAATGTGGCTCCCTGATGTGATAGGAAATTATAAAATTCACAAAACCTTTCAAAATGCTCACTCTTTTTATTATGGCTGTTTAATGGTTTTCATTCAAGTGCAATTACTTACAGAGAGAAATCAATTCTTGGAAGAAGACTAGTAGATAATTTCTTAATGTACTTGCTATTTAGTACTGTGTATCTGAGCCTATATTTGCTCCCCAGCCAATCTGTTGCACATCCATGTGGAGGGCACAGAGAGCACAGTTGCCCCACACTGCATTCGCTCCACACCTCTTCTTATGGTTCAGCTATATGGAACAATAGGCGATATATTTCCATGTGGATAATGTTATTGTAATAGTCAGATATAAAATGTCCCATAAAGAATTCATTTGTTAATGTTTGGAGATGATGTAATTGAGTTCTGAGCATTGTAATTCCAGTAGTCGATAAATTTATTATAATGGGTTTATCTGGGATATGGTCTGGGCTATTGGAGTGTGGCTGGAGGTGGCCCCTGGGATGTGGCCTTGGGGATTATATATGGTTCCTCCTCCTCCTTCTCGCTCTCTTGATGCTGGCCTCTATGATATGAGCACAAACCATGTGCTCTTCCTCTTTCTGCCTCTCACTACCATGCCCTGAGATCTAAAGTCCCCAGTCTCACATAGACTGAACCTGAAGCCATGAGAAAATAAACCTTTTCTCTAAGTTATGTGGTCACCCTTTATATTATAGCTGCAAATATGGTGACTGAAAGAGTTATGAAAATTTTTAAGATTCTCAGGCTACCCCATTCACTAACATTTTCAACTGATACTGATACAAACAATTGCAATAATCAATAGTAAGTTTGCTTAGTGCAATGCTTAGAACTAACAGGAGAGAAACAAACAAAAAATGGAGGGTTTGAAATTAGATTCTGATACTTTATTGTAAGAAAAGTTTTCCAAAATAAAAAAAAAAACTATTCCAGGAAACCATTACCAATCACCTAATTGATACGTAGATCCAATTTTTCTGTAACAAATTAAAAGTATTGATGAGAATATGAAGAAAAACAAATACTTAGATATGTTGTCCAGAGATAAACTTAGCAATACATATCAAAATTACAAATGTGCAGGCTCTGATCCAGCAATTTTATTTCTAGAAATTTTTCTTCAAATATACCTCACATGGTAAATTATTAGTTTAGGAACATATCTAGGATTACCAAAGATTTGTAACATGGCTGGGTACATAGCCCAGAGGTAGTGTTTTTAGCTAGGAACAGAAGGCACAGGGTTTGATGCCCAACACTCCTCTACCCTCTCCCTGCAAAAAAAAAAAAAAGAACTAAATATCTAGTAGTAGAAGAGTAGAACATAACTGATGTACAAAGATATAAAAGAGAATGAAGAGGTACCTTCCATACAGATATGAAAAAATACTAAAATGCATTAATAAATGAAATTATAAGATGCATACCATTGTATAGAGTTTACCAGTATTTTGTAACATAAAACATGCATGGATACTTAACTATGTGGCTGTAAGATATTTCATAAAACATGCATGGATACTTAACTATGTGGCTGTAAGATATTTTTAAAAGTAATTGAAGAAATTGATTTTTGTCATTTTTAGGGAGAGAAACTGAATAGCTTGGAACACAGGATTGGAAGGGGAATCTTTCCTCAATACTAACTTTCCCTTTATAATTCTGAGCCATGTAAAACTGTTGTCTTTAAAACAAAGAATACCTTTTAAAATACTGTGACACATAGAAGTTTGAAGAAGAGATAATTTCTGATTTAGTTAGCAGAAGGTGGAACAATGGGGTCACAGTGGGCTTAGTGCTCCTGGTCAGATGAGGCAGGCGGGGTGTTTTGGCTGTCCTAGAGCTCTGAGAAAGTGGCTAAGATGGGATCATTCTTTAGGAAAGGAAGCAAGACAGCTTTCTCAACCAATCTATTTGTCTTAGGGGAGCCAGGGACTTCTAATTGCACTCTTTAAATATCTTCCTATATTTGCATAGGGGGAAAAAAACCTCTGAGGCCTCTGAGGCTAATGCAGAGAGAACCCGGGTGGTAATCAGGAGACTCTAGATCTAATTGCAAACAGTCAATTATGTGGTTTTAGTTGAATCATCTAATCTCATGGTTCTTAACTTTGCTATGCATTGAATTTAACAAGGGAGCTTTTAAAAGGTATACTCATATGGGATATATAGTGAGGATTTGGCTTTTTATTTTATTTTATTATTTTTTTTAAGGAAGATTCCTGCGTGCATGGTTCCAAAGCAAAGCTATGGCTGAAAGCCTTTTCTTCTCCTTCCTTTTCTTTTTTATTTTTAGATTCAGTTTCATAAGGTGCCAATTTGTGTTTTATAAGCAAAGACTGATATAAAGAATGGCATTTTGGATGTGGGGGACAGGGTACAGGAGATTGAACCCAGAGAAGATCTACCTCTGAGCAACATTACAAGTTGTATTTTGTTTTATATTTTGAAACAGAATTTCACTAAGTTCCTGAGAGACTTGGTATATTGCTGAGGCTGGCCTTGAGCCTGTGATCTGAGGCTCCCGTCTTATCCTCCCAAGCACTAGGATTACAGGAATTCACCACCACCTGAGGCTGGGAAATGACACATTTTAACTTTATATGTTACTCGACAAATAAAGACAGGGTTTGTAAGAGGCAGTTGCCATGTTTGGCACATTGTAAAGTGTTCTAGGAAGGAGGTATATGCAAATGCCACATCTTGGTTTTGAAAGTCCCAGTGGAGGAAGTGTAAGGAGGACCTAATTATACCTACCCAGATTGTAGCACCACCAAAGCAAAGGCCAGAAACTCCCCTGAGGCTTGTGAAAGAAGCTGGTCGTTGGATTCCATAGCCACCTGTGAATGGTGGAACTATTTCTCTGTTCTGTGGCCTCCTGGACACTGTGTTCATCATTACTTCCCTCTGGTCCAAAGTGGCCATAGCAATACTTACTTGGCGAAATTGTTGGGAAAATATAGGAAATGAAGCCAGAATTCACTATAATGATGGAGAATGTTTAATGAATATATGAATAATCTTGGGTAAATTTAAATTATATTCTGAGGAGAAAACAGTATAGAAAAAATTTGAGAAGAAAGGGTGATTCACACAATTATAAAGTGGGCAAATATATCAAAGAAAATCAAACTAGAGTCACATATATGATGCAATGCTTTACAGAGGTTGAGCCTAGTCTGTCTGAGGGACAGGTGTACTCTGGAGGAAGAAGCCAAAGCAGTCTGACTGAGAGAGGGTCATGAGGGCTGCAAGGACATGTGGGCTTTGTGATCTCCCCAGGAAAAGGCTATCATGTGCCTAAATACTCTGGGTAGCTCTACCAGGAACCTGCTCTTGGACTTCCAGCATCTTTGCCAAGTTTCAGTGAGAACAAAGAAAATTGACAGCAGAAGTCCAGGTGGCAGCACTGCCAGACCATGTCATCCTTGACTCCACAATATTCCAGCCGTGCCCAACCCCCCACGCCTCTCCACATGGAGGAAAATAAGTTTGGGTATGGACTGCACCCTGCTGGTTTGAGATCTGGTATCTGACATCAAAGTTTGGTATTTGAGGTTGCAATTTGATTTTCCAAAGTCATAGTTAAGTCTGTAGTACTGGCTCTTGGCTTTGACTGGATTGTATCTCATGGGATTTTTAGGGGATGAGAGCATCTTTTCCTCTACCCATGTAGGGAACATGACTAAAGCCCTTGTATTGATCAAGGTTCACTAGAGTAATAGAACTCACTGGACACATAAATGATAAAAGTGAATTTGCCAAATCAGCTTATAGTCCAAACCACTGTAGTAGTACCTTGTTTTCAATGGCATGTGGAGAGCCGGATAAACCATCCTTTTTTTCCAGTGGTTTAAGAGCTGGAGTCTCAGAATTGGAAATAGCACTAATTCAGTTCCAGTCCAAGATGGAAAGGCCAGGAAACACTCTGGAGAAATGATGGTGAAGGTCCAGTTCCAATACCTGGATGCTAGTATCTTAGACAAGAGGAGACACACATTTTTCAGGAAGAAGCATTCAGGCATTCATGAGGATTTCTCTTCCTTTTATATAAGCCTTGTACCTATCAGAACTGTGCTGCCTACATTCAGAGCATAACATCCCCTTCAACCAATAATCTCATGAATACACCCAAAGTCATATAGTCTTCGGTGTTTCATGATCCAGTCAAGTTGACAATCCATACTAACTATCACAGCCCCTGTAATGAAAGACAGGTTAACAAGAAGATGTAGGATACAGTTATATAAAATAATTATCATGTGGCATGGGGGCCTTCACAAGGGTATAAAGACCTGATGAAACAGTTGAACCTGAGGGTTGTGACTGAATTTAGAGTAGGGTGGGTGAAGAGGAGCAGCCATGTTAAAATGTGATAAGACAAAGGGTGTCTGAGCTAATGTCAACTTGGCAGGCCAGCTGTTCAGAGCTTTCACTGTGTCTCTGTGTCCCCACAGGTGAGGATTCCTCTTTTATCCCAGGTATGGAGAGGAAACTTCTCATATGAGTCTTATGACTACAAGGGAAGATCTTAATGCCCTTCAAGACTTTTCTTAAGGAAGAAGAGGAAGAGGCAGGAGTGGCCTTCCTGCTCTTGCTATGTCCTCAAATCCCTTCAGCCTAAAATATGCCTGAGCTAGTGTGGGCTCAGCCTCACCATGTGTGGGAACTTTATATTTGCCCTGACATCTGCAGTTTTGTCAGAAGTTATGAGTCTACCAAAGAACAGAATGATAGATGGAATCTCTGATTGAAACACCACTGCATAGGTTACAATATCTCTCACCAGAGTGTACTCTTTGAAATATTATCACTGTGGAATTCAAAGATCCTGACATACAATGAGAGGTTCACAATCCAGTCTATTTGAAAAATAAGGTGTTTGACTGGTCAAACAGAACCTTTATTTTAGGCCACAGAGCCTCTCATAGACTACAGCATGCTAGTTTACTTTATGAATTACCTCAGAGCAGATGTAAAAAAATGGTATTTAATAAATTTATAGAATTCTTATGACTGCAACAATCTGCAAAGAGTGGCAGTGGCTGGTGTAGAGTGAAGCTGATGGTCAAGCGTGGGGGTAGACATGTAAGGGAATAGAGGATAATATGCATGGGCTTACCGTGCTATGTAGCACATCATGGCCTGTTGGTGAGGAGGGAGGAGAACATGTCTACATCATCCCTAGGGTCAGTGATAGAACCAGCAACACAGTATCTCTGCCGACCTCTAGAGAGCTATAGATCTTAAATTTTCAAATCATACTGAAAAGCAAGATTTCTATTTTATTTTTGGAGATAATTCTTTCCTACTAATAAGACCAACAAACAGTTACCTCGTAGCTATCAGCAGCATCAGCAGCTTCTTATACTGAAGAAAATCACTGAGTTTGGAGTTGACCCCATAGAGCATAGCAAGAATAATTGCCAAGTTATGTCCCAGAACATATCACAGAACTGTCAGTCAATTTTTGTGTCTTTGTGTCCTTGTCTGTGTAAATGTGTGAGGGCACTGAAAATTGAACTTAGGGCGTTCTACCTTCAAGACACACCCTAGCCATATTTTATTTTATATTTGGAAACAAGGTGTCATTCATTTTCTGAGGGTCTCATTAAGCTGCTGAAGCTTGCCTTGAGCCTGAGCCTCCTGTGTGAGCCTCCCAAGTACTGGGATTTCTAGTGTGTGCCTACATGCTCCGTTAATCATCTCTTTAAACTCTTGTTACTCTTGGGCTTACTAATGTGTGAAATAATTAATTCCCTTTTCATTTAGACCAATTTGAGTCAGGGTTCTGTTATTGTAGATAAAAATGTGCTAACTGGCACATTCACCAAGAATTCATAATATGATATTCAATAACAAAATGGAAAATTAACTATGTTTAAAGGAATTGACTCAAGAAAAATTAAGCGAAGTAGAATTGATATGTATGTGAGGAAGACTTGCTACTTCCTGGGATTCCTTACACCCAAGCACATGTGGAGACTGGAGTCATGTAAAAGACAGAGACACAGATACAATATCCTTGAGGGGACAAATTACCATTCCAGTTCAAGACAAAGATGTGGCAATACCGAGAGATAGGGCAGAAGAGTGCAGATGGAAGGCGCTGCCGTGAGGGAGGAGCACTAGTGCGTGTGATGTCAGTTTAGAGTCTAGCTAAGAGATGAACATTCGGTAAAATTTTGATTTGCCTTACAGCAACTTCAGCTCTAAGAAATGCACATAAGAGATGATGATGAGAGTTATAACTTCCACAGTAGGGGATAGCTTTATAAATTGGAAGTAGCAGAGGGCTCAAAAATGCATTGGATCTTATCCACAAGCAAGGACATCTAGCCGACCTGTTCAAAAGAAACCACAATCACAACACCTAGAAGAGACATACAAAAAATCTATCTAAATCAAAATCATGGTGTAAAATTTGGCCAGCCATGACTATAGTAAATGAATGTGTGGAACAAAATTAAATTCACAGATGAATTCAGATATTAGCAAGAGAACTACAAATTCATGTAAAAAAAGATAAATACCATGGTATGATGCAGGATTTAAAAAATATGTATCTGGAAGGCTGAAGATCAAGTAAAGATTTCCAAGAAAATACAAAGAAAAACAAAAATAAAACCAACACTTTTAGTTATATAAAATATACTTAGCCGGGTGTAGTGTTGCATGCTTGTAATCCCAGCATTTGGGAGGCTGACAGAAGTATCACGGTTAGTGGCCAGCCTCAGCTACTTAGTGAGGCCCTCTGCAACGCAGTGAGACCTTGCTTCAAGATAAAGAATATAAAAATAGGGATGGGGGTGTAGCTCGGGGGTAGAATCCTCCTGGGTTCAATTCCCATTACCACAATAAAAAGAAGTAAAATAAAATAAAAATATATGCTTTCAATTACATTAGTTGCAATGTGAATTTCTAAGTATCTATTTCTAAAAAGTGATTATAAATCTGAGACAACATTTTTGAAAGAGTTGTTTATTATAGTGGTACCACATTTAAAAATAAAAATCTAGTAATAAAAATTTAGTCAAAAATTCTAATGAACACATAGAATGATCAAGTATGTTATTACTAAAATTATGTTTCTATGGGCAAAGAGCAGTGATACACACCAGCAATGTCAGTATGTGGAAGGCTGAGGCAGGAGGATCGCAGTTTTGAGGCCAGTGTGCAGTAACTTAGCCAGATTCTGTTTCAAAGTAAAAAATAGAAGAGGGTTGGGGTGTAGTTTAAAGGTAGAACATTTCTGGTTCAATCACCAGTAACAAAAATAAGTAAATAAATAAAATTACATTTATGAATAATTTGGCATGTGAATTTTTTTTCTTTTTTTTTTTTTTTTTTTTTCAGGTCTGGGGATTGAACCCAGCGACATTCAACCTCTTAGCTACACCCCCTGACCTATATTTTATTCTTTATTTTGAAACTGGGTCTCACTGAGTTGCAGAGGGCCTCACTAAGTAGCTGAGGCTGTCCACAAACTGCGATCCTCTGGTCTCACCTCCAGAAGGCTGGGATTACAAGCGTGCACCACCTAGAGGACACAGTAATATGCATAGAATGCCTTCCCACTTTCTATGTTTATGCTATATACACCTGTGTGGGCACAGTAGAGACATTATTTTTCTCTGTATATTTTATTCTACAGTGACTTGTAATAAAAGAACTTGGTACTGTTTTTAGGTGAAGATAAATTTTTAAATTGTAAATATAAGCTGAAATTAAAATTAAATATTTTAGAAAATATTTTTTTTTATTTTTTATTGGTGTATTGTAGTCATCTTAATGAGATAGAAGATGGTAGAGACATACATGCACACATCATTCAATTAGCCCTTACCCAATTCCTGCCCCATTCTCTCCCCCTCCCTCCTTCCAATCCTTGGCTTAATAGTTGACATTGATGTGTTTGTTAAAGTACATCATGTGCATTAGAGAACTTCCCACTTTCCCTCTCCCATCCCCTCAGCTTGCCTTATTTGCTCATCTATAGATCTCCTTCTTCATCTAGAGTTTCTCTTATGATCCATTCCTCACTAGCTTTTGTATATTAGGCAGATCATCTGATTTCTTACTTTTTGTGACTGACTAATCTCCAGTTCCATCCATTTCCCTTTAAATTATGTAATTGTGTTTTTCTGTATGGCTGAGTAAAATGCCATTGTGTACATATCCCTCAGTTTTGTAATCCATTCATTTGTTGATGGACATCTTGGTTGGTTCCATAGTTTGACAATGGTGAACTGAGCAGCTGTGAACATAGATATGCATGCATTAGTTTGGTAGTATGGTTTCCTTTCTTTTGTGTAGATACCCAGAAGTGGTATTGCTGGATTGAATGGTAAGTTCATTCCTGTTTTTCTAAGGATATTCCATATTGTTTTCCAAAGTGGTTCACTAATTTTCAGTCCCACCAACAAGGTTTTAGAGTTCCCACTTCTACACATCCTCACCAGCATTTGTTGTTGTTTGGGTTTTGAATGATTGTCAATCTAATTGGGGTTAAATGGAATATCAGGGTAGTTTTGATCTACATCTCTCTGATTGCTAATAATGTTGAGGATTTTTTCGTGTAATTATTGGCCATTTGGATTTCTTCCTTCATGAAGTGTCTTTAAATTCACTTGCTCATTTTTTTGATTGGGTTATTTGTTTTCTTAGTGTTAGGTTTCTTTTCTTGAGTTCATTGTATATTGTAGATACTAGTTCTCTATTGGAGGAATAGTTGGCAAAAATCTTCTCCCATTCTGTTGGTTCTCGATTGAGGTTCTTGATAATCATTTCCTTTGATGTATAGAAGTTCTTCAATTTCATGCATTCCCACATATTGATTCACCTTCCAGATCTTGTGCCTTTGGGGTCTTGTTGAGAAAGTTTTTATCTGTGCCTATATGTTACAGAGTTGGACCTATGCCCTCTTCAGGGAGCCTCAAGGTCTCTGTTATAATTTCCAAGTTTCTGATCCATCTTGAATTGATTCTTGTGCAGAGTAAGAAAGTGGGATTTATTTCCATTTTTCTGCATATGGCTAACCAGTTTGCCCAACACCATTTGTTGAACCAGGTATCTTATAGTATAGTTTCAAATAATTATATTAGCGATACATTAATAACTATTTCATGGTTAATCCATCATAATAAACTAACATTTATTATGTCACAAATGAGGAGAAAAATATGTTCTGATAAACAAAAAGTGAAGGTTCTGTAGTTTTATTTTAAAAATTTTAAAATGTTTATACTTTTTTTGGTGCATTTTAGTCTCACATCATAATATAGTTCACAGTGACAGCAACACAACACTTGGTAGTGGGCTTTCCCATGGCTCCCTTTTCATTATTCCTTTTCCATAAAGTATATTGAGTTTGAAATTGGAATTCGCAAATATGTGCATAATGTCAGTGGAAGTGATTCCTTTATTGATTTTTCCCCATACTCCCAGACTACCTCCCCAGCTCCACTGTATGTTCTCCTCTATTATCTGAAGTCCCTCTTGTATCTGATTACTCCCTAGCTTCTACATATGAGAAAAAACAGAATCTTTCACTTTCTATGTCTGGCTAGTCTTACATAACATAATGTTCTTCAGTTTCGTTAATTTTCCTGAAAATGACATAATTTTGTTCTTCCTTATTGCTGAGTAGAATTCCATAGTGTATAAATCCCATATTTTGTAATATATTCATCTGTTGATGGGCATCTAGGTTGGTTTTAAAATTTGGCTACTATAATTTGTGCTGATATAAACATAGATATGCATATATTACTATAATATTCTGATTTAACTCTCTTTGTAATGATATCCAAGAGTGGTAAGGTGTATCATTTGGTGGATTCATTTCTAATTTTTGAGGAATATCCGCACTCTTCTTCATAGTGGCTATACTCATTTGCAATCCCACCAAAAATAACAAAAGAGTTATTTGCCCACATTCTTGCCAGCATTTATTTTTGTTTGACTTCTTGATGATTGCTATTCTGACTGGGGTTAGAATCTCAGTGCAACTTTGATTTGCATCTTTCTGATTGCTAATAATGTTGAACATCAAATATATATTTTTAATTAAGATTTTAACTTCAGACATAAGGACAACTCCTGATCATAGTGGCAGGAACATCTTAAAATAGACTCTAGTTGCTCTGAATGAGCGCATTACTCCTGGTCTTGTTCTCCAGACGTCTAAGTTTTGAGTCCTTTAACAATGAAAGGGCTTGAGAATAGGTTGATTTTATACTGGAAATGCACCAAAATAGTGTCCATTTTCCAGAAAGTAAGGAAAATAGATTCTACAAATTGAACATCCTAAACAAAATACATGAATGATCTAATTAGTAAATGATATGTGAATGCCTAACAAGTAAAATACTGCTCATTATGAAATAGTAGAAGGATATCTAGAGTAAATTACACTGATTCCAAATAGACATGAGCCCCTCTGAAGGCAAGAGCTTAGTATTTACACCCTTTCTTCATTAAAGAAAGTCAAGGAAACATGATTGAGACCAGAGATGGTACAGGGAGAATACAAGATGTGTCCACATGTCCTGGGATATTCAGAGGGAGCACAAGGGAAAGATTGAAAGCAGCTTATCAAAGTGACAAGCAGATAAATGATGAAAGTTCACAAAACTGGAATGCATGAGAAATAATATGTCAAATCCCAGACCAAATATAACTGAATCTGTCTGAAATAATAAATTGAACAAACTAAAACTAAAAAGTGTGAAAGAGGGTAGTTCTTCCTACTGAGGAATTCTGATTAACAAAAGTGGAATGAGTGAGCAAAATAGAAAATCATACAATGAGCCCACAGTCAAAATTTCTGCTGGCCAGACTTGCCTGAAGATGTTAAAATCTGGGTATAAATTTGAGAATAGTCAAGATTTTGCCTGCTATTAAAGGATCTCTCTGAAAATGCATATTAATTACAAAGGGAAAAACAGTAATTTCACAATGAAACCTGCAGACACCACTGTATCCAAGTGATGGCAATTAAGATCACTAAAAACAGAGCACACCAGCCTTCTGACCCCAATATGATGCATTCTAAGAGTACAACCTCACTTGTGTGGTATTCTTGGCACAAGTGTACCAACTCAATTTAACCTTTAAAAATTGAAGGCAATCTATACAACAACTCATCTTTGAGTGGACTGTACTTTTGAGGGTCATGGAAGCCAAGGAAAGACTGAGTAAATGTCACATTTTGGAGGACATATAAGTGCCAAAGTGAGTGTGATCCAGAAACATGAAACAGAAAATGGACCAAGGAAACAAATGGGAGAATGCAAATAAAGAGTATGGAAGACTGGTATTACACCAATGCATTTTCTTGCTTTGATACCTGCACTATGATTAAACAAGCTGTTGACATGAGGGGAATTTTGCTGAGTGGTCTACAGCCAACTTTCTCCCTGGTTTACTTTTACAACACTTTGTAAAAGTAAGTCAACATGAACAGTGAACAGAAACAATAACAGTAGTTCATCATAAATTAAAATATTTTTTGATATTTAAGTAGACAAAACAAAAACGATACAGTAATTCACTTTTTTTTCTATTTTTTGTGGGTCTAGAGTTGGAACCCAGAGGCATTTGACCTCTGAGCTATACCCCCTGCCCTATTTTTTATTCATTAATTTGAAACAGGGTCTCACTAAGTTGTGGAAGGCCTCACTAAGTAGCTGAGGCTGTCCGTGAACCGCGATCCTCTGGTCTCAGCTTCCCACCTCCCGAATGCTGGGATTACAAGCGTGTGCCACCATGCCTGGCTGATACAGTAATTCTTAACACCATGGGTACTGCATTCCTTCACACAGAAGGAATCATGAGGTCATTCTTGATTGCATCCTGCTATTCTGCATTGGCATCTGGCTAAGATGAGCATAGAACTTAGACTTGTACATAAGATGAAACTGATAATACAATGAGATAAAACATGTGTCTTGAAAAATTGACTGAAAGACTTAAGTTTAAAAACTTTACTTCAAGTAAAATCAAGAGAAATTATTGAATTTATTTGCAAAGCACTTGTATGAAACATTAGTATGAAAATGGAAAGATGCTTCTTGTCCTGAAATCAGATGAAGTACAAATGAGTGTGATTGATTGCTGTCATTTATCCATTTAACTTAATTGAACTTTCTTTATTGGAAATGTACAATGAGGAAAATGGAGTGTTTTATATTATTCTCAAAGGCTGAAGTAAGAACAAGAATAGAAATTACTGGGAAGTAAATGCTGGCTCAGAATAAAGAACATCTTTGCAATGGTTGTTTGTGAACCACAGGTTCCAGATGAATGAAGGTATTCATGAAGGAAGGGATGACTCCCACTGGAGCTGATGGAAGAGAGACATGCTGTGCTTGCAGAAGAATTGTTTACCCTTTCTACAAGTCCATCTTGGCTACAAGCACAGGATGCTGTGATCTTAGAGTATATACTCTCTGAATGTGTGTGTGTGTGTGTGTGTGTGTGTGTGTGTGTGTGATGTCAAGTGGGATGTTCTAGCAATTTATTATTTTAAAGTTTAGTGTTTGAGAGGCAGCAGCTTATAATTTCAAAAATGCCTCGTGACAAGTTATTTCTTGTTAATATCCAATCTCCTATTTTTACCAAGATATTTACACTAGTGTGAGTATACACAAAAAGTCCAGTTGGACCCAACCTTTTCTTTCTGAGGCTTAAAACAGTCATGGGTCAACGAGCTTCCAGGAGTCAGAGTTCATACCTCCTGAGAAATGGCAGTAATGGTGCAATTGATTTATTTCCTTCAACTCATTTCCTATGCTTAAATGGAAATATGAAATCCTGTATACATGTTTCTCCTGAGATTTGGGAGCTGTGAAGTGAAGCTGTGTCTTGCATGGGAATCCAAATAAAATTTAGATTTGACAGCATTAAAATAAGAAGAGTGAGGGATTAAAATAAAAGTCCCCCAGGAAAAATAAGCTGGAAAATCTTTGTTAATAGTCTTAAGGCTGCCTCTGAGGCAGTTATTGACTGGGCTCTGTCTGCATGATAATGTGTTGGAAAACTCAGTCCCTCCATGCAGATAACTAAGAAGGTGGTTATTTACAACACAGTCACTTTCTTCCACTTAGCCATAATAATTTGCTTTAGTGGAAAGATTTATTCTTCAAAAAAGGTGTCTTCCTGTGTATTTAAAGGTTAGCATCTGGGTCACCCTGTATGTAAGAGAAAGAATGAATAGTGTGGTAGGTGAGAAATTAAAGAATTGTAGAGAAGAAATATATTTGGAGCCAGCAATATTTTCTGCAGCTCCAAATGGCAATACTTTGTCTTAAAAGTAATAATGCAGGTCAGTAGAAAAAAGAAAACTTATTTGGGGAATTTTACAGCTACCAGAAAGTTTAGTAGCTGCATTTTTTCATTTCAGGAAATATGGGAAATTCTAAGCTATGTACATAAGTAATGAAAAGAAAATGCTCATATCCACCTTGTATGCAAATCTTCCATACTTTCTTTATTAAAATGGACATTGTGGCTGAGTCAGTGAGCTAATCTTTGGATCACAGCAACTTGTGATTCTAAGAACTAGTGAGAAATCCAGAGAATGCTGTGTCTCCATCAGTCTTCTCAGGAGCATCTGACATAAAACAATTTGAGGAAATTTTCAGAGGATTTCAGTCCACCTTAGACCTACTTCCAAATGTTTTTTTCTTTGTCTACAGGAGCAGTCTTGCACATTCAGTGTCACTTGTTAAATAACAATATTTCAGTCAATGACAGATCACACATCAAATTAAAGATAGAACCCATAGAGTGGTATGTAGTGGTCTCTACATTATAGGTTTGAGTAATACACTATAATATTTGTGCATTGATGAAATTATTTGACAACATATTCACAAAATGCATCCCTATGGCTAAATAATAAAGAACTATAAGTGTAAAGATATACAGATTAAAAAAAAAACTTTCCTGTCATTAAATGCAAATGTTTCTTACTTTTTAAAATATAGCTCTAAATAGCCAGGCATAGTGGTGCATGCCTATAATCCTAATATTTGGGAAACAAAAAAGAATTGCAGCTCTGAGGCCAGCAAGGAACTTAGAGTTGGCCTTGGAGATGTAGTGAAACTCTATTTTAAAATAAAAAATATGTAACAGGGCTAGTGAGGTTTTGTTTGGAGGTACAACACCCATAAATTCAATCTCTAGCACCAAAATAAATAAATAATAAATATATAATAAGTAAATAAGCAAAATAAATAGCTGCAAGTGACTGAAACATAGACTCTATTTAAAAATATGAGAGTCCATAATAAAACATAACCCCTCATTAAGCTGCTTAAATCTTATTATATGGTCTTAACACTATTTCCTTAATAGTTCTTGAGTTTTGGACAATGACAGTGATGTCAACTAAGTTTCCATATTTTACAAGCAGTATAGACAGATGTAGTGGTAGTGTCCTGTAATCCCAGTACTTGGGTAGCTGAGACAGGAGGACCTCAGGTCCACGAACAGTCTCAGCAATGTAGTAAGACTTTCAGCAACTTATTGAGAACATTTCAAAACAAGATATAAAAAGGGCTGGGGTGTTGCTCAGAGGTAGAATGCCTCTGGGTTCAATCCTTAGTATAAGTAAGTAAGTAAGTAAGTAAGTAAGTAAGTAAGTAAGTAAGTAAGTAAATAAAATCAGTGTAGACATAGTTTAGTTTTTGTAAATTTTTCCTGTATAATTGCATGAGAATATCTACATAGTATATTTCTACATGTGGAACTGTGGAGATATGTAGTATGTATTCATATATCTTATTATTTGTTCTTTTGCATGCTATTCTGGGTGCAGGGGTTATTGACCTCCTTCTACTTATTATTGACATTTGTTACCCTCTGTTTACACTGTGAGACAAAGAAGTGTCTCACCCATGGAAGGGAATGTGAATTATCTATTATAGAAGTCTTGCTTCCTCGAATGCCCTTTGACAAATGGCTGCTGTTAATTATTTTAAACACATTTATACAATGAGCAGTTATAGGTTCAGAGCAAAATGAAGCAGAAGGTACAGAGATTTCCCATCTACCCCTGACTCTTTCCCGTGTGTAGACTCTCCTGTTATCAGCATCCCCAGAGTGGTGTCTTGTTACCACAATCTGCACAGACACATCTTTATCATTCATGGGCCATGGTATATGTGAGAGTTTACTCTTGATGATGTACATTCTCTGGGTTTGGATACACTATGTGCCTACCTTTATAATATCATAAGGAGTAGTTTAATTGACCTAAAAAATCCTCAGCACAAAAAGAAAAATAAATCTTCTGTGCTTCACCCATAAATCTCTTTATCATTTCTAAATCCCAGCAAGATTTGATAAAAAATCTTTTTTTATTATTTTGCCTTTTCTAGAAAGTCATAACCTGAAGAGATGCAGTAGGTAGTCATTTCTAATTGGCCTTTTTGATGCAGTGATATACTTTATGACTCCTACATTCTTTCATAGTTGGGCCACTCATTTTCTTTAATGCTCAGTAATATGCATTGTCTGGATACATCATAGTCTATTTATATCTTGAAGGACATCTCAGTTGCTTCCAAGTCTGGTTAATTATGAATACAAGTTCTATAAATATCCAAGTGTGTTTTTCTGTGTGAACATCAATCTTCAACTCTGTAGGATTGCTGTTAATTTATTATTAGCATGGGTGTGGTCTCCTTTGTGAGATACCTGGCAATGTCCCAGTGTTGCCTGTCCTGACACTGCTGTGCTTTTAAGAGTACCTGCATCAAGGCTTGGGATTTGTCTCCTTCTAATGCCAACCACACGTTCCCAGGTAAAAAGAACATGGTGAAATTGGTGGGCATGAATGTTGATGGCATAACATCTCCTATTTTATGTTAGAGAGAGTAAAGGAGACAGATAATTGCTGTAATTCTCTAAGAATCATAGTAACATAGACTTAGTCCATTCTGATTTTGAACAAATAAGCATATTCTTTTCTTGTGTGTGGTACTGGGGTTCCTGAAAACCCTTCTACCTCTAGGCTACACTCCAATACCTATTTTATACTTTTATATGGAAAAAGAGTCTCTTAAGCCACCAAGGCTGGCTTTGAACCTGCGCGAACCTCCTGTCTCCGCCTCCCAAGTGCAGGGATACAAGTGTGTGCCACCATACCCAGTGCCAAGCATATTCTTTATAGCTCTTCTGATATATTTGATGTACTTCAACACTAAATAGCACATTCTCACTGTTCTCCTTTCCATAGGTTCATATCATCTCTTTTCAAGGCTATATCTAATAAATTCATTCCCTATGGTACCATTTTGAAGTACCTTTTGAGATGAGAGAGGCAGTCAGTAAATATTCTCTGGGAATGTACTAAGTGCAAGGCACTGTTGTAATTCTTGGGAGAGTACAGCAATCAAAACAGAGCTTGTGCCCTCAGGAAATTTATGTTCTACTGGAAAGGAAAAAAGGATACACAATGAACAAATAATTTTAGATAATTACATGTGTCATACAAAAAAGTGAACTGGTACTCCGTGTGATAGATAACAACTTAGAAAATGCAGGAAGTGGCACTTCCTTGGGGAAGGAAGGCCTGAAATGTCTGAGAAAGTGAGCTTTTATGTGAGACTTGACTGTTCAGAAGAGACAGCTGTGAAGGGGCACTTGAGGGGTGAGAGTTCTACCTAGAAGGAACATGAAAGCATAACATGAAGGCAGAATTTTAATGTATGAACTATCAGGATGTGTTTAGGGACAGGTCAAGTCTGATATAACTGGGAAGCTTGAAGTAGATGCTCATGACAGAGAGAAAGGAGAGTAAGAAAGTCATCAATCACCACAATGCATCTTGTGGAAGCAGGTAGGATATTTGGCATTTGTCACAGTTTGGATATACAGTGTTTCCTGGAAAATCTCAAGTTTTGGCAATAACAAAATGTTCAGAGGTAAAAACAAAGCTGACTCAGGACTCTAAGCTTATCAACAAATTAATTTACTGATGAATTGACAATTTGATTGGACTTTCTGGGTGGTGACTGTAGTCAGGTATGGTGGGGCTAGAGTAGGGAGGTCACTAGGGACAAGGTGTTGAGGACTACACATGTCCTTGGCCCCTGTCTTTCTCATCTCTAATTCTGGGCTGCCATGAGCTCATCCTTTCTCAGCCACTTCTTGTCACCATGATGCTTCTCTTTTGGAGCCAGCCAACCACAGTTTGAACTTCTAAAACCATAAGCCAAATGAAGCTTTTCTCTTCTAAGCTTTTCTCATCATGTATTTTGGTTACAGTGATGAAAAAACCTGACTAATACAGCATTATAACTCCATTTAGATGGGAACAGGCAGAAACACAATGTTCTATGTGTTCAATGTTCTACCTGTTAGAAGAAGGAGGCCAATCTTGGAAGAGGAGACTGCAGGCTGAACATGAGTCAGAGAGGTGGCACCAGTTATAGAGTCACTGCTGTGGCTAAGGAAAAAGTGTCATGCTCAGACTAAAGCAGTGAAGACAGTCACAAGTGTTGGCACTGGGATAGAGCTTCAGGGAATGATGGATGGTTATTGATATGAAATGGGAAAGTGGGGATAGGATGAGCTCAAGACCATCCTGGGAGAGTTTTCATACAGTGGTACCTTCTGCTGAGGTAAGTGTTGAGTAACAGCAGGCTTGGGAAGGGGGAACAAGACTGGGGTGAGCCAAAGCTTGTTGTAGATTTAGTTTTGAGTCACCTATTCCACAGATAGGGAGATGTGGACTATCTGCTACAGTTCCACATAGAGACCTAGGAGCTGCTGAGCTTATCAATGGTAATTACAGCTATGGTATAACAAGCTCGACTAGAAACACATCTCCCTCTGCACAGTGAAGATGTGGAGACACAGGAAAGAGCCCTGTGGCCTCTAACCACTAGAAATACAAATCACTCAGCCAGGGAAAGCTAAGAAAGACCGTGAAGGAGCAGGACAATGAAGAAGATTTGGTGTCAACAAAGCACAGAAACAGGATGAGGGAGCGAGGTGAGGAGGAATCTAGGTCAGCTTTGTTTTTTCTTGAGTATTGTTTGTTTTTTTAGTTTTTAGATGAACATTCTCAGCACATATTTACATGCCCAAATGAATGACCTGGGAGTGGAAAACAAACAAACAAAATAAATAAAACCGATGGCGAAAGGGGTCACTATAGAGGGGAGAAAGCATCAAGGTGTGGTGATGCCTGCCTATAATTTAAGCACTTGGGAGACTGAAATAGGAAAACTTTAGAAAATGAGTTAGAACCTCAGAATCTTTTTTTTTTTTTTTTTTTTTTTTGGTAGTGGTACTGGGGTTCCCGGAAACCCTTATACCTCTGGGCTACACTCCCAGACCCATTTTATATTTTTATTTGGAAACAGGGTCTCTTAAGCCAGCTAGGCTGGCTTCGAACCAGAGCGATCCTCCTGTCTCTGCCTCTCAAGCGGGGAGATTACAAGCGTGCACCACCATGCCTGGTGAACCTCAGTATCTTAGTGAGACCTTTCTTTAAAATAAATAGACAAAAAGGTCTGAAGGTAGAGCTCAGAGGTAGAAATGCTGTGGGTTCACGCTTCAGTACAACAACAATACTAATACTAATAGTAATAGTAATAGTAATACTAATACTAATACTAATACTAATACTAATACTAATACTAATACTAATGCTGGCAAGAGGGTTAAAAGAAGCCTATCATTTAGCTCTGCTATACCTCCTGAAAGGAAGATGATTTTAGCAGAATGCAAGCCAAGTAGTAGCTTGGAGGATTTTAGGTGATGTTATTCTAGTCTGTTTTCTGTTGTATAAAAAAATAAAAGCATTATCAGCTAGGTGTGGGAATGGAGAAAAAAATATTGGACCAATGAAGAGATAGAGCATTTTGTGAAATTATCTTGAGAGAATAAACTTACTTAGGGAATCATCTCTGGTTTATTTAGAAAAATCTATACAATAGAATTGAATTTCAATCTACTCCTCTTCCCCCTTCACAAAACTGTTAAAAATAAATACATAAATTCTTTGTAATTTTCCCATAAATACAATTAAAAGCCTCAATTATTCAGAACCTTTTCATAAAAGCTATGAGATGTCAGGTAACTTTATATATACCTTCAAATGCAACCTTTAAAAGTGAGGGTAGTGACAAGAACCAGAAGAAAAATGTGTTTTGTGTGTGTGTGTGTGTGTGTGTCTGTGCATGGGTACTCTCAGAACACTTTTTTGTCATTGTTTTTCTTCATAAATCCTGCCTCCCACTATTTAATGTTTGATTGCTTCTAAATTACTTTTGCTTTAATCTCTGTATCTGAAGTTTGCGAATTGAACCTATGTTACTCTTAAAGCAAAACAAGATACTTAACTCTAGAAAGACTGTCTTTCCCCTGTCCAGTTTTAAATTGTTTTTAAGTGTCTCAGATTCTGGCATTTTCTTACAATAAAATTAGGTAGTATTGTGAAATGTCAAGTTTTCAAATAGACTCCCGCAGACCAACTGCAGCATTGTTCCTTTGCTTCCATTCCTCCTGAATACTTTCCTTCACCTGAGCTGCAGGTGGCCCTGCAGTCCTGGCCCCACATTCATTCCTAAGCCAAGGATCATAAGGACTCTGAGCATTGCAACCCCATGTTTATTGCAAAGGTTCAAGTACTTGGCCAACATCATCTCTGGCACAATAATAGTTCTTTAGTCTCTCCTGGCAGTTGTGATCTGCATCTATACTACCTGATTCACTTCCCAATCACCACCCTGAAACAAAGGCTACAATTGACTTACAAACAGGAACACCCAGGTCTTGAAAGTTTATAAGCCCATGTATATCTTTTGTTTTTAATGACCTCCTTGCTAACTCTCCAGCTTCCAGCAATCTTTGTAGGTCTATGACAACCTCTTTGCATCATGTAGCCTTTCCCAATAGCCACAGCATAGCTGATTCTACCCACTAACTGCGCACATTTCTATACTGATTATCATGTGCATTTTGGTATATGATCCAGTGGGAGGCAGTTTATGGAAAGAATACACATCAAGACTGTTTTGTCAGCTTCTCATATCTATAATCTAAAGACTGACCAAGTAAATTAGAGAGAAGATTTTTTTTTTTACTGTTTGGAGCTCAGTTCATAAAGCCCAGGGACAACAGATATTAGGGCATGGTGGCAGGAAGCAAGTAGAGGGAGAGCTCCTCAAATCATAGAGGACAGAAGTAAAGAAGTAGTGGAACATCATATAATATGCAAGGCCACAGCCCTAGGGACCACCTTCAGCCACACTCTAATGGTCTACTGGGCACCATCCAGGTAATCACATTACAATGGACTTATCCACTACAGATTACAACCCTCATGACTCCATTATATCAACCATGAATAATAATAAATAAACTTTTTAGGGGAAATTGTACACCTTACTATAACAGAGACAATTTTGAGCTGCAGATAGGCCCCAACATCTGCAGCTGGTATGTGAAGCACTTCCACTTACTTATTTGCAAAAAGTGCCAAGTTCCATGCAGGTTGAGGCTGATTTGTGCAAAGTGCCCTGCCATCATGGGCACTCGCAGGTTATAATCAACATATATTTTACCATGTGTTAATTCTGCCACCTTATTATGATATTTTCTCTATAATTGTAAGATGCAGCAGGAAAGGGCTGACATCATATTGTAGGGAAAGACTTCTAAGGTTTCACTTCTCTCATTTACACGCATGTTTCTCATGTCCTCGCATGAACATGGCCAAGCTCTATGGTTCTCTCTTAGCGATGTGTCAGTCTTCATGGGTGTCTTACATGTGTTGTTCAGCTGAGCACATATTGCTTTTTGTATTGTTATCCTTTAATTCATGGTCTATTCTTTCCAGGTGAGTGATTTTTCAGATGTATATATATTTTTTATTTTTATATGGATCATATTGAAAATGGCATACATTTAGACTTTGCTTGGTGCCCTCTCCCACCCTCCGCTTCCCCTCCCCCCTTCCAACAATGAGTGTCCAGGTTAACCATGCTATATTCATACATTTACATATATTTGATGTAGCTCTTCCATTAATCAACCTCAGGCTTCTTTGTCTCCTATCCTTCCATGTCAGCTTTGCTGAGACTTCCCCTCCATGATCTGGATTACCTCTAGTATTCCTAGTGATCCCTAGTTTGGGCATATTAGACAAAACATATGTCCCTTCTCTTTCTGTGCTTGGCTTATCTCACTTAACATAATGTTCTCTAGGTCTTTCCATCTTCTTGCAAATGAAATGATTTTGTTTTTCTTTATAGCTGAGTAGAATTCCATTGTGTGTATTTCCCATAATTTTGCAATCCATTTATCTGTTGATGGAGACCTAGGTTGGTTCCATATTTTGTCTATTACAAATTGTGCTGCTCTGAACATGGGTATGCATATGTTACTGTGCTTCTCTAATTTCAACCCCTTTGGAAAGATATCCAGGAGTGGATCCATTCCTAGTTTTCTAAGAAATCTCCACATTGATCTCCATAGCAGCTGAACTAGTGTAAAGCCAACAGTGTAAAAGAGTTCCTTTCCCCACGTCCTAGCCAGCATTTGTTGTTATTTGGTTTCTTTATGCTTACAACTCTGATTGGGGTTAGATGGAATCTCAATATAGTTTTTATGGTTTCCTTGATAGTTAATGATGTTGGGTATCTTTTCATGCATCTATTGGCCATTTGTATCTCTTCTTTTGTAAAGTGTCTATTCATTTCAGTTGCCAATTTCTTGATTGGGTTGTTTGTTTTGCTAGTGTAGAGTATTTTGAGCTCTTTGTATATTCTGGATATTAGCCCTCTATCAGAGTGGTGGCTAGTAAAGATCTTCTCCCATTCTGTAGGCTTCCTCTTTAGGTTCTTGATGGTTTCCTTTGATGAGAAGAAACTTTTTAGTTTGATGCCATCCCACTTGTTAATTCTTGCTTTAATTTCCTGTGTGTTGGAAGTCTTGTTGAGAAAGTTACTGCCTGTGCCTATATGTTGGAGAGTTGAGCCTATGCCCTGCTCTAATGACTTCACAGTCTCTGTTCTAAGTCTTTGATCCATCTCCAGTTGATTCCTGTGCAAGGTTAAAGGTAAGGATTTAGGTCCATCTTTCTACAAATGGATAGCCATTTCTCCCAGACCCATTTGTTGAAAAGGCTGTCTTCTCCAGTGTATGAGTTTGTCAAAGATTAATTGACTGTAGGTTTGTGGATTTGTTTCTGATTCTTCTATTCTGTCCCATTGGTCTGTGTGCCTGTGGCTATGCCAATACCATGCTGCTTTTACTACTATTGCTCTACTGATGCCTCCTGCATGGTTCTTATTACTGAGAATTGCTTTAGCTATTCTGGGTCTTTTTTTTCTCCATATAAAATTCATGCGTGATTTTCCTAGGTCTATGAAGGATGTCATTTGTATTTTGATAAGAATTGCATTGGATCTGTACATCACTTTTGGCAGAATGGACATTTTGATGATATTTATTCTGCTTATCCATGAACAAGGGAGATATTTCCATCTTCCAAGATCTTTTTCAATTTCTTTCTTTAATGCTTTATAGTTTTCAGTGCAGAGGTCTTTTACATCTTTGGTTAGGTTTATTCCCAGGTATTTTTATTGATTTTGATGTTATAGTGAATGAATTGTTTTCTTTATTTCTTTCTTTGTGGATTCATTGTTGGGATATAGAAAAGCAACTGATATCTTTAGACTGATTTTTTTTATCCTGCAACTTTGATGAACTAGTTAATCAGCTCCAGTGTTCAGATGCATATTTTAAAAATATTTTTGTATTACATACATTTTGCTATATCATATTGGGGTCATAGGACATATGTTTATATGTGGCTAATTTTTAAAAATCAACTGCCATCTATTTTGTGACATTATAGAGGGCAGATGTTTACAAACATTTCGAGTGTCCTGGGGAAGAAAGTGTTACTCAGTCATAATACATTTACATGGTCATGTCAAATATAATTGTCACTGTGCATATAGCTTAGCAGTTCATCACTCTTCTTTTTCTTAAGTTGAAATATATATTTATGGAAGTTTACTTGAATTGTTTTAGAGATTTTATTTCTTATTTTCTTTCTTTTTTGTACTGGGAATTGATCCCAGAGGCACTCTAGGTGTGAGCTACACATCTGCCCTATTTTACCCTATTTTGTTTTTAATTTGAAACAGTGTCTTAAGTTGCTCAGGTTCTCACTAAGTTGCTGAGAGTCGTGCTAATTTGGCTGAGGCTAGATTGAACCTATGATAGCCCTGACTTATCATCCCAACTGCTGTAATTACAGGAATTTATTACTACACTTTATGAGAGGTTTATTTTAAATTCAGTAAAGCATAGATATAGAGAAATGAGGTACACATTGGCCAATTAGAAAGGAAGAAGATGTTTATCAAGTGAATACCACATATGTCCTTCATGTATGTTGCATATAAATCTCTAGTTGAAAGATATTATATTCACTGTACACATGAGAAAATAGAGACTTAACAAAATTTAAGCACATTTTCTGAAGTAAAAACTTTGATTACAATGATGGGATTTTAACACAAATTCACCTACTCTAAGTAGAACAATGAATAAGTAGAAATATGTTAAATGGACTGCAGATTTCTCACTCCTCAGCTTGTCCTACTTCTGCTATTTAGCTCATCAGTCCTGTAAGCCCAACAAAAGACAGGGCCAGGGAGATCTCAGTAGCAGGTGCATCTTCCCCCTTCTCAGTCCACCTCCTTTTCTCCCTACAACCTCACTTCTGACAGGTGAGCCATGGGAAGCTTGGAGAAAGCAGATGAGGACAGATATGCCATATGGACTCAAGGATGCAACAGGGGCATTCCTGGCTTGAATTGTCTCACATGGACAGCTGGCACTTGGCAAAAGACTAGAGGTCACTTTGCAAATGGCAAGTGCCCAGTTATTGAGCAAGATGTCCTTCGTCATCATACCTCAGTTTTTGCCACATTTCGTTTGAACATGAATTGAAAATGTAAATTAGCTTTGCGCATGCCTAAAATCAGAAAAGAAGAGACCTGTTGATTGATGAAGATAATAAGTTTTGCTTGGTTTTATAACAGAAGCATCAATATGGGAGAATAAAAATCATTGTTGTTGACATGCAACAAATAATGGGTATGTGTCTATCACTTATTTTGCCATTGTGCTAAGCCCTTTGTATGCACAGGTTCCCTTCACCTCCAATTTGTGTATGTTCATTTGGTGCTGGGGATTGAAACCACAGATGGACATTCTTTCTCTGAGCCACATGCTTAGCCCCTTGTACTATTTATTTTGGCATAGGGTCTCATTACATTGTGGAGGGCCTCGCTAAGTTGCTGAGACTAACTGCAAACCTACGATCCTAATGTTTCAGCCTCTCACGTACTGAGATTACAGTTGTGGTGCACTGTCATGCCCAGTTTATCCCCACTTCACTCTGTGAGGTGGGCATGTTTATTATACCTGCACCCATGGCCAAACTGGTTTCCTGAGTCCTCACACTGATAACAATAATGCATTAAAGCAAATTGATCTGCAGTTAGTCACGCCTTCTGTAGCATAATTACATCTTCTGGGACAGAACTCTATCTTTCTTTTCCTAACTTTATCATCAGTGTCCTGCCTACTACTTGCCACCTGAATAAGCACTATCTTTCTAGATGAACAAATCTTAATTAACAGAAGTTTCAGTTGAAAGGAAGAGGTGAGATCTGTCTGTAGTTTCAGAGCTTTCTGAACATCTTCTGTGCTGAGGTAAACAATTTTTTTTTTTTTTGTACAGGGAATTGAACCCAAGGGCATTCTACCTCCAAGATACACCCCAGCCTCTTTTTTTTTTTAATTTTGAAACAGGGTCTCACTAAGTACCTGAGAGTATTGCTAAATTCCTGATGCTGGCCTCAAACTTGCAATCCTCATGTTTCAGCCTCCCAAGTAAGTATTACAGGCATGTACCACAGTGTCCAAACTTGTGATTCCTTCTTGAGTGAAAAACACCCCTCAAGACAAATAAAGAGTGCCACCATCAAGAAATGCTCTCTGAGGGTTCTTGTCCAGATGGGCACAACAACTCCCCAATCCCCACTTCCTTATGCTCTGTGAAAATGTATTTTCTTTTCATATTACCTACCTTTTGCACATGGATTCCTATGAGGTATATCATCCATCTTTTGTCTTTGTGGAGTCCAGCACATATTTACTGATTGACTAAGTGATCAGGCAAATGGCCTGGGCTAAATGAGCCAAGAGATGTACAGTCAGTTGATCTCGTACCCCTAGGTGTAGTTCCTGTGGAGTGATGGATTATACTGCACCATCATCTCTTACATTATCTCTGGAACCAGACCCCATGTGTGTGAAAGCTGCTCAGAGTCACAAAGGCTGATGAGCAATGTAATTTAAATTTCTTTTTCATAGTGTGAAGGTTGTTGGCCATAAGGAGAAAAAAAAAAATCTATGCCCTTCAGTGGCTTGTAATTTAGGACTCCTTTGAATGAGATGCTGATTTTTTGAATCCCAGAATTGCAGGCTCTTTACATTATATGAAACCTTTGTAATAATCCAACCTAGTTCTTTTCCTCTACAAGAATCCTACCTTTCTGTAACATCTTTCCAGGGCAGAAAAATGTATAGGAATACTGGTATTTCTACCTCATGAAGTCTCTTTCACATTTGAGCTGCATTTCTGCTAAGAAAAAGTCATAATTTCTCAGAACAATTATTACTTTTAAATTTTCTTAAAATAGCTTTTTCTGGTTGTTCTACTTTTGTATTTTAAAATTATACAAAGAAGTTGAATCTTTTTCGTTATGTGTCAATATTCACTTGCTTTCTGTTAATATAACAAGATACTTTAGATAATCAAGATACAAAAAGGAATATTTATTTAGGCTCACAGTTTCAAGGCTCCAGTCCATGACAGAGTGACCTTACCACTTCAGGCTTATAGGAAGAAAGGACATCATGACAGAGGCGTGTGACATGAAGCTGCTCACCTCATTGCAGCTAGCACACAGAGAGTGAGGAAGAAGTCAGGGTTCCATATCCCCTTCAAAGACACATCCCTAAAGACCTAACTTCCTCCCACTGTGCCCCTTCCCCTGAAATTCTACCACCTCCCAATAGTGTTATGGACTGGGAACCAAGCCTTCAACCCATGGGCCTTTGGGGACATTTCAGATTTCAACCACAACACCATTTGATGAAATTCAACCTCTGCTTTATCCATCCATCCCACCCAACATTTGCAGTGTCCATCTCAAGCCAATGCACCTTGTGGTTCAGTGTTTCTTATGATCATCTCAAATGGCTTTCCAGATTAGCACCTCCTCTGGTCATAGCTTGTTATTGGTCCTAGACCAGGAGAAAGAGGAAGAGAGGAGAATAAAGAGCTTGAGGAGAAAAACAAAACACATGATATGTTCAAAGATGAAGAGATTGATGCCAATATTGCTGGCATGTAGGGGACAGAAGGGGGCAGTAGGGAGAGATGAGTCAGAAAACACACAAGAGGTGTTCTGCGCATGTATAAATGCAGCACTTTGAATTGCACACAATTCTTTAAAAGTGTGCCACTCCCTTCAATGAGCTGAATGTTTGCATCCCCCCAAAAAAACTTCTATGTGGAAACGCTAATCCTAATGTGATGGTCTTTGAAGGTGGGACCTTTAGGTGGTAACCATGAAATTATGATAACAATATGCCACAGTCCATTTTATATTGGGATAGCATAATACTAAAACTAGGAAAATTAGAAGAAAAAGAAATATATTTTGGCCCAGGTTTCTGGAAGAAGTTGTGTCTAAAATCAGGTAGATGTGCTGAGTGTAGTGGTGCATACTTGTAATCATTGTACTTGGTAGGCTGAGAAAGGAGGACCATAATTTTGAGGATAGGCTCAGCAATTATTGAGAGCTCATTTCAAAGGCTGGATGTAGAGATTGTAGGTAGAATACCTCTTGGTTCAATCTCCAATGCCAGAAAAAAAAAAGGTGGAGAGAGTGTGACTTTAAATTGTCATGCTTTCCTCAAGGATCCAGAGCGGACTTGAGAAGTTACTATACTTTATTACAGTTTGTCCAAAATATGGAGAGAAAATAATGTATTGTGTTGACTCCCTGCACTCCCAGATGAGCCTTGGTGGGTGTAGATGGTGGTCCAATGCATCATCTCTAAGAGACCGCAATCAGGAGTGGTGCCACTGCCAGGATTTGTTGTAGTTCTGGGGAGCAGTCACCGCACAGGATCTTGGTCTGCATTGGCAAGCAGCCATCTGACCAGTAACTAGAATGGTAGGACCAGCACAGAGTATTGCTGTGCTCTAGTAGAACAGGTGCAAGGCCCAGACCCCTCCAGAAGGGCAGTTGCAGGGCCCAAGCCGCTTCTGCAGGGCAGGTGCAGCGTTCTGCAAGACCCTGAGCTCACACAGCTCACTTCCTGTGGACTGTGCCTTACCTATGTTCAGCAAAAGCCATGGCTGTTTCAGGATCTCAGGGTACCTGCCTTAATGTAGGTATCATTTCTGTGGGAGGACATTCCCAGGACCTCTGATCTAGGCCTGAAGTCAAGAGCAGATGCTCTCAAACCATATAATTGTGTCCATTCTTTTTCCTTCAAAAAGTTATTCTTGTGTGAATATTTGATATTGTCACCAGCCTGACACCAGGCTTTTAATACAGAGACCTTTTTTGTGCTCATAAACAATTATCCCAGGGCCCCACAGAATCTCAGACATATAAAAGGGACCAAGGTTCATTCATTCCTGAACTAACATAGCTGAACTATGTTGAAGAAACTCCAAAAGCCAGAGGAACCTCATTTACTCGCCTTCATCTTTCTCTGGAATCTTATTTATTTATTTATTTATTTATTTATTTATTTATTTATATATTTATTGGTACTGGGGATGGAACCCAGGTGCATTCTACCTCCAAACTACACCCCCAGCCCTATTTTTTATTTTTTATTTTGAAACCAGTTCTCATGAGTTGCAAAGGGCCTCACTAAGTAGATAAGCCTGTCTGCAAACTGTGATTCTCTGATCTCAGTCTCTCGGATGCTGGGATTACAAGTGTGCACCACCATGCCTGGCTGGAATCCCATTTTAGTATGGCAAAATCTGTATCAGAAAATAAAGAGAAATATTGCTAGAAAATAATTTTTTAAAGAAGAATACAGCAACCTTTCTAGCCTGTAATGTTTAAGAAGCACAAATAGAATTTGAAAATATTTTAATAAAATGCCTTACTTAAACAATGTGTTGCTACAACATGGGAAAAAAAAGACTGTATGCTGGAATATTAACATAATTCTTTGTCCATTTTAAATCCTACCTAAGATTGAATTTTTTATCTTAACTATTTGTCATTAATATAAATACAATTCAGTGTATTTTTTACTCCTTTGACATTTTTCACACAGTCCTAGGCATGGTTAATTAGATGACAGGCAATATCTCTTGGCTTCAAAATTATGTTTCGGCTTCTGTTTTTCACAGTAGTGCCAGTTCAGGTTTTATGAAAAAGAAAGACATGGACACATTCACATAATGGAAATTCTGGATCAGTTGCTTTGGGGAAAGAAACAAAGCATTCCTGCCTTCCCCAAGTGTCTCAGATAAAAATACTACCAAGAAGGGCAGGCGTGTTCTTGTTTTAATATAAAAAAAATGTGAACAGTGGACAATGGAAAGAACAAAAGTCTTTTGGCTGTTTACAGATTGGAAAGTCATCCTAGAGTCTCGTCCAGTGAAAGAACATAGATATAAGCGGCCTAAAATTATGACAAAGTATAGTAAAGTGAAACTTGATTCACTCAAAACATATGCTAGCTCCTTACTCCAGATTGCAAACTTCCCATGGAGTCCACTTCTGGATCTTTCTTTGTCATTTTCTTCTTATTTTTCAACTTCATTTCTTCCTTCACTTCTCTCTCTCTCTCTCTCTCTCTCTCTCTCTCTCTCTCTCTCTCTCTCTCTCTCTCCTCTCTCTCTTTCTCTCTCTCCTTTCTCTGTTATTTCTTTTTTTCTTTGTACTGGGAATTGAATCCAGGGTCATTTTATTTCTGAGATATACCCCCCACATTCCCTACCCTTTTTATTTTGTTTTTATTTTACAAGGACTTGCTAAACTACTAAGGGTCTCACTAAGTTGCCATATGACTCTCCTGTCTCAGCCTCTCACTGGGGTTACAGGTGCCCACCACCATGCCCTTCTTCTTTTCTTTTGTGCTTTTAACTTTGTGTCTGAAAATTTTAACTTACCTCCCACTTGTCAAACAAACAGCTTGATATCTTACCCCCAGAGGTGGCTTCTGACTCTTTGAACATCGATATATCTTCCCACAATGAAGAAAGTTTAGACAACTAGTTCTAGATTCTCTACTAAAGCCCAAGAGCCTTCCAGTGCCTGTCTCATTTCTCTGGAGCATAGCCTGCTGGCCTCAGTCTTCTTACAGAAGAAAGACTGTGGGGGACAGAAGAAAGAAAACAGAAGAAAGGATACTACAGAACACATTTGACGTCACCTAACTGGGAATACTGAAGCACCAGGGAAATACTTCTTTTGTAGCAGTTGAAACAAAATGGAGACAAGCTGGGCTTGTGAACTCTTCATCTACACTAACAGAAAACACACAATCATCTCTGTATTAAATAGAATACTTCTATGATTAAATCAAAAAGAAAGTATTTGGTCAAAACCTTATAAAAATCACTTACTAACATGGTGACATGTTAATGGACAGTGTTTCAAATAGTGGTTTTAGCTGGGCGTGGGTGCGCACGCTTGTAATCCCCGTGCTTGGGAGGCGGAGACAGGAGGATCGCACAGGTTTGAAGGCAGCCACACTGGCTTAAGAGACCCTGTTTCCAAAAATAAAATAGGTCTGGGAGTATAGCCCGGAGGTAGAAGGGCTTCCAGGAACCCCAGTACCACCAATAAATAAATAAATAAATAAATAAATAAATAAATAAATACAGTGGTTTTACAGGTTTTATATGCATAATATTTGATAAAAAATAAGCTTTGACAGTATCTTCACACAACTTTCAGAAGAGTATAACCAACCATCCACTGTAATGACAGAGACGAGCAGTGTGTGGAGGTGTATGTCTATAGTCCCAGTACTTGGGAGACAGAGACAGGAGGATGACAGGTATGAATACAGCCTCAGCAACTTAGTGAGACAGTTTCAAAAAAAAAAAAAAAGCCAGTCGTAGTGGTGCATGCTTGTAATACCTGTTCTTGGGAGGCTGAGACAGGAGGATCACACAGGTTCGAAACCAGCCTCAGCTATTTAGTGAGGTTCTCAGCAACTTAGTGAGACCCTGTTTCCAAATAAAATATAAAATAGGTCTGTGAGTATAACTCAGAGGTAGAAAGCCCCTGGATTCCACCCCATGTACCACCAAAAAAAAAAAAAATACAATAAGTAAAAAGGTGTGGGGCTGTAACTCAGACTTAGAATGCCCCTGGGTTTAATCCCCAGTAAATAACTGAGTAAATAAATAAATAAATAAATAAATAAATAAATAAATAGACTAGTGTTAGACAATTTTGTGAAATGTCTACAAAAGAAAGATAAAAAGTATGTGTGGAATGCACTAGTTCAGAGTATAGGAGGTTTAAACATTATTATACAAAATTCAGTAGAAAAGTTAAAGTTTGAAGCTAAACTAGCAAGACATTTCAATTCTCATTCTACATATTTACAGAGTTGTGGCTTGGATAACTCATTTGAAATCCATGGGTATATGTCTTCATTCACTTGATAGATATAATTAAATCTATCTCACAGAAGCTATCTAGGGAGTTTACTGTAATAATATATTTCTAGCATGTATTTATAAAAAAGAATCTTGGACAGTGGGTGTAGCTCAGCAGAAGATAATAATCTGTTACATAGTAGATATATATAGCAGAGAATGTGTAAAGAATAAGATATTTTAGATCTTTAAGATATCTGAGAATTTTGATGTGTTAATTAGAATAGAAATATAGAAAATGTAAAAAGTAAATAACTGATCAAGTGTGGCAATGATAAAGTCCCCTGGGTGAATTCACCTTATGGACAATCTCGCTCCACTTCCTCCCAGATGTACTTCAGGCAACAAGAATGTAACAAACCACCGTCCCTTACTCCTTTCCCTCAGTCACTTGCTACATGGAGTTTGTTAGCTGAAAGCCCTCTCCTGTGCTACTCTTTGCAACCTCTCCGTTTTTGCACTTTAACTTTTGCGGAGAAAAACCAACCTGCATCAATGACTGTTTCATAGAATCCAGCGCACTTGTCCTTCTTACCAAAAAGGCAATGAGACGACCAGGCACTGGGGACCACAGGTGAAAAAGACAAGGAGCAATCAAATGCCACTCAGAAAGAGGAAGGTGAGGAAGGAGCTTGAATCCTGCAGAAGAACAGCCCAAAGTGACCTCTACCAGCTCTGCCCAGAACACTTAAATGTAGACATAAAGATATTTTTCATGGGAACTTTTTAAAGGGCCAGTTAGCATTGTGAATACATCAAGATTACTTACTGTGAAGAAATGTTAGCAGGAATGAAGAAACATAAAATCTGATTAGGAAAAGGTCAAATAATCAAAATAGGATGTAATGGTATATGCTCACTAATTATGCCGATGATGGAAAGAAGATTTGATTGTCTTTATAACAACTAAAATAATGTTAATCCTTTAAACCAGTTGCCTTTACAAATCTTTAGAAATGGGTTAGTGAAATACCATCTCTAAATAGCTTAGTAAGTAAGTTTACAAAACCACAGTCTCTTTAATGGAGACAGGGCTATAATGTATTTTGACAGCCACTCTGGAAATCAAGATTGAGATTTTATCATAGAGAAGGAAAGTTATACTGATATTTATTCATAGATCCCTGGCATCTCTCTCAGAATCCCTCACTCTTGCTCTGAACAATTTGTTCAAATGTGTTTCCTAAGTGTGATATTTGAATAAATCTGACTTGTGATTTGCATTTTGTTGTTCTTTGCAAAAAAAAAAAACATGAAAGAAAGAAAAGAAGGAGGGAAAGAACAAAAGGAAATGGATGCTCTGGTCCATTTGTTTTGGCAATGTGGGTCTGAGATTAACTGAGGGATACAAAGCACCTTGGGTACAGACTCACCAAAACCCTTCCTGAAAGTGTTCAGGCACTTGCAGACAACTGAGTCTATGCAGGACTGTCTTCAAAGCATTCTGAAAATTGTTTAGCTTTTTCATTTTCTGTGTAAATAATTTCTAAATATTAGCTTAATTTAGTCTTGTTATTTTAATAATCTAGGAATATTTCTGTTATAATGCCTCCTAATCATTTAAAGGAGAGGGTGGTGGGAGATCCCCATGAAGTGAGCATAGTCTAGTTAGTCTTGTGCCCGCATCCCTTGTATATGGTAAGGCAGCAGGTGCAAGCTCTGGGGAATGCAGTTTGTGTTGTCTTCAGGTGTCATATTTCCCTATGATGTCTAAGGGACAGGTAGCCAAGCCTCTGTTTTCCATGTCTGCTTTTATCCATACATATCTTTTTTTGTGGTACTGGGGTTCCTGGAAACCCTTCTACCTCTGGGCTACATTTTCAGACCTATTTTTATATATTTTTTTAAATTTGGAAACAGGGTCTCTTAAGCTAGCACAGCTGGCTTCGAACCTGCACGATCCTCCTGTCTCCACTTCCCAAGTATAGGGATTACAAGCAAGTGCCACCACGCTCAGCTACCATCCGTACATATTTTGAGTGGCCTTTTGTGTCCTTCAAGTCCATCTTGGCTCTTGCTCTTCATTTTAGCTAAGACTCCTGGCATTTTTGTTGCATCAGAATCTATTTTTTTAGATCCCTCAGGTAATGACATCGTCTTCTTTCAAAATTCTGCAAAGCCTGAGCAAGACCTAACTGTACAGTGTGAAATCAAGAGACTAGGAATATGTAAATAAAATGGAAATGGGAAGCTTTGTACTGAGAAATACATATTAAAGACACTAGCCCTAGGCATAGTTCAGCACTTTGAGACATGCTGGGAATTTTTCTGCCAGCTTACCACAGGGGCTGGTGAGAGGGGACAGTGCCCAGTTCCCACAGCACAGGCCTTGACTTCTCTGGGCACAGCCTTTATAAGGAAGGCATGCATCCCTTTGTCCTTGGTCTCTGGTCTCACCTACCCCAGGCAGAACTGTGGTCTACTCTGGAGAAACTGATGTGGACTCACTGAAACTACATGTTTCATTGTCTACAAAACAAATGTGAAATTTCTTCCCATATATGAGGGAGAAAATACTCTAAGCTTGCAAATACATTTTGTATAGCCATCAAGTTATAAGATGTTCAGGGTAAGTTAAGGAATACAATTATGCTATATGTGAAATTCTAGGCATACTTTATACATCTATTTTTTTTTCTTTCTTTTCTTCTACTTTTTTGTTTGTGGTAATGTGGATTGAACCTAGAGGCATTTTAATTATCAGTTACACACATATAGGCCCATTTTATTTTGAAACAGGGTCTCACTAAGTTGCTGATGGTCTTTTTAATTTGCTAAGACTGGCCTCCAATCATTCTGTCTCAGCCTTCCAAGTACTTGGAATAAAGAGTGTGCTACCACCCCTGCCATGTACATTTCTAATAATTATTATAGTCATTATGTGCTTTCTCTAGTCATTAATAAAAATAAATAAAAAGCATACAAATAGAAGAGACATCCTGTGGCCTTCCAGGGGAAGTTGTCTATCTCAACTTCAGTCCTGGTTTTCCATCAATGTGTCAGGCTTTATGTCACAGAAATAGTGTGTGTGTGTGTGTGTGTGTGTGTGTGTGTGTGTGCACGTGTGTGTGTGTGTGTGTGTATGTGTGCACGTGTGTGTGTGTGTATATATTGTGATACAGGGATTGGACTCAGACACAGTCCACCTCTAAGCTATAGCTCAGCCCTTTGATATTTTTAATTTCTGAGGCAAAATTTCATTAAATTATGAAACTCTGACCTCAAAACTGCAATATTTCTGTCTTAGTCTTCCAAGTATTAGAATTATAGGCATGAACCACCACACCTAGCAAGTAAATGTTTAATATATAACTCAAGGTAGGTGTGAAACCTATAGATGAGTTAGAGACAGGTCTAATATATGATATGATTAAATATAAGCTTATGCTCTAAAAAGTTCCATACCATACACATGGGTAAAAATGCAAAATAAGAAGTTTTGATTGCCATGATGGAGCTAGAAAATATGTGTGATGATAGTTTAAAAGAAAGAGAGGTCACACCTCCCAAGAAGCAAAAATGTTGCACAGGGAGAGTAAAGATTTGCACAAGAGGACAGGTCTAAGCTCATGCCTCCACCCACTGTGAGCAGCCCACTGGACTTCTTGACCATAGTTTCCTCATTTCTAAAATGCCCAGAAATGGGCGTGGTGGTGCACGCTTGTAATCCCCACGCTTGGGAGGCTGAGACAGGAGGATCGCACCAGTTCAAAGCCAGCTTCAACTACTTAATGAGGCTCTCGGCAATTTAGTGAGACCCTATTTTCAAATAAAGTATAAAAGAGGTTTGGGAGTATAACCCAGAGGTATAAAGGCCCTGGGTTCCTTCCCCAGTACCACATACACACACACACACACACACACACACACACACACACACACACACACAAGAAATTAAATGCTGAAACGAGAATAAAAAAATGATGATTTAAAAAAATAAAAAATGAAAAATAAAATGCCCAGAAACAAGGAAAAATGCCACAGAGACTGATGTGAGAACATTGTTTCTGGACCATTCTCTGCATCCAATATTCTTCTTGTGCCTGTAAAACCAAGGTATCTTTGATAAAGAAATATGTATTTGACATGTGCCTAAAGAATAATTATTGCTTAACTAGACATATGGATCTAGCAATTAAAGAGGTGAACTCATATGCAAGTTCAGCCTACAGACCTCACACAGAGCTACACATTTTATGCTAGAAGTATTCTAAGCAATATCTAACCTCAAATATCAAATGTGCAAATAGCATATTATGTAGAACCATTCTAGCATCGATTATGAGTGTACATGTTACCAAAGCACATGCACACTCATATGTATCCACTCAAAAACTCACATGTAAAAAAAATAAAGCATTTTTCTTACAACATCATGAAAAATATAGTCCTATTCCTGTTTTAAAGCCAGATAAATGTTAGGATGAAAAGGGAAGAAATTGTCCAGGTTCTCACTGAAGTAATGGCAGCAAGTTTCTCACCAAGGCAACATGTGCCAGAGTCTGTCCTCAGTTCCACACTACAGCATCAGAAGCAATAGCACAAGGCAGTGAAATTTGGAGACCATATTTTTTGTATAGTATATATAGAAACTGTGAGAAGTAAGACACATGAGACAGATCAAGGCCAGATTAGAGGACCTCATGTGTAAAGCTAAGAGACTCAGAGGGCCTATTTATCTTGATCAAACATTATCAACAAAGAAACCAGGCCATGATTAGGCTAATCAAGCTGGGTGGTTTAAAATTCACTATGTAAACCCGGCAAGAAGCAAATTCTGAATAGAGCTGACCATATGCTCCTCTTTGCAGTGCAATCCCAACACATTTATCCAGCGTTAATCCTCTGCATCCAAGAGGACCTCCCAGGTATTTCTGCAGGACAGCAGCCAGAAGCATGACTAATGTCTGCAGTGGAAGCACTGGAACAAGCTGCTGGATAAAGCTAATCCACTTCCACTTCTACAGATTTTTGTTTTAGCCTTTTGTTTTGATAAGAAATGTTTTAGTAAATTTATTTTAAAGATTAATAAAAATCTAGGCTACGAAAACATTTATTTTTCTTACTGAATTATTTATCAATTTAAAAATAGCCTGCTATTTTATAAACAACTTCATATCATGTATTCGGAGTTAGAATTCAGATCCCCAACATTTTGTTCCAAATCTTTGATTTTGTATTCTCTCATCAGTCTGGTAAAAAAAGACCAGTCCTAGAGTCAAGCAGAGGGCATAGAGCCATGCTGAGGCTGCTGACCAGAAACTAACAGTGAGCACCTTTTTTATTTTGGCTCCTGTCTTAGAATTCTCATATGCTGCAATAATGAAAGTCACCAAGCAGTTTTTGTATAGAAGGAAATTGGGTGACACTCTGTTGATTAGAAAGAGCAGAGGAGTTTCTTAATATTGAGTGTACAGAGTGAGCTAGCTGTTATTTATATTGCATGGTTATATGGGGAAGGTTGTCTAAAGATTATTTTTTGTCTTAATCAGTTTGACAGCCAAAGTAGAATCAGAAATTAATTCCTTTAGCATGCAGAACTTATTCTTCCTCTCTTCTGCCCTTTCTTCTTACTTCCATTGTGCTTCAGGTATCTCTTTTAGTAACATAAATTCTAATTTACCCTAGGAAAGGTGAGCTACATATAATTTAACAAGAAAAAAAAAAGAAAAGCCAGTTAAGAGCTAAAATAGAACAAAGGAGCAAGGAAAAAATGAAGATATCATGATAAACTTGGCCAATTCCATGGTTTTGCCAAAGGCTGAAATTTAACTTACATCTTCTCCTGTAAGTGCTAGTTTGAGATCTAAATCTCAGAAAAATGAAAAAAAAAATCATATACAATGTCTGACTTCATGATCCTCTTTCCAGTGAAAATTTGCTGTCTTCTTAAAGTTTCTCATTCAGGGAAGTTGAATTGTCTTTTGAGAAAACTGATTACATGATAGATGAGTTGGGATTTATCTGCTGGTGTAGACACATACCTGAACAGGAGTCTGAAAATCTATAGGGAGCAAGTAGACTGAGAGCAGCCTCTTGGCCATGATGCGGGCCTCATGAAATCAGCACAAGTCTTAGCCTGTTCTCTCTTTTCTAGCCAACTCATAGACAGGGAAGTGAGACCCAAACTCTATAGTCAATGTTTAACTTGTGGAGTTAGCAAGCTGAACCTCATAAATATATCAGAGAATAATCATGGACCTGCAAGCACCACCCAACATCTTCACTGTATACTTTTTTTTGGTCTTCTCTAGTCTTTGAGAAGCTAAATGTCACCAAGTTGGTAAAGCCTTGAACACTGGAACTTTATTTGCTTCTCTTAAGAACTCTAGTTTGGGAAATAAGAGCACTAGTTTAGCTGGGCATAATGGCACACACCTGTAATTACAGTACTGGGAGGCTGAGACAAGAAGATCACAGGTCAGAGACCAGGCTTAGTAACTTAGAAACACTCTGTTTAAAATAAATAAATAAATAAATAAATAAATAAATAAATAAATAAATAAATAAATAAAAACTGGCAGTTTAGCTTGCAGATGGAATTCCCATGGGAAAAGCCTTAAATTTCTTATGTTTAGCCATGGTAATAGAAAGAACTGTAAAGACGTAATATTATTCCAGCCTTCCTTATTGACATAGAATTGAGAAAACTTTTTAAAACTCATATTCTTTGTTTTCAAAACTATGAAAAAGATGCATTCCCAATATGCTATTGTAATTACTCTTCTCTGGAGTACCATTCACTTAAGGTGGCCCATGAAAAAAGAACAACGTTCTAAAGTAAAAATACCATTAGAGAAAGCAAAAGTGAATATTCTTACTTCATTCATACAGAAAATATCTATTGATCACCTCTCCTGCTTGTAATCTAGGTTCGTCTTTCCTCATGAAGCTTCCAGTGTTCTGGTTGATAGATGGATAGGTAAATAAGTAAAAATGATAGATAGATGGAGATATATGATAGAAAGAAGATAGATAGATGATAGATAGATAGATGATAGATAATAGATTTTAGACAGATACAAGATAAGATATCGATATCATAGATATCATAGATAGATATATGTATGGATAGAAGATACATAGGTAGAATATATACAAATGATAGAAGATAGATGATAAAAGACAGACAGATGATAGATAAAAAGAAAGATAGATACATGGTTGATAGAAGTAGATAATGGATGAATAAGTAGATTATAGATAGATAATAAATGCATGAATATATGGAGACAAATGAATATAGATTTATAGATAGAATCATACATGAAAACATACTCATGTATTCAGTTTGTCAGGTGCTGATAAGTATAGGAAGGTAAATAAAATGGAATGGGGAATCAGTTGTGCTGGCCGGAGAGAAGGGGTTGGGACACCTCTCGCTAAAGCCATCACAGTGCTCACAAGGCCTTTCTCTCTTGGTATACATTCTTTCTTTTGACCCAATGTTTGGCTTTGTACTCAGTGTTTAGCCTCTTTCTAGCTCTGGATCTGGGTCTTGCTATAGTCTTTATCCTCCCTCCAGGTCCTGTAAATGAAGGCCAGGCCCTTCTGTCAGCTTTTATCTGCCAGTTGACTATTTTATAGGGAAAAGAGCTTTCTGTTTATTTTTCAGAAGGGCAGTCGTATTGTTTCTTTTTGCTTTAGTGGAGTGTGAAGTGTGTAATTTTGCTAAGTGGGTATTTCAATCTTTCCAGGAAAAAAACATATGGTGAGGCTGCTGAACATGTTGGTGTTACAGCTCTCAGCACAGAGATAAAAACGTAAATATGGGATATGATTGTCAACAGTCACTTTATTGCCCCTTTTAGTTAACACAGCAGAAGTCATACAAAATGCAGAACTTCAGAACAAACCCAACAAAAAGAGGAGAGTTTGCGTCACATGAATGCACTTGCTTCTTAGGCTCTGTACAGTGCCTTCAAGAACAATTAGGGGTCTGTATCATCCATGCTGGTCAATAAAGCCAGATTTCTATTTGTCTCTGGGTTCATATACATGATATACATGATATTTGACAGCTATTTACAATAGCTGTCAAAATCGAACCAGTTAGAATATTACATACATTAGGTTTCTATAGGTCTTGGAAGAACGCTGAGAAACTTAATTCAGAAGTTTCCTTCCAAGTTTAGTTTGATTGGTTGGTAAGGCTAGAAACAGGCAAAGGCCAATGGGATTTGAGTGTTCTTCAACTTCTACTTAAAATAACTTTATCAATGTCTCTTTCTTATGCTTGAGATGCTTGACCTTCTATGGAATCTACTTGTATTTAAGATATTGATAGAATATTATTATTATTATTATTATTATTATTATTATTACTATTACTACTACTACTACTACTACTACTACTACTACTACTACTGCATTGGGGATTTAAAACATGTATATCAGCCGGGCGTGGTGGTGCATGCTTGTAATCCAAGCACTTGGGAGGGTGAAACAGGAGGATCACACAGTTTCAAAGCCAGCCTCAGCTGCTTAATGAGTCTCTCAGCAACTTAGTGAGACCCTATTTCCAAATAAAGTATAAAAAAATAGGTATAGGAGTAGAGTCCAGAGGTAAAAAGCCCCTGGGTTCCACCTCCAGTACCACACACACACACACACACACACACACACACACACACACACAATGTTAAAACATGTATATTCTACCTCTGAGTTATAATTCCAGATTTTTAAAAATTATTTTATTGTGAAACAGGATTTCACTAAGTTACTGAGGGGTCTTGGTAAGTTGCTGATACTGGCCTAAAACTTGTGAATTTCTGGTCTCAGCCTCCTAAGCACTGGGATCAGAGGCATGCACTACCATGCCAAGACATGACAGAACAGTTTTAATCCAAATAGTTTACAGGGAAGCCTACTGATTCACCCAACTGGAGAAATTATTAGGAAACGGGATATAGAACTCAGCTAATTTCTTTGATGAGGAAATCAAGGATGGAGATCCAGAATTTTATGGTCGAGGGACACTGCAGGTTCTAGAAGCCAGTTTCTCTACCTAGAAGAAGGTGTGGTCACTCTCACAGCTGGAGAACTTCCAGTGTGAGAGGCATACGATTGAAGCCATTTTCCATGATACCTTATAGCTTATGACAAAACTCCTTTTGGTTAGTCTTATAGCTCCCCATCAGTGTCAATAAAAAAAAATGTTAGTATTGGGTCGAGATGAACTCCAGTGCTATGTCTGGAGACCTTATATTTGATAAGACTTACATCAGAAATACCTTTTAATCCAGGCACAGTGACACACTTGGGAGACAGAGACAGGAGGATTATAGATTTGAGGCTAGCTTCAGCAACTTAGACCCTATTTTAAAATAGAAAGGCTGACTGAAAGTGTAACCCAGAATGCCCCTGGGTTCAATCACCAGTGCCAAAAATAGAAAGAAGAATCAAGGAAAAGCAATAAAGAAATGAAACAAAGAAAAAGAAAGAAAGAAAGAAAGAAAGAAAGAAAGAAAGAGAGAAAGAAAGAAAGAAAGAAAAGCAAGCAAGCTTTCACATGGGTAAATTAATAACAACGAAGCTAGTGTTAGGACATCAGGTCCACGTGTCATAAAGGTTGTGACAGGTCTGGGGTGGTACTGAGGAAGGTCACAGGAGGGGTTTCTACTGTACCATGATACTGATTTCCTAGTACAAAGAACAGGTTCAATAAGCATGTGGTGGTCTTTGCACAGTCTCACCTGGGTGAACTGCTTAGCATTTTCCACTCTTCCTGGGGGAACCATAGTGTTTCTCCAGATATTCCTTGATTTAACGATGGGGTCAGTTGAAAACATCATATGCCAAAAATGCACTGAAAACACATCAATCGCCTTAGTAGCACCAAACTCTTTGGAATGCCAGGTGTCAAGCCATGTGGTTCTGACACTTTCTAACATCCTGAGAGAGGATCCCACTACTTATCAGAAGGCCACAAAATGAACACAATTCAAAATGTAAAGTACACTTTTTATTAAATCCATATTGCTTCCCCATCATCCTGAGGCTGAGTAATGCAAGTTGAACTGTTATAAGTTGAACCATTCTAAGTTAAGATTGTCTGTACCTCTGTTTAAAACTCTTGCATTATCTCTTTACTCTGCAGAAGTCAGGGAATGCGGATCCCGGATTAGTCATTCCCATTTGTCAACCACTAAGATACGACAAGGTTCCTATGTCACAACCCAGTTCCCAGCAGCCTCTTCCAGTCTAATTAAATAAAAGTGCCTAGGAAAGGACAGGTAGCTGCATTCCAGACACTTACAGTGATGTGACAGGACTAGGAAATAGAGACAACTCACCAGCCTCATCCTCCTTTATCATAAAAAATATAACATTTCAGAGTCTCCTTCAGCAGCTAGTAATAGCCAGTGAGTTACCTCACCTGCCTCATTGTCTTTATGCACTCACCCTGAGTGCCAGTTTGAAGCACTGAAGCCTGAGTAGGCTCAACAATGTGAGTTTTAACCTTGTGGTTTGCATGTTAATTACCCTTTGCTTTATTAAATATAGCTTATAAAGAAAAGTGCATTTGAAATTACTTTTGGGCTTCCAGCCCATCCTTAACTTAAGTTTTCACTCTTTGGGGGGTAAGCCTTTCATCATCACTCAGAAAATTTAAGTATACTTGGCAATGCCTCGCATGGGGCTTGAAGTTATTACTAGGTCCTTGGTACAGAACCGCTTCACACAGAGGTATTTGTGCATGTATTTTCTATTAGAACTGGATAGATATTCTCATTCCTTCTCTCTCTCTCTCTCTCTCTCTCTCTCTCTCTCTCTCTCTCTCTCTCTCCAGTGCCACTCTCACTCTCTTCACTCTCTTTTAGACTACTGCTTGTATTGGTAAAAATATCAAATGCAGAGTGATAGGTATACACCATACAAGTATAGCAAGATTTAGAAAGCTGATGTACCTCTGCCCCTTCATCCCCACAGCTCTTTTCTAAGTCTCTAATAACGCTGGGAGCACCAGTGTGATTTTCTTTGTAAATCCATTGATTTCAAAACAACGACAGAAGTTTAATTTGGACTCCTGGAATTCATGTCGAAATATCTCTGAAAAATACAGTGTTCCGTGCACTGGTCTAGAAAATGCAGTTGAAAACAAGATGAAATTCATACCACAAAGGGAATTATAGTTCAGTAGCCTTGCTGAGGATAAAAAGCAGGAATCAGCAGATTGTTGGGATTTGCACCCAAAGCTCAGCTCTTTCTTTCCATCTCCTATTTCATTTTAGTCAGCATGCTGTGTTTTGCAGAACCGAGATCTGAAATACTATCTCCCTGAGTTCCAGAATTCCCTGAAAAGTTCGCTGATAAGGAACAGGGTTCTCCTACCATCTATTTCCTGCAAAGACTGCACTTAGGCATATTAACAAGAGCTGCCTAGTGGTACCCTGATTCAGGTAACTTCATTGCCATTAGTGTGGGGTTGGAAGATTAAATCCACCTGAGTGGGTCTCATGGCAGCAAATGCAGAGCTATCCACTATTAGGTGCTATACTGTCCCGCCTTAGTCTCCAAGTCTGTGTCCACTTCATCTGCTTTTCAGCAAGGTGCAGAGACTCACTCAGGAAACTTCTTTATCACCAAAAACACTTCTACTCCTGAACCAGTGGTGTTGAATATCCAGAATGAGTGCTTCTTTCTCATTTTGTTAATTTCTGGAAGTGAATAAGCCCTTCCTGTAATTTGTCTTATATATGTTTATTGCCTTTTATAATATTTATACCACATGTGATTGAAAGTTACCTGAAACTGAAAATGAAAGACCCAGCTTCTCGTCAATGAGAAATTTTTGGCATCTTTTGATCATTGCAAGAACTAACTTCTCTCAACCTCAAGATTTTATTTATTTATGTATTTAGTATTTTGTAATTTTTTGCCATACTGGGCTTGAAACCCAGGAACATTCTACCGACCTCCAAGCTATATGCCAGCTCTGTTTTTTGTTCTTTATTTTGAAACAATGTCTCACTGAGTTGCAAAGAATCTCACTAAGTAGTAGCTTAGGCTGTCCACAAACCATGATTCTTCTGTCTCAGCTTCCCAAATGCTGGGATTACAAGCATGTGCCACCATGCCTAGCTTTCAGGTTCTTATTTAAAACAAACAAACAAACAAACAACAACAACAAAAAAAAAATATATATATATATATATATATATATATATATATATATATATATTCCCAAATATCACTCTAATTTCAACATATAGGAGAAAACATTCATCTTTTTTGTTTTTTATTTTTTTGTGGAACTGGGGATGAAACCCAGGAGCCTTCTTCTACCTCGGAGATATACTCCCAGACCTATTTTATATTTTATTTGGAAACATGTTCTACCTAAGTTGCTGAGAGCCTCACTAAGCTGCTGAGGCTGGCTTTGAACCTACACAATCCTCCTGTCTCAACCTCCCAAGTACTGGGATTACAAGTGTGTGCCACCACACCCAGACATTTTCTTGTTTTTAGAGACTGGCTGTACTGGCTTATAATGACATTCTTGGGTTTCATCTATTTTCCCCCAAAAGGCAAGATTTTGTTCTTTGTAGCTGAATAAAATTCCATTGTGTTGTAGATGCCAAAGTTTTCTGATCCATTCATTTGTTTCTAGGCATCTAGGTTGGTTCCATAATTTGGTTATAGTAATTTGTGCTGCTATAAACATGGGTATGCAAGTATTTTAATATTCTAGAAATAAGACAACATCATATAGATGGGCAGATACTCCAAGGGAGTGACTGAGGGAGATCAGAGACAGGAGAAAAAACCATAAAGAGTGTAAAAGTAGAAACATTGCTATGAATGTATACAAAACTACCAATAAAATATCAAAGATATGGGTGAAGAAGGGATGGTGGATGGAAGGGAATGGACCCAGTGGGGAAGGTACCAATGATGTGTGCATGCATTTGTTTAACACTCTGTATCCCAATATTATGTAGAATTTACATAAGATAAAAAATAAAAAATAAATTGTGTGTGTGTGTGTGTGTGTGTGTGTATTGCATTACTGGAGATTGAACTCCTGGGGGCAATCTACCATTGAACTACATTTTCAATTCCCTCCCCCCTTTAAAAAAAAAAAAAAAAAAAACTTTGAGACAGAAGTCTTGCTAAGTAGTCCAGGTTGGCCTTGAACTTGCCATCCTCTTGTCTCAAGTACTGAGATTACTGATTATCACTGGAGCTGGAAGTGTGGCTCAGTAGTAGAACATTTACTTATCATGAGTAAGATCCTGGGTTCCATTTGCATTTTTTTTGGCAGTGTTGGAGTACCACCTCCAATACTGCCAAAAAAAATGCAATTTCCACTTTGTTAAGAACCATATGCATAATATGTAGTAGTTATCATTGTTAAAATTATATATACCTTATTAAAACTATACTACGTTTGTATAGTTGTAATAAGATAGCTATATGTAGCTATATAACTATATATATCTATATAACTATATATATTATATATAGTTTGTATATAGTTTGTATAGTTGTAATACTACTTGGTACAGAATTGGGGAAAACAAACAAGAACAATAACAACAAACTTTTGATAAGCAAATAATGGAATACAGGTCAAAATTAGAGGTATGAAGAACCTTTCTGACCTGATTGTGTGATGTGTTTGTGCTGTTAACCTCTTTTAGTCACAGGATCCTTCATGTGTGGTTGGGATACTATGTTATCTGACTGGATGTTAAGATGTGTCAAAAATACAGAAAGGTTTAAATGTGTCGGTATATATGGGTCCACATGTGAGCATGTGTGTGCATTCATATATATATATATATATATATATATATATATTTATATATATATATTTTTTATGTGTACATGTGCAGGGTGTAGGTAGTGGGATGACTTCTTTACTGAGGAAGTTGGTTAAAACCTTGCTTGATGCTAAGCAGAAGAAAGTAAAATAATAGAGCAAAGATGCTAACAAGCATCCACAGCAGAGGAGACATTGAGCATGGCAGCTGTGTCAGTGGACACAATTGTTTGATAGTACAGACCTGACTTACTCAACATATGGAGATGGTAGTGAGAGTAGTGCAAAATGCTTCCTGGTCTTCAGGCAGATCCCTGATCTGGTAACATGACATGGGACTTGGCTGTTGCTCTGTTTGGACTCATCTGTCCCTAGCATCAGGCATCTTCCAGGTGACTATGGAATTCTGTCTCTAGGAGGGCCTGGGACTACACAATGAAGGCTATGAGACCTCAATCTTGTGAAACCTTGGGTCAGCTTGGACTTGAGCATCTGACACTATGATGCCACATAGTTCTGGGACAAGTGTGAGAATGCAGCAGTAAGCACAGTAAAATAATGAGGCAGAGAGATTGAGTAAGATGCCCTCCCTCCCAGAGCTACCTTGTCAAACTGTGGCCTTCAAAGTAGATTATAAGGTTCAGCCTTCTCTGAGCAGACCAAATACTATTTAGGGATAAACTCAAATAAAACACTTACAGATTACCAAGTAAGTCTTTTAATGGTTATATAATCAGATAGTATTGTTTATAGATATATTCAGTCTGCCAGTTACACAGAACCAAGAAGAGGGCATGCGGTTGCCCTTTTTATGAACAAATTCCTGTTATACACTTGGGCCAGATAAATGATGAGGATATAGACCCATGGGATCTCTATGACTGGGGAGGTGGGCTTGGCATACACAAAACCAACAGAAAATCCAGATGCTGATGGGAGCTCTCTTGTTAGGTTGTAAAAACTACCTTCCAAGCTTGTCGTGGTGGCATATTCTTGTAATCCCAGTACTTAGGAGGCTGAGAAAGGAGGATTACAGGGTTAAGGACAACCTCAACTACTTAGTGAGACCCTCTGCAACTTAGTGAAAATCTGTTTCAAAATAAAGAATAAAAAAATAGGACTGGGGATGTATCTTGGAGGTAGAATGCCCCTGAGTTCCATCCCCAGATGGCAAAATAAGAGAAAAAAAAAAGAAAAGAAAATAAGAGAAATATCTTCTAGCCCGGTACAGTAGTAGTACTTGGGAGTAGTACTGCAATATTAGTACTTGGGAGGCTGAACCGGAGAATCAAAATTTCCAGAAAGCTTCAGCAATATAGTGAGACTCTCAGCAACCTAGCAAAAGACCCTGTTTCAAATATATAAAAATAATAAAATAAAATAGAACCGGGGTTGTAATGTGAAGGTAGAACACCCCTAGTTTCAACTCTCATTGAAAACAAAAGCAACCAAACAAACAAAATTAAAAAAAAAAAAAGCCTTCTGTTCAAGTAGAGCAAAGTCACCAGAGCTTCTTTTCCCCTTTCCCAAAAGAGTAAAGAGATATGGGTGAAAGGAAAATTGAAACAGACTATACTTCCCATGGAGGAGTTCCTTCTAGGAGAGTACGAGGAGGAAACCCCATTGTATCTGTGCTGGTTGCAGGATAGATGAAGATCAATCCTGCCAAATAAAATTATTCTTGGCTGAGATGAAGAAAATATGAACAAACCTTTGATAGTTACATGGGATGAGAGATTGGACCTGGATCTCAAGACATTCCTTTCCATTGAGTCATTATTCTTATTTAAGATCAGTGCTGTGAGAGGAGCAGAAACATTAGCCTTTTCTGCTTTCTAAGCCACCTTTTGGCAAAGGATGGTAATTTAATGAATTGCCTGCTATTGAGCTAGTGGATATTTTGTGAATAGTAGAAATGTCAGAGATGATTCAAAATACAAAAATGTCATTGGGATTAAAATTGGAGGCTGTGAAAATAAACTTCATTAAATATACAAAATCTTACTTGGTGTTGACTTTGGCCATTTGAGAAAGCATAAGGTTTTTTTTTTTCTTTTTTTTTTCTTATTGGTGCTAATTGCACAAGGACAAGCAACCTTACCTATAAATTCTGGAGGCTGAGAGCAAGATAAGGGCCAACTCAGAATAGCAAGCACATTGTTGAACTAACAAGACATCCTTTCTGAGAGAGAACGGGTAACTGCGATTATGAGAAAGTTGTAGGAATGGTCAGTGGTGATGGTAACCAGCAGTGTGAATGTACTCAATTGTATACTTTAAAGTGGTAATAATGCTAAATTTATGTATATTTAATCCCCGTTAAAAACATAGATGAGTTGTAAGCCTCTGAATCCCATATGCAGAAAAAAAAAAAAAAAAGAAAAAATAACAGCCGGGTGTGGTGGCGCACGCTTGTAACCCCTGCGCTTGGTAGGAGGAGACAGGAGGATCCCACAGGTTCGAAGCCAGCCGCACTGGCATAAGAGACCCTCTTTCAAAATTATAAAATAGGTCTGGGAGTGTAGCCTGGAGGTAGAAGGGCTTCCAGGAACCCCAGTACCACCAAAAACAAAAAACAAAGCTTCTAGTGACCACTTATTTAAACACTTATTTAAATAAAGGGTATGAAGCAATATGCTCATGGAACACAATAGTTGTTGACTATGTGGTTTTCCACTTAAACTTTACAAAAAAATGTAAAACTGAATTACATATAGATCTGAATCATGATATTTCCCCAATAACCGTTAGCAACGAAATAGTGAGAAGTTGGAGTATGGAAGAGCATGAGATTTGAGAAGAACAGAATAACATTGGAACTGATTATCAGAACGAACATTTTGTCATTGGAAGATTATTTTTTCATCCCCCTTTCTCTTGCTAGACATTTATTTTAATCCATAAAACGATTATAATGATAATGAGAAGTGCTTAGCATAGTAATTGGCCTCAAATAACAATAACAATTGCTTCAGTAAAAGCCTTTTCTGTCCAGGAGAAGATGATCTGTTATTTGCCAGTCCACAGTGATTAGGAACATTGCAAATATGGGCACTTCACTGTACTATTAACTTTGTAAAGCTTTTAGATGTTTCTTGTTACAACTTGCTCAGATAGATTTATTCATAAATTTGTCTGGCCATGAGATGAGGAATTGCTTTAGAGAATAATGTGCAATTTCTCTGGAAGTCTCTGGAAGACATGGTAGAGTGGCTGGTGGATATCCATTGATGTTTGTGGGGATTGCAGACCTCACTGGACACCTTTTTCCCCGCAGACCTTTGCAGGAAATATGAATGCGGACAGTGTGGTACATCACAAACTCCTGCACTCGGTGAGAGCTCGCTTCATCCGTTTTGTGCCCCTGGAGTGGAACCCAAGTGGGAAGATTGGCATGAGGGTGGAAGTCTACGGATGCCCTTACAGTAAGTACCCACCTGTGTCCACTAGCACTGTGGTGTGTTTTAGCAACACTGTCAGCCAAACATCAATTCACATTGAAAATTACTTAAAGTCATGTTAGTGTTTTGTTTTGGTTTTTTTTTGTGTGTGTGTGTGTGTGCATGCGTGCGTGTGTGTGTGTGTGTGTGTGTGTGTGTGTGTGTATACATTTGCATATATGGGAGTTAGTGGGTAGCAGAAATGTTAGAACTTGTTCAATATGCTCTAGATTCACAGATATTGGGATAATACCATCAGGGTATGGTTGGAGTCTTGAAAATGGAGTCCACTAAATGCACAAAATCTTACTTGATGTTCATAAATATATGAACACCACATTTATATATATATATGTATATATATATATGTTTCTAATAAATATTATATATTTCTAATATTTATAAATATATGTTATATATATTTCAAATATATGTACATATTTAAAAATATAGACATATATATTTGAACATATATAAATATATATATTTGAAAACGTGCATTTCAACCCATAGTAGTAAAAATATTTCTTTTTCTATGTTGGAAACAAAACCGTACTAAAGGCTCACCAAAAATGAAAAGCTAAGAGCTCTTGGTGTTTGTGACTAGCAAGCAAAAAAATTGTTAAACTATTCTTTTCCCCAGAATTGGGATGACTTACTATAAATATCTTTTCTGCCATGCAAGGTGGCACATGCCTGTCACCCCAATACCTGGGAGTTGAGACAGGAAGATAGCGGATTTGAGGTCAGACTCCGCAAGTGAATATGACTCTCAGCAACTTAGTGAGACTAACATGAAATATATCTAGGAATGTGGCTTAAAGGTAGAACATCCCTGGGTTCAGTCCCTAGTACTACAATAAAATAAAGTATCTGGGCATGCTGGCGGGCACTTGTAGTCCCAGCACTTGGGATATTGAGACAGGAGGATTGCACAGGTTCGAGGCCAGCCTCAGCTACTTAGTGAGGCTCTCAGCAACTTAGTGAGACCCTGTTTACATATAAAACATAAGATAGGCCTGGGAGTGTAGGTCAGAGGTAGAAGGCCCCTAGGTTGCATCCCCAGTAAAACACACACACACACACACAAACACACACACACACACACACACACACACACACAAATAAAAATAAAATAATAAAGTAAAAAAATAAAATAAAATAAAGGTATTTCTGACCCCAGAAAAAATTAAGCAGAAAATGTTTCTTCTTCATTTTACCGAAAAGCAGAATAGTTTCAAGCCAAACTATTATTATTATATTATTGTCGTATTTGGTACATCTCTAAGAAGTGTGGTACCCTTGACTTCGTCTGTGAGTTGTTTATATTGAAGATGAAAGATCTTCCCATCTACTGGTCCCCATCCCTGTAATGATGCCTTGTAGAACTTATACTAAAACCTAAAATTACATCAACATAAATCTTATTTTTTCTCCTTTGAGCAGTGATATTTTTCTGCCTATATGTTAACACCTAGTGACCCCTAAAATGTAAACAGTTTTTACTATCAGCACTTTTAATGAGTCCTGCAACTTCTTAGTTTTGGCTGCAGAAGTGTTGCTTCTCCTGGTGAGATGAACTTAACATGTACATCAGAATTATTGGAAGTGCTCCAGAAAAAAAAAAAGATACATCTCATGCACATTGAATTGAGATGTCTAGAAATAAGGGCTCAAAAATCAAATGTTCAAACTTTCAAGGTACACTTTGGGCATTGCTGTATGCATCAGCTAAAAGATATGCTGTTGAAATTACTGGACAAAAAAGATTTGCTGTTGAAATGTCTGTATCTACCTGGTGTGGTGGTGTGGTGGTGTGGTTGTGTACATCTCTAGTCCCAGGACATGGGAAGCTGAGACAGGAGGATCACAGGTTTAAGGCCTGCCTAGGCAACACATTGAGACCCTATTTCAAAATAAAAATAAAAAGGGTTGGAGATGTAACTCTGAGGTAAAAGCTCCCTGGGTTAAATTCTCAATACCAAAATGAAGAAGAATAAGGAGGAAGAAGAACACGAGGAGGAGAAGGAGGAGGAGGAGGAGGAGGAGGAGGAGGAGGAGGAGGAGGAGGAGGAGGAGGAATAAATAAGAAGAAATAAATTTCTTTATTTGTCTTGAATGAACACTTTCCAAAAGAATGTGATATTGTGAAAGAGAACATCACCAAGCCATTAGGTCAAAGATAGATTTTCCTTTTTTTAAGCCTTTGGGGCTCTCTAGACTCTCAACCACAAGTTGTAAACACTGTGAAATTATTTTTTGTAATACGGTATGAAACTTTTGTGCTGAAGAACAAATAATGAAAAGGAAGTAAATCAATTCATGCTCTTTTTTGAGCCCACTACTTTGGCACAGTCATCTTATTTATTACTTTCTATTGTACCCTCTTTCTTTAGTTTTCTGCCAGTTTGGTCATTTGTCCCCATTTTCCTAGGTGTTGTTCAGGCACACTGTATGCTCATGTGCCATGATGCAAGGTTCCAAGCTAAATCATAGATCATAGAATTGAAAGACATTTTTCAGCAGTAGGATTATCTTTTACTGGTGATAAAAATTGCTTAAGAATCTGATGGCAATTAAAAACTCTCTTTTCATAAAAACGCCCATAACCACATATTCAAGTATTCTTAGTGCTAAGTGGTCCACAGATCTGCTAGAGGCCAATTATGTGTCAATCTGAGAGCCCCTGGCTTTGAGGGACTCTGTCCTCCTGCTCCAGGTGAGCTCTGCAGCTAGCTCATCCTCTAAGGAGATGAGGGACTCTGTCCTCCTGCTCCAGGTGAGCTCTGCAGCTAGCTCATCCTCTAAGGAGATGAATTGCCCTCAGGTAAGAATGGTTGTGATGGGACCTTACACACCCTGGGTAGATAGGGGAGATGAGAGCAGAGATGAGAGGGACTCTTCTTTGAAGAATCTTATGCTGGCAGCCTATGATCTTCACCCCCTAGTCCTTGTACTTTGTGGCTGCTCCATAGCAGGGCATCACCATCTAAAGCCAATTACCCAGCTTGTTCTCTGGACTTAATCCCCCCTTTCAGCATCAACCCATTCCTCTTTTTTTATTTTTTTGTTTGTTTGGTAGTACTGGGGGTGGAACCCAGAGGCCTTCTACCTCTGGGCTATATTCCTGGACCTATTTAATATTTTATTTGGAAACAGGGTCTCACTAAGTTGCTGAGAGTCTCACTAAGTAGCTGAGGCTGGCTTCGAACCTGTGAGATCCTCCTGTCTCAGCCTCCCAAGTGCTGGCATTACAAGCGTGCACCACCACACCCGGCTCATCCCATTCCTCTCTAAAGGATCATTCTTTAAACATAAAAATTTGCTGAGTATACTACCAAACAGGACAATAAAATAACAAAAATCTTACGGCTTTGTATAGCATACATTACCAAATTTGTTATTTAATGATAACAAATATCTTACGGCCCTATTTAACAATTTCTGGTCCTCTTCACAGAATGGGTTCTCTCTAAAATTTGACATCTGTTGAGATCTGTCTCTGCTCAGCTTCCTTTACACTGGAACTCATCAGTCTTTAGACCTAAGAGTCATTTAAATGTTTTGATTTGGTCAGCTTATACTCTCCTGTTATTTAACCAAACAACCTTCTAGATGTAGCTGTGATGTGGTTGAGAATTACAATCAGTTAGCTTTAGTTAAAGTAGATGATCCTAGGTAACCTGGATGGGCCTGATTCAATAGGTTACAAGGTTTCCAGAGCAGAACTGAAGTTTCCTGAGTAAGAAGAAATTCCACCTGTGGGCAGCATCTTTGGTACCTGCTGGAATTCCCAGCCTGTCCTTACTGATGGTGTGGCCTGTGGAGGTCATACTTGTTTAGCCAGTCTCAGAACTGTGTAAGTGATTTCTTGCATTCAATCCCTAGTACATGTAAGCATGCCACTGGTTCTGTTTCTCTTGGGGAACGCTGACCAATGAAGAATGCTCCCCTGAATTCACTTCACTGAAATGACCTCCTGTAGCCAAATCCAAGGAATGCTCTACTTTCCTTAATTCACCCAATCTTTCACAGCACTTGACTCAAATGTCTATGTCATGCCAGGAATGATGGTGCACTCTCATAATCCCAGTACTTGGAAGGCTGAGACAGGAGGATCATAGGTTCAAGGCCAGCCTCAGCAACTCAGTGAGAATCTCATCAAGTTAGCAAGAATCTGTTTCTAAATAAAGAATACAATAAGGGTAGGGATTTAGCTGAGAGATAGAATGCCCCTGGCTCTAATTCCTATGACCAAAATAAAACAGCTATTTTGATGTTTGTAAAACCAAGATTTTTCTCCTATGTCATTTGCTGTCTTTACTTCTTCTTAGGTCTTAGTTGCAGGTCTTCTGGTGTCTACCCTCCATGGCTAGCTGAATTCACAGGTTTTCCATGAACTTAAACACAACTGCATGTTATTCTCCTCTACATCTCTAACTCCTATATGTCTGACATCTAGGATTATATATCGGATTGCCTGTGTGATGTCTCCACTTCAACACAGTAAATATCTCAAATTTATTCCTGCAAGAATTGGACTTTTTATTTCTAGTGACCCTGCAATATGGTCCTCCACACCTTTTTTTATTTCAAGAAAAGGTATCACTATTCTTCCCACCCCTTTCTTGAGTCAAATTATAGGAAGCAGCCTTGCTCCCTCATTTCCATGAGCTCTATCTAGTCTTAGAAACTAACTAGAATTCATGATGGATCCAATAGTTTCTTTCTCCTGAACACATTCTATATCCATGTGCTTTTCACCTTACTGGGTAGAATCCTCTTTCCAGACTGATGTAGAGTGAACTACCCAGTGTGCCTTCTTCTCTGCCCCAGTCTCTTAAACCAGTGTTCCATACAACACCAAAGTGATCTTCAGAAATAAGAAATGAAATCATAGCATTTCTTTGCCATATGCTCTCAGAAGCAAACCAAGACTCCTGAATAACTAGCAGGGGAAATGTCCCATTGAATGTTCCCTGCCTACCTCTTTGATGTCCTTTTACTGCACTCTGTCCATACAAACGTCTTACTGGCCTTAAATATACCAGGTTTTACTCCCTCAGGCCTAGTGTCACTTTCTGATCCCTAGGCACAGAGCCAGGTTTCCCAGATTCAACTTGGTTGAATTTCTTTCAATAAATTTATCATTTCTACACCATTTCTTCAAACAAATCCTCCTGACCTCCCCTCTAAGTCACCTGTCCTTCCAGTGCCTGAAATAGTCACTCCAGATTATGTGATGTGCCTTTATTTACTTTATGGTACCTACCACAAACCAAAATCTCATGTGTTCATTTTTGCTTGGTGGTTAGTTGTATGCTACCCAGTGCCTGGACTGGAATATAAGTCAAGCACCAGGAGATAAGCACCATGTCTACTAACTGCCAGCGTTTAACTGGCACAAATACCTGCTCAATGCACATTTCTGAAATGGTGGGTGCATATATCAGTGCAGCCTCATATCAGCTTTGAAAACAAGGTTCTTTTGAATTACTTGTTCTTGGTAAATCCATTTTACATTCCAGGGAATTTGGTTTCTCTTAGTATATAAATCTTTCCCTCGAAATTCCATTTGAAAATGATGCTAATAATGGTAAAAATTTATGGCTGTAATGTTTAAAAAATTTTTTTTATTTATTTTGGTACTGGGAATTGAACCCAGGGGCTTTCTACCTACAAATTACAGCCAGCTCCATGTTCTTTTCTTTTTTAATACTTTTATTGGTACATTATACTTCCACATCATAATGTAGCTCATAGTGATATTGACATACATACACACAGCTCCTGGTGAGCTTTCCTCTAGCTTCCTCTCTATTCCTCCTCTTCCCCGGTGCTGCGATTGACTTTGGTATTCTCACATAAATACATAATGCAGGTAGAAGTGGTTCCGTCATTGATTCTCCCATTCCCACCCCTTCTTTATACCACCTCCCTGGCTCCAGTAGAGTTTCTACTCCATTATCTGGAATTCCTCTTTCATCCTGATTATACTTTAGCTTCCACACATGAGAGAAAACATATGACCTCTGACTCTCTGTGACTAATTAACTTCACTTAACATAAGGTCCTCCAGGTCCATCTATTTTTCTGCAAATGACGTAATTTTTAAACTTTTTTCTATTACTTTTTATTGGTGCATTGTAGTCATACATCTTAAAGGGATAAAAAGGGTGGTGATGGACACATCACCCAGTTAACCCTTTTCCAATTCCTGCCCCATTCTCTCCCTCTCCTTCTTTCCCATGGTTTGCTTAGTGATTGACTTTGATATGTTCATTTAAGTACATCATGTGCTTTAGAGAGTTTTCCTCTTCTCCTCTCCCATCCCCTCAGTTAGGTCACCTTGATTGCTGAGTAGAATATGATTTGTTTACAAAATTGTGTATATTCAATAATTTTTTTATCCATTCATCTATTGAAGGATACCTAGGTTGGCTTTATAATTTGGCTATTATAAATTGTGCTGCTATAAACATGTATATGTGTAAATTATAATAATATTCTGATTTCAGTCTCTTTGGAAAGATACCTATGAGTTATATAGCAGAAAACATGGTGAATTAATCCCCAGTTTTCTGAGAAATCTCCACACTAATCTACAGAGTAGATACACTAATTTTCAATCTCACCAGTACTTATTGTTGTTTTACTTCTTGAAGATTCCCATTATTTTGGGGGTTAGATGGAATCTCATATAGTTTTGATTTGTATCTCCATGATTAATAATGATGTTGGGCATTTTTAATGTGTTTATTGACAACTTGTATTTTCTCTTTTGTGGATAGCAAATTTAGTCCAACTGCTCATTTTTAACTGGTGCATTGTAGTCATACATATTATAGGGGTACAAGATGGTAGAAACATACATGTACACATCGATCATTTAGCCTTTCCCCTATTTCCACCCAATTTTCTCTCCCCTCCCTCCTTCTGTGTTTGGCTTAGTGAATGACTTTGATTATGTTTGTGAATGTACAGCATGTACATTATAGGATTTTCCTCTTCTCCCCTCCCATTTATATTGCCTTATTTGCTCATCTTGACTCTTGTGCAGGGTAAGAAAGAGGGGTTCAATTTCATTTTTCTGCATATTGTTAACCAGTTTTACCAACAACATTTGTTGAATAGGCTATCATTTTTCCAGTTTATGTTTTGGCCCTTCTGTCAAAACTTAATTGACCATTAGTGTGAGAATTTATTGTTAACTCTTCTATTTTGCTCCATTGTTCTATCTGTTTTTATATCAGTACCATGCTGATTTTATTAATATGGCTTTGTAGTATAGTTTGAAGTCAGGTATTATGATGCTTCCTGCATGTTTCTTGTTGCTGAGAACTACTTTGGCTGTTCTGGGTTTTCTGTTGTTATAAATTAATTTAAGGCCTGATTTTTATATGTCTGTGAGGAATGATCTTGGTAATGTAAAAGGTATTGGGTTGAATCTGTAGATTGTTTGGGGAGAATGGCCATTTTGATGAAATTTACTCTGCCTATTCAAGGACATGAAAGATCTTTCCATCTCCTAAGGCCTTCTTCAATTTCTTTTTCAATGTTTTATACTTTTCATTGTAGAGGTCTTTTAATGCCTTGATTAGATTTATTCCTAAGTGTTTTATTTATCTCTTTTTTTCAGGCTCCAATCCTGGCCTTGCTGGCCCTGGCACTGGCCTCACCACTTGGCAGGCTCCAGTCACAGCCGCAATGGCCCTGGAACTGGCCTTGCTGTGTGGTGGCATGCTCTGGTCGGTCTCTGTCACTGTGGGCAGGTCGTCTACAGAAGTTCCCATTTTTCATATATATATATATATATATATATATATATATATATATATATATATATTTTTCCATATATACATATGCAAACAATATATGTCTTTTGCAAAGGCTAGGAGCCTGAATACCTAGTAGCAATAAATTTTGTCTCCCCTCAGAAGGCAGAGGTCCACAGCATCACCATCGAGAGCCGGTTCTGCTGCTCTGAGTGCACCTCTGCCTAGAGAACTATGCAGAGGAGCGTGGTTGTCTCCCAGGATGCATGGCATGCCGACTAACATAGCTATACAGGACTCCCTCTGATGCACCCCAAATATTTTTCTTACATAATATGTTGTTCAGAGTTCCTGAGCATGTGAGGCAGGAGCAGTGCACTTTCGGGGCGATTTTTTTAAAAAGTTCAAGGTGGATTGGATTTGATCTGTCTGCATCCCCAAGTACTAGCTTCTGGTGTCGTCTCCATCATGGTTCTCTCCTGAACATTTTTCTTACATAATATGTTGTCCAGAGTTCCTGAGCATGTGAGGCAAAAGCAATCTACTTTAGGGGAAATCTCCTGAAATATTCAAGGTGAATTGGATTGGATCTGTCTGCCTGTCCTGAATACTGGCCACCGCTGCCATCTTGGTGTCTCCTCTTCAATATTTTCTTAATAAAAAATGTACATATATTTTGCAGAAGTTTGGAACCTGAGTACATAGCCGCAATGAATTTTATCATCTCCCCACCAAGATTGGAGGCCCACAGCTTCACCACAGAGAGCAGGATCTGCTGCTCCAAGTGCAACACAGCCCAAGGGCAGCATAGAGGAGCGGGATGGCCAGGCGTACTGAGGCCCACAGGATCCACAGCTGGGCATCCTGGCCCTGCCATGCTGGGCTCCCTCCAATGCACCTGGAACATTTTTCTTACAGAGTATGTTATTAAGAATTCTTAAGCAAGTGCAGCAGGAACAGTCTACTTTCTGATCTCTTCTGTGATGTTCTTCCAAAAATCACTTTTCTTGCATTGGCAGGTGCCATCCTGCCATATTGCCTCTAATTCAGCCATTTTCCACTCTTGCTCTTATATTTTAGATAGGAAATCATGACTGGAAATATCTCCGTATGTTGTCCAAATTGAATATTAAACCAAAATCTTTTGTCCAGGGTTTCTCAGAGGAATACATGTTCTATTCGGCTGCTGTCAACCCTAACCACTGTAGCCACCATCTTGGCCGGAAATCTCTTCATCTCTTATTTTAAAAATTTGAATAGATTATATCTTTTTTGATTAGGTCAAATAGTGGTTTATTCATCTTATTTATTTTGAGAAACCAGTTTTTAGTTTAGTTGATTTTCCACATTGTTTTTTTTTTTTATTCTCTGCTTAATTGATTTCTTCTTCAATTTTAATAGTTTTCTGCCTTCACCTGGCTTTGGGATTAGACTGCTTCTGTTTTTCAAGGACTTTAAGGTGTTTGTCTTTAGGTTATTTATTTATTTTTTTTTTAGTGATTTTATATTCTTATGTGGATACTCAGTGCTAAGAATTTTCCTCTTAATACTACCTTCGAGGTGACCCAGGGGTTTTGATGTTGTGCTCTATTTTCATTTGTTTCTAGAAATATCTTAATTTTATCCTTTACTTCTTCTATGACACTTTCCTCATTCACAAACATGGTGCTCAGTCTCCATGAATTTATGTGGTTACTTTGGGTCTTTTTATAGTTCATTTCTGGTTGCATAGTTTCATTTCATTTAGGTATTAAATGACACAGTGGACTATCTCACATATTTCGAATTTACTAGCACTCACTTTGTAGCCCAGAATGTAATTTATTTGGGGGAAGGTTCCATGAGCATCTGAGAAAAATGTGAACTCTGATTTAGTTGGGTGGATCATTCTGTATGTGTCTAATAGTTCCATTTGGTTTATGGCATTCTTAAGTCTGAGGTATCTTTACTAACCTTTAGTCTAGAAGATCAGTCTAGTGGTATGAGAAGGGTGTCAACATCTCTCAGTATTTTTGTATCTATGTGTGACTTAATACCACAAAAAGTTTGTTTTATGAAAGTGGCTGCACCTATGTTTGGGGCATAAATATTGACTATTATTTCTTCATTCTGTATTGTTCCTTTTACCAGTAAAAATGACCTGCTTTGTCTCTTTTGAAAATCTTGGGCTTGAAGTCTAATTTTCATGATATTATAGTTGCTACTCCTGTTTGTCTTCCAGTTCTGTTTGCGTGGATTGCCTTACTTCAACTCTTAACCTTTAGTTTATGACTATCTTTACTTGTAAGACAGTAAATAGATGGCAGCATATGGATTTTTGTTTTTAATTCATTTTGCCACTTCATGTCTTCTTTTTGGGGAGTTGAAGCCATTTTTGTCCAGGTGATTATTGAAAGATAATTTTTAATGCCTAACATTTTATGTTTTTAATTTTTTATTGGTGCATTATATCTATATATCATAATGGGATTAAAAAGTCTTTAACATACATGCACACATTGCCCAGTTAGCTACTACCCAATCCTCACCCCATTCCCTCCCCAACCTTCCTTCCCATGCTTGGCTCAGTGGTTGACATCTATATGTTTAAGTGCTTGATGTGCTTTAGAGAGTTTTCTTCTTTCCCCCTCTAATCCCCTTGGTAGCATTTGTTCTTCTTTGCATAGTTGTTGTTTGAGGGAAATTATTTCTCTGGTTCTGGCATTTCTTTCTTTCTTCCTTCCTTTCTTTCTCTCTTCCTTTCTTCTTCTTTCCTTCTCTCTTTGTTTCTTTCTTTCAGAGTTTGGATTATATTGCCCCAGGCCTTAATGACTTTCATGACTTGGTTTGGATAGTGTGGAGTGATTCTTATTGGTTTGCCTCTGAATGTCTTTTGGTCTTTTCATTTGTTGCCTTTAAAATTCTCTCTTTTGCCTCTAGATTAGCCAGTTTTGTGGTGTGGTGAACTTTTTCTCTGATCTTGTCTAAAGGGAGTTCTGTAAGTTTCCTGTACTTGCGTATCAACCTCTTTGTCAATGTTTGGAATTTTTTTTATATTACTTCTTTGAAAAGATTATTGATTCCTTTGGTTTTACCTTCTATTCTGTCTTTTATGCTATTATTCTTCGCTCTTTTAAGATGGGACCATATTTCTTTGATGTCTAATTCATGCCGTTGAATTGTTTTTTCTAAATTATATACTGTAAATTCTTCTTCCTTCTATTTTATGTGTTCTAGTCTGCTATTTATAGTTTTTATGGACACCTTTACTTCCTTGATATGATCCACTTCCTTCAGAGCCTTTTTCTGTCTCATGTTCAGGGCCTAAGATTCTTTGTTTATTTGTTTCTTTATTTCTTTCAGGCTTTCTCTAAATTATTTTAGGAAATCCTATATTACTTCTACTATTTAAGTCCTTATTTGTCACTCTGGTTATCTCCACAATATTGTGTCAGCAGGTTTTGTTATTGTGGAGCTGTGGGAGCTCATTGTTACTTGTTATTTCTCCTTCTCATGATTTCAGGTTTCTTAAGTTTGTATCTTTGTTGCTTTTGATAGCTTTCTTTCACTCTCTGGGTATCAATTGATATATACAAGGTCAAGCTGTGTTGTATTCAATGGTGAAGGTTGAGTGAGAAGAAAGGTTATAAAGTAGTAAATGGAAGAATAGATAAAGTATCAAATGTTATCAAGTAGAATGAAATTATGAATTTAGTAAGATAATATATAGTAGAAATTAAAGACAGAGAATGTGTAGGAGGATTCTAGGAACCAGTGTATTTAGTACAATGATATGAAGTAGATTTAATAAATACCAGAAAAAAAAAAAAACAGAGAGAAACGCATAGATATAAAAGAGGGAAGAAGCTTGAAAAAGGGGTGGAGAAGCAATCAAATAAACAGGCACATACACAAACAAACAACAAAAAAATAAAACAACCCTAAAAATTTATGAATACTGAGCAGACGTAACCTCTGCATTTCTCCTTGGTGGGCATAGATTCTTTCTGCCATTTAAAGTTCAAATTCTATAATAGATTCTCAAGCATGTTCCAAGCACTCTCATTTGTTCTGTAACCTCTAGTAATGGTATAATTTTATAACCCTGCTTTCTGGTCACCTTCAGTGATATCTATTCAGGTGCCTAATATCACCAGCATCTTTCCTGCTGCAAGTTTCAATCTCTGAGCTCTTTATAGGGCCTATCTCTGAGATCTATCAGTCTGTGCAGGTGGCCTATATCACTGGGGTTTTATTTATTTATTTATTTGTAATATATTTTTATTGGTGCATTGTAGTAAAACATCACAATGGAATACAAGACTTGTTATGATATCCAAGTAGTACACATCATCCAATCAACCTTTATCCAAACCCCATTCCACTCCCTCTCCTCCCTCAATCTCATGATTGATTTAGTGTTTAATATTGATTTATCTATTTACATACATCGTGTGCTTTAAAGAGATTCCATCTTCCCCCATCCCATCTCCTCTGATTGGCCACCTTAATTGCTCCTCCATAGGGCCCCTTCTTCCATTAGATTCCCTCCCTCCTATTACCCATTTCTTCCTAGTTTTGCATATTAGGAAGAGCATCCAATTTTTTTCATTTTCTGTGATATTTCTTTGTGTATGCTGCTTTGCATACACAAGGCCCCAGCACCGGCCTTGCTACCTGGTAGACTCTGTTTCCAGGCTTGATGGCTCCAGTACCAGCCTTGTTTCATGGCAGGCTCTGATCCCAGCATTGGGGGCCCCAGCACCGGCCTTGTCTTTAGGCTAGCTCCTATCTCAGCCTTGCTGGCTTCAGCTATGGCCTCACCAAATGACAGGCACTAATCCTTGTCTTGCTGACCCCATTACTGGCCTCACCGCATGGCAGGATCCGATCTCAGCCTCCGAGGCTCCAACACCAACCTCCCTCCTTGGCAGCTCTGATCCCAGCCACTGATCCCAGCAGGCCCTGATCACAGTGACAATAAAATTTTGTCTTTCCTCCAAAGGCAGAGGTCCACAATTTCACTCCAGATAGCAGGCTTTGCTGCTCCATACATACCCTGGCCTCCCACTCTGCGCAGAGGAGCATGGTGGCCATGAGGGCTGATGACGCCCAAAACCTGCAGTGTGGCGGCCCACCCTGATCATTCAGGGCTCCATTTGAAAACCTCCAAACACTTTTACCACTTAGCGTGTTGTCCAGAAATCCCGATCATGTATGGGAGGAGCAGTCTACTTTTGGGGAGATTTCCTCAGAAGTTCACTGTGGACTGGACTGGATCTGACTGCTCCTCCAAACTCTGGTCACCACCACCACCGCTGCTGCCACTGCCATCTCGGTTCTCTTCCAAACACCCTTCCCACAGTTTATTTTTCAGTATTTCCGAGCCTGTGTGGCATTAGTGGTATATCTTTGAGGATATTTCTTTCAAATTATGATGTGGATTGGATTGAATCTCTGCCTCGACCAAATGCTAACCACCACTGCCACTGTCACAGCCATCTCGGTTCTCTTCCAAGCACCCTCTTCACACAGCATGTTGTCCCAAGTTCCCGAGCGTGTGTGGTGGTAGCATTCTACATATGGGGCTATTTCTTCAAAAGATCCAGGTATGGCTGGGCGTGGTGGCACACGCTTGTAATCCCTGCGCTTGGAAGGTGGAGACAGGAGGATTGCGCAATTTCAAAGCCAGCTGCGCTGGCGTAAGAGACCCTTTTTTTAAAAAAAAAAAAAAAGGTCTGGGAGTGTAGCCCAGAGGTAGAAGGGCTTCCAGGAACCCCAGTACCACCAAAAAAGATCCAGGTATGTTGCATCAGATGTCTGCCTCTCCTGAATACTGGCTGCTGTCATTGCCACTGCCTCCACCATCTCGATTTTTTTTCTCAAACTTTTTTCCCACACTACATGTTGTGCAGTATTCCTGAGCATGCACAACTGTAGCACTCCACCTTTGGGGCAATTTCTTCAGAAGATCAGGGTGGGTTGGATCAGATCTCTGCCTCTCCCAAATACTAGCCTCCACCTCCACAGCAACCACCACTGCCGCCGCCACCTTCCTCCTAGTTCTCCGCTGAGCTCCCTCCTTACAGATGATGTCCAGAATTATTAAGCATGTAAGGAAGAAGCAGTCCCCCTTCGCGGGGATTTTTCCAAAAGTTCCAGGTCAGTTGGATATGTTTTGTCTGCATCTCCAGATTCCTGGCTGTAGCCGTGGCCATCTTGACCCCTCTCCAATATTTTTTTTTCTTTTCTTTTCTTTCTTTTTTTTTTGAGGAAGGCTGATCTTGATTAATGAGGGTCTACATCTGAATATGTGTAAAATTATGAATATGACATAGTTAACCTGGACAACCATTAGTGGAAGGGGGGAAGGGAAAACAGGGGGGGTAGAGGGCACCAAATATAGTTTAAATGTTTACCATTTATGTTCAATAAAAATTTTGTTTAAAAAAAATAAGAGAAGAAAGTATGTGTGGTTTGAAGAGGTTGTGGGATCAGGCACTCAGCAGCAATGGATTTTTTCTCCCTTCCAAGAGCGGGGTCCCACAGCCTCACCACGCAGAGCAGGATCTGCTGTTCTAAGAGCACCACAGCCCCAGCACAGCACAGCGGTGCTGAGTTCCTCGGGACATGTGACTCGGCCTCCTGCTCAGCACCAGGCCTCACGGGATGTGGGCTCAGGCTCTCACCCAGCACCAGGCCTTCCAGGATGCAGGCTGGGCCACCCACCCCCTGCCCAGCACCAGGCTTTCCGGGATGCGGGCTGGGTCCCCTCCCCCTGCCCAGCATTGGGACTTTCAAAGCGTGGGCTGGGGTTATGTTTAGTATTATGCGTGAGTCTATATACTTTTTACAGACCCTGAGACCAGAGTCAGTATATATGTAGCTGTCCAAGTTTTCCATAGATAGGGCTGAGTTCGTCTGACTTTTTCCTGGTAACCACAACTAAGTGGTCTGTTGCAATCTTTCAAGGCCCTACTAAAGCTCTGTGCTCTGCTGACTTTAGGTTTTTTTGCCCAGTTGACCCTGGGGCTGTCTATTAATCCATGCCTCTGTTGTGTCCTGCAGTGGACTCCACTACCACCTTCACCAGGTTAAACCACAAAGTCTCAACCTTACAAGTTTATTGTTTCCCTCAAGAGTCCTGTGGCTGCACTGGGTAGTCTCCCTCAGGGATGGCTAGTTTACTTATGGTGTTGTTGAGCACCAGTCTGGATCTCTGGAGAACTTGGTGAGTGTGGCTGCATCTGATGCTGGTTATAGCCAGAGTCCAGGGAGTAGTATCTCTGTGGAATATGGGATGTGGAACATACCACTTATAATTTTGATGAGCATAGCCAATTACTTTGCTTTTAGTCATTAGCTTATTTGTTGGGGTCTCTAGAGGCCCCCAAACCAGCAGTCTCAATACAGTTAGTCAAGATGGAATTGCTTTGCCCCCACAGCCGCAGTCGTTGTAGGTGGGCAGAATACTTTTCTGTTTTCTGTTCTACATTTTAGCTTTGTTTCCACTGCTTTTCAATTTTCATTGTTCTGTTCAATTTTATCCTGGTTATTTTCTTTTACCAAGACGCTGTTTTCATGGTGAAAGAAATTGAATGTCAGCAGGACTAAGAATTTTGTGTGTTTGTGTGGTACTGGGAATTGACTCCAGAGCTGTTCTGCCTCCAAGTTATAACCCCAGCCCTACTTTACTTTTTATTTTGAAACATGGTCTCACTAAGTTGCAAAGTACCTTGCTCAGTTGAGGAAGTTGGCCTCAAAACTTCCATTCTTTTGTCTTATCCTCCCGAGTACTCAGATTATATAAACAGAAATGCGCCAACACATCTAGTTCAAATACTTTTATTATGATGGAATTTTATTCATTACATGTGTGATTATTTGTCTGATGTCTATTTTACTGATGTGACTCTAAGTTCTGCAAAGGCAGTAGCTAGGCCTGTGTGCCTCAAGGTGAAACCAAGAGCAGATTTGTGGTAAGGGTTGTTGGAGTGATTGACACCATGGTGAATGTGAGGTGGGTGAGGATCATGTGAATAACACATACAAGAATGGATGAGTTGTACCTCCTGGAAATACACAATGGGGTAAAGGAGGGAGATAGAATAAAATAAGTATTGCCTTTGAAACTAGATTAAGTCAGACCATACTACTCTGTTAGCTGAGTCTCCAAATGAAATAAGTCACTTTGTTGGCAACGAGGACCTCGGGCAGCAAGAGAGCTGGCACAGAATGAACAGAAGGAAAGCCACATAGTATTGTTATGCTCAGTGTGCAGTAAACAAGATGGATGGCATGAAATGGAGATGTGTGCCTTTCTACCCCACAGTTTCTATCTACACTACTCCTAATTTCACCTTGGCATGCTGGTGGCTGCCTGCTTTGGAAAGTCCTTTTTCTTCTCCAGGACTCCTGGTTGCCATTGGCTGCTAGGCTCCAGTATCACCTATGTTTAACGTCTTTGTGAAGTCCTACATGGTGGCCCATGGCTATAATACCAGTACCTGGGAGTCTGAAACAGGAGGATTGCAGGTATGAGGCCAGCTCATCAATTTAGTGAGACCCTGTTTCCAAATAAAAAGGCCTGAGTGTGTAGCTAGATCCAATCCCCAGTACCCAAATACTATCAAGTAAAATAAAAATAACAACTTTCTGACTATCAGACCCTGTAATGGCCCCCTTCTTTGAGTCCAGCTTCAGTTCTGGGTCTGATCTTGTGATATGAGCATTGCTGGTGCTGCTCTGCCTGTTCAGTCTGTGCTGTAAATCTAAATCATGTTCTATTTCACCATTCCTTGAGACTAATTAAGATCCCTGCTAAATTCAATTGTTTTTTACTTAAGGTTCAGCCATTCTTGCTCATTTCTGAAGCTGTTTATCACATTTTTTAACTTATAGTGTTTTGTTTCTATTGGTTGGCTTCCCATTCTCATAGGCATGTGTATAAATACATTCTATAGGTACTAAAATGTATGACTTCACTAGAATGTTCCTTATACATGGGTTTCTTTAAGAACCTACCTAACCCACATTTAGAATAAAAAAGATGAAGTATAATTACAGTTTCAAAATGAGCAGGTCTGAGGCCTCAGAAGCCATTTTTATATTTTATATTTTAAAATGAAAATAGAAATAAAAGAATCAGAGAAAACATTTTTGTAAAGTATATAATTTGTAATGGGACTTATTATGTCAAGAATATGTAAAGAACTATTACAACTCAACAATAAAATTTCAAAGTCTAACTGAAAAAAAAACACTACAGCTAAAAAGCAAGTGTCCATTTTCCCTAAGTATTTACACATTAAAGATCTTGTCTTTGATTATTTTATCCCTCTTACAATGCCAAGATGACAAATTGACTCTCCTCAGGTTTCTGCATCTTTTATGACAGCAGAGCACTGTTGGGGGTGGGAACAGTGATGTCCAGGGCAACATGCTTCTTTTCTGAGTTTGGATGTGTCCTTGGACTGACTGACAGTGAACTCTTAACGAGATGAGATCTCAGTGCTAATTTTTGTGTGTTTCAAATATCTAGAAGAAAATAAATTTGAATGTATTTAATATAAAAATTGATAAATGCTTGAGGAATTGGACATGATCACAATGATTCAAACATTACACTGTTGTAGATAGGTGCCAACACCTATTACATGGTATCCCACAAATATGCCATTTTTATTTCAAGTGAAAAAATAAATTTAAAAATTTTTTATGAAACTCCTATTGAATATTTAGCTTCTGTGAGCTTCTGTTTCCTCATCTTTAAATGACAATGGTAATTATTTTAAAAATTACTGTGATTTCAAGTTGAGATAGAACAAGTAGCAGAGTCAATGCTTAGTGACATATGGGAGGAATGTGTGCACACACTCAGAGGAGGAGTTCTTGACTGCCACTGCCACATATTATAAAGAAGGACGCGCATAATGGGAATGCGAATTGTCCTTTAGAAAAGTTAAGTAATTTGCATTTCAAGTCAAATAGTATTCTGAACTGTAATATTAGAGCTCTCTATATTAGCATATGTATAATTATATATTATAGCTTTAATGTTTTAACATATGTAATTTTATATACTAGAACTCGAATATATTTTTAGTATAATTATGTACATTAGAACTCTGTCTATATGTGTATATATATTAGAGCTCACATATATATGACTGTTCTGATGTTCCATTCTTAATTAGTTTCAGCTTTAACATCATTTTTTCAGGGAAGAGTCAATTGATTTCCAATTTAAATGAGATCAGTGTTTATTTTTCTTGTTTTTTTCCTTTGGAAAAAACATTTCATCTTTTTATCCCACGGCACTGATTACCAAATATACATGGCCTATTATATTTACCTGTCTTCTTCTACCAATCTATTATCTAACTTTCCATTCAATATATCATCTCTCTCTTTCTCTCTGTCTCTCAATATATATACTCATTTGCCTGATTGGTATTGCAGTTTGATTGTATCATAAATAACTTGCTGGGTGTGGTGGTGCATGCTTGTAATCCCAGTATTTGGGAGGCTGAGATAGGAGGATGGCAGTTCACAGACAACCTCAGCTATTTAGTGAGGCCCTTTGCAACTTAGTGAGACACTTTTAAAATAAAGACTAAAAAGTAAGGCTGAGGGTGTAGCTCAAAGATAGAATGTCCCTGGGTTCCATCTCCAGTACCAAAAAAAAAAAAAAAAAAACCCTCAATTTTAGTATATACCATAAAAAACTCTTAATTTCAAGCCCTTTGCTTGAAATTAAGTAACACTTTGCTTTTGGTTTTCCCTCGTGATATTTGCCTATTTGCCATCTTTATAAATTCTACCAATTGCCCAAACTAAAACTGGGATTGTTTCCTAAACTCTCCCTCCTCCTTAATTCTTCGGGTAGTCCCTTGGCAGTTTCTATCAATATCACTCTCCAAATCACCACAAATGGTAAAGTTGTGTCTTTTGTTCCTGTCTTTTCCTTGGAAATTCCCTTTCAAATATCTATTTTTCAGTTAGTGATCCATGCTACTGTCAGAAGAATCATCACGAAATATAGAGTCAAGCCCTTACCACTGAGAACCTTTCAATAACCCAAAGTCCTGTACAAGGAACGTGGGCCCTGTGGATACCTGTGTAGCTCACTGGCCTTTGCATCCAGCAGTGTGCTCTATCTGTTGGATTCTAGTCCTGCTGGCCATCTGCCCTGATCTACATGTTAAAAGCTCTCCTGCCTTGGAGATCTATATATACTCTTCTCTCTCTCTCTCTCTCTCTCTCTCTCTCTCTCTCTCTCTCTCGAAAGTCTCTCTCCTCTCTGAATTTCTATCTTTAATTAACCTCAGTTTTAATATAATTTTCTCAGAGAAGTATCAATTGATTCCCAATTTTAATATAATTACTCTTTATTTTTCTTGTTTCTCTACACTGAAGCATCCCATTCATTTTTTCTACTGCATGAATTGTCAAATATAGATAACCTAACTATATGTATATGTACCTATATATATCATATATCTATGTATTTATGTATCTTTGTATCTATCTATCAATCATCTATCTAACTGACTAGATGTTTGTTCATTTCACTGTGAATTACCTGTATTGCCTACCAAGTTATAAACTCCACAGGCCATGGATCAGTATTCAGCACAGAACAAGGATCATTTCAATCAATACTAATTAAATTTGCTGAACGAACAACTTCCCAAAGTCAAATGAGTTGTATCCTAGAATGTGAACCCAGTTCTGTATTTTCCACATTCTTGGGCTTTCCACCATGCCCTATATAATCAACAGTTAGTATTTGAAAGCATTTCTTTACATAACATGGGAAATTATTTTGGAGGAAAAATACTACCATAAAACCTTTTATTTTGTACTCAGTATTAAACTCAGTGGTATTAAATGTCCAACCTATACCCCAGGTGTATTTTATTTAGTTTTTGTAGGTTTTTTGTTTGTTTGTTTTTACTTTGAAAGAGGGTCTCACTAAATTATGGAGACTGGCCTCAAATCTGTGATTCTCCTGTTGCTGGTAGTTTAGATGTATGCCACTATGCCCAGACTCAATCAGTCTTCTAATATCCATATTATTTTTGTTCACAAGATAAAAGTCTGGAAAATGTAGCTCCTGAGCATCTTCAGCTAAGATGATCCAGGGATTAAGTCTAGCTTCTTTAAGAGCCAGGAGCTCCTGGGCTCAAACATCTCCACTACTGTATCTCTAATGTTAGACCCAATTCTACATAAGAATCACATGGAGATATATTTTTAAAAATATATAACTTGGCCCCATTCCAACTAAATAATAATCTCTGAGTAGGGCCCTAGCACATCTTTTCTGTTTCTAGGTAATGGTAATGAAGAGATAATATTATTTTTAGTTTTTTAATTGTCTTTTCAATATACTTTTATTGGTATATTGTAACCTAACTTCATGATAAAATCATAGTGATAGGAACAAACATACACAAATTAAAGCTATTTCTCAAGTTTTGTTTTTATAAGTAACTGAGTTCATTTGCAATATTCACTTTTTGATTTCTAATCTTGAGAATCTTCAGTGAAGTCTGAGAACTTTTATGGGTATAATAGATAATACTAATCATATGGGCTCTGGATTCAAACCACTACAAATAAAAATTTGTTTTTTTGTTCCTACTAACTATAATCTTCAATAACTTTGGGTCTTCTGTAGACCCTGGTTTCCTTTTCTAAAATATAAGAGTAATAAAAGTGCTTGCTTTATGCATGTAGTCACTTATAATAGTGCTGGAAATATGATAACCAATCAGAAAATGCCATTTCCTTAGTTACTTTTCTTCCTTCTCATTTAGGACCACATCTCCTCTCTGTACCTCAGAGGAAGGAGATCAGAATTTTTGTACATTTGGTCCTGAGGATTTCAGCACCTTCATGAAGCCACCTGGAAACTGCAGGGTGCATTGAGCTTTCTCTGGGAGGTTCTACATGAATTTCTTTATATATGAGAAGTTGATTAAATTTAAAGGGTATTATAAATTCTGATAAAGTATAATGATCTGTCAGGCTTCCCAGTCTTATTAAGAATTATAACCACTGCTTTACACCTCAGGTTGCATCCTTTCTGCATAGGACCTTGCTCCTATATGGCTAATTACTGCCAAATGGAATCATTCAAATTCTATCACCTTTGATGTTGAAGTCACAGTTTCTTTCCCCAAATTAATGTCCTCATCATCTGTGCTTCAGCTGCCCTCTTTGCTGCTGTTCTCACTATTGGGAGTCATTTGTCATGGGAGAAGCCAGGGAGGTGCATATTTTGTTTTTGGTGTGCTAATGTCCATATGTCTCTACCACAGCAAATGGCAGAAGGTCAGGTTTACAGCCATGCTGGCCCTGAAAATGTGGAAAGACAGGATGTCTGACTCAAACCTGGAACTTGGAAGTCTGCAGGTGCTCTCAAACTGACTTTCTAGAGCTGGAAACACCTCAAAGATCACAATTCTTTATAACATTTCCGAATGTTTAAAAATCTGAAGACTCTTTCAGACATTGATAAACATTATTCAGTTGTCCCTCTCTATTAGGTATTGGGGATCTAGAAATAAATAAGATAATTTCTACCCTTCAGGAACTCAAATTTTCAAAAGCAAACAAAATCAAACAAATAAATGTTTGTGAATGTGAATTAGAGGAAACCATGTCTTTGGCAGGGAATCTGATAAAGGGCAGGGAAATTTACAGCTAACAATTGCCCTGCTCCTCAGTGTGTGATCTAACTGACTATATAGCCCTGTTTCTTATCCACCATGTGCTAATGGTGGTGATTTTAAAAATAATATCAAGAAGTAAATTGACCGGTAGTTTGGTGAATAACATTATGAAGCATATATTTCTACAGAAAGGTCAAAGCCTTGCACCAAATAGTTTGTTCCACATTTACTCACTGTTGATGTGGTCACTTTAGGTACATAGTGCCATCTCCATCAGTCTTTAGATTGTGACCAGGTAGAATCTTGGATAAAGGTTGGATTGTTTTTCCAAACAAGAGACTTTGGTGGATCTTTTGATAGAAGAATAAACCAACTAGTGTTGAAGAGGAAAATGGTAACTCTCATCTTTGACTGTGTCATTATTATTTAAATATTGTTTATCGAACAAACGCTCTTTCAGCAGAAGCTGCTGTTGTGTTTGAAGACCCCTGAGCATCCCATGACCCCAGGAAGCAACTGAAAACTATATGGCCCTATTTTGAGAAGGTTGTCTGCCTATCTGTAATCATTGATTTCCTCTTTCCTTTCCTACTGTGGATTTGTAAATAAGAATTATAAGCCAGGTGTGGTGGCAGATGCCTGTAATCCTAGAATTTGGGAAGATGAGACAGGAGGATCACAGATTTGAGGCCAGTCTCAGCAACTTAAAAGACTCTCATCAACTTAGCAAGATATTGTTTCAAAGTAAAAATTAAAATAGGGGTGAGGTAGAGTTCTGAAGTAGAATGCCCCTAGGTTCAAATCTTAGTACTAAAAGAAGAGTTAGGAACCATATTTCTTAATTATACTTTTTGTTAACATGTTTTTCTCTTAAAGGGGGCATCCACTTATTGGTGACTCTGCATTTTATTCTTGGGATGGCCCTAAGTCCCCCAAGCTTGCTCCACAAAATCCAGCTCCATGACTCTTGTCCTAATTCGTTTATACCTCCTCCTGTTTCTCCCATGAGGTCGTATTTGGGAAGTGATCTATAGGGACCAGGATAGCATGTTGCTCTTTGAAATTTGCTCTGTCATAGTGACTCATTGATGTTGATGTTATAACATGAAACTACCTGGGTGCTACAGACCATGTTGTTTTCCTCTTTGCATCTGACAGCACAGTGGCCTCAATGAATACAGCATATGCCCCACTCCTGCCAATGAACTTAGGCAAATATATATATATATATATATATATATATATATATATATATATATATATATATATATCTGTGGTGGTATAGTTTAGAACTAGAATGTCCCAGAGTTCAATTCTCAGTGCCCTCTAAAAATTAAATTAAAACTCTATCATGTAAGGTGTAAGGTTAGGACTTAAATTTAGTTCCAATTTTTTTCATATTTTGATTTTGCCTATGTTGTCTTTTTGAGACCCATACTGTTTATTTACCTTCTACTACACAGGAATATCACAATTTTGTAGGAACACTTAATTTTTTAAGAGTTGTCACCTACACTGTGTTCATAGTTCTTCTGACATTATCAGTGTTTCTGATGAGGCTTGAAAAGTCACAGGATTCATAGAGGAACTAGCTATTGAGCTAACAGTTTGAGCTAACTGTTGAAATTATTGTATTGTAAGCCAAAGCCTTGGAGTCTTCAATGCAAGAGTATTGTCTGAATTATACTTATTTTCTTTTTTTTTAGTATTTTATACTTTTATTTATTTATTTATTTATTTATTTTTTATTGGTGCATTATATTCATACAACTTATTGGGGTAAAAAACTTGTGTGTATAAACATGTACTCATTGCTGATTTAACCCCTACCCAAACACCACCCCATTCCCTCCCCGTCCCTCCCTTCCTTGCTTGGCTTAGTGATTGACTACGATATGTTTAAGTACATTGTGTGCTTTAGAGATTTTTCTCTTCCCCCTCCTTTCTCTTCCTTTAGGTTATCTTGTTTGCTCCTCTTTTCTCCCTAACTCTCACATATTAGGGAAAGCATCTGATTTCTTATTTTTTGTGACTGACTAATTTCACTTAGCATAATGTCCTCCAGTTCCATCCATTTCCCTGGAAATGACGTAATTGAGTTTTTTTGATGGCTGAGTAAAATTCCATTGTGTACATATCCCACAGTTTTGTAATCCATTCATCTGTTGATGGACATCTTGGCTGGTTCCATAGTTTGGCTATGGTGAATTGTGCAGCTATGAACATAGATACACATGCATTAGTTTGGTAGTTTGGTTTCTTTTCTTTTGGGTAGATACCCAACAGTGGTATTGCTGGATCAAATGGTAGGTGTGTTCCCATTCTTCTGAGGATTCTCCATACTGTTTTCCAAAGTGGTTGCACTAATTTGCAATCCCACCAACAATGTCTTAGAGTTCCCACTTCTCCACATCCTCGCCAGCATCTGTTGTTGTTTGTGTTTTGAATGATTGCCATTCTAGTTGGAGTTAGGTGAAATCTCAGGGTAGTTTTGATTTGCATCTCTCTGATTGCCAGTGATGTTGAGCATTTTTTCATGCATTTATTGGCCATTTGAATTTCTTCTTTTGTGAAGTGTCTATTTAGTTCATTTGCCCATTTTGAAATTGGATGCTTTGTTTTCTTAGTGTTGAGTTTCTTGAGTTCTCTGTATATTCTAGATATTAGTCCTCTATCGGAGGGGTAGGTGGCAAAAATCTTCTCCCATTCTGTTGGCTCTCGATTGAGGTTCTTGATAGTTTCCTTTGCTGAACAGAAGCTCTTCAGTTTCATGCAATCCCATGTATTGATTCTCCTTTTAATTTGTTGTGCCTTTGGGGTCTTATTGAGGAAATGTTTGTCTGTGCCTATGTGTTGTAGTGTTGGACCTATGTCCTCTTCAAGGAGCTTCAAAGTCTCTGGTTTAATTTCCAAGTCTTTGATCCATCGTGAGTTGACTTTTGTACAGGGTGAAAAAGTGGGATTAACATCCAATTTTCTGCATATGGTTAACCAGTTTTGCCAACACCATTTGTTGAAGAGGCTATCTTTTTTCCAGTGTATGTTTTTGGCCCCTTTGTCAAAAATCAATTGGCTGAAAGTGTGTGGGCTTGTTTCTGGGTCTTCTATTCTGCTCCATTGGTCTATATATCTGTTCTTTTGCCAGTACCATGCTGTTTTTATTACAATGGCTTTGTAGTATAGTTTAAAGTCAGGTATTGTGATTCCTCCTGCATGGTTTTTGTTGCTGAGAACTACCTTGGCTATTCTGGGCTTTTTGTTATTCCAGATAAATTTAAGGACTGATTTTTCTATGTCTGTGAGGAATGATCTTGGTAGTTTAATGGGCATTGCATTAAATCTGTAGATCACTTTTGGGAGGATGGCCATTTTAATGATATTTATTCTGCCAATCCATGAACATGGAATATCTTTCCATCTTCTAAGATCTTCTTCGATTTCTTTTTTCAGTGTTTTATAGTTTTCTTTATAGAGATCTTTTACCTCCTTGGTCAAATTTATTCCTAGGTATTTTATTTTTTTTGTGGGAGATCCTGAGTGGAAGTGTTTTCTGAATTTATTTTTCAGTGGATTTATGGTTGGTGTACAGGAAAGCTTCTGATTTTTTAAGATTGATTTTGTATCCAGATACTTTGCTGAATTTGTTGATCATTTCTATAAGCCTTTTGGTTGAGTTTGTTGGGTTTTCTAAATATAGTATCATGTCATCTGCAAATAGTGAAAGCTTAAGTTCTTCTTTTCCTATTTGTACTCCTTTGATTTCCTTTTCTTGCCTTATTGCTCTGGCTAGAGTCTCTAGTACTATATTGAAGAGAAGTGGTGATAGTGGACATCCTTGTCTCGTTCCAGTTTTTAGGGGGAATTCTTGAAGTTTTTCCCCATTTAATATGATGCTGGCAGTGGGCTTGTTGTAGATTGCCTTAATAATGTTGAGATATGTTCCTTTTATTCCAATTCTCTGCAGTGTTTTTATCATAAATGGATGTTGAATTTTATCAAATGCTTTTTCAGCATCTATTGAGATGATTATGTGGTTTTTGTCTTTGATTCTGTTTATATGCTGAATTACATGGATTGATTTTCGTATATTGAACCAGCCTTGCATCCCTGGGATGAACCCTACCTGGTCGTGATGAATGATTTTCTTGATGTGGTTTTGAATACGTGTTGCTAGTATTTTGTTTAATAGTTTTGCATCCAAGTTCATCAGAGATATAGGTCTGTAGTTTTCCTTCCTTGAACTGTCTTTATTCGGTTTGAGTATTAGTGTGATGTTGGCTTCATAGAATGTATTTGGGAGAGTCCCGGTTTTTCTATTTCCCGAAATAGTTTGAGTAGTATTGGGATTAGCTCTTCTGTAAAGGTTTTATAGAATTCACTTGAAAAACCATCTGGTCCTGGGATTTTCTTTGATGGTAAGCTCTTTATTGCTGTTTCAATCTCTTTGATTGTTATTGGTTGGTTTAAGTGTTCTATATCTTCTTGACTCAGTTTAGGAAGGTTGTATTTATCTAGGAAGTTGTCGATTTCCTCCAGATTTTCCATTTTGTTGGAGTATAGTTTTTCAAAGTAGTTTCTGATAATCCTCTGGATTTCTACACTGTCAGTAGTAATGTCTCCTTTTTCATCCCTTATCCTCATAATTTGGGTTGATTCTCTCTTTTTTATAGTTAGGTTGGCCAGTGGTTTATCAATCTTGTTAATCTTTTCAAGAAACCAGCTTTTGGTTTTGTTGATTTTCTGTATTGTTTTTTATTCTCTATTTCATTAATTTCTGCTCTAATTTTAATAATTTTCCATCTTCTGCTGGCTTTGGGGTTCAATTGTTCCTGCTTTTCAAGGGCTTTGAGGTGTGTCGTAAGGCTATTTATTTGAAGATTTTCTGTTTTTCTTATGTGAGCACTCAGTGCTATAAATTTTCCTCTTAATACTGCCTTCAAAGTGTCCCAGAGGTTTTGATATGTTGTTTCTTTATTTTCATTTGTTTCTAGAAATTTCTTGATTTCACCTCTTACATCTTTTATGACCCATTCTTCATTCAGAAGTGTGGTGTTCAGCCTCCACATGTTTATGTTGTTTCTTTGGGTCTTCTTATAGTTGATTTCTAGTTTCATTCCATTATGGTCTGAAATGACACAGGGAAGTATGTAACATTTTTTAAATTTGCTAGTGCTTATTTTGTGTCCCAGGATGTGATCTATTTTGGAGAAGGTTCTGTGAGCAGCTGAGAAAAATGTGAACTCTGCTGTAGTTGGGTGAAATATTCTATATGTGTCCAACAGGTCCATTTGGTTAATGGTGTTCTTTAGTTCTGAGACATCTTTACTGACCCTTTGTCTGGAAGATCGGTCTAGTATTGTGAGAGGTGTGTTGAAGTCTCCCAGTATTATTGTGTTGGGATTTATGTGTGACTTCATGTCACAAAGAGTTTGATTTATGAAAGTAGCTGCCCCTATGTTTGGGGCATAGATGTTGATTATTGTTATTTCCTCTTGCTGGACTATTCCTTTTACCAGTAAAATGTGACCTTCTTTGTCTCTTCTAATAAGTTTGGGTTTGAAGTCTAACTTGTCTGATATCATAGTTGCTACTCCTGCTTGTCTTCGAGTACCATTAGCATGGATAACCTTGCTCCAGCCCTTTACCTTGAGTTTGTTCCTATCTTTACTTGTAAGGTGTGTTTCTTGTAAGCAGCAGATGGATGGATTCTGGCTTTTAATCTATTTTGCCACTTTATGTCTTTTTATTGGGGAGTTGAGGCCGTTTACATTCAGTGTGATTATAGAGAGATAATTTTTAATTCCCAACATGTTAAGATCTTATTTCTGTTTGAGATACTGTTTATTCTTCTTTGCTTAGTTGTCTGCTGGATGGGAATTCTTGTTTCTTTGGTTCTGGCGTGTATTACCCATTTCTTCTTTGCAGTTAATCTCCTTGAGTACTTTCTCTAGCGCTGGTTTTGAAGACATAAATTCCTTCAGTTGCTGTTTGTCATGGAAGCTTCTTATTTCCCCATCTAATTTGATGGATAGTTTTGCTGGGTAGGAAATTTTTGGCTGGAAGTTGTTTTCTTTCAGAGTTTGGAATATGTTACTCCATGCCCTTCTGGCTTTCATAACTTGGTTTGGGAAATCTGGAGTGATTCTAATTGGTTTGCCTCTGTATGTCACGTGGCCTTTTGTTTTTGTTGCCTTTAAGATTCTCTCCTTGGCTTCCACATTAGTCATTTTGACAATTATGTGGCGTGGGGATCCTCTTCTTTGATCCTGTCTAAAGGGAGTTCTATAAGTTTCCTGGACCTGTGTATCAACCTCTTGCTCTATGTTTGGAAAATTTTCTGCTATTACTTCCTTGAAGAGATTGTTGATCCCTTTCGTTTCACCTTCTTTTCCCTCCTCTATTCCAATTATTCTTAGGTTAGCTCTCTTGAAATGGGCCCATATTTCTTCAATGTCAGATTCCTGCTGTCGGGTTTTTTTTTTTTCTAAATTAGAAACTATGCGTTCATTTTTGGAATGGTCATCTTCAAGAAGCGAGATTCTATTCTCCATGTGGTCTAATCTGTTGTTTATACTTTGAATTGAAGCCTTCACTTCATTATTTGCATCCTTTATCTCTTTTTGACTCTCTAAATTCTTTTCGAAAGTCCTCTATTATTTCTAGAGTTATTTTCCTAATTTGATCTTCTAGAGATCTTTGGATTTCTGTGTTATCAGATTCTGATGTTGTGGGGTTGTGGGCATTCACTGCTCCATTGTTATTTCTCTTTCCCATGATTTTGGAAGTTTGTGCCTTCTCTGGGTTCTTCCCTGAGTCACTACGAGTTCACTTAAGATGTTCTGGATCTCGAGTCTGTGGTATCTCAGTCACCACTATTCCTTTTCTGAGTTGTATCACAAAGTCTCAGACCCAGGGAGTCAATTGAGGCTGCTTAGACCGTGGGGGGTGCCAAGTTGGTGTTCTCTAGCGGGGAGTTGTGACTATGGTATGATATCTCTGCCACTGCCACTCCCCCACTGGGCTGCACTGCTAAAATCTCCGACCCAGGGAGACTATCTGCGCAAGTCCCTGGGAGTGCAGTACTGGGATTTCTCCCCTTGGGGCCGCAATTTGACTCATGTTTGTTGAGTGCGCTGATGGAGCTGTAGTGAACTCGGTGGATTCGCTGCTACCACCACTGGCAATATGGCACCACTGCCACGCCCTCGGCCGTGATGTGGCCTATTTCTTCTCTGATTTTGAGCTCCGCTGAGTCCCTGCCAGGTGTGCTGTGCCCGGCCCTTGGGAGCTTTAGACGCTCCTTGCACCGGAGAAACTGCTGACTGCCGCCCGGCTGTTCAGCAGCGGCTTACCTTGGCTCGCTGTCCACCCCTCCTCTCAGGCGTCGCTGCCACCAGCAGTAAGATGCTGCTTCTGCATCCTAGGCCGCGAGGCCAGAGTACCTCCTCTCTGGATTTGAGCTCTGTTTTGAGTCTCCCTCCTCTCTGGAGCCTGGTGCTGCTAGGGGAGATGTAAGCCGCGCCGCTCCGGCTCCTCTGCGCTGTGGCTCAGGCTGCTCCGCACCACGGGTCTGGCCGCTCTGGCCTCTCTGGCTGCTCTGCACCACGGATCCGGCTGCTCCACACTGCGGGTCTGGCCACTCCGGCTGCTCCGGCGGTTCTGCGAAGCGGCTCTGGCTGCTCCGGCTGTTCTGGCCGCTCCTCTCCGGCTGCTCTGGCCGCTCCTCTCTGGCTGGTCTGGCCGCTCCGCTTGGCTGCTCTGGCCGCCCCGCTTGGCGCTGCGGCTCTGACTTCTCTGCGCTGCGGCTCTGGCCGCTCCGGCTCCTCCGGCCGCTATACTTATTTTCTTATGTAATGTATCATAAGGAAAGCTTTAAAGTGTACTTGTATTGAAAATCACATTTACAGTGAGCACCCAAAGAGTTCGAATGTAATTGTCTTGCGATAAAGCAAATTATCTCTTGTGCTCCTGAGCTTCAGCTTGTGGCCAGTGAGAAAGCACACTCATTTCTATAGGTTCTCCAGGGACTCAGCTTGCTTGGGGCTTCCAACTTGGGATGCCTTATTTGGTGGAGCTAATTTTTAGCTGGCCTGTTAAGCAGCTACCCACATCCATCATATTTGTCAGCATTTGCCACCAGAACTTAGTCTTTATCAGAAAACCAGCGATGACAGCAGGGTCAGCGATCATGGGCCCAGTGGGAAGTTGACCAGGACTGGCATTGTTCAGCAATCTGGGTTGGGGGGCAGGCAAGAGTGTATTCTGGATTTATCTTGACTTGAAAGGAAGGGCTGCTGAATAGGAGGACTTGCTCTTCTCCAGGGGACTCTTGAGTCTATGATTGGCCCATCCATCATGTTTTAGAGAAAACTGAAAATGCATCATAATCTTAGCAAAACGCCAATTGAATTGAATACAGTTCACAATAATGAAATCCTAAAAATAAATTTTGAGGAAGAGGGAGAAATTGTCTCATTCATCCCCTGTGAGGAATTAAATATCTGGCAACTGTGCTCTGAGTTTCCGTCTCTATAGATGCAATAAAGAGTACTGAGGCATGGTCATCACATAGTAATGATAGAAAAAATCTTTCAAAAGACATTAGGATTGAGCTCCCTTGCCAAAACACACCAAATTTAAATAATTCCACATATAAAGGGTGGATGGTAGCCACGTTTAGAGTGTGAGCTGGCTATGAATACTCAGACAGATTCACTCAGAAATCAAGAACCCTCTCAAAACCTAAAATTCTGTTATTCCCTTTCTTAAAATGCCTCCAGAAATATATATTGGCCAAGGGGGTAACGCTGAAATCCTCATGATTTACTTTTATTTATTTATTTATTTATTTATTTATTTATTTATTTATTCCTTTAGTTCTGTAGGGTTGGGAGCCTAACCTAGGTCCTCATACGTGCTGGGCAAGCAACACATAGGGCCTCCACAAAGATCAAAATCTCCAGTGGCAGTTGGTGCTCAGCTATAATCTCAGTACTTCGGAGGCTGAGACAGGAGATTCACAAGTTTGAGGACATCCTCAGCAACTTAGTGAAACTCAGCAACTTAGCAAGACACTGTTTCAAATTAAAAACAAAATGTTAAAAGGCTCAGAGGTAGAATGCTCCTGGGTTCCATGCCTGGTACCAAAAAAAAAAAAAAAAAAAAAAAAATCAATCTTTGTGGACCTGAGATGAGGTCAGAATCTTGTGCTTCAGACCAGCTCCTTGACTAAAGGAATCTGCTGGGCCAGAGACCAGGCTCCAAGGCCACTGCTCCAGAAAGAATGACTCCAAGTAGATTCAAAATCCACTTTCTTTTTCTTGTTTTGAACATGTGGTTCCTTCTCTCTGCTAGAAACTTCCAGGCCTACTTGAACTGCACTCATCCTTCAGGACATAGAATAAGCACCTCCTCTACCTGCATACCCTGGTGACCCACATCCCTTCCATGCAGAGGACCAGGTACCCCTCCTCTGGACTGCCCCAGCACACAGAATGTGCCTCTTTCTCAAGGATATGGCATTGCATTTTTAGGGTTATAACTTAGTACTTAAAAGCAGGGACCAGCTAGGAGGCTGTTCCTCTCTATACTATGTTGTATATGCAGTACCTGTGCAGGGCTCAGCACAGATGTCAATAAAGATGGTACCAATGAGCTTCATGTGATTGCATATGCCTGCAGTCCCAGGATTTGAGAGGCTTAGATAAGATCACGGGTTTGAAGCCAGCCTCAGCAACTTAGAAGAACCTCAGCAATGTAGGAGGAACCTCAAAAACTTATGGAGACATTGTTTTAAAATAAAAAAAAAAGGCCGGGCGTGGTGGCGCACGCTTGTAATCCCCGCGCTTGGGAGGCAGAGACAGGAGGATCGCGCAGGTTCGAAGCCAGCCACACGTGCTGGCTTAGGAGACCCTGTTTCCAAATAAAAATGTAAAAATAGGTCTGGGAGTGTAGCCCGGAGGTAGAAGGGCTTCCAGGAACCCCAGTACCACCAAAAAATAAATAAATAAATAAATAAATAAATAAATAAATAAATAAATAAAAATAAAATAAAATGGCTAGTTTTATTGCTCAGAGGTAGAATGCCCTTGGGTTCAATCTTCAGCACCTAAATAAATAAATAAATATGTATAACTGGATGTGAGGGCAATCTGGTTATGACATCTATCACCTCAATGATCACCTGGGTTGATTTGTCTGATCTGGCTGGCTAGGCAGGTGTCCCTTCCTCCCTCACCGCTCCATGTGCATCCATCCCAAATCTGTATGCTCAGTGGAAGAGGACTGGTCTTCGGACAAGGATATATGAGTTGCTGAGTTCCCTAGTCCAAACAAGCTCTCAAGGTCCATTTGTAGGAAAATGCAGGGTAGTCAAGCTTCCAAGACTCCAGATTCATCCAAATGAGGTGCTGCACGACCCAGGTGTGGTTTCACGTGTTTTTAATCCCAGTACTTTGGAGGCTGAGACAGGAGGATCGCGCAGGTTCGATGTCAGCCTCAGCTACTTAGTGAGGCTCTCACCAACTCAGTAAGACCCTGTTTCCAAATAGGTGTGGTAGTGTAGCACAGAGTACCTGGGTTCCTTTACCACATAAAAATAAAAATAAAAATAAAAAGAAGCCTCCCACATATTTATGTGATTGACTCTCTAGGAAAAAAAAAAGTTTAAAAAATGTTTCTATAGTCAAGATTTTTTTATGAAAATCAGGTGCATAGAAACATACCCCAGTAAATGCAAAATGACTTAAGGAAAAAGAACCTCCCCAGCCAGGCGTGGTGGCGCACACTTGTAATCCCAGCACTTGGGAGGCTGAGACCGGAGGATCGGGGTTCGCGGACAGCCTCAGTTACTTAGCAAGGCCCTCTGCAACTCAGTGAGACACTGTTTAAAAATAAAGAAGAAAAAATAGGGCAGGGTATGTAGCTCAGAGGTCAAATGCCTCTGGGTTCCATCCCTAGGCCCGCAAAAAAAAGAAGAAAGAAAGAAAGAAAGAAAGAAAGAAAGAAAGAAAGAAAGAAAGAAAGAAGGGAGGGAGGGAGGGAGGGAGGGAGGGAGGGGGGAGGGAGGGAAGGAGGGAGGAAGGGGGAAGGGAGGGAGGGAGGGAGGGAGGAAGGAAGGAAGGAAGAAACTCCCCTTTCAAACTACCTTTTCTTTAAATGGGCACCTCTTTTTCAAACACACACACACACACACACACACACACACACACACACACATGCAGACACACAGACACACACACACACACACACACACACCACTCCTCAGTGTGTGTTTTGCTCTCACTGTACCTAGTATATCTCATGTAATTTTCCAATCCCCATGCTTTAATAAGGCAAAATGCAAAATGTACGGTGTTGATGTCAAAAGTACTTTGTGTCTGCCTTTGGGCAATGAGCATAACCTCACTGGACTTTCAATTTCCCATTTTTCAAAGAAGGAAAACCTGAACCTTGAAGGACTGTCATAAGAACATTAAATAAAGTAATATGTGCTAATTAGTTTCTTTATCCTCTTGAGAATGAATCATTTAGTCCAGGGAAAGTAATCTCCACCTTTCTGTGTGTGTGTGTGTGTGTGTGTGTGTGTGTGTGTGTGTGTGTGTGTGGTAATGGTAATGGAATGCAGCAGCATTCTCCCCAGCCCTATTTTTTATTCTTTATTTTGAAACAGGGTCTCATTGAGTTTCAAAGGGCCTCACTATGTAGCTGAGGCAGCTCTCAAACTGCGATCCTCCTGTCTCAGCTTCCCAAATGCTGGGATTACAAGTGTGCCCCACCATGCCTGGCTTCCACTTGTTTTTGACAGAAGCTAGATGAAATTTTGTCAGTTATTTTCTTGGTGCCCAAAACCTTGCCTCCAGAGGTGACTGTGTGTATCCATCTGCCTGTCAAAGCCCTTCTCTAACCTTTATTCACCTTCCAACACACTTTTTATTTCCTTAAGTTTATATACCAAGTGATATGTCCATCCACACTCTTATTACTTTGAATCTCACTATGATGCATAATTACAGTTCACCAATAAAAGTATCAAAATAAAACATAAGACAATCTTGAGATGCCCAGGCACTCCAAATAAAGATTTTGATGCCCTTAATGAGATCTCATCTGCAAATTAAGGTCAAAATGAATGATAGAAACAAACTGATATAATAATATCTAATATGAAAAACTCAGTATATAATGATTTTTTGTGGTGGTTGTGAATAGCAATCACAAAAATATGGGTCTTTATCATTACCATTTTAAATCTGCTTTATCTAAGTGAAGCTAGGCATGCCAAGTATCTCCCTTGTGTCCAGGAAAAGTATTAAGTATTCAGTGGAGGAAATCTTTAATCCTTCTTAAAAACTTGTCTTTAACTTCTGCTTATCCATCTGTGAAATGGCTAAGGCTTTTCATGTGCGACTTAATTAATATTGCAAAGGTGTTTGGCTGAGTTCTCCAGGATGGGGAAAGTGTTTTTCTCATTAATCCTTGATGCTTCCTGCTCTCCACTGGTCTAAATCTGTGCTCATTAATGGAGGTATCTCCTTGTTGCATGGATAAGCTAATGTGAGAGCTGCAGGGGCTACCCCTTCAGTGGCCCAGCATGTGCCTCCATAGGGAATCTCCCTCTGAGTGTGATGGGACAGGCAGCACTGAAGGAAGTGCTGTTATGGGAGTCAGGGGACAGTGGGGCAGCATGCACTGGGGTGAGTACCACAACAGGTCACTATCTCATCGTATGACGGTTTGGGGGAAATACAACTTCTGGGTCTACTGCTAGGCTCCAAACTAATGCACAAGTTAATCCATATGTGGCATTTGCCCAAATAGATGGACTGGCATGTTGCCTAGCTGGACCATAAAGAGCTAAGGAAACAAAATATACCTAATTCCAGTGTAAGGTGAATTCTTAATGGGATAGCAAAGGGAGGCAATCACTGTGTGGGTGGACTACAGAGGAAGCAGGAATCTGACTGAGACACTATGTGATACTCTGCCTGAGAAGGTCAACTTAAAAGAGGAAAGGTTCACTTGGCCCTTGGCTTCAAAGGTTTCAGTCTATAGTCACTTTACCCCTGTTTTCTCTGGGCCTGTGGGATGGCTAATAATCATGGTGGTTGTGTATGGTAGAGCAAAGCTATGCACATCACAGCTGGAAGGAAGCAAAGAGAGTGAGGAAGTAGTCCAGGTCTCAATATCTCCTTCAAGGGCACATCCCAATACCTAACTTCATCCCATTAACTCTGCTTCTGAAGGATTTTACCACCTCCCAATAGCACCACAGGTTGAGTACAAAGCCTTTAACACATGGTGTTTGGGAGAACAACCCAGATTTGAACCATATCAGAAGTAGAGCTTAAGGTAAGCACCTAAGAAAGAGGACAAACCTTGGAGCACACAAATCTGGCTAAATCACAGGGATATGACTAAATTCTGGCTCTAACACTTATGAATCACTTACTTTTTCATTTCAGACCCATAATTTTCTTATCTGCAAATTGGGAAAACACTATCTTTCTCAAAGGGTAATTGAGAAGATTAAATGAATTTATGCACAAAAAGACAGTTGAAGAATTACAGGGTTCAGAGTGTGGGGTCCATACATTTTATCTTAACCATACATTTAAAGATGCACACAGGACTCTGGGCCCCGGGCTGGACTGCGCAGAGCATGCCAGACCCCTGGAGAAAGCGGGGGCCGGTCATAAGACCCTGGGTCCTGGGCGGGGGTCAGGTGGGACACGCCGGACCCTGGAAGAGCCGGGGCCTGGGTCGCAGGACTCTGGGCCCCGGGCGGAGTCAGGCGGAGCACGCTGGACCCCTGGGGAAACCGGGCCCGGGTCACAGTGCTACTGAGTGCCTGATTCCACAACCTCCTCAAACCACACATACTGTCTTCTCTTATTAAAAAAAAAAAAAAAAAGGAAAAGAAAAAGAGAAAAGAAAAATATCAGAGAGGGGTCAAGAAGGCCGTGGCAGATGCCAGGATACTGGAGTTGCAGACAAAACTTATCCAAATGAACTGGAACTTTTGGAAAAATTCCCCGTGAGGGAGAACTGCTTCTTCTCTACATTGTTACGAATCTTGGATGTCACCTGTAAGGAGAGAGTTTAGCGGAGACCAAGGAGAAAGGCGGTGTTAAAAGTGGTTTCCGCAATGGCGATGGAGACTTGTATTCAGGAGAAGCAGATATCGGATCCTACCAACCTTATTTTTTTTGAAAAATTATACCAAATGTCGAATGCTACCGTTGCGCATGCTTAGGAACACTGGACAACATTCAGAGTGGAAAAGAGTTTGGAAAAGATTTGAAATGGTGGAGGCAGTGGCAATGGCAGTGGCCAATACTCAGGGGAGGCAGAGATCTGATGCATTACACCTGGAACCTTTGAAGTAATAACCCCAGAGGCAGAATGCTACCACCAGGCACCCTCGAGAATGTGGGACAAATGGCTGGGCAAAGAGGGTGCTTGGATTGGAGCCTGCTGAGGGGTAAGGCCGGCGACGGACACAGCAAAGCTGGGATTGGAGCATGCTGTGAGGCAAGGCCAGTGCTGGGGCCTCCGAGGCCGGGATCGGAGCCTGCTGAGGGGTTAGGCCGATGCCGGGGCAAACAGCCAGCATCGGAGCCTGACGTGAGGCAAGGCCACTACTGAGGCCTCCAAGGCCAGGGTCGGAGCATGCCGAGGGGTTAGGCCAGTGCCGGGGCCAGTGAGGTCAGGATTGGAGACTGCCGTGAGACAAAGCAAGTGCTGGGGCCTCCGAGGCTGGGATTGGAGCCTGCCAAGGGGTTAGGCTGGTGCCAGGGCCGGCAAGGCCGGGATCGGAGCCTGCTGTGAGGCAAGGCTGGAGCTGGGGCCTCCGAGGCCAGGATCGGAGCCTGCCGAGGGTTTAGGCTGGTGCTCAGGCCAGCAGCCGACTTTGTAGCCTGCCGTGAGGCAAGGCCCCTACTGAGGCCTCCGGGGCCAGGATGGAGCCTGCCTTGAGGCTAGGCCAGTGTTGGGGCCTCTGAGGCCGAGATCGGAGCCAGATGAGGGGTTAGGCCGATCCTGGGGCCAGCGAGGCTGGGATAAGAGCCTGCCTTGAGGCAAGGGTGAAGCTGGGGCCTTTGAGGCCGTGATCAGAGCCTGCCAAGGGGTTAGGCTGGTGCCAGGGCCAGCGGCCGACATCGGAGCCTGCCGTGAGTCAAGGCCGCTACTGAGGCCTCCAGGGCCAGGATCGGAGCCTGCCTTGAGGCTAGGCCCGTGCTGGGGCCACTGAGGCTGGGATCAGAGCCAGCTGAGGGGTTAGGCCGGTGTTGTGGCCAGCAAGATCAGAATCGGGGCCTCCCATGAGGCAAGGCTGCTGCTTGAGCCAGCGAGGTCTGGATCAGTCTACTGGGTAGCCAGGCCACTACTGGGGCCGTCAAAAGTGGGATCAGTACTTGCAACGTGGCATGCACAGAGAAATATCGCAGAAAATAAATACCAGATGCTTCCCCTAATCAGCAATAACTAGGAGGGAAGGGGCAACAGTAAGAGGTCAAGCTATAGAAAGGGCCCTATAGTGAAGCAATTAAGGTGACCAATCAGAGGGTATGGAATAGGGGAGGATGGAGCCTCTTTAAAATGCAGGAGGTACATAAACAAATGTATCAAAGTAAATCACCAAAGAAGCGTGGGATGGAGGGAGGGGGAGAGAATGGGATGGGGACTGGATGAGGGCTAATTGGATGATGTGTGCTTGTATATCCTCTCAAGTCTTGTATTCCAATGTGATATATGATTGCAATGCACCAATAAAAATAAATTTTAAAAAAAGATGCACACAGCCAGGCATGGTAGCACACGCTTGTAATCCCAGTGCTTGGGAGGCAGAGACAGGAGGATTGTGCAGGTTCTAAGTCAGCCTCGCTGGCTTAAGAGACCCTGTTTCCAAATAAAATATAAAAAATAGGTCTGGGAGTGTAGCCTGGAGGTAGAAGGGTTTCCAGGAACCCCAGTACCACCAAAATGAATGAATGAATGAATGAATGAATGAATGAATGAATATGCACACATACATACACACTCATATGTGCACACTAAACACAAGCTGTGCCAGCATTAGAATGGGTGTTGGGAAGAGGATAAATTATGAAAAATTAAATGTGTAGAGTTAGTCTTTGAGACTCAATTAGCTCTATTTTTTATCTTTATTTTATTTCTATTTATTTATTTATTTATTTATTTATTTATTTATTATTTTTTGATGGTAGTGGAGTTCCTGGAAACCCTTCTACCTCCAGGCTACACTCCCAGACCTATTTTATATTTTTATTTTGAAACAGGGTCTCTTAAGCCAGCGAGGCTTGCTTCGAACCAGCACGATCCTGTCTCTGCCTCCCAACCACTGGGATTACAAGCCTGCACCACCACACCCGCTTATTATTAATTTTGAAATAGGTTCTCACTAAGTAGCAGAGGGCCTCACTAAGTAGCTGAGACTGGTCACAAACCTGTGATCCTCCTGTTTCAGCCTCTCAAGTACTGGGATTACAAGTATACATCACCATGCTCGGCAGGGCAGTTTCTTTTTACAAGTTGAAGTCATTAGTGACTTTTTAGTGAGAATCTCTCTATACCACAGTAATAAATTGTGGAGTTGTGTTTTACAGAAAATTTCTAAATTTCAGATTTGCAAAAAAATATTTCTAGACCCTTAGATCAAAATATTCACCTCATTATTATTATATAGAATCAGTCTGAGGATTTTAATCACGTGGCAAATAGTGACTAATTGAGTTTTCCTGGATAGTGGATTTTGAGCAAGAAGAATCCCACCCAATCCATACACCCATTCAAGTCCACTTCACCCATGTAAGATGCTATATAATGACTTGCTTCAAATTTTAATTAGTCATGTATTTTACTGTTATAAAGCAATAAATATTTGCTGTAAATGTTTTGATAATAAAAAGAACAGGGAAAAGAATGTAAAAATAATGTACAATAGCATTTCTCAAATAAAGTCCTTATTGGCTTTGGTCATAAATTTGTCTGAATTTATATACACACCTACCACAAAAGTTTAATCTCAATCTAAAAAACCCTTTCTTTTTGCCTTAGTTCATAATAGAACTAGAGGACATTTTTCTAACTAAAATAATCCAGATAAAACAGACAAATGATGCATGATCTGATGCCTATGTAGAATCAAATAAAAGAGAATCATACAAAATTTGAGAATAGAATAGTGGCTAAGAGAAGTTGGAGAGAATAAAGGAGATAGAGGTATGGTAAAGGGAACTAAATTGCATTAGAAAAAAATAATTTCTGCTATTCTGTTATACAATAGGGAGACTACAGATAATAAGAATGCATTAATTCTTCAAAAATGTAGAAAAATATATTTTTAAATATTTTTACCTCAAGAAAATAATATATGGCAGGCAAACAAATGTGATTCATTTCTGTAAGTTGAACAACGTACACGTGCACCAAAACATCACATGGTACCCCATGGATATGTGCACAAGTTTTACCTGTCAATTTAAAAAAGATATCTCTGATAAGAATAAAAGCAAAAATAATAATCAATGAATGTCTATATACATAAATACTAAACTGATATAGATCAACATGCAGGAAAAGACAGGGATGGGAAAGATGTGAAGTAATTGCTTTCTCTCTTTAAGTCCTACTTTAGTGGATATTATTTTCTGCTGAACCCAGAGAAAGACTCAGAATCCTTCTCAACATAGGGTTCTAGGAATACAGAACTGTTCAATCAGAGTTGGCAAAATAAACTCTGACTTTGTCATCTACAGCTTCCTTGAGCCTGAGATGATAAGATCAAATGGTTTCAACTGTCAAATGCAAATTAATAAGGCAGATAGATCATATGAGGTTGTTAAAAATCGGGCTTTTGATATCAAAGCTTGGCATAGGCATTTGTGAATCTCATTCTGTCTCATCAACCAAAGGCTGACATGTTGCTAATGAGAGGTTTTACTTCAGGTCTGATGATAGATTATTTTAACTCCATGTGTGGGGCTGAATCTAATTAGGTTGACTCTACTTTTTATACTTCTTATTCTAGACAGGAACTTTCAGATCTCAGGAAAGTGCCAATGAGTTGACACACAATCAAGATGGAAATGGGAATGACAACCATGATCATGTGCACTGACTTCTTTTCCCCCACTCTGTCTTTTTGCCTAGAATCCGACATTGCTGACTTTGATGGGCGGAGCTCACTTCTGTACAGGTTCAATCAGAAGTTGATGAGCACACTCAAAGACGTCATCTCACTCAAGTTCAAGAGCATGCAAGGAGATGGAGTCCTATTTCACGGAGAAGGTCAACGTGGAGACCACATCACCTTGGAGCTCCAGAAGGGGAGGCTTGCCCTGTATCTCAACCTGGGTAGGGTCGGGTTCCACCCATGTTCTTCTCATATCAGTCACCATGAACCTGGTGGTGTTATGCCCCTGAGCTATTTTCACAAGACTTTATATTTCTTTATTTTCTAAGTCGTTTAGGGTCTTTCTAAGTTGTTGAAGCTGGCCTCAAAACTGTGATCCTCCTGTCTTAGTATTACAAGTACTGGAATTACAGGAATGTACCACCATGCCCAAATCAGAGGATTGCTTTTTTTTTTTTTTTTTTTTTTTGGTGGTACTGGGGTTCCTGGAAGCCTTTCTGCCTCCGGGCTACACTCCCAGACCTATTTTCATATTTTTTATTTGGAAACAGGGTCTCTTAAGCCAGTGAGACTGACTTCAAACCTGCACAATCCTCCTGTCTCCCCTCCCAAGCACAGGGATTACAAATGTGCACCACCATGCCTGGACAGAGGATTGCTTTTTAAAAGGGTCTCAGTAATACATACTGGGGATTCTGGTATATCAGAAGGAATTTTAAATAGTACAAACTAAGTTATTTATCTCCTTTACCTGCATAAGGGAAGAAAGTTATTTTATATTTCAAAATGTATATAACATAGATAGCTTTCATTGGCACATATAATCTTGTATATATGTGGAGTGCCAATCTGTTACTTGTTTATTTATCTACCAATATTTTTGTTTATTTCTTGTAGTAACTAAAACAACATTAGCAAGTTTTAAGGCATACATATGTTATAATGAGCTTTATCAAAATTTAATCTGATACATTTCTGAAAACTAATTATGAGGGAAAAATGGAAAAGAAATATCTTAACTATTTTGTTTTTTTTTTCTTGGAGTGGGGAGGAAAATTCATATATGAAAGTGAGGAAAACATAAGTTCCTGGGCATTCCCAAGTGTTGTTAAGGGGAACCTCCTCTTCTCCTCCTCCTCCTCCTCCTCCTCCTCCTCCTCCTCCTCTTCTTCTTCTTCTTCTTCTTCTTCTTCTTCTTCTTCCTCTTCCTCTTCCTCTTCCTCTTCCTCTTCCTCTTCCTCTTCCTCTTCCTCTTCCTCTTCCTCTCTCTCTCTCTCTCTCTCTCTCTCTCTCTCTCTCGTGTGTATATGTGTTACTAGGAAATAAAAAATAAATCCAGAATGTTCTACTTCTGATCAATACCCCCAGCCCTTTTTATTTTTGAACCAGAGTCTCCCTAGTTGATGAGGCTGACCTGGAACTCATAATCCTTCTTTTTCAGTCTCCCAAGTACTAGGATTATGAGCAAGCACCATTACATCCTGTTTATTTTCTGTAAGTTGCCTACCAATGCTGGGATGAGCCCCAGCATTACCAAATGACAGTGAATTTAGTATTGAATACCCTTCTGCCTCCCAGGTTAGCAGCCTTCTGTGTGGGTTAGCTTTCAAGATGGTTACACTCACACAACTCCAGCCTCCAGCAGGTATGTATTTAATTGTAACCAGATTTGTTATGCCAGGAAAGATAGAAATTCAGTCTCATTTATGTTATCAAAGGAAAGAAGGGTAAGCAAAGTATAGAGGGCAGGGAGCAGAGTTCCTAAAGATGCAAAGCAAAATCACAAGCTCTTCTGTAGATAAAAAAGTTGATTTCCAAATAAAGAAAACAAAAAGTAAAAGTGAGAAAAATGTGGGTGGTCATTTTATATGAGTTTTTCCTTTTGTTTCATTTTATATTTATTGATATGAAAAAGGGGAAAGAGAATGATCTTATATATTTAATATCATAAATAGCAATAAAGAAAGGATTAGCATACTATAGTTAGTAAGTTCAAGTTGCATGAGAGACCAGGTAAAACATCTAAATGTTTCAGCACTTATCAGGGAAGATATAAAAATAAAGACTGATACCTTCACCTATATCATCCCCAAACAAACAGGGTGGGTCTGTATTTTGAACCATTTCTAGGAATTTTACCTATAGAATCCTAAGTTCAGCTTATAAAAGTGACCTCTAAAACATTAGATTAAATATTAAGTGCTTAGAGGTGGTGTTATTTTCAAGCAACATGCTGATGACCCTCTGACTCACATTAATTTGCTAGTTCCCGTTTCCATGTCTGGCTTGAGCAGAATCAGTTCTATAGTAAAAATGAGCAAGGTAGTTCCCTTTAACTTACATTTTCAGAGAAAACATTTATTTTACCAGAGCTACTCAGTGGGAAAGAGATTTCCTCTTTCAATACACAGGGAGTTAGAAAGCTCTCCTTTTGCACTTATTATTAAATTTGACTTTGGGAATCTGTCCTCTTCAGAAATACAACAGGGAGGAGACTTCTGGGAAGATGGTGACTGAGAGAAGGGCCACATACCAGTCTTGCTGACACTCAATCTTCATTGCTTTAAAAACAACATTCTACACAACACAGAAAATATCATAACTAAAAATAAATAAATAAATAAATAAATAAATAAATAAATAAATAACACAAGAAGTACAAAGCAATCAGAGAACAGAAAGGAATTCCATCCTCCTTGAGGCCATGGGCACCATCAAGGCACCATCTTGCCTCACTGCACCTGACTCTAGAGAGGAACAGGAAACAGACAAGGACTTTAATTTAGCAGCTATAGATCATCAGAATTGTCAGCCATCAGTTCCTCCTATGCAGACACCAGCTACAACTTCCAGTGGTGGCAGTAGTGGTGGCCAAGCTCACCATGCTCTCCAGAGATCCAGAGCAGTGCCCAACAACACCAGAAAAAAAAAAAAAAAAAAAAAAACCTCTATCAACATTGTGGCTTCAGGCTCTGCACCAATGTCATATTGTCTTACTTCACCCAATTCCAGGGACAAACAAGAAAATAACTAAGGACTTGAAGTAAGTAGCTGCAGATCATTGGAATTGTAAGTCATCAGTTTCTCCTGCTCAAAAACCAGCTAAAACTTACAGCAGTGGTGGCTGAGTTCACGAAACCCTCCAGAGATCCAGACCAGTTCTCAATAACATCATAAGTGATGCTTCTACTCTTGCAGGAAAATGCCCAGCACGTCACCCCCATGGACTCCTGCAGCCACAATAAACTCCCTGGGTCGAAAACATTGTGGTTCAACATTGTGATCCAATCTAGAGAAGGTAGGGATGGAGTCTGCTGTTGGACATGGCAGAGACTCAGACAGACTCAGGCTATGTATTAATGGAAAGTGTAGGGTGAGACCTATCCTTAACACCAGATTAACTAGTAGGATCTCTGGGATAACCAAAAAACATCCAATCATGGTGAATGGGGAGAAGTCAGACCAGACCAGCTCTAGCTGTAGAAAACAAAGACTTTTACATCGAGTTTGGTCTCAGAGGTATCTACCACCTATGGAGGCAGAAAGAGACTGAGACTCCACATCTGTGGAAAGCAAGGAGGGTGACCTGATTAAATTTAGATACAGCCTCATTGATATTAGCCATCCCATCTTCATAGACTGAGAAAGACTCAGAGAACCAGGCTTGCAGGAGGAAAGGTGCTGGTGGCACTCAGTATCTGCATAGAGAGAGAGACTGGAGAGGCCCAGTCTTCTGAATATTCATGTATTTGTAGAGTTGCATTAATTTGTTGGTGTTGTTTGTTTTGTTGTTCTTTTGTGTGTGTGTATGCCAGTTTGTTTATTCTCTTCCCAACTCCTCTCCCAAGCTTCTTCACATATGCATACCTATTCTCTTCTCTATTCCTTTTCTTTCTTTTTTAATTTTTCTCTTCTCTTTCCATTGTCTTGTAATAAATTCATTTCATATCACTATAGCAGAAATTCTACATTAGTTACTAGAATATACTATATATTAACTATCTCTAATCTCTACTATATCCCACCTTACCAAACTTATATTCTCATTTTATTTGAGCCTAATGAGGTTTTTCCCTACTTCTGCATTTATGACTTCACTTTCTTCTCACTCAGCCTTAACTGTTGAATGCAATACAACTTACCTTTGGATATGATAACTAACACCAGGGACTGAGATAAATCTATCAAAAGCAATAGATATAAACTTCTGAAATCAGGAGGAGAAATAAAAAGAAAACAAAGAGCTCCTAAAACACCACAATAACAAAACCTGAAAAAAAATAATTGTAGAGATGTCCAGATATTCAAGTTAGCAACATAACTTTAGAAATAATACAGGACTTCTGAAAAGAATTATAAAGATTCTAAAAAATACAAAATACAGTAATTGAAATGAAGGCATAAATTCAAACTATAAACAATCAATTAGATCATGTGGAGAATAGAATCTCACTTCTAGAATATGATCACTCCAAAAACAAACACAGAGTAATTTAGAAAAAAATAATTCAAGAACATGAATTGGGAATTGGATATTGAAGAAATATGGGTCCATTAAAAAGAGCTAACCTAAAAATAATTGGCATAAAAGAGAGAATAGAAGGTGAAACCAAAGGGATCAACAATCTTTTCAAAGAGACAATATCAGAAAAATTTTCAAACAGAGCAAGAGGTCAAAAATTAGTAAAAGAAAACTTAGATAATCCCCTTTAGAAAAGATCAGAGAAAAGGTTCACTACACCATATAATAGTCAAACTGACCAATGAAGAAGCCAAGGAGAGAATTTTTTTTTTTTTTTTTTTTTTTTTTTTTTGTGTGTGTGTGTGTGTGTGTGTGTTACTGGGGTTCCTAGAAACCCTTCTACTTCTGGGATACACTTCCATACCTACTTTTTACTTTTTTGTTTGGAAACAGGGTCTCCTAAGCCAGCACAGCTGGCTGGCTTCTAACTTGCATGATCCTTCTGTCTCCGTCTCCCAAGAGCAGGGATTACAAATGTGCACCACCATGCCCAGCAGGAGAGAATCTTAAAGGCAACAAAAACAAAAATTGAAGTGACATTCAGAGGCAAATCAATTAGAATTACTCCAGATGTCCCACACCAAGTCATAAAATTCAGAACCTGCAGTAGCATATTCCAAACTCTGAAATGAAACAACTTTCATTTTCCCTGAAAATAATTCAGGGAAATAAAACCCTCCCATGACAAACAGAAGCTGAATGAATTTATGTCTTCCAAACCAGCACTAGGAGAAATACTCAAAGAAATTAACTGCAAATAAGAAATAAGTAATACTTGACAGAACCAGAGATACAAGATGTTCCATCCAGCAAACAGTTAAGATAAGAAGAATAAACACTACCTCAAACAGAAGTTAATATCAATATGTTAGGAAGTAAAAATAGTCTCTCAATAATCATACTGAACATAAACAAACTCAACTCCCCAATAAAAAGACATAAGGGGAAAAATGGATTAAAAACCATAATTCATTTATCTGCTGCCTGCAAAATAACACCTTACAAGGAAAGGTAAATTGCTGGAGCAAGGTAATCCATGCTGATGGAACTCAAAGACAAGTAGAAATAGAAAATATAATTTCAGATAAGTTAGAGTACAAGCCCAAGCTTATTAGGAGAGAAAAAGTAGGTCATTTTTTATTGATAAAAGAAACAATTCAGCCAACATCATATTAAATGGAGAAAAACTGTGAGAATGCCCCCTTAAAACAGAAAAAAGACAAGGAGATCCATTATCACCATTTCTTTTCAATATAGTACTGGAGACGCTAAACAAAGCAATAAGGCAAGAAAATAAAATCAAATGAGTATAAATAGTAAAAGAAGAACTCAAACTTTTACTATTTGCAGATGACATGATACTAAGAAGACCCAACATACTAAACCAAAATGCTTATAAATCTGATCAACAAATTCAACAAAGTTTCTCAATACAAAATTAATCTTAAAAAAGGTATTTTGTATATCAACCATAAAGCCACTGAAAAAGAAATCCAGAAAACACTTTTATTCAGGATATCCAACAAAAAAATAAAATACTTAAAAATAAAATACTTAAAATACTTAGAAATAAACACAACCCAAAAGGTAAAAGAGAAAATTATAAAACATTTAAAAAACAAATCAAAAAAGACCTTAAAAGATGCAAAGATGCTGGGCGTGGTGGAACATGCTTGTAATCCCCACGCTTGGGAGGTGGAGACAGGAAAATTGCAGAGGTTCAAAAGCATTCTCGCTGGCTTCAGAGACCCTATTTCCAAATTAGAAAAAAAAAAAGGTCCTCTATGTTCATGGATCAGCAGAATAAATATCATCAAAATGGTCATATTTCTAACAGTGATCTACGGATTCAACTCAATACCCATCAAATTACCAAAGTCATTCCATACACACATAGAAAAACCAGTCCTTAAATTCATTTGGAACAACAAAAACTCAGAATAGTCAAAGTAGTTGTCAGCAACAAAAATCATTCAAGAAATATCTAAATACCTGACTTCAAACCATACTACAAAGCCATAGTAATAAAAACACCATGGAATGGGCACAAAAAGAGACACATAAACCAATGGAGCAGTAGAAAAGGCTAAAAAAAAATCCACAATCTTACAGCCAATTGATTTGTGACAAAAAGGCCACAAACATACACTGGAAGAAAAGATAGTCTGTTCAGCAAATGATATTGGCAAAACTGGTAAACCATATGTAGAAAAAATGGGAATAAATTCCTTTTCCTCACCCTGCAGAGGAGTTAGTTCAAGATTGATTGAAAACTTGGAAATTAGACCAGAGACCTTGAGGCTCTTTGAAGAGAGCATAGGTCCAACACTGCAACACATAGGTACAGAAGAAAGCTTTCTCAGAAGAAAGCTTTCTCAACAAGATCCCAAAAGCAAAGAAACTAAAAGACAAATCAATTTGTGAGATTACAAGAAACTGAAAAGCTTCTGTATAGCAAAAGAAAATATCAAGAACTTCAACTGAGGGCCAACAGAATGAGGAAAGAGTTTTGCCAACTAATCTTGTGATAGAGGATTAATGTCTAGAATATACTTAGAACTCAAGAAACTCAGAGCCGGGTGTGGTGGTGTATGCTTGTAATCCCAGCACTTGGGAGGCTGAGACTGGAGGAACACGGTTTGTGTATAGCCTCAGCTACTTAGTGAGGTCCTCTTCAACTTAGTGAGACCCTGTTTCTAAATAAAGAATAAAAAAAATAGGGCAGGGGGTATAGCTCGGAGGTCGAATGCCCCTGGGTTCCATCCCCAAACAAAAAAACAAAAAAAGAAACTCAGCACTAAGAAAACAAATAATCCAACAAAAAACTGGGATAGTGAACTAAATAGACATTTCACAAAGGAAAAAATTCAAATGGCAAATAAATGTGTAACATCTTTAGCAATCAGAGAGATGCAAATCAAAACTACCCTAGATTTCACCTAACTCCAACTAGAATGGTAATCATTCAAAACACAAACAACAACAAATGTTGGTGAGGATGTGGAGAAGTGGGAACTCTAAAACATTATTGGTAGGATTGCAAATTAGTGCAACCACTTTTGAAAACAATATGGAGGATTATCAGCAGATTGGGAGCAAACTTAACTTACCAAATGATTCAGCAATATCTCTTCTAGATATCTACCCAAAAGAATGGAAACCAAACTACCAAAATAATGCGTATCTTTGTTGATAGATGCACAATTCACAATTGCCAAACTGTGGAACGTGTGAAGATGTCCATCAACAGATGAATTTATTACAAAACTATGGGATATGCACACAATGGAATTTTACTCAGCCATAAAGAAAAACACAATTATGTCAGTTACAGGGAAATGGATGGAACTGGAGGACATTATGCTAAGTGAGATTAGTCATTCACAAAAAAGAAAAATATATATGCTCTCCCTAATGTGTGGAAGCTAGGAAGAAATTGGGTCATAGGAGAAATTTTAGAGGAAGAAGAGGATACTATAGATGAGAAAATAGGAGGTCTAACTGAGGGAATGGGAAGGGGAAAGAGATAAATCTCTAATTCACATGATGCTTTTTAACCAAAATATCAATGTCAATCACTAAGCCATCATAAAAATGAGGGAGGAAAATGAAATGCATGGAAATTGGGTAAGGGATAATTGGGTGATGTGTGCATGTATATCTCCACCATCTTGTACCCTATTAAGATGTATGACTACAATGCACCAATACAAAATTTAAAAAATGAAATACAACAGGCAGAACCCACAAGATCCGGTGCAGAATCAAATGCCAAAGAATTAAGTGACTATGGAACTGTTGTTAAGAATTAAATGGGATGACAGTAATACTTCTGAGTAGCTCTTCATTATATGAACATTTTAAGTGAGGCAGAATGTTCTGGGTTATCCTCAGCACCACACAGATGGGATAGAATCATATATGCAGTGCAGGGTATATTTTGGTGGCCAAGTACAGTGGTAGGAGACCCAGACCTTGAAAGCATGACAACCATTAAGATATTGTTGTAAGTTTTTCAGATTATCCAAGTCAAATGAGTATATACTTTAGCTCTTTTGAAAATCAGTCATTTTAATTTTTTTATTTTTTTTTACTGGTACACTGTAGTCATACAAATTAATGGGGTACAAGATGGTAGAGGCATATATGCACATATCACTCAATTAGACCTTACCCAAATATCTTCCTATTTTCTCACCCTCCCCCTTCTCATGTTTGTATTTGTGATTGACTTTGATATGTTTGTGAAAGTATATCATATATATTCTAGAATTTTCCTTTGCCCCTCCCATCTCCATCAGGTAGGTCACCTTATTTGCTCACCTATAGTTTATCCTTCTTCCTCTAGAGTTCTTCTTATGACCCATTTTATCCCTATCTTTAGCATATTGTGGAGAGCATTTGATCTCATTTTTTGTGACTGACTAATCTTACTTAGCATAATGTTCTCCAGGTCCATCCACTTGCCTGCAAACGATGTAAATTTGTTCTGCTTTTTATGGATGAGTAAAATTTCATTGCATACATATGCAGTTGTTTTGTAATGCATTCATCAGTTGATGAACAGCTTGGTTACTTCCATAGTTTGGCATTTCTAAATTGTGTGGATATGAACATAGATACACATGCATTAGTTTGGTAATTTGGTTTCAATTTATTTGGGTAATTACCCAGAAGTGCTATTGCTTCATCATATGGTAAGTTCAATTCCATTCTTCTGATGTTCCTCCATACTGTTTTCCAAGGTGGTTGCATTATTTTGTAATCCCACTAATAATGCATTAGAGTTAACACTTCACATCCTCAGCAGCATTTGTGTTTTAAATGATTGCCATTCTAGTGGGAGCATTTTAATAAGCCAACTCTTACATACTTATGGTTTTTCATTATGTTTTTTGAAAGATTACTTTATTTGGGTTGCCATTTGTTGAGACCAACATTCAAGTGCTGTATGTAGTGTATGTGATATATTGCACATAAGTGTGTGTGTCTTTGTGTAAGCACTATTTTTTATTTTACTTAATTATTTATTTTTATGTGGATCATATTGAAAATGGCATATATTCAGACTGTGCTTTGTGCCTTCTCCTCCTCCTTTCCCTTCCTCCCATTCCAACAATGAGTGTCCAAGTTAACCATGCTACATTTATACTTTTACACATATTTGGATGTAGCTCCTCCATTAATCAACCTCAGTCTTCTTCCTCACCTGCCCTTTCATTATAGCTTTGCTGAAGTTTCCCCTCTATTATCTGGGGTCCCTCTGGTAGTCCTAATACAAGTTTGGGGATATTAGAGAAATCATAGGTTCCTTCACTTTCTGTGCTTGGATGATCTCACTTTAACATAATGCTCTCCAGGTCTTTCCATCTTCTTGCAAATGATATAAGGTTTTTTTTTATGGCTGAGTAGAATTCTATTGTGTGTATTCCCATAATTTTGCAATCCAATTATCTGTTGATGGAGATGCAGGTTGGTTCCATATTTTGGCTATTATGAATTGTGTTGCTATGAACATGGGTATGCATATGCTAATGTAGTTCTCTGATTTCAGCCCCTTAGGAAAGATACCCAGGAGTGGTATAGCTGGATTATATGGTGAATTCATTCCCAGTTTTCTAAGAAATCTCCACAATGATCTCCATAGTGTCTTAACTTGTTTGCACACTCATCAACAGTGTAAAAGAGTTCCTATTTCCCTATATCCTCACCAGAATTAAGAGTTCCTATTTCCCTATATCCTCACCAGAATTTGTTGTTGATTTATTTATGCTTGCCAGTCTGATTGGGGTTAGATGGAATCTCAGCATAGTTTTTATTTGCATCTCTCTGATGGCTAATGATGTGAAACATCTTTTTATGTATCTTTTGTCCATTTTTATCTCTTCTTTTGTGAAGTGTCTGTTCAATTCAATTTCCCATTTCTTGATTGGGTTGTTTTGCTAGTGTAGAGTCTTTTGAGTTCTTTGTATATTCTGGATATTATCCCTCTATCAGAGTGGTGGTGGTAAAGATTTTCTCCCATTATGTAGGCTTTCTTTTTGATTCTTAGTAGTTTTCTTTGATGAAAAGAAACGTTTTAGTATTATGCCATCTCACTTGTTAATTCTTGTTTTTCTTTCATGCACTTTGGAGGTCTTGTTGAGAAAGTACTGCCTGTTGTAGTGTTGGGCCTATGACCTCCTCTAATAACTTCATATTCTTTGTTCTAATTTCTAAGTCTTTGATTCATCTTGAGTTGATTCCTGTTCATGGTGAGAGGTAAGGATTTAGTTACATCTTTCCACAAATAGATAGCCATCTCTGCCTGGCACCATTTGTTGAACAGACTTTCTTTTCTCCAGTGTATGAGCTTGACCTCTTTGTTAAACATCAATTGACTATAAGTGTGTAGGTTTGTTTGTGTATCTTCTATTCTGTTCCACTGGTCAGTATGCCTGTGAGTGTGCCAATACCATGCTGTTTTTAATACTATTGCTCTATAGTGTAACTTGAAGTTAGGGATTGTGATGCCTCCTGCATGGTTCTTATTGCTGAAAATTATTTTGATTATTCTGGGTCTTTTCTTTTCCATATAAAATTTATTTCTGATTTTTCTAGGTCTATGAAGAATGTCATAGGTATTTTGATAGGAATTGCATTGAATCTATAGATCACTGTAGGCAGAGTGGCCATTTTAATGATATTATTCTGTCTTTCCATGAGCAAGAAACACATTTACATCTTCCAAGGTTTTCTTCAATTTCTTTTTTTAATGTTTTATAGTTTTTAATGTAGGGGTCTTTTTTAGATATTTGCTTAAGTTCATTCTTAGGTATTTTATTGGTTTTGAGGTGACAGTGAATGGAATTCTTTTACTTCTTTCATTGAGAATTTATTGTTGGCATATAAAAATCAACTGATTTTTTTAGAATGATTTTATATTCTGCAATTTTACTGAGTTGGTTAATCACCTCCAGTTGTCTTTTGGTTGAGTTATTTTGGTCTTCTAGATAAAGGATCACATCTTCTGCAAAGAAGGATAGGTTTAGTTCCTCCCAACCTATTTGAACTCCTTTGATTTCCTTCTCTTGTCTTATTGCTGTGGCAAGAGTCTTGAGGACTATATTGAAAAGGAGTGGTGATAGTGGGCATCCTTGTCTTGTTCCTGATTTTAGAGAAAATTCTTGCAGTTTTTCCCCATTCAATATGCTGTTGTATTTAGGTTTATTGTATGTTGCCTTAATGATGTTGAAATACATCTTTTCTATTCCAATTTTCTGCAGTGTTTTAAACAAGAAAGCTTGTTGGATTTTGTCAAATGCTTTATTAGCATCTATTAATATGATCATGTGGTTTTTATTCTCAGTTCTTTTTATGAGGTGAATAATGTGTATTGATTTGCGTATTTTGAACCAGCCTTGAGTTTCTGGGATGATACCAACTTGGTCGTGGTGTTCAATTCTCTTGATATAGTTTTGAATGTATATAGCTAGTATTTTGTTTAGAATTTTTGCATCTATGTACATCAAATATATTGGTCTGTAATTTTCTTTTTTTTTTGAGGTATCTTTATTTAGTTTGGGGATTAATGTGATATTGGCATTGTAGAAGAAATTTGGGAGAATTCCATCTCTTTCAATGTCCCAGAACAGGTTGAGAAGAAGGATTGGGATTAGTTTTTCACTGAAGGTTTTGTAGAATTCACCTGGAAACCCATTAAGGCCTGGGCTTTTCTTTGATGGCAGAAATTTTGTTGCTGTTTTTATTTCTTTGCTTGCTATTGGTTGTTTTAGGCTTAATATTTCCACTTAGTGCAACATAGGTAGGTTATATGTGCTTAGAAATGTATCAATTTCATCCATGTTTTCCGGTCTATTGGAGTATAAATTTTCAAAATAGTTTCTGATAATCTTTTAAATTTTCCCACTGTCTCTGGAGATGTTTCCTTTTTTATTTCTGATTTTCATAATTTGAGTTGATTCTCTCTTTCTTTTGGTTAGGTTGGCCAGGTGTTTGTCAATCCTATAATTTTTTTTAAAGAACCAGCTTTCTGTTTTGTTGATTCTTTGAATTTTTTTTCTCTATTTCATTTATTTCTGCTTTCATTTTCGTAATTTCCTGCCTTCTGCTGGCTTTGGTATTGGACTGTTGCAGTCTGTCTAGGTCCTTGAGATGTGTCAATATGTTGTTTATTTGGCAACTCTATGTTCATTTTATGTGGGTATTCAATGTTATAAACCTTTCTCTTAACACTGCCTTCAAATTGTCCCTTAGATTTAAGTAAGTTGTGTCTCTATTTTCATTTCATTACAGAAATTTATTTTTCCATTTATTTCTGATCTTATCCACTCATTAGTCAATAGTGTATCATTCAATCTTCATGTATTTAAATAGTTTCTTTTGGTCTTCCTGGTATTGATTCCTACATTCATTCCATTGTGGTCTGAATCTTAAGACGCAGGGACTTAAATTACTATTTTAGAATTTGGTGGTGCTTGCTTTGGGGTCCAGGATATGATCTATTTTGGAGAAGGTTCCATGGACTGCTGAGAAGAATGTGTATTCTGCTGTTTCTAATTGAAATATCCCTGTATATGTCTATTAGGTCTATTTGGTTTATAGTTTTCTTTAATTCTGAAGAGTTTTTACTCCTCTTTTGCCTTGAAGTTCAATCTATTGCCATGAGAGGTATGTTGCTGTTTCCCAATATTATTGTATTTGCATCTATTTGAGATCTGATATCCTGTAGGGTTTATTTTACAAATGTGGCTGCACCCATATTTGGGACATAAACATTTACTATCATTATATCTTCTTGGTGGATTCTTTCTTTTAATAAAATGAATTGCTCTGCTTTGTTTCTTCTAATGTGTTTTAACTTAAAGTCTGTTTTGTTTGATATTAGCATTGCTACCCCTGCCTGTTTTTGATCTTCATTAGCATGATATATCTTTTTCCAGTCTTTCATTTTTAGTTTATGAATGTTTTGGGGTGTAAGGTGAGTTTCTTGCAAACAGCATATATTTTAGATTATGCTTCTTAATCCACATTGCCAATCTATGTCTTTTGATTGGTGAGTTAATTTCTTTAGCATTCAGAGTTATTATTGAAATATGTTTTTGTTTCCTGTCATTATGTGTTCTATATTCTGTTTGATGTAATGTTGTTTTTCATTACTTTAATGTCCTACTGATCAACTTCATCTTTTCTCTGGTTTGGAAATTTGCTTTTTTTCTTCTTTATGGTTTATTTAAGTATTTTCTCTACTGTTGGCTCTGTATTCATGAATTTCTGAGAATCTGAATCTGTTTTTCTTGAAATACTTTTTGTTTTTCCATCAATTTTGAACAATAACTTTGCTGAATATAGCAATATTGTTTGAAAGTTGTTTTCTTCCAGGTTCTGGATCACTTCAAATCAATCTCTCCTGGCAGTTATGATTTTTTTTTGTATAATCTAGGGCAATTTTTAATGTTTTTCATCTATATGTCACCCATTCTTTTGTTCTCACTGCTTTTAAGAGTCTTTCCTTGGCCTCTATGTTGGTCATTTTGATTATTACAAGACATGAGGAGGTCCTTCCTTTGATCTTGTTTTAATGGTGCTCTGTATGTCTCCTGATTGTGTAAGCCCAAGTCTGTTTCCAGGTCTGGAAAATTCTCTGAATTCTTTTTTTCTCTGAATAGATTACAAATACCCTCCGTCTTTACCTGTATCCCTTCTTCAATATTTTTTATCCCTAGGTTAGGTTGTTTCATGTTGTCCCATAGTTATTGGATATTTAGGTCTTGTTGCTGTAATGACTTCTGTATGCTGTTGACTGTGCTTTCAGTTTTGAATAAACTACCTTCTAACAATGACACTCTATTTTCCATTTCATCTAATCTTCCAGAATTTATTTCCTTTGGTGTCTTCATTTTATTTATTGACTCTCTCATTTTATTCCTGACCTCTTTCTGATTCTTTCTTTCTTTTATTTATTTATTTATTTTTAATTTGGTGATACTGGGGTTCTTGGAAACCCTTCTACCTCTGGGCTACACTCTCAGACACTTATTTTTATATATATTTTTTATTTAGAAACAGGGTCTCTTAAGCCAATGTGGCTGGCTTCAAACCTGTTTGATTCTCCTGTCTCTGCCTCCCAAGCGCAGGGATTACAAGTGTATGCCACCATGTCCGGCCCTGATTCTTTCTTAGTGTTCCCATTTCCTTTTTTATTTCCTGTACAGTTGCTTTGAGGCCTTTCATTATACTGATAATCAGTATTTAGAATTCACCTTCTTGCATTTCTTGTCAGTATTCATGATTTCTGTTATTTCTTCACTGTTCTTAGTTCTCATATTTTCAAGGTTCTCAGGCTTGTTTCTCTGATGTCTTGTATCTTGTATTTTTTGGTATTAAGCCCAATCCAATTTACTAGTAGGAACCTACAGGTGTCAGCAGGTAACCAGTGCTGATTTTTAATGGTGAGGATTGGGCTATCAGGAGGAGATGGGGTGATGGCTGCAGGAGTCGGCTAAAGTAGAGAGCATGATTAGGTTGACTAAGAATTTAAGTATAATAAAGTAGTATTTGGTTGAGAATGAGAGGTTAGATAGTAGGACTCTTGTTGTTAGTAGAGTATTTAAGTGTGGAGTTTTGAAATAATTGAATATAAAGTAAGGAGATACAGTGAGAGAAAAAAAAAGTTTTGAGAGAACAGAGTAGATAGGCTAGAGTGAGGAAGCTTGTAAAAGGAATGTGGGGGAATTAGGAAACAAACACAAATAAAGTAACAAAACAAGTTACAAAAAGTAGCAATTATAAATTAAACACAAAAAACACCAAAAGAAAAAAAAAGGAATGAGTTAAAAAAATAAAGAAAAAAAGGACAAAAATAAAATAAAAAAGAACTAGCGACAATGTGAGAAAAAAACAAAGCAAAGCAAACAAACAAAAAAACAAATAAAATAAACAACAGTCCTACTAATTTATATATATAGGGCCAGGACCATATACTATCTGTATGTCTGTTCACTGTGGTAGATTCTGGAGTATATTCCAATGCCTCTTATTTGTTCTGTTACCTATTTTTGGCTTTTGAACCCACTCTCTGAGTGTTTGTGCATCTTTGTCACCTCTGACAGCTTTGTGTTTAGGTGTCAGGGCATCAAGTGTCACTGTTAATGAGTTCCATATAAGTCCAGGGTTTTGCACTCTTCCACCCTGTGCTCTGAGTGCCTCTGTGCTCTCCACCATGTTCAGGCCCTCTGCTCTGCCCCTGTGCTTTCCTATTCACATGGGTGGGGGACATTCAGTATAGTCTTGGAGCAACTCACTGTGACCCTGTGCAGGTACTATGCCTTGTCTCTGTGTCTCTGGATCTTCTAACTGGACTAGCCCCCTGAGTCTCATGTCTATTCTGGGCAGAGTTCCACTGAGTACTAAAAAATGCAAGTGGTTACCTGGTCCTGCTGCAGGGTCTCTGGAGGGCTTGCTGTGCAGCTGTGGTGTAGCCTCTTGTGTAGGCTTTTGGGTCTTTTTCTGCGACCCTAAAACATGATGCTGGTCACTGCTTACTGCTTAAGATGTTGGAGCTCTGTGGCCACTTTCAAGCTTTGAATTATTTTTTCTGGATTTCTTGGGGCTGCTGTACCACTGTCAGCCAGAGACATGATTTGTGGTTTAGGCCCATGGTGCCAGCAATTGGGCCGCATCCACTTCAGGTCTGTCTCACACTCAGGCTTTTTTGCAGTGGATCTCACAGTTTGGAGAAATGGATTCCTTACACCGTGGTTTCTGGTTCTGTTTTGGTTTATGAGATTTATTTATTGGTTTGTCAAGAAGCTTCCTTCTTGGTAGTTGAACTTTATTTTTTTTAGCTACTGAGATGTGCTGTATCCTGCAGTCATCATATTTTCCAAAAGCCTTTCTGTAAGCACTATTTTATTTAAATCACATGGACGTCCTACACATTATCTATAAATCTGTTTGTTAATTTACAAGTTAATGTAAAGACATTAACCTAATGTCTTTACATTAATCATTAAAATGGTATAAGCCTTTAAATAACATATATATTAAATATCAGGCAATTAATGTTTATGGATTAAGTTGTGAAAATAGAGAAATCAGGGATGAACATAGGAATCTAGGAATCTAGCTATCTAGGAATGTAGGAATCTAGCTGTCTCAAGATTTATTAGGAAGAGAAAGGAAGATTGTTATCTAAGACAAAGTATCAGTGAGATGTGATGCACCATATTTTGTGTAAATTTTGTAACTATTCAGGTGTGGTGATGCACGCCTGTAATTCCAGCATGTGGGAGGCTGAGACTGGAGGATCACAATTCACAGGCAGCCTCAGATACCTAGTGAGGCCCTTGAAACTCAGTCAGATCCTGCTTCAAAATTTAAAAAATAAGTAAAAAATAAGGCTGAAGTTTTAGCCCCTGAGTTCCATTTCCAGTACTGCCACATGCAAATATATATATATATGAATGATTTATAACTTTTCCAGATAAACATGATGACACAAGCCTGTAATCCCAGTAGTTGGCTGAGACAAAAGGATTATTGCAGGTTCAAGGCTAGCCTCAGTGCTCAGTAATTTAGCAAGTCTTATTTCCAAATATAAGAAAAATTCCAAAAAAGGGCTCGTGGTATTTCTTGAAGGAAGAAAGCCTCTGAGTTCAATGCTAGTTAGCTACCCCCCCCCAAAAAAAAAGATAACATTTTTCTAAGTATCAAAGCCATAGAAGATGAATTCAAATTAAAGATAGGACCAAACAACTCTTCAACCTAGTGAGTCTTTTTATTATTTTTAAATTTCTCCCAGCTACACAAAATATGCATCTCGTTGCATTAGTGATCCATGGTTATCTGTTTTGCTTTTAGTGTTGAATCCACTAGAGTCACATTGCTTGCTTTTAATCTCTGATTTTTTTCAAGAATCTCTCATGGTCACATGGAAGACCATTCATGAGTCTTGCATATGTCCACACAAGGGTGTGGGCATAGCTTTTTGGTACTGATTGGCCTATGGAGATAACATTTTTCTTGGCATTCTACATGATGTACTTCCTTTTTCTGTGTCACACTATTGTTCTTTGCCATAACTTTGGTCTTAAGCTCACCAAATTATTTCCTGCAACCCTCCATTTCTACTAAGTAATGTACTATGCATGCTTAAAAAGTGGGATGTAGATAGTAAGAAAACAAGAAATGAGGGAGAAAGGAGTTTCATTTTCTCTAGTGGTAGTAGCAAAGAAAATAAACACTTTGGAGTTAGATGGCACTGGGATATCCCCATAATATTTGGTACCTGGATAAGTCATGGAGCTTCCCTAAGTGAACCCTTTTGCAGAGTTGTGTTAAGAAATAATTGAAACCACATATCCGATTTGTTGCCTTAAGTACAGGTTTAATGGATACAAGTGGATATTAATATTGTCAACTTGGCAAAGTAAAGGTGAGAAAGTCCATTCATTTGGAAGATCAAATAGATAAAGGCAGAGAAAACATCACAGGGGTAGTAGTCTGGTTTATCCACAGTAAATAAATCTCTTTTCTAGATTAACTTTTTTTTTCCAAAATATTATCTTAAATGAGAGAGCTCTCATCCCCTTTTGCTTAGTATCTCTGAAATTAACAATTAGAAAGCTAAAATGGCATCCATATTTGAACTATAAAGATAGGTCTAAGAAAAAAAAACATTGAATTAAACAACATATTTAGTTGAAAATAGTTCAATACACAAGAGTGAGAGGTAGAATGAGAATGGCCATGAGTTTAATCCTTTATACCCTTTCCAAAAAAAAAAAAAAAAAAAGAAGTAAATTGAGGGCTAGGTGTGCAGCTCGGTAGTAGAGCACTTGCCTTGCATGCTCAAGGTTCTGGGTTCTGTCCCCAACACTGGATGAGGGAGTAACTTACAATTCAAGAGATATTCAGTAATTTATACATCATTGATACAAGGTTTTCAATTAATCAGCTGTGTGAGATGAGGATTGTGTTCTTAAGTTTATTTATTTATTTATTTATTTATTTATTGGTGGTACTGGGGTTCCTGGAAGTCCTTCTACCTCCAGGTTACACTCCTGGACCTATTTTTACATTTTTATTTGGAAACAGGGGCTCCTAAGCCAGTGTGCGTGGCTGGCTGCAAACCTGCGTGATCCTCCTGTCTCTGCCTCCCAAGTGTGGGGATTACAAGCATGCGCCATCACGCCCGGTCAAGTATATTTATTTATGTTATCAAAAATAATGACACTCACTTTAAAACACAGAATAAAGAAAAAACTAATATTGTGGTGACTGCATCCTTGAGTTATTACTTATCTCATTGATTTTCTGTGCCTTTTTCACACTGGCAGTTAGCTTCTATTTATTCTATTTTGCTTTTATACCATCTACTTCACTAAAGTATATATTAAATATTTTATTTATTAAATGTTATTTATTATTTTATTGAAAGATAATAACAACCAAGTTTATTCAACACAATATATGCACTTCATAAATACCATTAGCTGGCTGTATAATTGTCTGCTGATCCAAGTGGGCTCAAGGCACCTTTTCACTCCTCTTAAATTATTAGGCATTATCTTCAATTTTTAAATCATTAACTATTTGAAAATAAAACTTCTGACCACATTTCAAAATTTTTACAATAGGTTTCTAGAATGTGAATGGCCAGGGGATAAGTTGTGAACAATTTTTAAAGTTCTCTAATACTTACTGATTATGTTTTCCAAAATATTGGTGGGATTCATTTTTGTGATATCTTCAGGCAATAAAAATGTTGGCTCAGTAAATAAACAAAATAAAACAAGAATTATGTTAATCAATTTTTGAGAAAAGATAAAAAATTGCTTTATGTATTCATGCAAATTCTAAAAGTTACATTGTATGAAATGATAAGAATGTTAATCAATGTTAATTAATGTTAAGTAACTGTAGTGACTAGGAAGTTGTCTACTTTATTTAAATTGTGCATTTGTATTCTCCTAAAATCTTAAGATTATGAGGAGCAGAATTGTCGAGTGTATAGCAGCCAACTTTCTGAGTCAAGGTGAGAATGTGAGAGAGGAAGAGCTTACTATGCCCTGGAGGAGGGTCAGTGTGCAGCCCAGGATGTGCGGGCTTACTTGCAGCTTGTTGCTATGGCCTTAGGTAGAAAGAACATGATGGGAGAAGCCAACTAGAAATCTAAACTACCTGAGGGTTCAGGACCTAACGATATCTGACACTGAGCAGAGAGATGCTTGATCTTATCAACCTGCCAAACCATTCATCAACCTGGCAATTTTTCTTCCTTAAAATTATTATTCAAGCATTTTCAGGTAATATATTTGAAACAATTTAGTAGTAATCTGTAAAATAATATAGATATAGAACTTTGTCAACTTGAGAGAATTCCTCTATAGTCTCAAAATAAGGATAACCTTTTAAATTATAATGCAAATTCTGAAGTTATAAATGAAAAAGAAATCATGGATTTAAAATAAAAAATATGCTAGTATTAAATAAAGTTAAATGATCAAAAACATAAGCAACATTAAGATCAAGTAAAGAAGAAACAAATATATTACCCACAAATTTTTATTAAAGCCAATGGGAAAAATACAAATTGATAGAAAATATATTTTCAATACATAGGAAAAGCAAGGCATGGTACTAATATAGGTAATCTTAGTAATTGGAAGGTTGAGACAGGAGGATTGTACGTTCAAGACCAGCTAAGTCATGTAGCAAGTTTCAAAATAAAATGTAATAGAGGACTGGGGATGTAGCTTTAAATTATAATGCCCTGGATTCAATCCCTAGTACCAAGGGAAGAAAAAACATATTTCCAACTTCATCCAAATTCAGGAAAATGCATGTTAAAATTACTTTCAAATATCAAGTTTTATCTATCAGACAGAAAATATTTTGAAGCTAGACCATGTTTTGTAGGGAATTCTATGGCAGAAAAAATTATCTTAATAACTAGGGAGAGTTTATTAAGTATAGTCTTTATAGAAATAATTTGGCAGCTAAAATCAAATTCTCATACTACTGCCAAGATAACCTTTACTCAGTGTTAATCTGAACCATGGTCTCTTATTTACCAGTTTTTCCATGGCTACCATTCCTTAAAGATAAAATGTAGACTCTGCCACTCAGTTCACCAAGTCCAGGAGGATGGGCCATGCTAGCAGGGTCCCTCCACCACCTTCCTGTGAGTCTCTGAGCTTTGGCATGGGCATCTTTTGTCTGGATAGCATGCACCTGCCTCTAGTTGGGACTCAGCCTCTAGACATTCTGCATGGAGGCTTTCCCAGCATCCAGGCTGCACTTCCTTGGCTCCCAGCATGAAATGTTTTAAGACACTTCTTATAGTTGTATGTGTTGAGAGTCTCCAAACTAAGCACTTCAGAGAGGGTGGGACATTCTGTATCTTCTTTATATATTATCTGTCACTGTGAGCAGCACAGGTAGATTACAAATGAAGGGGAAAAAAAAGGAGGGAGAGTGGGTAGATGGAGGAAAAAAAACCACATATTCATACATTAACCTAACAGATGATAACTTCTCAAAAGCTATGGAACAATTATACTACACTGATCAGCAAAATAAACTTAAACGTTTATTTATTTTTAATTAATTCACTTTAAAATGAAGAGTTATATGTCCCCTCTTATATTTAGAAGCTAGGGAGTAATCTTGATACCAGAGGGATTTCAGATAATGGAGTAGAAACTCCAACAAGCCAGGGAGATGGTCTAGGGTAAGAGGGGAGAGAAAGGGAGGATCAGTAAAGGAATTACTTCCATTGACATAATGTACATATGTGAGAAAACTAATGTCAGTCTGAATACCCTGTATGGGGAAGTGGGGAGACAGGGAGAACGTTGAGAGGAAGCCCACCAAGTACCAAGTGCTGTGTGCATGTATGTCACTGCCACGGTGAACCACATTAATGACATGAGACTACAATGTTCCAATACAAGTATTTAAAATGAATAAAGAAAAACAAAATAAAGTTAGGTGTTAATTCTCCAGCTCTCATTTTCTAATTAGAGTAAGACTTATACCCTTGCTCTTACTCCTCATGAAGCCGGCAAATGTTATTCAGTGAAAAAAAAAAAAAAAAAGTGACTTTGAACCATACTGAAGGTGGGAGGAAAAGCCTCCAGGAAATGGCAGCTCCTATCCCATGAATGTCACCCTGTGGAGCAGTCTGTTGCCATGGTGCTGAGCAATATTGCAGGAAAGAGAGGAGAGACATTCAGCTTTCAGAAAGTTACTAAGTAGCTGAACACAGGGCATATTCCCTACTAAAATGTATACATAAATAAATATTTATCAATTTATTTATTTGTTGCTTATTTATTTGTTTACTTTTGGCACTGGATATTAAACCCAGGGACATTCTACCTCCAAACTTCACCTTTTTATTTCCTTTTTATTTTTATTTTTATTTGGAAAAAGGGTTTGTCTAGGTTACTGATAGTCTCACTATGTTGCTGAAGCTGTCTTAGAACCTGAAATTCTCCTATCTTAGCCTCTTAAGTACTGGTATTACAGCCTTAATGCACCTGGCCTATTAGTGGTATTTGATTATTTTGTTAAGGTTGAGACAAAGTTTTCCATCAGGGATGTAGACTTGGTGATAAAACTGTAATTAATTTCATGCAAGATGCAGCAGAGTACTTGGATAAAACTGAAAAAGAGAAAAAGAGGGAGGCAAGCCAGGCAGGCTAGAATAAGAAGCAGTTTTGTTCTTGAGCCTCTCTCATCCTTTCACGGTGGCATTCTGAAGTCATGATAGGTGGAATTTCCAGCAGTAATGAGTCATGCCTCAACTGCCACTGTAATCACTGTAAAAGAAATCAAAGCAAAAGTGGGCTGGAATTCTGGCCCCACCCATGAGGCACTTGGGCTTAACAGTAAAAGCCTCAGACACTTTCTTTGTAAGGTGTAGGTAACAATTTTCCCTTCTGTGATAAAAGATGGAGTTTATAAACTTTTGACATGAGTATCATCTATAAAGCAGGCACTTGAGAGAAACTGCTGAAATAACTGTCTGCTTATGTTTTGTTTTGTTTTTGCCCACACACTTACCCAACTGGCTAAACTCACTGCTCCCTGTGACCTTGACTCAGCCCGTATTTACCTTTGTTTTCACAAGCATAGCTCTTTCCACTCAAGAAATCCTCCAAGGGCTAGGAATGGATGGACATGCCTTTAAACCCAGAACTTAGAAGGCTGAGATAGAAGTATTGCAGGTTCAAGGCCAGCCTTAGAAACTTAGTGAGAACTTCAGAAATTTGGCAAAATCCTGATTAATAATAATAATAATGATGGCTGGCAGTATATCTTGGAGTAGAATGCTTCTGGAGAGAGAGAGAGAGAGAGAGAGAGAGAGAGAGAGAGAGAGAGAAGAAGAAGAAGAAGAAGAAGAAGAAGAAGAAGAAGAAGAAGAAGAAGAAGAAGAAGAAGACTGATGAAAGATGAAAGGAGACAGGGAGGAAGGAAGAAAGGAAGGAAGGAAGGAAGGAAGAAAGGAAGGAAGGAAGGAAGGAAGGCTCTCTCCAACTGTGTTTCAACTTGATCACATAACTTAGAGAAAAGATTTTCTTACAGTTTTGGGTTCAGTTCACACTGTACCCAAAAGGCTTGGGACAGTGGACATCAGGACATAGCAGTGGGTGTGGGGGTTGGGGAGAGGGAGAGAATATGTGCTGTGCTCCTCACATCATGGAGGCATGAAGCAAGAGAGAGAGTAGGGGAGGAAGAAGGGACCACATAAATATGATCACCAAGGCTACACCCTAAGGGTAAATCCAGGTAAATCATTGTAATGGATTTATCCACTGTTGTAAATAAAACCCTCATGACTCTACTATATCAACTTTGAATATTAATAAATGAGATATTTAGGGAACATTTTATATCTAATTATAACAAATTCAATTTTTTTTTCAGTAAAAACCCTTGAGCCCATTAGGACACAGTTCTTTTTATCACTTAATTGTTCCAGTCCTAGAAACACCCACTTTACTTCTGGAAGTATATGTGTTCTTTGAACTGGAATTTGATTCTAGACTCTAGAGGCAAAGCCTTTCATTTCTTCACAAGTCCCTCACAGGTGTGGACTTGCTGAGATGGTTGTTCCTGAGCTCTAGGACAGACAGCATGGTCTTTGCTCACAGTATGCCTTATCACTGGAAGCTGGCCCTAGGCACAGGTGTCATCCTGCCTTCCTCCTCTTTATAGATGACAGCAAAGCCCGGCTCAGCAGCAGCCCACCCTCAGTCACTCTGGGCAGCCTCCTGGATGATCAGCACTGGCACTCAGTCCTCATCGAGCGGGTGGGCAAGCAGGTGAACTTTACTGTGGACAAGCATACACAGCACTTCCGGACCAAAGGTGAAGCAGATGCCTTGGACATTGACTATGAGGTGAGCCTACTCTCCCTGAACACCCTGTATTCAAACAGAGTCATTGATAGAAGTGTAGACATGTGGAATTTTATCATGAGAGTTATCTCCTTCCATCTATGCCAGTCTACAAGGGGAGGACTCCAAGTGAGAATTTGAGCAGTGAGTGAGGAGATGCCTTGGTGATAGTGGGGGTGCCCACAGTGTACTTTGTGCATCAAGTTCTGGTGGTCTCCCTGTTATTGTATGTGTGTGTGTGTGTGTGTGTGTGTGTGTGTGTGTGTGTGTGTGTGTGCGGACTCTCTTGTGTCATTGTTAGGCCTCCTGGTTAAACACAGTCATTCTTTTTTTTATAAAAGCAATTTCAACTTATCTGGGGTAATGAAAGGTAAAGAAATAATAAAATATCCAGGAACCTTCCATCCTTTACTTCCATTTCAAAGTAGAATTTTTACTAAGATGCACAACAGAATGTTGCTTATGTCCTGTTCTCTTGTAGAGAGGCACTTTGAGAGACACCAGATCTGAACACAGATAGACAGGCATCCCCAGAGCTGTCTGACTTTAATTCTTCTGTAAAGTACATAGGAGTGGGATACATGTATCACATTGTTGCTCAAAAAAAATTCCACCTAACTCCAGTCAGGACAGTGTTAATCAAGAATATTAACAAAAGTCAATGCTGATAAAGGTGTGGGGCAAAGGAACACTTATACAGTGTTGGTGGGATTGGAATTAGTACAACAACTATAGAGATCAGTATTGTTCTGGTCAGCATTCCTACAACTATAATCTAAAGCCTGACGAAGAAATTTAGGGAAAGAAAGATTTTATTTTCTTATTATTTCAGGTTCATTTTGTGTGAAGCTGGGGACTGTGGACCTCAGGACATGGTGGCAAGAGGTGGACAGAGGGAGCAGACATGGGCTGTGTTCTTTACATCCTGGAGGCAAGAAGCAAAAGAGAGAGATTAGGGGGAGGAGAAATCATTTATATAATCCCCAAGGCTGCATCCTCTGGGACCACCTCCAGCCATAGCCTACTGGCCAAGGTTACCACCCAGATAAATCCAATCCAATGTTGAGATTACAACTCTCAGGACTCAATTATATCAACTCCAAATATTAACAAGTGAGATTTAGAGGGGACATTTTGTATCTAATTATAACATGTAAAGAGGCTCCTCTAAGTCCAGTTATAGCTTGTGGAAGGAAACATGACAAATAATAGTATTTCCTATATGGAGGTATCATAACCAATCCCACTAGCATATGCAAGGTGGGAAGAAGTGATGTCAGGGTGGGGTGCACGAGAAACCCTTCAATATATTTGTGTTCATATGTTAATGTATCACTTTGAATCTTATTACCATGTATAATTACATTGTACCAATACAATTCTAAAATATAAAATGAAATAATACATATTCTATGTCCATGAAAGAAGAAAATGGAGGAAGGGAGGGAGAGAGGGAGGAAGAAAGGAAGGAAGGAAGGAAGGAAGGAAGGAAGGAAGGAAGGAAGGAAGGAAAGAAGGAAGGAAGGAAGGAAGGAAGGAAGGAAGGAAGGAAAAAAATAAAAGTGGGGAGATACACCAGCTGTATGATGCTTTTTGAGGAACATCCATACTTGTTATAGTTAGATATAAAAGTTTCACAGAGTTCTGCAAGCTGATATCCAAGAGCTAACCATCTCTGCTCTTAGTCTAGTTCAAGAGGTAACTATTGTACCTCTACAAAATACCAGGCTTAGTGCTGGACTCAGAAATGTATGAGTCTAAGTCTTTGAGATGGAGAAAATTGCAATCTAATAGCCAAATTAAGGCACTGCAAACCATTGAGGTGAAAACTATAGTGGACAGAAAGTTTGAGTACCAGGAGAACATAGGAGAAGACATATGGTTCAATCTGGAAAGTAGCAGAAAGCTTTGAGCAGGAGATACTGCTAAGTCCTGAAAGATGAGCATGTACCAGTATTGGGAAGTGGCTCCAAAATGTATTAATATACCAGTATTGGGAAAGATTTTCAATTTTTAAATATATCTTTGGTAGTAAAAGAAGCCAGGAGCTTCAAAGAAAGGGCTGCAGGATTCTAGGCACCAAGAGATATTAACAACGCAACAGAGATAGTAGGCCCAGGGCCTTTTTAATTATAAAGATAAGATTTCCCAAGGAAGTGGAAGGATGATCCCAGACTTCTATAATCATGGGAATATGCCATAACCCTTCAAGAGATACCAAAATCCAATGATCAAATAACACATTTTGAGTTGTAACAAAAGGCTTGAGGTCTGTACCAGAAACAGGACAGACCAGCAGGAAGGAATCCAGCAGCCCACATCAAAAGGGCTGGCTCTAGAGGGGATGGATCTGCTTGAGTTAGGAGACTGGCTATATAATACTCTGTATCCAGGAATTATCAGTGAATTTGTTTGAACCACCCCCTAATGCTATTCCTGAATGGCATGGGGCTGTAACTATCTTCTGTATTTCTATCATTTTAATAAACTCCTTTAAATCTTCAGCAAGAGTCCGGGATATTGTATATTTATCCTTAGTCCAGGACAAGCACCTGCGGTTTTATAGGAATAGTTTCCGGGATCCTAACAAAGTTCCCTGGGGACAGTTTCCCAAACCATAACAGTTCAAACTGTAATAGGCAGAGTTAACCTGACACAGAAGGTTAGAAGGTATGCCAGGGCACAGTGCAGGAAATGTCAAATAATCCAGTATTCCTGAAGCTTACAACAGTAGGCTAGCATTGTTGTGTTGGAGTCAATTCAATTTATGAAAATTAATAGGTTAGATTTTGTGGGGGGGGATGCACATTAAACCCACAGACATACTACCTTTCAGATACAACTCAGCCTTCAATCAATCAAATCAAAGTATTTAAAATGTAATAAATTCATTAGTTTCTAATTATTTTGTTATCTACTATCTATCTAGATAAACTCTTGAGGCATTTTATAACCACTCTATTTGTGCAGTGGAAATGCTCTGACTGGCTGTTACTGTCCATCCCCTCCAAATTCCGTGTTCACTGGCATCCCTTTGATAGCTTGGTATCCACCATGATAGGAGAATTTATACCAAAGGTATTGACAAACACTACAGGTTAATGTTTCATCCATTGTTTTGTGAATTGTCTATACCAGAGTTCAGCAAACTACTACTGGCTTAAAGACTGTTTTCCTATGAATTGTTAATGGCCAATTTTTACACTTCAATTTTTTCATTATAATAAACTTTATTGGTGTATTGTAATTATAAATTATAATGAGGTTAGTAGTAATAGATACATTCACTCAGCTCTTGGTATTTTTCTCTTATTATTTTTAAAGGCTTTTTCAATAAAAAGAGATAAAAAGAATATGTGACAATATTACACGTGACTACAGATGGAGTGAATAAAAAAATTCAAAAGAGCAGTCATTAAATATTGACTGTTTATATGTAACTTACTATGAAGAATATTGTGATGCTTATTATTTATAAACTGTGTTCTAGGTATTGATATTAGCATCATATTGTATCTGTGTATAAACACACATAAATACACACACACACACACACACACACACACACACATATCTTTAAGTGAGTTTGTTTTCTACCACTCAAATCTACTTGTTAAAATCTTATTGACTTGAAACCTGGAATTGTGAGAGATAAAACAAGAATTAAGCAAGGACCTGTGACAGAGGGGCCACTGAGCCTTGCTAATGAAGTCATGGAGAATACAGAACCACTAAAGGGTTGTTGTTTTGCAAATTTTATGTTTTAGACTAAGAGTTCTAAATGTTTTGTTCAGAGGCAAGCCCTATTAGCAATCTCCAGAAATTTTTTGAAAGTGAAGATATTACGGCTGGGCATGGTGGTACATGCCTATAATTCTAGTACTTGGAATATTGAGACAGGAAGATCACAAGTTTGAAGCCAGCCTCAGAAACTAAGCAAAACCCTCAGCAACTTAGCAAACCCTATTACAAAATACAGATAAAACTGGGTTAAAGGTATAACTTATAGACATAATGTCCCTGAATTCTATCCCAAATACCATTAAAAAATGATGCTTTTCTGGCCCCACTCAGGCTTACTGAGTCAGAAAGTCTGGGATAGAATTCAGGGATCTCTGCTAGAAGCTGCAGCAATCTGTATCTCAGAACCACTGACTCAGAGAAGTCATCCTTTAGGTTGTGTGCAGCTTGAACTTGAAGATAGGTGGAAGGAAGATATTACTGGAAGGGGGTAGAAAACCCTATTGAGAAATAATTTCAGTTCCTAGTGGGGTAGATAATAGTGGTAGTAGATATTAATAATTGAAAAAATAGAAACTGGACTGTCTTCTTTTTAAATTACCATCATAAGTTTTATGAAAAAAATCTCTTCTTTTGATCCTAACCTTAATTTAGTATACTGTGAGTAAAACATGTCTTTCATTAACTTCAAAAGAGAAGTTGTCACTCTTTGACTAAGAATGCAAGATATCTCAGATATTTATCCGTTGCTGAAAGTTGCAAGTCTGTTATTATCCTTTATCAACTTGTTTAATTGATTGAAGAAACAAAAAGAATGAGAACACACTATTTTAGAAGTAGCTCAAAGCAAACACATGCTTTTGATGAACTTGAAGACAATTTTTTTTTTTAAAAAAAGCACACAAGAACAACTGAATCTCACCATTTTACCTAAAGTGTTTTCCTGTATTGTCCAAGGAGATGATTCTGGAACTCACCTGCTTTACTGCCCACATTTCCTTATAAGCCTCTGCCTTTTTGCCTATGGTTTTCTGTGTATAGAATTTATATGCAGCCACATCTCACGAGCAAAGAAATGATTGTTAACATCCAGAGAAATGAAATCCACTGACATCGTTGTTAAGTTTATGAAGTAGGGCCATGTCTTCAGGCCATGCATGGATTTCTTGGTGCTTTATAAAATGCCCCTTAGAAAGAGGAACATCCTGCTCTGTTCCTCTAAAACAACCTCTGCTTCGGGGTACTCAAGTGTTTTCTGGATCATACCACCAGGTTGTTCCAGTTATCAAAAAAGATGATTGACTGCAACCCCAGACTGAGATGTTTTCTGTAGTGGAAGGCAAGAGTTACGTGTCAGGAAAACCTCAGGCCTTGAAAGGCTGTGTGGAGAAAAGAGAGTGGGAGGTGGGAGGCCTACTTTCAATTCTGTTCCAACATTAGTGTAAACCTGAGAAATGAGCCCTCCCAACTTCAGTTACCCTAGGAGCAAAATCAGTACGTCTTTGCAAAAAACGAAGCTTAACAAGACATTTAGATCTAACATCTGTTTCATCACGTTGCCATCTTTTGGTCAGAAACCAAGCTATTGAGTTGAGCCCATCTGCGTACCATTGAGGCTCAGATACAGCCAGCTGAGGAAGGGCTGAGTCCATTTCCTTGGCCCCAGTGTTCACTGCCACTAAGAGCCGTACTTTATTAAATTTTATATTGGGACATTATTATGCAAACCTAAATTCCTTTTTCAGCTTACAAGTATGTGGTCCTATTTGGTAAGAAAGTGCCCAAGTTCTCATTCTTCAATTTTAACTAGTACAAGTCCAGTGTCAAGATATCTTGTTATGAGGTCACCAGCACACACTGGCAGCTTTCTGCCCCTCTTAATGCCTGGAGGCAGACATAGACAAGGGCTCAGAGAACCTGTGTCAGAAGATGAAAAAGACAGAAAATGCATCTTGCCTACCACTGAAATGTTTTCTCAGTTCATATCACCAAGTACAAGCATCCTCTCCAAATGTATGAGAAAGATAATCCCAGGTTACTTTCCTTCCAATTTAGAGCAAAAGGCAACTTAAAAAAGAGCTATTTTTAGGACCTCAGTCCTCAGACCCCCACATGATCTTAGAGTACTTTTTGTCAGGGTGCTCTCTGATCCCATTTTACACTGCCATCTTATAAGTATACAAATTCATGTCTTCAAATTACATGGTTTACATATCAGCACTCCACACACATTAAAAAGTAAAAAGTGTTTTAATAAAATCGTTGATTTATGAAAAGTAAGATTTCAAAGCTAGATTAAACTTAGATCTCAAAATATCTAAAAATATCTATATGTTATTTATATATATTCAAAACTAAGTTTGATAGAAATTTGAAGGAAACATAAGATATTTGTATCATGTAGAGTAGGTGGAGGTCATTCTAAATATGATGTAGATATCAGAAAAATGGACATAAACTATACACAAAATTGTGCCTATATAAATGTTTTTTAAAAAATGACTTGGCCCTTTTTAAGAAAATCACATGCTTCATAACACCATTCTATGAAAAATAACTTGAAAAGGTACTTTAAAAATATTATTATTGCCGGGCATGGTGATACACACTTGTAATACCTGCGCTTGGGAGGCAGAGACAGGAGGATCACGCTGGTTCAGAGCCAGCCACTCTGGCTTAAGAGACCCTGTTTCCAAATAAAAAATATAAAATAGGTCTGGGAGTGTAGCCCTGAGGTAGAAGGGCTTCCAGGAACCCCAGAACCAACCCCAAAAATAAAAAAATAAGAAATAAAAAATAAAAATATCATTATTTTATTAAAAAATGAAAAGTACCTTCAATTATACTTAAAAGAAGAAAAAAGTAATCATAGCCAGAAGCTATGTCACACACCAGTTATCAGGGTTCTTTGGAAGTTGTTTCAGGAGGATTACAGAATCTAAGTCAGGTTCACTAACTTAGAAAAACCTTGTTTCAAAATAAACAAGTTAAAACAAAATAAATTTGTTAAAAAATAAAAAGTGCTGGGTATGTAGCTCAGAGGCAAAATATTCTTGGACTCAATCTCTAGTAGCACACAAAATGCATACATACATACATACATAACATACATACATACATAAATGACAGGTAGCCAACTAGAAAAATATGTAAAGAACATGAATATATAATAAATACAAATTATCTTTTATATATAACAATTGTTCAAATTCACTCATAACAGAAAAATGCCAATTCATGATCCAATGATATATTTATCACAGATTGCGAAGACTAACAGTCTGGTACATCTCAAGTTGGCATGGATATGAGGAAACCAGAGCTATATTCTACATTGTTGTTGGCATTGTACTTATTATAAATTTTGAGAAATGATAAAATCATGCAAAATGAGAAGTAAATGCTCTCTAACAACTTATACTATAATTATAAGCAAATGTGCAATAGGGTACATTCCAGGAACAAAAAAAGATGTACAATTGCCCAAATGCCCATCAACAGTGGTTGATAACATACTATCAGCCCAGGATCAGAGCAGTCCTATCACAGCGCTCAGGGGACCTTGCACATGTTCAGAGAGGCCATACAGCAGAAAGCTTACAGCAAGGCTGATCTGTGTCTTGGAATGATGCCTCACTGCCCTTCTGGGATAAACAAAGATGGAGGCCACATCTGTCTCTGGGAGCAATTTTTTATCACCTCCTGGCTTCTGATGAGACACAGAGTTATCACCTTGTTCTCCCAGAATAAAGCTGTATTACATATTTCTCAACTGAAATCTCCATTTGGGTCCTCAGGAATGGAAACAACACAGTTTATAATATAGTTGACTGCACATTTTGTTTAGTTCTTTCATGTGTGGGGCACAGGGGTCATAGATAGCTTCAAAGTTTGATACTTCTTTACTTTTTTGTCTATGCAAGCCAAAAACTTTCCTAATTTAGAAATGAGCCCTACATCTTCACCAGTGTATTAGTTAGACATTGACCTTGAGCTCCCGTTCATGAAGATACTTGACGATCCATACAAAAGTATAATACAATCATTAAAAACAAGAAGTTGCAGGTGTCGTGGTGGCGCAAGCTTGTAATCCCTGCGCTTGGGAGGCGAAGACAGGAGGATTGTGCAGGTTCGAAGCCAGCCTTGCTGGCTTAAGAGACCATGTTTCCAAATAAAAATATAAAAAAATAGGTCTGGGAGTGTAGCCCGGAGGTAAAAGGGTTTCCAGGAACCCCAGTACCACACACACACACACACACACACACACACACACACACACACACACACACACAACACACACACACACACACCAAACAAACTCCAAGAAGTCAGTATTCTATATTCTGATATAGAATCATGTCAAATACGTATTGTTCAATAAAGAAAAATATCAAATCTGGGTGTGGTAACACATGCTTGTAATCCCAGTATTTGGAAGGCTAATACAGGAGAATCTTAGGTTCCAGGACAGCCTCAGGATTTTAGTGAGGCTGTCAACAAACTACTGAGACCCTGTTTCCAAATAAGAAATAAAATTGGTCTTGGGGGTATACCTTGGAGAAAGAATGCCTCTAGGTCCAATTCCTAGTACTGAAAAAAATTGCAGTACTGAGTGTGGTAGTACATGCCTATAGTCCCTGTACTTGCAAGGCTGACACAGGAAGATCACAGGTTTGAAGCCCTCATCAAAAATAAAAGGAGACACTCAGCAATTTAGGGAGTCCCTGTTTTAAAGTAAGAGTTAAAAAGAACTAAGGGATAGCTCAGAGATAGGAAGCCATGGTTCAAATCCAGTACGCAATACACAATGCATACATACATATATACATAGGCAAATACATAAACTTCAAAGTGGAAACAGACCTAGAAAATTTTGAAAGAATACTAAAATTACTAGTAAGAAGAAATTTCAGAGAGTGCAGATAAAGAAGGAATGTTGTTTTCTTTTTTGTTTTTGTTTTTGTTTTTCATTTTCTTTCTTTTTTTGTGTGTGTGGTACTGAGGATTAAATCCAGGAACATTCTACTTCTGAGCTACAACCCCAGCCAAACTTTTTATTCTTTATTTTTGAAACAGAGTCTCACTAAGTTGTGGAGCACCTCATTAAATAACTGAGGCTAGCCATGAACCTGCAATTCTTCTAAGTCTCTCAAGTACTGGGACTACAAGCATGATATATAGTCTCTTTAAACTTTTTGAATTTTGTGATGCATGCAAAAACACATGTTAAGAAGAGACTGAGGCAATACAAAAAAATCATTCATGATTTAATAAATAGTTCTTAAATTTGCTTCTAAAAGTGCAGGCTCCAATTTATTTTATTTTACTATTTTATTTATTTATTTGTTATTGGTGCACTGTATTCATACATCATAATGGGATAAAAAATACTTTTGTATACATACATGCACACATTGCCCAGTTAGCCCCTACCCGGTGTCCACACCATTCCCTCCCCATCCCTCCTTCCCATGCTTGGCTTAGTGGTTGACATCTAGTATTATAGCAATTTATCCAAAATTAACGATGATAATCTCACATAACAGTTTCATTTGTCTAATACCAAGATTTTGATGACTTAAAGATAACATTTCAATATTTCTTTTTGCTTTCTTTCTTACCAGAGAATATTTTTTTCTTTTTTTTTAGGTGAAACTATCATGCATTTATTTATTTATTTTTCAGAAAAAAATCTATCCTAATATGGAATATGGACTCTAGATACCCAAAATGATCTTGAAAAAGAACAAAGCTAGAAGATGTATATTTTCTGATTTCAAACCATATAAAGCTAAAATAAAATATGGAAGAATTTATCTCTAGGCTTTTATTTAACTCCAATGGTTTATATATCTGCCTTTATTTTACTATTTTAAAAAATGCTTATGGCCAGGCATGATGGTGCACGCTTGTAATTCCCATGCTTGGGAGGCAGAGACAGGAGGATCGCGTTGGTTCCAAGCCAGCCTTGCTGGATTAAGAGACCAGGTTTCTAAATAAAATATAAAAAAATAGGTCTGGGAGTGTAGACCGTAGGTAGAAGGGTTTCCAGGAACCTCAGTACCACCAAAAAAGTAATAAATAAAATTTAAAAATGCTTATGATTTTATAGGACATAATTAAATTTACTTATTTATTGCTGCTATACTTGATATTGCTAATGGACACTTCCTCACATCTCAGATACGATTAAAGAACTGGTGGCACATCATCAAACTATTTACTTGGTGGTTAAAATGACTACAGGTCATTAGAGAAACTTCAAAACCATGTGATAGTATAATTGTTATTCATTCCTTTTTGCCTTGGAAATTCAGTTGCAAAGCTAAGGGGGGTGCAGGCTTAAATGGAGAATAGGAATAAACTGAGAAAAATAAAAGAAGAGGAAGGTCAATGAGTAAATGTCAATGATAATTAACTAATCTAAAGAGAAGAAAAATATGCTAATAAGTATGACATTTGTGAATTGGTTTTTCACCTCTAAACAAGCCCAGTATGGGAGGATATCAAGTCCTACATCACAAATAAAGCATTAAGAAATAGCAAGATCGAGAAAGGCCCCCATATTTATGCATCAGTAGCTAACCAACCACAGATCAGGAGTGTTAAACCTGGTTCTTGGAGATATTAGCTTAGATTATGGAGACCATCCTGGTTTGCCTACCTACATGACATAAAATCAATCTATTCCACCCATTCTCCTTGTAGTTTTTAATTTGAGATTGTGGTTTGGGGGCCTGCTAAGTTTATATTTTCTCAAGTTTTATAACAGTGAAAAGTAACTTAAAGAATCCTCTTAATTTGTATTAAAAGCAAGACAATTATATTGAATATGATAGAATCTGTCAATTTATTATCCAAAAAAATCTATGCATCTAGATATGGTAGCACACTAGCACATGTCTCTTGTACACATATGAGACAAGAGGATTGCAGGTTCAAGCCAGTCTCCACAATGTAGCAAGATATTTAGCAACTTAGTGAGACTCTGCTTCAAAATGAAAAATAAAAATGGCTTAGGGGTATAGCTCAGTGGTAGATTGCCCCTGAGTTCAAACCCCAGTACCACACAGGAAAGAAACTGTTGTAAACTTATGAAAAAGTATCCTCAGCTATTTATTACACAATGTGCTCTATGTCATCACCTGGTGTCTTTGAGGCTAAGTGAAGAAAGTTATTCATCAAAAAACCCACAGGCCACACTGATCTGATGTGGAGCAGGAACAACAGTGAGAACCACAGCAACACTACAAGGGATGGCCTGAGTTTAGCCCATGGTGCCCAGCCAAATGATAGGGTGGGATCACGGGGATAGCCTGTGAGTTGGCCCTTGCTGCAAACCCTTCAAGATTTTTGTTTCTCTTTGAAAACTGAAGCAGGTTCTCCATATAGCTTGGGATAGTTAATTTGCTGCCTGAGACAATGAGAAAAACTGTGTCAAGTTGACCAGGAACTTTTAGTTTTAAAAGATATAAAAATTTTAGACAAACTAGAACAAGTTACCCACATTAGCCTAGGGCCTGATTAATTGATAATGTTGTTCAATGGACCCCAAAATTAAAAAATTTCAAAACAGGTAACATGAGCAGTGGTTAAGAAATGGACTGAGCTGGGCAGGATGTTGTATACCTGTAATTCCAGTATTTGGAAAATCACAGGATTAAAGCTACCCTTAGCAATTTAGCAAGATCTTTAGTAATTTAGTGAGACCCTGTTTCAAAATAAAAACAAAAAATGTGCTGGGAGTGTGGGATAGAATATTCATGGGTTCCATTCCCAGTAGAGGGAGGGACAGAGAGATAGAGAGAGAGACATGCAATTCCAGCTCCTCCACTTTATTAAGGCTGTGTAACCTCAATCCAGCTCTAATCAGCTGTATGTTGTTGCCATTTTCAGGTGTCAAATAAAGCAAATAATAGTATGCAACCCAAAAGTTAGGAAGAAAATAGTGACAGTAAGCTCTAAGCATGATAAGTAAGTAAATGTAATGGATAATACTGTTTCTATTACTAAAACACAAAAAGAAAAAAAAAGTGTGCTAGGGAAAAGAGTGCTGAGCCATGAACTGGAGAGGCCACATCCAATGAGGTGTGAGGGGCCAAAGATAGGCCTGGGTCAAGAGCCAAAGCTAGATAATTGGGGAGGGATGTGTACCTGGTGAACTGGGAAGGAAGTGGGGGACACAAAATGGAAGATCAAGTCCATGGACTCTATAAATGAGGAGAGACTCAGAGACCCATGTTGCTCTTGTTCAATGTCATTCTCTGTTCACAGCAAAAAAATAAATAGGTCAATTTTCATGCAGAAATACAGGGACATTGGGAACTTGTGAAAGAATAATTATAGAAGGAATAAAGAAGTAATTTTTGGTAAAACATAATCCATTACCTCCTCTCAATGTGTGATTCCAAAGTAGGAACAAAAGGAAAAAAAGGGAAGAAAACACTTGAACACCACAAGCATATTAAGGTTACAAAGCCCCCAAGATATTACAAAGTGTTCTAGTCAGCACTCTTTTAGCTATAATCTTAAAGACTGACCAGGTCAGTCTTTAATTTATTTTATTTTACATTTATTTTTTGGGGGGCATGGTCCATGTGAGGACCAGAACCACTGATTTCAAGGCATGGGGGTAGGTGGAGAGAAGGAGAGCACATAGTTTGTGCTCTTCATATCATGGAGGCCAGAAGAGGGGCAGCATGAGCATTCACAGGGTGTAGGAGGATCCATATATAATCTTCAAGGCTACATCACAGATAAGCCTATTACAATGAATTTATATACTACAAGCATTGTAAGCATTATGGCTCAATTATATCAGCTCAAAACATTAAAACAGCTGTTTATGGAACATTTTATATCTAACTGTGCTTCAGAGTCAGTCATCAATCAAGTCAAACAGAAGAATGGAAATTACAAGATGGTGACTCAAGGCAAGATTTGCATTGACAGTGTTGTATTTGGCCTATAAACAATTTTTACAATTTTTTTTTTTTTTGCTGGTCTGGGGATGGAACCCAGGGGCATTTGACCTCCGAGCTATACCCCCTGCCCTATTTTTTATTCTTTATTTTGAAACAGGGTCTCACTAAGTTGCAGAGGGCCTCACTAAATAGCTGAGGCTCTCCACAAACTACAATCCTCTGGTTTCAGCCTCCCATATGCTGGGATTACAAGCATGCACCACCACTCCCGGCTTACATACAATTTTTATTTCTTTAAAAAACATTATTTAAAGTCAGAGCAATATTTACAAATCAAAATATTTCACCAGAAAATTGGGATTTATGCCTCATTCTTCAAGCCAGAAATTCCTCCAGCTTCACTTGCATTCCAAAGACTCATGAGGCTCAGGGCCTTCTGAGGGTCAAAGAAAACACAGCAGTGTGAGTCCATTTTCACCTCTTCCATTAAATAGTGGATAGGTAAAGCAGAAAATAAGACAAATATTCACAGTATCTTCAGAAATTTAAAAAATATCAGAGGTTCAATCAGACAGATAGTGGAATCTTCTGGACAGGAAAATTATGAATTTAATAGAGCTAGAGGAAAAGCCAATCAAGGGGTAGAAACTAATTGCCATCTATGTGACTTCAAAGATCAAAAAAAGACAAGCAAACACCAGATAAAGGAAGATGAGTAAGATCAAAAGTAAAATGTGGTAGATCCTGAGACTTCATGCATTTAACATCAAAGTAGGTTTTCTCCCACGATTCATCCAGTCGAAGCCCACCTGTGACCCAAGAGATGCCCTCAGGTTATTGATGGACTATCTCATCCAAGACAAACTTTGAGTGAAGATCTTGTAATCTAGTGCATGGTTTTGTCGGCCACTTAGATCAGTGAAAGGCTCTCTGTGTAATTTGTCAAGACTAAATGCACAATACAAGAAAAGGAAGAGGCAGGGCAAGAACAATATAGCAAAGGCAGATTTTTAAGAAAATCACTCATGTTCTTTTTTTATCTTATTTAACAAGAATCTAAAAATATTTTCTGGATATTTTATGTTTGAATCATACCTCATGGAACTACATAATAAAAACTGAGTAACATAATATCCAAGCCTTTGAGAAACACCTTTAGGGTAATATTTCAATATATTTGTGTATGTTTTTTTGTTACCACAGTAAATATCTGAGATAATCAAGTAATCCAAAGAAAAAGCTTATCTTGGTTTACAGTTTGGGAAGTTTTGGTTTACAATCAATTGTGTTTTTTTCTTTGGGCAGTAAAAGCACATAATCTCAAAATTGTGTAGGTTATCAAAACTGCTCACTCCATGCACAGGGAGTGAAAAAGAGATGACAAGGAAGGGTCTAGTGGCTCAATATCTCTTCCAAGGGGATACCTCTAATGACCCTAATATCTCCCGCTCACATTACCTCTTAAGTGTTCTGCCACCTCCTGGTAACTCCAAGCTGGGGATCAAGCCTTTGACAACATTCCAAATCCAAACTGCAATGATATTCCATAAATGTTTATTCAGAGTCTATTGTGTATCAAGCACCCTTTTAAGTGCTTGAAATATGTCAACAACAACAAACAACAAATATTCCTAAGTAGGATTTTTTGGTGGTGTTTGCATTATAGCAGTAGGAACAAATTCTAAGCCATAAAAAACACAAGTAAGTAAATTATATAGTAAGTAAGAAGATGACAAGAGCCATGGGAAGAACAAAATTAGAACAAACAATAAGCATGAAGATTCAGAGAGAGAGAGAGAGAGTAAGCAGGTTGCAGTTGAAGAACATCAGTGATAAATCAGCTCCTGGCACTGGTTTTCTTTACTTACTTACAGCTCTACTACATATTTTAGACTCCCTTGTCCTTCAGTAGAGGCCAAAATAGACTCCTGAATCCAACCTTTGCCCTCTCAGTTTATTCCGTGACATCTCCCTAGAGTTGATCATTGCTTCCCTGCGGAGAATCCTTCAATTACTCTCCATTTGTCTCAGGTCAGCATGTGGTAATGTCAGCACATTGTTCATTTTATTCATAATGTAAAACTACATAGTTTTCTATTTTACCAACTACTCATGTAGATGTGTTTCAGTAATCATCTTACAACTATAATCTAAAAGACTGACCATGTCACTTATAGGAAAGACTATTTTCTTATAGTTTGGGGTTCATTCCAGATGAGGCTTTTAGAGCACTGCAGCGGGAGGTAGAGAGAGGAAGAGAACATAGGCTGTGCTCATATCGTAGAGGTCAGAAGCAAGAGAGAGAGCTCAGGAAAAGGAGGAATCATATATAATCTCTAAAACTGATTCCCCAGGGACCCATCTTCAGCAACATCCTACTGGTCTTCTGGGTACCACCCAGGTAAATCCGTTACAAAGGATTTGCTTACTTCTGGGATACAACCTTTGTGACTCAATTACATCAGCTCCAAACATTAATAAGTGAGCTTTTTAGCAGAAATTTTTTATATATTTTATATGTATTTTATATATACGTGGTTATTCGTCATGCCCAGTTCAAGCTCACCAACTACCTTTTAATTTTAGAAATCTCTTCTCATGTAGCACAGTTGGTCTTTTTCCACTGTTCTTACCATCCTTTGCATTCATTAGTCTATGGGAGAATGGATTTCTCATTAGGATTGACCCTACATTCTTTTTCTTAAAAAGTATATTTTAGGCTGGGCGTGGTGACCCATGCTTGTAATTCCTACACTTGAGAAGAAGAGACAGGAGGATTGTGCAGGTTTGAAACCAGCCATGGTGGCTTAAGATAATCTGTGTTTAAAAATAGGTCTTGGAATGTAGCCCAGAAGTAAAAGAGTATATATAATTTTAAGTCAGGCAGAGTGGCAAATGCTTGTAATCTCAGTACTTGAGAGGCTGAGACAGGAGGATCACAAGTTCATGGCCAGCCTCAACAACTTAGTGAGGCCCTCTACAACTTAGTGAGATCCTGTTTCCAAATAAAAAATAAAATAGGGCTGAGGGTGTATGTAGGTCAGAGGTAGAATGTCCCTGCTACTCTTCTTGATGCACTGTATCCATATATAACATTGAACTTTTTTTTTTTTTGCAATACTGCAGATAGAACCCAAAGGCATTATATCTCTGAGTGACACCCCCCAACCCTATTTTTTATTCTTTATTTTGAAACAGGGTATCACTGAGTTGCAAAGGACCTCACAAAGTAGCTGAGGCTGTTCACAAACCCTCAATCCTCCCATCTCGGGCTCTCAAATGCTAGGATTACCAGTGTGTGCAGCCATTCCTGGCTAACATTGAAATTTAGTGTAATAGAATCATATCTCTACACAAAAGCCACCTTATGCATTTCCCTCTGGACCCCACCATGTTCTCTTCCCTTTTGCACTCATGATGTTGCCCATAGAATCACAGTGAGGAAAGAGCACATGATTTAACCATAATTCCACCACGGGGCTTCAATTATGGCTCACAGAAAATAGGAGCTCAATGGATACTGAGCTAGTTGAATTTATACCAAAAATTGGAATTAACTTTGTAAATTTTCTTAGAGTTTCTAGAAGATAATAAGAACAAAATGTTTTATGATTGATAGTAACCAAAAAAATTGCTGACATAAATTTTGTTTGAAAAAACTAGGGCAACTGTAAGCTGTCAGTTAGTGAATGAAAGTATGCTCCAAGGTAAAATTGGTTTACAGCACTGTCTTCCATATACCAAAGGCATCTGGACCACTTTATGTGAACTTTACACCCAGAAATATAATCTTTGACATATTTTTTATCTGTCACATAATGAAATATGACAATGCCTAAATAGAAAACAAACTCATAGCACCAATATATTCTACATGAAATCAGTGAAAGAAGATTTTGTTTTTTTCAATTGAATTTAAAGCCAGGAAGAATGGGACACGCATGTGATCCCAGTACTTGGTAGGCTGAGACAGGAGGATCACAGGTTCATGAAACCTAGTGAGACCTTCTGCAACTTAACATGACCCTATTTTAAAATTTAAAAAATGAAAAGGGTTGGGGAGGTAGTTTAGATGTAGAATTCCCCAAATTAAATACCATTATATAAGAACAAAGTTGGAATTGAAATAAACATAAACATACACTACTTAAATTTTTTTAAAAAAGAAGTAAAAACTTAATACCTTTAAAAGTAAACATTAACATAAAAAATAAAGTACATAGTAAAATTATCATTGTTTTCTAATTCAAAACACCTATGCTAATCATATGTGTGTATCATATAAAATATTTAAAAATGCATACATTTTTAAAAACCACACATTTTTACATTATAATGTTGGTTAGCCATGCTTTGCTCTGTGCTGTTGTGTAGCATCCACTGAATGCAGAGCAAGGCTTAGGGAAGTTATTTATTAACCAAGTGTGCAGCCAAATGAAGAAACCTATGGACAGAGGTAAGAGAAGAAGCCAGAGTTGGTAACTGAGGAGGAAGTCAATCAGCATCCAGCTGCAATGAACAGGAGACCATCTTGAGAATGAAAGAATGATCAATGTTTAATTTTTCAAATAATAGCTAAATAACAGTTAAAATAATTTAGCCAGCTCAGATTATGCACAGGAGTGACTCTTATATAGATAATGTGATGGATAGAAACACAATCTCAAGCAAGTTTTTTTTTGTGTGTGTGTGGTACTGGAGTTCGTGGAAACCCTTCTACCTCAAGGCTCTACTCCCAGACCTATTTTATACTTTTTTTTTTTTTTTTAATTTGGAAACAGGGTCTCCTAAGCCAGAGCGGCTGGCTTCGAACCTGCGTGATCGTCCTGTCTCCGCCTCCCAAGCACGGGGTTTACAAGCATGCACTACCAAACCCGGCTAAGATTTTGGTTTTTATTATTACTATTTTGAAAAATCTGGTAAAAACTTAAATGGAAATGTGGAATTGCCACGTAAATACTAATGTGGAATTAATAATTGTATACTAAGTTTGCCCACAAGTATTTCATAAATATTTAGCAAAAATAATACATAGGAAATAGAAACATCAATATATGAAGCAAAATTTTCCACTGTATGAAGGATGTGGTGGCCCTTAATACCAGTGCTTGAGAGGCTGAGGAAGAATAATCACGGGTTCTAGGCCATAAGAAGACCCTCAGAAACATAGCAAGAACCTGTTTCAAAACTAAAAAATGAAAAGAGCTGGGGCATAACTCAGGCCCAAATGCCTCTGGGTTCCATCCCTAGTACCAAAAGAAAAAAAAAAGAAAGTAAGAAGAATCCAGTTTAATTTATCTAATAATGAAGTAAATCTATAATCTATAATTTAAAAGTAAAATTTTAACTTTAAATTTTCTACACGAAAAATCAAGAAGTATAAATCAGGTACAAGATTTATACTCTCATAAATTCAACGTTGCTTCTTCTCTCTCACTGGATCAAATACACTCATCAGTCTGTTTCCTCTGGTGTACAAAACTATTTAGCCTTGCTGATGAGTAACTAGCTCAAGCCTGCTTAGAACCCTGTGCATTATTGTGTAATTCTGGGTTATATTTGGATCTCTTCTTTCTTCTTCTTTCCTGCCCCCTGAACAGATTATTAGCTGGATGACTTTGGCATTGTCCTTTGTCAAGGGTGGAAACACCACCACATATCTTACCTGGAAGTGTCTCCTGCTATACCCCACCCCCGGTTCAGGATCATGGCACCTGCTGTTGTGGTCTGTGGTACCTGCCATGGCCCAAGGTGTGTGAAGTGTAGTCACAGGATGTTCTCAGATATCAAATGTAAACAGCAACATATAGATGTGTCCTTCCAGGACACATCTATACCCCATCCTGATCTCAGCAGTCTACCTCTCACCACAGAAAGTGGCCAGGTCATTGTGAGACAGTCCTCAGGTTCTTCCATATCGAAATTGCCTGCAACCATTGCTAATCCGTCTTCTTTTCAATTGGTTTGCTCTGGGTCCATGTTGAACGTGAGGCAAACCCTCTGGCTCACAGGGATCAGTGCTGTAGGAATCAGTCCAGAGGGCCTGTCTGGGCCTACTTATTTATCTCAGAACCTCTGTTCACATCCTCCCAGCACTCCATCCATTTCAACCCCCCAGTGAGGATTGGAGCAGGTCCCAAACCACAACCTAACTCTGCTCCTTTCCCCCTCTACTTTATGCCCCAGTACTCCACCTAGATTAGGAAAAGAGATCACTCCCTGTAGTGTAATAGAAAAAAATAATTTAAATATATACAGTATACTGCATACTATTTCCCTTCCCAAAACTTCTCTACCCTGAATTCTTTACACACTGTTTTCTGCTATTTAAATGATAGTGCTTCTCACATCTTAACTTTCAAATGTTGTTCTATAACAAATATTTTTCTAAATCACAACTAAATAAAATGGAATATTAGAATATTAGTAGAATATTAAAAGAAGTTTTATAAATTTTGGAAGGCAACCCATAAAATAAAAATAAAAAAAAACTGTGTGTGCAGTACTGGAGTTGAACCCAGGGACCTTCTGCTCTGAGGAACAACCCATTCCTATTTTATGCTTTCTTTCAAAACAGGGTATCACTAGGGTGAATAGGGTTTGGCAAAGTTGCTGGAGCTGAAATCAAACCTGAGATACTCCTGTCTCAGCCTCCCAAGTACTGAGATTACAGATGTGTACCACCACACTCAGTGGAAAAGACACTTTGGGATGGTATCAAAGAAATATTTTATAAAGTATTTTTGGAATTAGCAAATTTGTTGATTTTGCTTTTACATTTTCCACATTGATGGATTCTTGTTTAAAGGATAAAATTTTTCTCAGAGACAATCTAGATTAGGTCGTAATACCTGACAAGAGAAAACCAGGCTGATACTCATTGATTAGTTAAAATGCAGACCCTCTGGGTGTGGTGGCACACACTTGTAATCCCCCCTCTTGGGAGGCAGAAACAGGAGGATCATGCAGGTTCAAAGCCAGCCTTTCTGGCTTAAGAGAGAAACCCTGTTTCCAAATAAAAATATAAAAAATATGTGAAAGGAACCCCAGTACCACCAAAAAAATTAAAAAAAAAACAGATCCAAGGCAAAGGAAGCACAAGCATAATCTGATCAGAAAAAATCTATAAATTTATGACTTAAAATCACATATGATCTATAATTTGACTCATTAGTAGGCTGATCATGAAGTACTTTGTATTCTATCACATTAATTTTTGAAAAATTAATTCATAAAACTAAAGATTCATTTCTACGCCAAATAGACTAAAACAAATAATATGTAAAATCAGACAGAAATATTATTCAGTGTTTTATGTGTTCTTAATCAATACAAGTTTCTTTGTTTGATTGGATTTTCTTTTGTAAAGGTAGTATTATTTAATATTTTTTAAAAAATGGCTAGATCTTTGGAAGTTCTGACAGAGATAATAAAATAAAAATGTGGAAAATTAATTTGAAAAATAAGAAAGCATTTTATATATGTAGTATGATTACAACCATCACCATTTGAAAAATAATCAGATAAAATGTAAATGGCAGCCAGGCATGGTGTAGCACATTTCTAATTCCAGTACTTGAGAGGCTGAGACAGGAAGATGGTAGGTTCCAGACCAGCCTCGGCAACTGAGTGTTGCCCTCAGTAACTTAGTGAGACCCTATTTCAAAATAAAAACATAAAATAAGACCAGAGGTGTAGCTCAGAGGTAAAATGCTCCTGTGTTCAATCCTTAGTATAACAACAACAAGAAAAAGTATATGATGTACTATGAAGGTATATGCAAGCATCTTGGTAAATAAACCAGAATCAGTCATATGGGTATATTATTTACGAGATAAAGTATTAGTGAATCAGAAAAATCCACAATAAAATTTTAAGGTATAAAAAATTACAGGAATTAATTTAATAAGAAATATTTGAATGAGAACAGGAAAATAATAACTGTAGTTGAGGGACCTTATTAAATATTTTTGAAAATAGATACTGAGAGCCTGGTGCAGTGCCACAGGCCTCTAATACTCTTACTTTGAAGATAGGACGACTGCAGGTTTGAAGCCAGCCTCTGCAATTTAGCCAGACTCTCAGAAACTCAGTGAGTCTCTGTTTCAAAATAAGAAAAGTCAATAAAAATGGTTTGGGGTGTGTTTTGGAGGTAGAATGCCCCTGGGATCAACCTCTAGCAAAAAAGAAAAAAGAAAAGAAAAGAAAAAGATGCTAGTTCTCTTAGAGGATTATGAAATATTTTAAAATGTATGTGTTCTTTTCCAAATAAATGCTTTAATGGAAATAATTAATCCATAATCTAAATTATAACACTTTTTAAAATAAGATTATTATGAAATTAAATTGTAAAATAAAATGGGCAAAAGTAGCAAATAATGGTTTCACAAAAAATAAGGCAGTGGTAAGTAAAAGTTAGCAAGAAGATAGAAACTATTTTAATAGTTCAAAACTTGCAAAAATAAGTATCTAAAAATAAGGTTGGATATACTACTAGCTATTCAAATAAGAATATATTCTAAGTGAGAGAACACACAGTCCTCTCATGCTGTGTGTGTATGTGATTGTATGTGTGTGTGTGTGTGTGTGTGTGTGTGTGTGTGAGAGAGAGAGAGAGAGAGAGAGAGAGAGAGAGAGAGAGAGAGAGAGAGAGAGAGAGAGAGATATGAAAGCATGGATGCAATGTGACTAATTAAGATGGAGGTTAAATCAAAGCAGTGAAAAAAATGGACTACTCATTACCATTATAGAAACCATTATAGAAACTATCCTACTATTTTGGCATGGTAGGAAGAGTATTCATAACAGATCATGTTGTTTTTAAATAACAAAACTATTAAAAGATGTTGTATTGATATTTATTAGAAATAAAAATGATAGAGAAAACTAATATCTCATAATATTTTTAGAGACATCCACCATTAATAAGTAGTTCAGTTTATTTCCTCCCATTCTATATTCTATGCTAAGTTCTTATTTCCGACATCATTTTCATGGCCAATTTAAACTTTACTTTTCAAGTGAGTGTAATACTCACCATTTTATTGCAAATATTTAATAAGTGTCATTACTGATGGCTAAGTAGGAATCCATTGTGTTAATTATTGTTTGTTTTAACACACTCTATGTGACCTTTGCATTATTTGCCGTTTTTATCTTTATAGATAATAATTTTGGAACAAACTTATACCTAATGCTTTTGGGGAACAATGCAAGCTTTCAAACTAGACCTCTCCATAGCTGAAGAGGTATGATTTGTCCCTTGGCTTTCATAAGGCCATATTCGCTAAGATACTCTGTAAAAGATAAACATAAGGATGGTGATTTTGTTTTCTTTTTACCTACTTCTGAAAATTATTGTTTTATTTAGTATTAAGAAAGGTTCATAAAAGAAGTAAAAGCAGTTTTGTGAAATAAGCCCTCAAGAAGCAAGCAATTACAGTTATTTTTACATGGGGTAATCAGTATTCATTTAAATGTGTAATCAAGTGGTATCTATAATTATTTGAGTCACTTGGCTCATGCATACAATTGAATCTACCCAAATGCACTTGTTTTATTTCCTTTCCTACTTCTTCAGAGTTTCTGAGAGTTGATTTTATTTTTTTCTATCATGAAGCTAAGTTTTGGAGGAATTCCAGTACCAGGAAAACCTGGGACCTTTTTAAAGAAAAACTTCCATGGATGCATTGAAAATCTTTACTATAATGGAATAAACATTATTGACCTTGCTAAAAGACGAAAGCATCAGATCTACACTGTGGTAAGTCCACTCATATTTATCTTGATAGTTTCAACACTTTGGGATAAGTCTTGATGTTAGCACCTCAACCCAGTGCCTCTTAAGTGTGTTTATGTCCATCTTAAAATCTTAGAGTTTCCATCAGCCTATTAGGTGACAATGGAGAACAAGAGGATCAGCAGAGAGGGACTCAGTTAATGTGCACTGTGCATGGAAAAATCAGATACCTAGAGGCATTAAGAGAATTCCTTTTTCCTGACTATGGGCTGCTTTCCAGCTGTGGCTAGGATTTGCATTCTACTTGGCTAGTTTAAGTTTCTGTATTATATCTGGGAGATGCAACAAGAGCAAAGAAGCTTCTATTATATTCTAATAGCTTGGGAGTTACATCTAAATTTAGTTATGGTTGATATTACAAGAAGACAATTTTTTAGAAAAACTGTGGGTTCAATTTTGGTGGTTTAGAAATTTTTTTGTATTGTTTATAATCCTAACAAAGTAAATGATGTCTATTTGGCTAATAGTTGTTTTTTATAATAAACTGTAAGTTTCTGGAGTCCCTAGACTTTCTTCTTTATTCCTGCTGCATTTTCCCTGTGGAGCAAAGGGCCTTGCACACAGTAGTGCACAGTAAAGCTGTTGATGTTCTCAGATAAAATGAAGGATTGGTTAAGTTCAATTTTTTGCTCCCTGTATTTCTCAGCTTTGTGTAGTATCAACCTTTGTTTCTTTCAACTTTATACAATGTCATTGTCTTTCTCTGATAATTTACTTTGTTCTGGAAAGTCTACTTTATTTAATATTGACATGGCCATATATGTATCTTATCAATTACTGTTTGCATGATACATCTTTTTCTAATCTGTCCCATTTAACCTATGTATAATCTTATACTTAAAGTCAGTTCCTAATTGACAGAAAAATGTTGGATCAGATTTTCTTTTATTTATCATCTGTTCTTCCTGTTTCTTTTAGTGTATTTAGATCTTTACATTTGATGTAATTCAAGTGTTAGATCTTCAATGTCTGTTGATTTCTTGTATTTTGTTTCTTTTTTGTGTGTGTGGTAGTAGGGATAAAACCCAGGGACATTCTCCATCTGAGCTATACTCCCAGCACTATTTTGTATTCTTTACTTTGAAATAGGGTCTTGCTGAGTTGCAAAGGGCCTCACTAAATAGCTGAGGCTGTGCACATTTCTTTAAAAAAAAAAAAAACTATTAAGTCATTCCTTAGCAATTTTTAGAATTTTATTTTGTTTTATCCAGTTTTTTAGTGTATCTTTGAATACAACTTTGTTTGGTTTTTCAGGTATTATATTATACATACATGAATTTTATAATGTATTAGTTTTATCATTTTAACAATTCGAGTGAAATATAGAAATCTTTTTTTTTTTTTTTTTTTTTTTTTTTTTGGTGGTACTGGGGTTCCTGGAAGCCTTTCTACCTCCAGGATACACTTCCATAGGCTACATTCACAGACCTATTTTTTAACTTTTTTATGTGGAAACAGGGTCTCTTAAAACAGCAAGGCTGGCTCCGAACCAGCGCGATCCTCCTGTCTCCACCTCCCAAGCGCGGGGATTACAAGCGTGCGCCACCACACCCGGCTATAGAAATCTTTAATCCACTTAAATCCCATGTGATGGGTCCAGCCCATCAGTGGTGGGGCTAAGAGGAAAGTGAGTGCAGAAAGCCAGAACAGAAGCACACGAGCTGGGAGTCGAGTCAAGCAGGATCTCTTTTATTGAACAAGCAGGCTTCCTTATAAAGCACAAAAACACAAAAGGGGATTTCCAACAGGAAACTATTCTAACCTTTGTTTTTGTAATTCAACCTTTAAACATGTTTGGACTTTTCTCCCGTGTGGACTGAGGCCCAGCATGCATTGGAGTAGGTATCAACTGATATAAAAATGTTTTCTATTTACCAGAGAGGGAATAATGAGTTACATCAATTTGCCAAAGATTGTTGGGGTGCAATCTTCAAGGGTTGCTGCCCGAGATTTTTAGGGGGGGTGTTTGAAGGAAGGGTTGGCAGGATCGACAAGCATGAACAATCTTTTTTAAATCAGTTGCCAATGCCTGTGCATATTTATGTTTTAAGCCCCTCCAATTGACGTGAGTAAGTTGATGGAATTTGGTGGCCTCTGTTATGGAGAAAATAGAGGAGGCTAATTTGTCTGCAGTTTGATTGCCTTCAGAGAGGAGGCCTGGTAGATTTTGGTGGCCTCGCAAATGTTGTAAAAAATATAGGATGTATTTGTTGTTTTAAAATTGTGTTTGAATCATTAGAGGGGTAATAGGATTGGAATCTAGTTTAATATGGGCCTCCATCAATAAAGGTAACAGATTAGCCACATGTTGGCTATCTGAAAATAAATTGACGGGTTCAGGAATGGAATTTAAAGCTAATACTACTGCAAATAATTCTTTGAACTGGGGGAGCCTTCTATTGGATGGGATATTGTTTGAATTGGCTGTGGGTCTTGTCCGTTGAGAAATGAAGGATATATAACCACGGCTGCCCCCATATGCCCCCCCATTGGTAAACACCGTCAGGAAATTTGAATTAGCCTCTCGGATAAAGATTTTTGGGGACCTCCACTCCAATCTAGTAAAAGAGCTCATCCACTTATAGGGACCATAATGACAATCAAAATTTCTCTAATGCTATTACCACTCTTTCATTATTTATTTGTAACCCAGTAGGGGATAATTATATCTTAAGGGTTCATTTCAAAAATCTGATTTGCTATGTCTCTTCCTTTAATAACGCAATCTACTACTTGATCAATTATGGAATATACCCAGGGTGCTCCTCCTATGGAGAGGTGTACCCAATGACTGGGCTCTCAACTGGGCCAAAAGAGCCAAGCATAGGGTGCCTTCCATGAAAACATATAAAATTACAGGCATCGTGAGATTAAATCGCCTTAAGGATGTCTCATTAATTGGCTTTTGTACTTTTGCTTTTTGGGTTATCCCAGCAATAGGGGCTTTAGTAGGCCCTTTATCTAATTTCCTCCATGCTGTCAAAGTGGCTGTCCATACCTGGTCTTGGTGGGGGTGGGCGAGTAAGGATGCCTATTGGAGGTCAGTGGTGAACTGATCGCCTGTACCAGAGAGCATGTCATAATTTAGAGGTATAACAGGCTGAGCAGCTTGATTCCATTTACCCTGGATTTTACACTTCTCCTGAAAATATGCTGTCCACTTAAGAAAAAGACCCCCAGGGAGCACAGCCTTAGTGATGTCTCTCCAGTTGCACAGGACAAGCGCCTGGTGGGCTAATCCTTCTGTAAGGGCGTCTGCCCAAGGTGAGTTAGGCCCATCCTCTGCCACAGCCTTTCTAAGTTCTTTTAGGTCTTGTGGTTCCCAAGGGTACCAGGCTGCAGGGCGGTTTCCTCCTGGGTTGATATTGACAGGAAAGAGACCCACAGTTCCTCCGGCTCCCCCTTCACCTGCATATGGCGGCAGAATCAAGGATATGGAGAAGGAATTGGCTGGGGAAAGGGGCTGTGGGGATCCCTTAGCATCCCCAAAGGGATCAAGAGAGGGATCGGGAGGGTTCTTAGGGACTTCAGGACTGGAGGAGGGTGTATGCTCGGCGGCCCCTTTTTCCGCTGGCTTGAGGCCACGGTCAACGAGTTTCTTCGGGGGTCTTCGGGAAAAACAACTTTTAAGTGCAGAGATGGTGGAGAGAACCCCCAGGGGGGATCTCCCTTTGCTCTGTCTGGGCTCACCTAACCAGTCCCTCAACTTGATTCCAGGTATCCCAATCAAAAAGATTACTTTCTGGGAGCCATGGGGCAGATTTTAAAAGGTACCCCCAGGCCTGGTTGGCTTGGTTATCAGTGAGATTAAGTCCTCAGCTCTTGAGAAAGAGTTGAAGGGATTCTAGGGCAGGGTCAGGTTTAGAACTGGACTTCCCCATATCTTATGAGGGGACACTCACCCACAGACCGATTAGCCTGTCAGCGTTTCCCCGAGAAAGAGTTCCTCACATGGGGCACCAGACTGATGGGTCCAGCCCGTCAGCGGTGGGGCTGAGAAGGAAGGTGAGTGCTGATTGCCAGAACAGAAGCACACGAGCCTGGAGTCAAGTCAAGCAGGATCTCTTTTATTGAACAAGCAGGCTTCCTTATAAAGCGCAAAACCACAAAAGGGGATTTCTAACAGGAAACTATTCTAACCTTTCATGCTAAAGGCCACTCTTGCATGCGCAAAGCACATACCTTGTAGCCAATCACTATCCAATGCACGAGGGGTTCACAAGCACAGAAGCATTATATGAGCCAATAAGGCTCAACATTACCAAATTGGGCTAGCGGGGGCAAGGAGAGTAATTACAACTTCCATATCTGCTGAGTGCTACATGTTGCTTATTCATCGGAATTTCTCATAGTTTTGGCAGGTGGTTGTGCAGACCCCAACACGCTCGGTGCTACATATAGCTGATTCATTGGAAGTTTTCATGGTTTTGTCAGGAAGTTGTGCAGACCCCAACACCCATACCCTTCCTTTATTTTTATAAAATTGTTCTAATATTTTCTTTCTATATTTTAAGAACCATATTAATTAGTTTTACTTTTGCTTCAACTACCAAACAAAATTTGGAAACTCAAGAGGAAAAGGAAGGTCTATTATTTTCAGTCATATTTTTGCTTGCTATTTTTATTTTTATTTCATCCTAGTTTTTCTTCTCCTATTGTTTTCTTTCTATTTAAATTATTTCCTTTACTTATTCTTTTAGGGTATGTGAAAGGGTGACAAATCCTTTTATTTGTCTTCATTTGATAGTGATCTGATGTCTCCTTCATTCTTGAAAGATGTTTTCTCTAGACATAAAACTGCAGGTTGATACTTCCTTTCTTCCAGCACTTGGAAAGTTTCTGGCACTGACCTCTGGGCTCAGTAACAAATGCACTGTTGTCCCAATTGTTTTTCTTCAATAGCAAATGTGTCATTTTTTTCTTGAAGATTTCATCATTTTTCTTTTCTTTTTCTATAGTGTTTAGAAGTGATGTCCTGGGTTATAGATTTCTTTGGGATTATATTGTTTGGTTTTTGCTCAGTTTATTGAATAATATGCCATTCACCAAATTTGGGGAGTTCTCTGCCATTATTTATTTGAGTACTATTACAGCCTTACCTATTTTTTGTCTTCTTCCTGAACTCCATCAACATGAACTATACTTTTGTTATATCTCATCATTTTAGCATATTTCTTGTGTTATTCAAATTAAGTGATTTATATTGCTATGCATTTAAGTCCATCATTTTCTTTTATCCATCTTATTCTGTTATTAAGCTTATCCATTCATATTCAGATCCAGCATTATGTTTTTAGGTTTAAAAATTTCATTCAAATATTTGTATTCTTCATAAACTTTTGAGTTGTAATGAAGGCTTTCTATTTTCTTATTCTTCTCAAATGTGTAATTGGCTGCAGAGATATTTATTATAATAGCTGCTATAAAATATTTTTCAGACAATTCTGACATCGCCATCATCTCAGGGTTGACATTTATTGGTTGCCTTTATTCAATTTATTTCATTTGAAGTCTTTTTGTTTCTTGGTGTAACAAGAAGGTTTTTATATGAAAACCAGGTATTTTAAGTGTTATACACACACACACACACACACACACACACACATATATACATATATACATATACACATATATACATATACATATACATATACATATACATACATATACACATATATACACATATATACACATATACATATACATACACATATACATATACATACACACACATATATATATACATACACATATCTATACACACACATATATATACATATGTATATATGCATATATACATATATATATGTATATGTATATATACATATGTGTATATATATATATATATATATATATATATATATATATATGATGGGTCCAGCCCATCAGCAGTGGGGCTGAGTAGGAAGGTTGAGTCCCGACGGCCCCAAACAGCAACACACGGAGCCAGGAGCTGAGTCAAGCAGGAGCTCATTTATTCTTCAAGACTATATATATATATATATATATATATGGCACAAAACCACAAGTGGAATTTCCAATGAGGAAATAGCCTAGCCTAGCCTATTGGGATAAAGTCACCTCTTCACAGACCCAGCATGTAGCTTGCAGCCAGTACACGAGTCGAGCCATTCATGTGTGCAGAAGCTCCATTAAAGGTAAAAAGGAAAAAACTACTCAGTCTCCCCACCCATAATGAATGGGGAACCACGCCTTCGTAACTTCCTTAGCGCCTTTTCTGCGGAACTTCTTAAACTTTACCTAAGGCTTAGCTTGCAGGCTGCTCAGGACGAGAGAGGCTGCATCTCTTTAGGCACTGTGTGCACAAACCCCAACATATTCGCAGACCTGCAAAAAAAATTATATATATATATATATAATTTAATATATATATATTATATTTATATATATAATATATATAAATATATATTTACACACATACAATTTATATATAAATATATAATATATATTATATATAATATATATTCATATATGTATAAATTTAATATATTATATATTATATTAAAATATATAATATATAAATATATATTATTAAAATATAGATATTTTAATATATATATATACATATATATATATATATATATATATATTTTTTTTTTTTTTTTTTTTTTTTTGCAGGTCTGGAATAGAACCCAGGGGCAATTGACCTCCCAGCTACATACCCTGCCCTATTTTTTATTCTTCATTTTGAAAATGGGTCTCACTGAGTTGCAGAGGGCCTCACTAAGTAGCTGAGGCTGTCCACGAACTGCAATCCTCCGGTCTCAGCCTCCCTAATGCTGGGATTACAAGCATGCGTCACCACCCCCAGTTTAAGTGTTATATTTTGAAGAATTTTTTCATGCCTTCTATTTTAACTGTCTTCCTGTGACACTCTCTAGGGAATAGAGAGGGAATGGAGAGGTTTTAGCTAAGATATGCTATGTAGTGTTAGAAATCTAGAATCCTCACTCAGACTCCATTGACACTTGAGGATGGAAAGTACTTATTGCTACCAGTTATATGAGGCTTTCTTTAAATTTTCATTAATTCTTCTCTGGTTGGGATGGGTAGGAAAGCTTCATTACAGACCCCACATGGTGTCCAGTAACATTGCTGAAATTTATGTGCTATCTCTGGACTGTGGAGGAGGCCTGACTTTACACTAAATCATCATCCTGCAGGGTCTGGGTGATGTCGCTCATTGCTGAGTAGGGTAAAAATCCCAAATCGCCATGTGGGATAAAGACTTGGTATTGTCTGACAAAGATAATTTTCCCAGGTTTCTAGAACTGATGTTCCAGATCTCAGACATTCTCAGAGTCATCTTTTCTGATACCACCCTGGCCAGATCTCAGGAAATTTTGTTAAAGCATAGTTGGATGGAAGTACGGTCATAGTTTATCTATGGAAGTTGGCTTGCATAGAGAAAATATACTATAAAAATATCTGGTTTCATATAATGTTTCTCTTTTATTCATCCTTTGACTGGAGAAAGCAGAATCCTACTGGTAAATAATTTTTTAAAAATGTTTATACCAATTGGTCTCTCTGGATTGTTGGTCTTGTGATTGCTGCATTTAACAGGAGTGATGATGATCTGTACTATCTCTTTTTTTTTTTGAGAGAGAAACAGCCTTTTTATTTTTTATTACTTCTCTCTACTTTTACTTTTTTATTTAAAACAGCCTTTTATTTATTTTTTAATTTTTTATTGGTGCATTATATTCATACATCATATTGGGGTAAAAACTTGTGTGTACATACCTGTACACATCGCTGATTGAAACCCTACCCAATTCCCAGCCCATTCTCTCCCCGTCCCTCCTTCCCTTGCTTGGCTTAATTGTTGACTTCGATATGTTTAAGTACATTGTGTGTTTTAGAGATTTATCTCTTCCCCCTCCTTTCTCCTCCTTTAGGTTGCCTTGTTTGCTCCTCTATAGGATTTCCTTTTTCATCTAGAGTTCCTCCTATGACCCATTTCTCCCTAACTCTCACATATTAGGGAAAGCATCTGCTTTCTTATTTTTTGTGATTGACTAATCTCACTTAACATAATGTCCTTCAGTTCCATCCATTTCCCTGAAAATTATGTAATTGAGTTTTATTTTAATGGCTGAGTAAAATTCCATTGTGTACATATCCCACAGTTTTGTAATCCATTCGTCTGTTGATGGACATCTTGGCTGGTTCCATAGTTTGGCTATGGTGAATTGAGAAGCTATGAACATATTTACACATGAATTAGTTTGGTAGTTTGGTTCCTATCTTTTGGGTAGATACCCAACAGTGGTATTGCTGGATCAAATGGTAGATTTATTCCCATTCTTCTGAGGATTCTCCATACTGTTTTCCAAAATGGTTGCAATAATTTGTAATTCCACCAACAATGTCTTAGTGTTTCCACTTCTCCACATCCGCGCCAGCATCTGTTGTTGTTTGTGTTTTGAATGATTGCCATTCTAGTTGGAGTTAGGTGAAATCTCGGGGTAGTTTTGATTTGTATCTCTCTGATTGTCAGTGATGTTGAGCATTTTTTCATGCATTTATTGGCCATTTGAATTTCTTCCTTTGTGGAATATCTATTCAGTTCAGTTGCTGAGAGCCTTGCTGATTTGCTGACTCTGAGACTTTTTCTTAATCCATGGTAAGAGTAAGTCATCCTATCATTAACAGACAAAATCTAATTATCTTTACAATCTGGTCCTTGAGCTATCTGGACAAGCCATAATATATGAATCATTTTAAGTCTATTTTTCCTTGAAAATTTTAATAAATATTTTATGTTTTGGGGCTCTATATTAACACATATTTTAAAACTTAACATTGAGTTGGGCAGGTGTGATGGCACATTCTTGATTGGTACTTGGGAGGCTGAGACAGCATGATTTCAGGTTAGAGTCCCAGCCTTAGCAACATAGTGCGACCCTCGGCAACTTAGTGAGATCTGATTTCAGAATGAAAAAGAAAATGGGGATGTGAGTATAATTCAGAAGTATGTCCCCCAGTTTCAACCCCAAGGATAAATAGGTAGATAGATGATAGATAAATGGATAGATAGATGATAGATAGATAGATAGATAGATAGATAGATTAAAATTTCCATTGGATTCCAGGCTCTAAGACAAACTCACTTGAGAAAAAATGCCACTTTGAAGAACAGTTATTAATATTTTAAGAGGTTTTTTTGTTGTTGTTTTGCTTTTGTTTTACTGGGTTCCTTCTGCTCCTTCATTTTGGAAGTGTTAGCAAGATGCTGAGAAAACTTGTTTCCTTGACTGGTTGTAGGAGTTACAGTGAGTGAGATGACTTGCCCATCTCTGGATCATACATGAGATTCCTGAAAACTTTCCCACAAACCCCATAAGCTTTGGTTATCCATTTACTAACTAACTTGAGCACTGGCCTGCTTATGCTGGTTTTTTTTTTTTTTTAAGCTTGGGTGAAGAGACTAAGGTCATAAAGAATTCTCATGCTCCTTCCACTCACCATATTATTCTCTAGAATTATATAATGCTATGTCAATGTTCCTTTGAGTTCCCCTTTGCTAACACAGAGTGCTTATGTTGGGGTCACACACTAGTAGCAATTTAGCTTAGACAAATGTCATAATGTCACAAAGCAGCCCTGCTAGCTATTGTGATCAAAGGAAGTAGAGCAGGTTGAAACACAATAATCTTGTGAAAAAGTTTCTCAACCCATTGTTCATAAACTATGTTTAAAAGTACTAGAGTCTGAGTCTCAGATATAAATAACAGATCCTTATGGCAATATTCATAAGGAAAATCTCCATACATACTATATTAAAATATATCCAATTATGAGAGGTATTAAATACAGTCACTAAATAATAACAATAAAAGTGGGAGAAAAAAATAAGCCTCTGAATATTGGTAGCCTCTATTTGTTTTCTGAATTAATCATTAATTAAAATTGTAACCTGTGTTTTGGTAACATTTTTAGTGATCACAGCACCTAGCAAGTCACTTAAACTTTTCTTTAGAGTTTAATTGGCAGCAACAATAATATGAGCCATAGAAAATTCATTTATCATTAATGCCTATGGAATAAAGTCCCCCAAAAAACATTTACCATGCAAGAAGACAATGCTAGCTTTCATCTTCACAATATAAAGGAAAGAAAAACATGCATTTCTGGAGCTGGTGCACATCTGCAATCCCAGAATTTGGGAGGCTAACCTCAACATAGCAAGACATTGTTTCAAAACTAAAATGTAAAAAAAATATAAAATAAAATGGCTGGGTATAGATCAGAGGTAGAACACCTTTGTGTTCATACATTATTTTTTTCCTAAACTTTGTTTGTGACCTTGCTTACATGAGAATTCCTATCATGGTGCGTGTGTGTGTGTGTGTGTGTGTGTGTGTGTGTGTGTGTGTGCTTGTGCGAGCATGCGCGAGCGCACACACACACACACACACACACACACACACACACACACACTCTTCTATCCCTAGCCTGTTTCCCATGGGAAGGAATGTCTTGCCCTGTTAAAACCTGAAGTACAAGCTCTTTTATTTCAATAGTCACTCACTCTTAAAATTTCCCCCAAAGACATCAAATCAGCTTCACTCAAAGTCACTAAGGTAAGGGGTTTTGGAAATAACCATGCTTTTGTCCTTCTCCAGTGCTCACAGATTCCCTCAGTTATTGAACCTTGAGAAGTTCTGTGTTTATTAGGAGACTTGGGGAATCAACAGCTCAGGTAGCAAGAGGACAGTAATGCCATAAATGACAAAATGTGATTCAAGGCTCAGGCAAGTGCCAGCCTTTGCCTCCTTCAGCACAAATCTCTTTTCAGGCTGTGTTCAAGAGGTATCCCCATTGAAATCAGTCATTGTTCTCTTTTAGGACCTGACCACTCCCTGGATATTTAAAAGCTGTTCCATGGGTATAATTCAATTTACACTTTATAGCTCACTTTGACTACAGGACAATCCTCCACATCCCAAAATACAGTAAAACTAACAGCTTTAAAATAAACATAAAAATAACTCTCAGTTCTTTCTCAAATCTCCCATCTTATGCTAATATAGTACCATATAATAAACAATCCGAAAGTAAATGGCCCATTCAAGTGTGTATATGGTATCTGTAATGTGGATGATTAGATGCATAATATAAAAAATATATTGCCCTGGTAGCTTCCTGAACATGATTGATTTGATATGTTGCATTGCACAAAAAAAAATTGGCACTTTATTATGAGTAGTCCTTTTCTAACTGTTACTCTTCTCTCCAAAGGGAAAGGAAAATAACAGGATTGGCAGTGAGCTGAAGTCTCATTGATTGGAGGTGTTTCTCATTTATTTTTTATTCAATTATAATAAAAACACAGTAAAATGCTCATGTTAACTTACATCATCTTCAATCAAAGAGGAAAAAAAAAAAAAGCCGGGCGTGGTGGCGCATGCTTGTAATCCCCGCGCTTGGGAGGCAGAGACAGGAGGATCGCGCAGGCAGGTTCGAAGCCAGCCACGCGCGCTGGCTTAGGAGGCCCTGTTTCCAAATAAAAATGTAAAAATAGGTCTGGGAGTGTAACCCGGAGGTAGAAGGGCTTCCAAAAAGCCTAGTACCACCAAAAAAAAAAAAAAAAGAGTAAAAAAAAAAGTATGAGGCTAAAAGCGAGACTATAGTTTTAGAATTGGCTTTGGACCTAATTGACCATGTTCGCTCCCTTCTGTGCCTATATCTCCAAATCATGGAATCAAAAGAATTGGGTGGGTGATAGCCAATACTAAACACATGTTGTGATAGTCTCAACCCCATGTCTAAAATTGAAAATAGTTGCAAAAAACCTTTCCACTTGCTCTAGAAGAAGCCTAGTGGTCTTTTAAATGGAGCATTTGTGGCAGCACCAGCTGGTACATAGCAAGGGAGAATCTGTGTGTCATGGTTACAAATGCCCACCACATTGCCCATTCATCTATAGAACTTCAGGAAAGTTTTCAAACACTGACACCCTTATATGCAAAGTGGAAACGGTTGTAGCATCTACTTCAAAGTATTGATTTGCTGATTAAATCTGTCTGTAATGTGTTCAGCACAACGTATAGTCCACAGTGAACATCTAATATAGCAAAGCTATTACTAAGTCTAACATCCATGGATCTGTACCACTGCAGTTGGCATGTGGATATATATAGTTGGCATGGACATATATTTGCTATTTGATGTAGCTAGCTAATAAAATAATATATAGCCTCCAAACAATGAAAGTAGTTTGGAGATAGCTCATGTTTTTTCAAAAATCTGCATTTTAGTTTACTACTAAACTAAATAAATTATAAATTGGGTTTGGAATAGGTATATTGGTCTTATCTCATTCATTTGAAAAAGATTAATGACAGCTCTAATCTAAACTTGATCAAATAATGAACTCCTTTCAAGTAAAACAAACAAAACAAATGTTACCCAGTGGAGGTGGGCAAAATAAGTATGCAGATAAGTATCAGTGTAAGCTTTGTGAAGATTATCAGTTCTTTTTTGCAGCTCTGTTAGTAACTTATTGGAAGATGGCTTATTTATTTCATTTCTTCAGGAAGGAAAATACTCTCACTAAAAGATTAGTATATGTATAGACATCACTGTGTGAATTTGTACACACTAAACACACACACACACACACACATACACACACACACACACACACACACACATTCACCCAAGTGACAGCAACCTTTGTCTTACCTTCCTATGACCCAGTTCATGAAAATTGCTCCAAGAACACTCCCTACTGTACTACTGTATAGCAAAGCATATAATCTCTTCAGTTTGTCCCTGGATTGTATTTCATCTCTGGGAGTGTGCTCTGTGATAAATTATGCTTTCCCTTGAGGAAAGGAATCATATCACGTCTTCTTGCTCCACATTCCTGCTGTTTTCCAGTGCCATCTGACTAGTCAAATTTCTTAATTCAAATTAGCAGTATCTTAGACACTGGCTTCTAACCCATTAGCTTCCTGAGCAGTTGCCCCTTCCTGTTCTTGGTAAAACTGAGATTGAACAGTTCAAGGTCATATGAAGAACAATATGGCTTAGAGTTAAATACATAATCTAGCAGAGGAATGGTCATTGTCTTAATGTATTTGGTCAGCTAAAACAGAATACCATCAACCGGGTGGCTTATAACCACAGTAATTTATCTTTAACAGTATTTCAGTAATTTATCTTTCACAGTCAGTCCTGGAGGCTGGAAAATCAGAGGCCATAATGCCAGCCTGGTAGAGCTCTGGAAGAGGCCTGTGCTGGGTGCAGACTACAACTTTTTCCTGTGTCCTTACTCCATGGGAGGGCCAACCAGCTGCCTTGGCATTTTTTATAACTCGTTTTATTCACTCATCCAATGAAAGCATTACTTGAAATATTTACAATAATAAAATAAAACTTTTTCAGAATATTAAAATATATATTTTTGGAGATTGGAGATGGAGCTCAGTGGTAGATCAATTGCCTAGTGTGAACAAGGCTCTGAGTTTAATATCTAGCAACAAAGACAATATATATATATATATATATATATATATATATATATATAGTATATTATATATATGAAATATATAAATATATATACAAAATTTTAGAGGAGTTCTGAGGAATTGAACCCTGGTGCATTGTACCTCCAAACTACACCTCCAACTCCTTTTTTATTTTTTGTTTTGAAGCAGTATCTTGTTAAGTTAATAAGAGTCTCATCAAAATGCTGAGGCTAGCCTTATACCACCAATCCTCCTGTACTAGCCTCCCAAATACTGAGATTATAGATATACACCAGCCCATCTACTAATTTTATAATGAAAAAGTGAAATATATAAAAATAGAGCATCAACTAGGTAGAGAATCACTAGTTCTCTATATTCATTTTATTTTGACATTTTAAAGGCATGTTTTATATATTATAGACTATATTTACTGGCAACCTTTGATTTTAACATTAATACTTTTCTTAAGATATTTCCAAGCCAGATGTGGTGGCACACACTTGTAATCCCAGCAATTCAGGAGGCTGAGAAAGAAAGATCCCAGTTGGTGGGCAGCCTCAGTTACTTATGAAGCCTTTTGCAACTCAGTGAGATCCTGTTTCAAAATAAAAAAAATAAAAAATAGGACTGGATGTATATTTCAGAGGTAGAATGTCCTTGGGTTCCATACCCAGTACCACAAAAATAGATATTTCCAATTTCTTTAAAATTTTAATAAGCTTCATCTTTATTTATAAATATAATTTAAACATTAAATAAATTTACTATTTTCCATTTAAGAATTCAATAGATTAAAATTTGATTGTTTAAATTTTTTGCTGCCAAAATATAGATTCAAATCATGATGTAAAAGCAAATTTTTGAAATTTAAAATTGGTCACTCACTAAAACTGTAGATTGTTCAGTCACAGATTATGGATTTTGGCTCAACTCATATGGCTTACAGTTTTCACTAAGGTCCATGCCGCTCCACCATGGAACAGAGCCTCTTCTTCCTTAGAGTTTTGCCCATACTATCTAGTCATATGAATATTTGAGAAGCTCTGTTTTAAGTTTCAACATTTTAGACACTATGTTTTAAGTTTCAACATTTTAAAAGTCTTTAAAAAGTCTGTGGGGAAACATGGAAGTTAAAATCAACTCAGCTGCATAGCTTTTATATAAAACTTCCAACAAATGAGCTGAGCATGTTCGTATTTTGTTCCTTCCCCCCAGTATCAGCAGGAGTGATAGCTCCGATGTCTAAAGACATGTTTCAGAGAGCTTTCTTGTGGTCAAGAAGCCACGAATCACAGTGCTGACTGAGGCAGAGGGTGGCGGCTGGAGGGAGACTGAGGGTTCTGGACCATATTCTGGATTCCTTCTTTTGTCTCCGAAATATCTGCATAAGACAGCCAGAGGCAGACATTAGCCTCTACACTACACTAAAAGATGCTTTCAGTCAGGCTAGAGAAGTCAATGGTTTATGCTCAGAGGTTTTTCATTCATAGTCTTTCTGCTTCTTTTCTGTAAAACACTCTGCCATCAGCCTTGATTCATTTTTTTTATACACTTATTATTTTCCAAGGGTCCTGAATGATTTTCAGATCAAAGTAAAGGGGGAAAAGTACCCACATGTATACATGGAAGGCTGGGTAGATCTGTGAGCAGCAGTCCTTCACTGAGTATTAAAGATCAATGAAATATTTCAGAAATGGCCTGTGGATTGCTAGCTAATTGCAAATAAAATCTCTCCTGGGTATCTCTTGCTATGTAAGAGCACTCTGGCAGAATTTTTGCCTCTGGCTAGAGAAGAAAGGTGTCAGTCAAGCTGGGGTTCAATCCCACTTGTTCTTCATATCTCAGGGTACCCTGTGGCTGCCAGATCGTCCTCCTGGATGAAGGTGATGGCTGAGAGTCCTCCACAAGGACTAAACAATTTCTCAAAATTAAAACTCTTCACTTCCAAAGAGTTTCTATTTCTCCTAAAAGAAAAAAAAATGTGTGCAGAAAGGATTCACAATAATTATAATTCACTTTTCCAATACATAGAAGTCTTTCTTCCAGTTTCTTTCCAATGACTCTTCTATTCAAGCCAATCACAGACTAGTCATCACTCCCAGAATACACTCCATGTGCACCTTCCTCTAAGCCTCCATCTGTGTGTCTGTCATGACAGATGAGTTACCTTTCCTTCATCTTCATCCTCTTCCCTGGCCCAGCCCCAAACTAGCCATTCTTTCTGAAACTCACCAGTAAGATCCATATCCCAAGCCTGTGTGATAATCAAAGTACTTAACTAGCTATTAGCGGTAAACTAGCTATCAGATTGTAGAGCCTAAAGGCTTTTATAACCTTGGAATCCCGTCATTATATGTAGGGAAGCCCAGAAGGCCAGGAAATTAGGCATAAGGTCCAGAGTTAAAAAAAAAAAAAACACTTTGAAACTTGAGCCACAGGCTATATAGCAAAAATTGCAGAATCTTGAAAATTTTAAACATAAAATACCCTATGTGAACCTGCTCATGTGAACCTGCTACATGTTCTCTCCAAATTGTCAACTCCAGAAAATTGTACACAGATTCCTGAAGCACAGAACTGAGAATAACTGCAAGGCCAAGTCCACACTGGTGGTAGGGGCTGTAATGATCCACAGGCAGAAGCTGACCTGGGCTAGGGGAGGAAGTCATGTTAAATGGACTGGGCTGTCCAAGTGTGTTTTATGCCTACTTTCTCCCCTAGACCCTTTCAAGATATGAGGTCTAGATGCTTTCCTTGCTGTGAAACTTGTCCACACACAATGTGGACAGCTGCTGTGCACTTGATCAAAATAGAGTTACTGAGCATGGACTGTGCTCACAGCTGGTGATCCAAAACCTTAGACTCCTTTCTGTTCAATCATCCATGTTGAAGCACCATGCACTCAGGGTTTGAAAATGGTTTGGATTTGGAGTGTCCCCCAATTTTCAAGAAATGGAATGGCAATGTTAGAAGTGGGGCTTGGTTGTAAACTAAGCAGTGGTTGAATCCATTGTAATGGATTTTTCTGGGTGGTAGCCCTGACCAATAGGGGATACATGGAGGTGAGTCCCTAGGACTGCAGTCTTCTTGGGAATTATATAAGGTTCCTCCTTCCCTAATCTCTCCATTGCCTCTGGCCTCCATGATGTGAAGAGCAAAGCCTGTGCTCTCTCTTCACTTCCAGCCACCATGCCCTGAGGTCCTCAGTCTGCAGACTTCCATTGACTGAACCAGACACCGGAATCTAATCCATCTTCCTTCCTAAACTTTTGCTTGCTCTCCTGCTCACCAATTGATAGCCACCCTCTTCTCAATTCATTAGCCTTTGTGGTTTGACTTTGGGATTGTTTCTCACCCAGATTACTTTCCATGCTTCTGGTTTTCAGTTGTCAACTTTATTCCTGTCACAATGTCCCTGCTGATGTAGCCCAGCACTGCCTCTGACTCTCTCACCTGTACCCACTGCACCCTATTGGCCAGAACCTCCATATGTCACCAAAGTTAAAGAGTAGAAGTTACAGGCTGTTAGTTTCAGGAGAGACTAGATAAAGTGCAGGCACTTGGTCTGTTTTTTTGAAGAAAGGGCAGCTTCCAGGCAATTCCAAGGAGACAGGAAGACAGTCCATACAGAGGCATAATATTTGCAAGAGTTCAAGGCCAAGTTATCAGAAATAATGTTTATTTTAGTTTATTTCTTTCTAGTAGCTCTTCTATCATATTAAGTGTTTTGCAAGTTTCACATAAAAAACAGTCTACTGTGTCACTCCAGTATGAAAAATGTGCTACTCAGGCCATTTTAATGAGGATGAAGGAAAAGAAAGTTCTTTTTAGTAATGTATTAGATCTCAGTATTACCCCATAATTTGATGTGGCCAGCAGAGATCTCATGCCCTGTATGTTTTGGGATGAGGCCATGATCTAAGAACCACCATTTACTTTAGTTATATGTGGTACAGGGTGGATGCTTATAAGTAAAGCATATTTGCACAGAACATTGAAAAAACCACACCTCATCATGAAACTTGCCGTGGCAAATTACCAAGGCAAATGGAAGATTGGGGAGCATTAGAAGATGCCTCTCATTTCCTAAGCAGGATTTGATGAATACTGTCTATTCCACACATATAAACACACACTTTCTTTCATCTACAACAACAGCAAATGCTGTTTCCATAGGCTTCCAGTAAACTTGAAAGCAAGTGGATTTTATTAGATTTTCAGTTCAGTGTGATGCTTGATGACAAAAATGGCAAGATTATGCTCTTTTTCATACTTTTATTAACAAAGATGAATGTCTATATCAGGATTTGACAATCTGTGCTATATGTTCAAAATTTTTGTGCTGTGGCTGAGCTATCTTTTCAATTATTTCAATCCCCATCCTGAGGATATGAAACAGTAAGTTCCTGTGTTCATAAGAGTTCTGCAATCCTGAGAGCACACATTTCTGGGAGAAGGTAGAGAATGGCAGCCCTCCCACCAATGTAATCCCACACACCAAACACTGGTTTAAGATATGAACTAATATGAATCTTAAAATAATATTTTATTCATATTATTCATGAAAAACCAATGTTCATAGATTATGAGAAAACACACACACACACACACACACACACACACACACACACACACACAAGTCACCTGCATTCTCATCAAATAAAAGTAACCATCTCTATGATACAGGTATATATTTTCCAAAATTTTGTTTTAAATCTGCTTAATTCCATTTTTGTTATCAACACATGCTATAATTAAAATGATAACTTATCAAATAATTAGTAGCCCCACATATTATATCAAGTGATTTTATATCTACTTATCTTAATCTCTGAAACAATGCTATAAAGTATGTAGCTATTTGTGGTTTTACTTTGCGGTTGAAAAAATGGGATTAAAAAATATTAAATTGTTGAAGGTAACTAATAAGTAGCAGAATTTAGTCTCCATCTTTATTTTTTCTGACACGAAATTACATACCTGCACATGCTTTTTGCACATTTTATTTTCTGGTTTTTGTTTCCAAATTCTAACTAAAATAAAATGATATTATGAAATGTTGAAGAACACATGATGTTAATTAATGTGTTTGATAAAAGGAGAAAGTGATTTGATTTTTTTTTGAATTTCTATTTTTTAAATTTATTGGTGAATTGTAGTCATATATATTTATAAAATACAAGATGGGGGAGGCATGCATACACACATCACCCAATTAGCCTTTATTCAGTTCAAGGCTTATTCTCTTCTCTTCCCTTTTTTTCATGTTTGGTTTAGTGATTGACTTTGATGTTTGTTAATATACATCATGAACATTATAAAATTTCCCTCTGACCTCCTCCCATCCTCTCAAGTAGCCTTATTTGCTCATCTATAGTATCTCCTTCTTTGTCTAGAATTTCTCCTATGACCCGTTTTCTCCCTATCTTTAGCATATTAGGAAGAACATTCAATTTCTTACATTTTTTGTCTGACTAATCTTACCTAGCATTTCTTCCAGTTCCCTATATTTCCATGTAAATGATATAATTGTGTTTTTCTTTATGAATTCCATTGTGTACCTATTCAATGGTTTTGTAATTTATTCATCTGTTAATGGACATCTTGGCTGGTTCCATAGTTTGGGAATTGTGAATTGTGCATCTATGAACATAGATACACATGCATTATTTTGGGTAGTTTGGTTTCCATTCATTTGGGTAGATACCCAGAAGTGGTGTTGCTGGATCAGATAGTAAGTTTGTTCCCATTTTTCTAAATGTCCCCCATACTCTTTTCCAAAGTGGTTGCACTACTTTGCAATTACACCAACAATGTAATAGAGTTTCCACTACTCCACATCCTCACTAGCATTTGTTGTTGTTTGTGTTTAGAATGACTGTAATTCTACTTGGAGTTAGGTAAAATTACAGGGTAGTTTTGATTTGAATCTCTCTGATTGCTAATGATGTTGATTTTGTTCATACATTTATTGGTCATTTGAATTTCTTCTTTTGTGAAGTGTCTCTTTAATTCCCTTGGCCATTTTTGATTCAGTAATTTGTTTTCTTAGTACTGAGTTTCTTGAGTTCTCTATATAGTCTTGATATTATTCCTATATCAAAGGAGTAGGTGACAAAAATCTTCTCCCATTTTGTTGGCTCTCAGATGAGGTTCTTGATAGTTTCCTTTGCAGTATAGAAGCTCTTCAGTTTAATGCAATCTCACACATCGATCCACCTTTTAGTTTGTTGTGCCTTTGGGATCTTGTGCGAAAGTTTTTATCTATGCCTGTGTGTTGCAGTGTTAGAACTATGCTCTCTTCAAGGAGCCTTAAGCTCTCTTGTCTAATTTACAAGTCTTTGATTTATCTTGAATCAACTTTTGTGCAGGGTGAGAAAATGGGATTAATTTCCATTTTTCTGCATATGCATAACCAGTTTTGCCAACACCATTTGTTGAACAGGCTTTTATCCAGTGTATATTTTTGCTGCCTTTGTAAAAAATCAATTAGTTGTAAGTGTGTGGATTTGTTTCTGAGACTTCTATTCTGCTCCATTGGTCTATGCATCTGTTTTTGTGACAATACCATGCTGGGTTTTTTTTTGGGGGGGGAGAGTGGGTGGGGGATGGTACTGGAGTTGCTGGAAACCCTTCTACCTCCAGGCTACACTCCCAGGCTAATTTTTATACTTTTGTTTTATTTGGAAACAGGGTCTCTTAAGCCAGCGTGGATGGCTTCGAACCCACATAATCCTCCTGTCTCCACCTTCCAAGTGCGGGGATTACAAACGTGCACCGCCACACCCGGCTACCATGCTGTTTTTATTACTATGGTTTTGTAGTATAGTTTAAAGTCAGGTATTGTGATTTCTTCTGTATGGATTTTTTTTTCTGAGAACTACTTTGGCTGTTGAGTATTTGTTGTTCCAAATGAATTTAAGTGCTGATTTTTCTATGTCTATAAGAAATGACTTTAGTAATTTAATGAGTATTATGTTGCATCTGTAGATAACTTTTGGAAGTATGGCCATTTTTATATTTATTCTGCTTATCTATGAACATGGAAGATCTTTCCATCTTCAAGTTCTTCTTCAGTTTCTTTTTCGAAGTTTTAGAATTTTTTGTAGAGGTCTTTTACCTCATTGGTTAAGTTTATTACCAATTATTTTTTTATTTTTGTGGGATATCCTGAGTGGAAGTGTTTTTTGAATTTATTTTTCAGTGGATTTATGGTTGGTATACAGGAAATCTTCCAATTTTTTAAGATTTATTTTGTATCCAGACTTAACAGTTCTATATATAAGCCTTTTGGTTGAGTTTGTTGGGTCTTCTAAGTATAATATCATGCCATTTGCAAATAGTGAAAGTTTGAGTTCTTGTTTTCCTATTTGTATTCCTTTGATTTCGTCTTCTTGCGTTATTGTTCTGACTAGAGTCTCAAGTACTATATTTTAAAAAGTGGTGATAATGAACATCCATGTCTTGTTCTTGTTTTGAGGCTAAACCCTCACAGTTTTTTCCCATTTAATATGACATTTGCTGTGGGTTTATAGGTTGGTTTTATGATTTTGAGGTATGTTTCTTCTATTCAGATTCTCTGCAGTGCTTTTAGCATAAATGGATATTGGATTTTGTCAAATGCTTTTTAAGTATCTATTGAAATGATAATGTAAGTTTTTTTTCTTTGGTTCTCTTTATGTGATGAATTACATGGATTTATTTTTATATGTTGAACTAGCCTTGCATGCCTTGGATGAACTCTACTTGGTCATGGTGTATGATTTGTTTTTATGTGGATTTGAATGTGTGTTGCTAGTTTTGTTTAGCAGTTTGGCATCCAAGTTCATAAATGATATAGGCCTGAAGTTTTCCTAGCTTGAGTTGTTTTTATTTGGTTTTGGTATTAATGTGATGTTGGCTACATAGAATGTATTTGGGAGAGTCATGTTTCTTTCTATTTCATGAAATAGATTGAGGAGTATTGTGATTAATTCTTCTATAAAGGTTTTGTAAAATTCACCTGGTCCTGGGCTTTATTTGATGGTAGGCTCTTTATTGCTGTTTCAATTTCTTTAATTGCTATTAGTTGATTTACATTGCCTATATCTTCTTGACTCATTTTAGGTAGGTTGTATTTATCTAAAAAGTTGTCAATTTCTTTTAGATTTTCTATTTTGTTGGACTATAGTTTTTCAAAATAATTTCAAAAATCTTCTAAATTTCTACACTGTTGGTGGTGATATCTCTTTTTTTCCTCTCTTTTCTTCATCATTTGGGTTGCTCTCTCTCTTTTGGTTAAGTAGGCTAGTGGTTTATCTATCTTGTTAATTTTTTTGAGAAACCAGCTTTTGGTTTTTTTGATGGTCTCTGTTGTTGTTTTATTCTCTACTATGTTGATTTCTGCTTTGATTTTAATATTTGTCTGCCTTCTACTGGCTTTGAGGTTACACTGTTCCTGTTTTCTAAGGGCTTTCAGGTGTGTTACTAGGTTACTTATTTGGTGATTTTGGGCACTCACTGCAATAAATTTTCCTCTTAATACTGCCTTCAAAGTGTCTCAGAGGTTTTAGTATGTTGTCTATGTTTTGTTTGTTTGTTTGTTTCTAGAATTTTTTTTTTTTTGCCCCTTACTTCTTCTATAACCCAATCCATTCAACATTGTGGTATTTAGTATCCACATGTTTTTGTGGTTTCTCTGTATATTCTTATAGTTAATTTCTAGTGTTATTCCATTATGGTCTGAAAAGACACAGGGAAGTATGTCACATTTTTTTTAAATTTGCTAGTGCTCACTCACTTTGTTTCCCAGGCTGTGATCTACTTTGGAGAAGGTTCTGTGAGCAGGTGAGAAAAATGTGAACTCTGCTGTAGTTGGCTGGACTATTCTATATATATCTAATAGGCCCATTTTGTTGATGGTGTTTTTTAGGTCTGAGACATCTTTATTGACATTTTGTTTAGAAGATTGGTCTTATGGTGTGAAAGGGGTGTTGAAGTCTCCTAGTGTTACTGTATTGAAATTTATGAGTGACTTATTTTTGCAAAGAGTTTGTTTTATGAAAGTTTCATGAAAGTAGCTTCACCTGTGTTTGGGCATAATGTTGACTATTGTTATTTTATCTTGCTGGATTGTTTCTTTTACCAGTAAAAAATTACCTACTTTACCTCTTCTAATAAGCTTGGGCTTGATGTCTAACTCATCTGATATCATAGTTGCTACTTCTGCTTTTCTTCAAGTTCTGTTGGCATGGATTACCTTGTTCCAGCCCTTTACATTTAGTTTGTGACTATCTTTACTTATGTGTTTCTTGCACGTGGAAGATATAAGGATTCTGATTTCTAATCCATTTTTCCATGTTACTTTTTTTTTAATTGGGGAGGTGATGAGATTAATGTTTAGTATGATTATTAAAAGATGGTTTTTAATTTCTAACATATTGAATTTATCTTCTGTTTGAGATAGTGTTTGTTCTTTGCTTAGTTGTTTGCTGAGTGGAAATTTTTATTTCTCTGATTCTGGCATGTAGTACTTATTTCTTCTTTGCATTTAATCACTTTGAGTATATTTTCTAGTGCTGGTTTGGAAGACAGAAATTTCTTCAGCTTCTAGCCAGGCGTGGTGGTGCACGCTTGTAATCCCCGCGCTTGGGAGGCGAAGACAGGAGGATCTCACAGGTTCGAAGCCAGCCGCGCTTGCTGGCTTAGGAGACCCTGTTTCCAAATAAAAATGTAAAAATAGGTCTGGGAGTGTAGCCTGGAGGTAGAAGGGCTTCCAGGAACCCCAGTACCACCAAAAAAAAAAAAATATTCTTCAGCTTCTGTTTGTCATGAAAGATTTTTATTTCCCCATCTAATTTGAGAGATAGTTTGGCTGTTTAGAAAATTTTTGGCTGAAAGTTGTTTTCCTTTAGAGTTTGGAATATGCTACTCCAATTCCTTCTGGCTTTCATGACATGGTTTGGGAAGTCTGGAGTGACTCTAATTGGTTTGTCTCTGAATGTCACTTGGCTTTTTGATTTTGTTGGCTTTAATATTCTCATCTTGGCTTCTACATTTGTCAGTTTGACTATTATATGGTGTGAATCTTTTCTATGATAATGTCTAAAGGATGTTCTATAAGTTTTCTGTACCTGTGTATCAACCTTTTGTTCTATGTTTGGAAAATTTTTTAATATTACTCCTCCGAAATGATTGTTGATCCCTGTGGTTTCACCTTCTATTTCCTCTTCTATGACAATTATTCTTAGGTTAACTCTTTTAAAATGGGCCTGTCTTTCTTCAATGTCCAATTCATGCTGTCAATTTGTTGTTTCTAAGTTTTATACTATGTGTTCATTTTTGTAGTACTTATCTTCTAGAAGCAAGATTATTTTCTCTATGTGGTCTAATTGAGTGCTTTTAGTTTGAATTGATGCCTTCACTTCAATGATTGCATCCTTTATTTCCTTCATATTCTTCCTAATTTTTTTTAAAAGTACTATATTATTTCTACAGTTGCATTCCTGATTTGACCTTCTGGAAATCTGTGCAAATCTGTGTTGTCAGATTCTGTTGGTGTGGTGTTGTGGGAGCTCATTGCTTCCTTTGTTATTCTTCCTTCTCATGATTTCAGAAGTTTGTATCTGTTGCTTTTTGTAGATTTCTCTTACTCTCTAAGTGTCATCTGGTATATCCAAGGGGAAGTTTTGTTGTATCCAACAGGGAAGGTTGAGTGAGGAGGAAAATGAAGTAAAAAATGCATGAATAGGATAAAGCCACAGATAGGACCAAATAGAATGAGAGTATGAATTTGGTAAGTTAGTATATATTAGAGATTATAGATAGTGATTATTTAGTAGTGTTCTAGTAAACAATATAGAGTTTTTAGTATAGTGGTATGACATGGATTTAATACAAGACCAAAATTATGAAAGAAGAGAGAAAAAAAGAAGACAGTAGGTATGTACAAGAGAAGAAACTTCGGAGAGGGTTTAGGAATAAAGCAATTAAACAAGCATATACACACCAAAAACAAACAAAAATACCCAAAATAATGCCACCCTACAAATATATGAATATTCAGCAGACTGGGCCTTTGCAATTTCATTCTGTGCAGACACCGAGTGCCATGCACACCTTTCAACTTGGTCCTCTAAGTCTTTCTCAGTCTATGCAGGATGGCTAGTATCAATGGGGCTGGATCTAGTGTTAAGCATAGATCACTCACCACACTTTCCACAGATGTGGAGTCTCAATCTCTCCCTGCCTCTGTAGGTGGCAGATGCCTCTGAGTCCAAACTCAATCTAAGTGTCTCTTTTTCTGAACATTTAGGGCTGGGCTGCTCTGACTTGTCCTCATTCACCACAACTGGTTGTTCTGTGGTGATCCCAAGATCCTACTAAGTTGGATCCAGTTTTAAGCATAGGTCTCCCCCCACACTTTTTTAATTTCCTTTTTCTGGGAGTGGTGGTACTGGGGTAGAACCCAGGGGCTTTTCTACCTCTGTGATATACTTCCAGTCCTATTTTATACTTTATTTGGAAACAGGGTCTCACTAAGTTTCTGAGAGGCTCACTAAGTAGCAGAAGCTGGCTTTGAACCTGTGTGATCCTCCTGTCTCAGCCTCCTAAGCACTGGGATTACAAGCATGTGCTTGTAATCAGATGGCTCCCTCCACACTTTCTACTGGTTCAGAGTCTGAGTCTATATGAGCCTCTGCTATGTCCAAGAACCAACTTCAGCTTCACCTTCGTTGGGTTGAACTGGAAAGTCTCAGACCTAGGGAGTTTATTGTGGCTGCTAGAGTCCTCAGGGATGCAGTGCTGGGTGTTCTCATGCATGGGGATGATGGCTTCACTTATGGTGTTTTTGAGCACTGGTCTAGATCTCTGAAGGACATTGTGAACTCAGCCACCACTGCTGCAAGCTGTATCTGGTGTTTGAACAGGAGAGACTGATGGCTTACAATTCCAATGATCTGCAGCTGCTTCCTATACGTCCTTGATTGTTTTCCTGTTCTTCACTGGAGTCAGGTGCAGTGAGGCAAGATGGTGCTGCTGCAACAACTGTGGCCACAAAGTAGGAAAATTTCTTTTCTGCTCTTGTTCCATGCTGCTCTGATCTCTGGATGGCATGGTGAGATACATCGCCACTGCTGGAAGTTGTAGCAGGTGTTTGTGCAGGATAATTTATGTCTTACATTCTGATGAACTTCAGCTACTTACTTCAAGTCCTTGGTTGTTTATCTCTGGAGTAGGGTACAGTGAGGCAAGATAGTGCTGTGGTGGTGCCTGAGGCAGTGAGGCATCTGAGTTTCTTTTCTGCTCTTAGATTGGTCTTCTAGCTTTTTATTACTGCCTCCTATTCTTTTTAAAGTTTTACTATTTTCTGGCCTTTGTAAGAATACTGTTTTTAAGGTAATGGAGATTGTGTGCCAGCAAGACTGATATGTGCTGCTTCCCTCAGATGCCATCTTTCCAGAAGTGATTTGGATTTCTAATAAGAAAATGTGTACAATACAAATAAAGGTTTCATGTTAACTATTTAATTAATCCTGTGTTGTAATGATAATACTGAGGTAAACCTTCTGGGTTTCCCTCTTATTTCTCCAATACCAGAGCATCTTTGGAAAAATACTGCCCTTCTCCATCCTGAGAGATCTTTGCAGATCATTCAGAAATCCTTGCCTCACCACATTCTTTAGGCCTTCCTAAAATAACGACTTGTTACTTTTCCTTATATATATATGGAATAGACATATGACAAAAGGTTGTAGTAGAGGAAAGTATCAATTCTGAAATTATTCAAGGATAGAGAAATTTAAACAGTAGTATTCAATAGGAGAAATAACTCTACCTGGAAAGACTACTATTATTTATTTCTCTCGATAATGTATACTTATTTTCTAATAGCAATTACTAATCATGAATATATTTATAATAAAGTGTTTAATGCTTGAAAATATATTTAATTAAAACTTATTATAAATTTAAAAAATTTAACCAGGTAAATGAAAATCGCCACAATTCTACCACCCAGAAAGAACTACTACTAAGCAAAAACTGTTTTTATCCACATATTTATGAGTATATTTTACCTGATTTTTTGTGAACATTTGCATATAGTTCATTTACTTTGATAACATATTATAAGCAGTTTTTATATTTACCATAATCCGCCTCACTTATAGTAACAAAATAGTATTTACTTCCAAAATTTTAAATCCCATTTTTTACTTTAAATAATAGCATTTAGTCTGTAAATCTTAGTTCAATTTTAGATTATATGCTGAGAATAGATTTCTAGAAGTAAAAGTGATATGTCAAAAGAATTATTAATTTTTTTAGATTTTTTTGCTTTATATTTCCAACTAGCTTTCTACAATATTTGGTAATAAAAACTGAAGAGTGCTTAGAATAAAAATACAATTTTATCTTCCAATTTATAACTAAAAGGTTTTAGCTAGGTATGGTGGCACATGCTTATAATTCAAGTACTTGGGAGGCTGAGACAGGAAGATAACAGGTTTGAGAACAGCCTCAGTCATTTAGCAAGACTCTCAGCAACAGCAAGATCCTGTTTCAAATTAAATAATAAAAATATCTGAAGGCTGTAATTCAGAAGTAGAATTATACTGGATTCAGATCCTTGAAGTGCACAAAATAAACAAGTAACAAATAAATAAATATATTTTATCTTCATCATGATTGGTTTTGAATCTTTCCTACCCTTGCTCTACAAATTCCCAAGGTATTTCTTGGGACTTTATTTCAAAATGACAGCTACCCCAATTTTTGAAAGCCAAAATCATGGTTGTACTGTGTTTCTGTTTAGTGCACAGGGAATATGCACAAGGTACGGAAAGAGAAGCGGAGGTGTGAAAGGCCAGGACCTAGCCCAAAGCTAAGGAGTTGAAACTAGGTGTAGTGAATTTGAGAGACAAAGGGAAGGCAAGTTGAGGGGCCAGCACTGAGGCCACAGGCAGCACTTGGCTCTCCATGGGCTTTTGCTCACTAGGCCTGTGCTGAGGTAGCTGCCAAGAGCAGAAGAGGAGAGAGTCACATGGACAACTATCTTCTAGCCAACCTTGGCACCTTGACAGTTAGTGGGACCTTCCCTTCCATAGTGAAGACAGCTTTCTTTGATGTGCCTCAAAGGACATGCCAGGGAGAATGGCTCCCATGCTGAAGACCTCTTTTGTTTAACACTGTGAGTGGGGTTTCAGGAGTAGGGTCCCAATTCCATGTTTTGGTGAGGAGTATCTGAGGCTGCCTCACTCTGGAGTTGTGTGAGCCATGGCATGCTATGCCTGGCCTCATAAACCATTTAATGGATATTAATTGTCACTCTGTGTTTGTGAATCTCAAAAAAAAGCTTTAACACACAGGGTAGTATTTTCCTTACATTTGTCAATAAAATGCCAGGAAGGTTTTCAGACAAATAAAATTAGAAATGTCTGCATTCATTTGGAAAATCAAGACCTGGCTTTGAAATCTTTCCCCACAAATTAGATAGATTCAAGATCATTTTCCCAGCTTATCAATGCTTGATTGCCTTTGTTTGATGTATCATGATTGAAGCTCAGCCTTGTGTTACCAGCTTTATTTTTTTTATTCACCAGGATATTGTGATGTCTGGATGCTGATTAAAAACAAAACAAACACCCACCATGACAATTCTTTGTAAACAACAGTTCAGCACAGCAATACAACCCTTGGAGGTAGTACATTTTAGAAACGCTAAACAGCAGTCAAGGAAAGCAGAACTTCCAACTAGGTACATTGTATTTCTAAGGGATCTGAAAAACTGGAGCCTGCTCTTCCTGACTCATCATACCAACTCAACCTAACTAGGAAGCACATCAGGACTCCTCTGGGATAATATATGAGAGGTCCTAGGGGGAGTGGACCATCCACTCAACTTCCATCTCCCTGGCCCTCCCATGCAATACCTCCCTTTTATCTACATCTTAAGCATGAGTTTTGAGTCAGACTTATCTAAGGGCTTATGGCTTATTCCAAGACTACCTTCATCTGTGCCTTCTGGCACTTTTTTTACAGAGTGGTCTACTATCCCATTTGGAACTCTTCCCAGATGGCTTGATATTTCTATCAATATTCTCATGGCTCTGAACAAAAAAACCCACACACAGCTTTTCCCCTGAATTCCCTTTATTCATACTGGACAGTTGAACCTTTCCCCAGAAAACACATGCATTTCTTTTTCATTCCCTGGCAAACGATTGACTGGCCTTCAGTCTCTTTCTTTTCACTTCACTATTTTTATGCAAATATCACTTTCTTTTTTTTTTTAAATTGGTGCATTGTAATCATATATCACATTGGAGTACAAGACTTGAGAGGATATACAAGCCCACATCATCCAATTAGCCTTCATCCAGCCCCCATCCCATTCCCTCCCCATCCCTCGATCCTATGCTTGTTTGGTGATTAACTTTGATACATTTGTTTATGTAACTTCTGCATTTTAAAGAGGCTCTATCTTCCCCTATTCCATACCCTCTGATTGGTCACCTTAGTTGCTTCACTATAGGGCCCTTTCTATAGCTCAACCTCTTTCTATAGCTCAAGCCCCTTTCCTCCTAGTTTTTGCTGATTAGGGGAAGCATCTAACTTTTATTTTCTGTGATATTTCTCTGTGCATGCCATGTTGCAAGCACCAATCCCACTCTTCACACGCCCCAGTAGTGGCCTGGCTACCAGGTGAACTGATCCAGACCTTGCTGGTTAAAGCAGCAGCCTTGCCTCATGGGAGGCCTCGATTCTGGTCTCGCTGGCCCCAACACCAGCCTAACCCCTCAGCTGGCTCCAATGCCGGCCTCGGAGGCCCCACCACTGGCCTTGCCTCACGGCAGGCTCCGATGCAGCCCGTTGGCCCCAGCACTGTTGTAACCACTCGGCAAGCTCTTATCCCGGCCTCGGAGGTTCCAGCACTGGCTTAGCCTCATGGCAGGCTCCGATCCCAGCCTCGCTGGCCCCAGCACTGGCCTAACCCCTCGGCAGGCTCCGATCCTAGCCTCAGAGGCCCAAGTTGTGGCCTTGCCTCCTGTCAGGCTCTGATGCCAGGCGTTGGCTCCGGCATCGGCCTAACCCCTTGGCAGGGACTTATCCCGGCCTCGGAGGCCCCAGCACCGCCCGTTCCTCACGGTGAGCTCCGATCCCAGCCTTGCTGGCCCCGGCACCGGCCTAATCCCTCGGCAGGTTCTGATCCCGACCTCAGAGGCCCCAGCACCAGCCTTGCCTCATGGCAGGCTCCGATCCTGGCCTCGCTGGCCCAGCCCCAGTCTAACCCCTGGACAGGCTCCGATCCCAGCCTTGGAGGCCTCAGTAGTGGCCTTGCCACCCCTCAGCAGGCTCCAATCCCGGTCTCGGAGGCCCCAGCACCGGCCTCGCCTCACGGAAGGCTCCGATGCCAGCTGCTGGTTCCGGCACCTGCCTAACCCCTTGGCAGGCTCCAATACCGGCCACGACTGGATTGGAGCCTGCTGAGGTGTTAGGCCGGTGCCGGGGCCAATTGCCAGCATCGGAACCTTCTGTGAGGCAAGGCCGTTACTGAGGCCTCAGAGGCCAGGATTGGATCCTGCAGAGGGGTTAAACCAGGGCTGGGGCCAGCGAGGCCGGCATCGGAGCCTGCCTTGAGGCAAGGCGGGTGCTGGGGCCTCCGAGGCTGGGATCGGAGTCTGCCGAGGGTTTAGGCCGGTGCCGGAGCCAGCGGCCAGCATCAGAGCATTCTGTGAGGCAAGGCCGCTACTGAGGCCTCCGAGGCTGGGATCGGAGCCTGCCAAGGGGTTAAGACTGTGCTGGGGCCAGCAAGGCCGGCATCGGAGTCTGCCATGAGGCAAGGCCAGTGCTGGGGCCTCCAAGGTCAGGATAAGAGCCTGTTGAGGGGTTAGGCTGGTGCCGGGGCCAATGGCCGGTATCAGAGCCTGCTGTGAGCAAGGCCACTACTGGGGCCTCCGAGGCTGGGATTGGATCCTGCCAAGGGGTCTGGCTGATGCCGGGGCCAGCGGCTAGCTTCGGAGCCTGCTGTGAGGCAAGGCCGGTGCAGGGGCCTCCGAGGCCTGAATAAGAGCCCTCCAAGGGGTTAGGCCGGTGCCAGGGCCAATGGCCGGCATCAGAGCCTTCTGTGAGGCAAGGCTACTACTGAGGCCTCCGAGGCCAGGATTGGAGCCTGCTGAGGGGTCAGACCGGTGCTGGGGCCAGCGAGGCCGGCTTCGGAACCTGCTGTGAGGCAAGGCCGGTGCTGGGGCCTCCGAGGCCAGGATCGGAGCCTGCCAAGGGGTTAGGCCAGTGCCAGGGCCAGCGTGGCCGGGATTGGAGCTCACCTTGAGGCAAGGCTGGTGCTGGGGCCTCCGAGGCTGGGATCGGAGCCTGCTGAGGGGTTAGTCTGGTGCCGGGGCCAGGGACTGGCATCAGAGCCTTCTGTGAGGCAAGGCCGCTATTGAGGCCTCCGAGGCCAGGATTGGAGCTGCCGGGGTCCAGCCCTAGCAGAGTCAGCGTTCGTGTGAAGGTGAGGGGGATAAACTGAGGCTGATGAGAGAAGACCACACAAATTCAGATTCAATCTTCTCTGTTTTATTCAGGATCTGTTATAGTTTTTATACTTTATTTTTTGGCAGAAAAGCAAGTGCATAGTCATGCAAGTAGGATCTTCAAGAACAGGAAATGTTATTATTTACATACATCAGGGCAGGGTGTTAGACATTTAATTAGTCATAGTATGCTTTGTCTCACTTCATAAAGCTGACTCAAACCTAATCTGATACAGTGGCTCAAACTAAGGTCAGTTTGAACTTAATATTTGGCCCAATAACTTTATCCTTGGGCTTTGCTGTCTGAGTCTCTCATAAGCCGCTGCCCATCAGTTTTAGTCATAATGTTTATACATAAAATTCCAATTATACACATTAATCCAAATAATCCTAAAATAATTTTATGAAAGAAAGGAATGCCAGACATACTTCATGGGGGACCTACGCCGTTGCGGATCCCCTGATCGAGCTTTCTCAAGATCTGCATGAAATTGCTGTGGCAGGAGCCTGCCGAGGGGTTAGGCCAGTGCTGGGGCCAGCGGGGCCAGCATCGCAGCCTGCTGTGAGGCAAGGCCGTTGCTGGGGCCTCCGAGGCCAGGATAAGATCCTGCGGAGGGGTTAGGCCAGTGCCGGGGCCAATGGCCGGCATTGGAGCCTGCTGTGAGGCAAGGCTGCTCCTGGGGCCTCTGAGGCTGGGATTGGAGCCTGCCAAGAGGTTAGGCCGATGCTGGGGCCAGTGGCCAGCATCGGAGCCTGCTGTGAGGCAAGGCCGATGCTGGGGTTTCTGAGGCCGGGATAAGAGCTTGCCGAGGGTTTAGGTCAGTGCCGGGGCCAATGGCCGGCATTGGAGCCTGCAGTGAGGCAAGGTCGGTGCTGGGGCCTCCGAATATCACTTTCTTTAGGGCACCTTTCCTGATCTCTCTCCCTTTTAACACATTCAGAATACTGTCACCATCTCTATTATAATATGGCATTGCACTATAATGACATATTATAATAGGTCTTCCCTATTACCTTGAGCCCCTCAAAGACAGAGTTTGCATCTAAAACATCTCTGCCTCTAGTATCTGGGGTTTGATATGAGTAAATGAATCTTGTGCTCAAGAAGCTCAATGTGATTTTATTTTCCAGTTGTCATTTAAGTAAAGCAGATATGAATGCTCAAGATTGTTCCACAACCTAGCCAAATGGTTTGATTCACTAATAGTGAGTAGTAACAGAAGTGTTTGAGAAAGTGAAATTGGTTGAAAAAAATGTGATCAAAATCCAAAAATATATGACCAATATTTGGCTGGAGAAAAAAAATGCTCATAAATGAGAATCTCTTGAGGTCCAATGGAACAGAGATGGCTCACTTTAAACCCAAGCCATAGTTTCCTTAGTTGACAAGGTTGACAACTAAGGAAAAATCTTGAAAGCAGGTGGTTTCCTAGCAGAGAGGTCAGATAGAGACAGCAGCCACTGGGAAGTTCAGATGTGACCATCTGCTGCTAATAAGGCCTCACATTTGGTAGGTGCTTGAGTGGCCTCTACTAGAATAAGCAAAGAATTATGTTGAATCATGGAAGTGAAATAGGCAAATACTAACCCATCTGATAAGAATATTTGTTTTCTTCGTTTTGCTAGCTATGTTTTCTTGCATAATCATTTCTAAGACTTGATGTCTAATGAAAATACCTAGTAACCCATGAATCCATGCTGTATTCTAGAATCAGGAATCTTCTACAGGTAGAGAGGGCCATTACTCCACTGTCCAGTACATCACTATCTGCTCCATCTATTCTGCACTTACATTCAGACCATTGTGCTGTTTTTGTCATTGTGTCTACCAGAAGAGCATCATCTTCGAACGTTAGTGTCTCTGTATAAAAGGTGTCAATTCATCTGACTCATCTGAAGTCACATAATAAAGATTGAAATGGCACCCCATTTTTTCCATCAGAAGCCTTCAGGAAGAAGAGCCACTGTCATTATACTCTCACCCATCAATCATGAGAAGATCACTATAATTACGTTATTACTTCAAGATCTCCTTTTTGATGAGCCCCTCTGTCACAGATGAATGCTTTTAGCTGAAGCAGTTGTATTGGCTTTCAGTCATCACTTGACACTCTTTAGATTTGGTGGCAGAATGGCCTGGATACATTTGAAAGGAGGAGGCTGCTCAGAACTTAAATTCATCCCAGTGTTTCCTCTGACTTTTATTGTACAGCCCCTGAACCAGCATCCAGCTAAGTGACTAAGTGGCTGCATATAGTTCCTCCAATTTAATCATCTCCAATAAAGTTTAAACCCCTTTAATTTCTCAAACTGTTCAGTATTATCTTTGAAAACTAGTTTAGAATTCATTTCCAAAGGAGAGAGAAAGAAAGGCAAAGAATGAACCGTCACTTGTTTATCATACCCTGGTATGGTAAGGGTGCTTAAAAATATTTGACTTACTATTTTTTATATAGTCTTCTACTTACTTTAAATAATGTATGCCATTATAATCTGTGGTGTTTATTATTTTTTTTTCTGCAGGAATTGGTGAGCAGAAGCTCATGTTTTTGTCTTTAAGCTCTGAGTCATTTGTAGAAAAAGTCTTTTATAAAATTTAATACCTGATTACACATCTCTTGCCAACAGTAAAATGATTTGTACAATGCCTACTCTCCTTCAAAGGAAAGAGAGATGCTAAGGATGTGTGTTCAGTCTGAAGGACTCAAGAGTGAGAGAACAAGTGTGAAATTCTAGAAATATTCACTCCAGTAGCTTTTCAGGAACAGGAGAAAATTCTAAGGTTCTGGAAATGATTCATCTCTAGTCACACAGAAGAGTGTCAGGCCTGGGAAAACAGAAAAAAAAAACACATAATGACATTTGACACGTTTTAATGGTCTTACTTCACCCTGAATCAACTCTCTTAGTATTTTCTCCAATCAAAAGAAAACAATGGGAATCATAGAGGAGACAAGGGTTTCCCAGTAAATATTCATGACAAGAATTCAGTTATGCCTAAATTTAAACACTCTCACTTTCTTCTTAGGATTCAAAGCAAGATGCTCTATACCTAATTACAAATGTCCAATTATGTAAGGCTTATACAATTGTCAAAAAAATTGCTAATTATCAAAAGGCACTATAAGAAAGATGACACATTTTTGCAAGTATCAGGAACCACTAAAAGACAGCAGAGAAGCTGGAGATGGGGTGTTGGGAAAGGCCTGAGCCATGGGCAAGGGGAAAGAAGCCCTTGGAGTCCTGGAGGAAGAGAGTGGGAAGGTGTGTACAGAGGACAGAACAGCCACTACTAATAGAAGGAGGAAGGCTCAGGCGTGGTTAGGAGCTGGGTTGTAATAGAAATAATACACAGAAATGGTTAGAGTGATCTCAAGTGCTTTTATTTGTTGTTGGTGTGTTCTCACATTCTAGTAGGGGTAGTGCCAGTGACCAGGGTCCATACACCCCAAGGCATGCTGTGGTCCACAAGCCACTATGATCCATTTGTCCTTTCCCATTTGAGGTTCACCTCACAAACAGAGAAAAATGGGAGCCACAGAATGGGACTCTCCCTTCCCTTCACCTGATCAGCACCTCTAGCCATTGTTCTTGCATATTTCTCCTGAATAAATTCACTTTTATTTTTTCTCCTATTTTTTTTTTATAAAGTAAAGTTTCTGGATTTCAGTATGGCAGAAAATTTAATAGAATAAGGTCTCTGCCCACTATACCACTTCCTCATTGTTTGGTTAAGGGGCATCTCCAATTTTGTTTCAACACATTCAGGCAGGATGGACATTGACATGCTTTGAATATGGTTTTACCCTATTACCCAAAGTTTTATGTGCTGAAAGCTTAACTAATCTTCTGGGGGGCAGTGTTTATCTGGTGGAACTTTAGGAGGTAGGGCCTAGTAGCAGGTGGCTGGCTTATTCACTGGAGTACAGCCTTCAGAAGGGAACAGTGCTCATCTTACAAAGTGTGTTGTTCTCCAAACACTGTGTTGCTATAAACCACGGCCACCTATGTATTTAATTCTTATCTGGGCTATTTCCCTTTCTGTGTTTCTGTCATGTTGTGATCAATCTACAGGGTCCTCCCCAGACACAAAAAAGATGGGACCATCAAAATGATCATGAATTTTCAACTTGAGAAGTTGTGAGATAAATAAACTTCTTTATGATCTACTTGGGCTGGGTGCGGTGGCTTATGATTGTAATGCTAGCATTCAGGAGGCTGAGACTGGAGGATTGCATTTCACAAATAGCCTCAGCTACTTAGTGAGGCCATCCTCAACTTAGTGAGACTCTATTTCAAAATAAGGAATAAAAAATAGTGCAGGGGGTGGAGCTTGGAGGTTGAATGGCTCTGGATTCCATTCCCAGACCTGCAGTAAAATGATAAATAAAAAGTATGAAAAATAAAGTACTTTTCTTTTTCTGTTTTACCAGAAAACAAACTAAGATAGGCATATGTATGAATGAAAACACAGGACAGTAAGAACTGCCATTGCAGGGACCAAGAAAGGCCACCACTCAGGGGGCATAGACCTATGATAATTGCTCTTCTGGGGAGGCTCACTATAATCTAGACCTGTATGTAGCTTTAGTCAGATGCTGGAAGGCTCTGTTCAACCAGGATCCTGAGTGTGTTTTCAGGAAAGATACATCAGACACTAAGGTTTAAATTTTTTTTTTAATGCAGAATGACTTACGTTTTGGACAGTGAAAACCTCTAGAGGTATTACGAAGTATGAAGAGAACATGCCAGTTTATTGACTTCCTTTCAATCTTATGCCAGGCCACACCAGTTGCTTTAACTTGAAAATCCAGCCACATCTTCTTGATCACACACATTAGACCCGTTGCTGATACAGTGTGCACTGAATGAATAGAAGACAAAGGACTAGGGTTAGATTATGTGTATAACTTATAATCCTGGTGCTTAGCACATTGTTTTATGATGCTTAAAAATGTTAAAGAAATTTTGAAATTTTCATTAAATTAGACTTATGATAGAAAAGAGGGACTCTATAAACACCCTCTTGGGATATGGAGAGATGATATTTAAAGAAATACAAGATACATGAAAGATGTGCATCAGGTAGACTATAGCAAGGTTTGTTTTGACACATCCTTAAAGATAAGTGTTTCCTTTCATGGTATTTTCTAAATGATTGGTGAGGATTCTCTCAAATGCTACCTTGAGATGATTCTGTTCTCATAAACAGCAGTGTTGAACATGACCAAATAATTTATGTTTATTTACAAAGTAGCACTTCTATGCATAACTGACGTTTTCTTCTCTTTCCCCAGATGTAGATGGGGTAGCACTGATACTTTTCAGTGCTCTTTGGCAAGCAAAACTGAGATGAGATCCTAGCTACAGGGGAATGAAGCTGCTGTATGATGGCAGATTGAGCTAAAATATGTTCTGCTGGTCAGACTTGGTATAGAAAGATTTTCTACCCACTTCCCACATCATTTTTCTTCTGCTTGCCCTTGTATTTATCATTAAAGAGTCTACCAATGGTATGTTCTGAAAACAAATAAATTTCATAACACTCTAGCAGTCATATGTGGGCAAGAATTGCCAAGGGGAATGTGAAGGAAATGGATGGAATGAAAAAAGCCACCAAGCCAGCCAATGACACGAACACATCCCTACAGCCTGGCGTGGTGGCACAGGCTTGTAATCCCCATGCTTGGGAGGTGGAGACAGGAGGATCACGCAGGTTCAAAGCCAGCCACACTAGCTTAAGAGACCCTGTTTCCAAATTAAAAAAATACTATATATATATATATATATATATATATATATATATATATATATATATGGTCTGGGAGTGTAGCCCTTAGGTAGAAGGGTTTCCAGGAACCCCAGTACCACCATAATAATAATAATAATAATAATAATAATAATAATAATAAGCACATCCCTACATATGCCCACTTTTCTATGCACTGTTGGGCCACATGTTGACCACAACCAGTGATTTTTACTTTAACTAGTGAGAACTTCTTAAGGTGTTCACTTGAAGTCCTTCTTCTATGGGACTAGTCCACGGTGCTTCCCTGCTTAATTATCAACTAGTTGGGGCTGTTAGTTAACAAGATGGAGAAAAACAGGAAAGGAAGCTGCCAGCCCTTTGTCTGATATAAGCAAACTAATACTATAATAAAAAACCTCAGTTTCTCATGTCATCCACTCTACTGAGTCCAGCTTTTGAATCTGGTGTGATAGCAGATGCCTCTCATCCCAGTACTTGGGAGGTTGAAACAGGGGGATCACAGTTCCAAGGCCATCATAAGAAACTTGAGGAGACCCCCAGAAATTTAGTAAGATCCTATTTTGAACTAAAAATAAATAAAATAGGGCTGGGGGTGTAGCTCAGAGGTAGAATGTTCCTGGATTCAGTCCCTAGTACCATAGGGGAAAAGACAGGAAGGAAGGTAGGAAGGAAGGAAGGAAGGAAGGAAGGAAGGAAGGAAGGAAGGAAGGAAGGAAGGGAGGGAGGGAGGGAGAGAGGGAGGGAGGAAAGTAGGAAAAGAGAAAAGAAATAAGAGAAAGAGAGAAAATAGGTTTGGGTTACACTTTGAGTTTTAAATTAACAAGGAAAAGTGGACAATTTTAGAGCCTCGTAAGATATTTTATTCCATCTTCCTTAAGTCCTACCTTTTCCTACACAACCGCAAACTCTGGGTAACAGCTAAACTATGGCATATCTGTTGTCTTAGGAGATGATGCTGACCTCAGGAAAAGAGAAAGAGAATCACAGTCATCACTGTATCCTAATGTCTCTGTAGAGCCTTGGTGGTTTTGGTTCCTCTAAAAGAACCCTACCACATTAGTCCATTGTTAGTGGAAATGTTGATATTCTTGAAAGGAAATTTACCAGGAATCCAATTTTTCAAATTAAAAAACTATGAGACATACACGCATAAATTAGCAACTTTTTTTTTTTTTGGTGGTACTGGGATTCCTGGGAACCCTGCTACCTCAAGGCTACACTCCCAGACCTATTTTATACTTTTCTTAATTTGGAAATAGGGTCTCTTAAGCCAGCGCGGCTGGCTTCAAACCTGAGCGATCCTCCTGTCTCTACCTCCCAAGCACGGGGATTACAAGCGTGTGCCACCACACCCAGCTCAAATTTGTAACTTTTTAAACATGGTGGCACCCAAAATACAGAAACAAAGAAAAAATGTAAAATTTCTGAGGTAGAAAAGCTCAGACTGTCTTTATTGTCACTGCTGAGAAAACATGGAGTGTGTGAAGTTGTTATTTATATAACTTATTTATATTTGTATTATTTACATTTATATTTTATTTATTTTCTCAGCTTAGTTTCTGCATCCTTTAAATGGGTTGGCTAGTATACTATAGCCCATTGTGCAAAATTTACAAGCTATGCATGTAAGTACTTAGTGGTGAGCCAGCACAGTGGAGCCATATAAACTGTGGGCAATTTCCTGATTGATAGCAAAGGTATCAATCCATTCGTTAACTTCCAGGATCAACTGTAAAGAAAATAAAACATCTCAATAACTACATATGGTGAGAATTTGTGCAGGGAAATAATATCCATTGCAAGAGTAGAGCTACAGGCAAGTTTATTTATAAGAAGACACATTAAAAAGTTCATTTTATCAGAGAAAGAGAGAGAGGGTCAGAGAGATGAAGTCGCAAAGAGACAAAGAAGAAGAAAGGCCACTGGTGTGGCAAGGGGAGAGACCTACCGGAGGAATGATTCCTTGTTTTATAGGAAACTGTAAATGGTTAGCATGTTGACAGTTTTGATCCTGGACCAAAGGGTAAACTCTGGTGGGGAAGTAGGGGCTATCAACTGCTGCTCCCATCCACTGAAAGCTGATCCAGGCTTGGCCAGGTACAGAGGTTGGGACTTGGAGTATGGCAGGGTCAGGTGTGAATCATGAAGCATTGAGACTCAAAGCACTGTGTTTCTGCTTGTCTACTTGTTTCATTTTCTCTCTCCATTTTGTAAGTGGCCCACAGCTCCTTTTTTTTCTGCACTCCGAAAAAAACACATCACCATGATTCATTCTCAGATTCAGCCCACACCACCATGATTCATAAGAACGTATTCACAGGGTTGTGATTAACCTGTGGCTCATTAAAAATGTGCCAGTGGTTGGTAGAGGATCAGAGCTGGATATTTGTTTTCAGGAAGACAAAACCATCATAAGCAAACATGACTGAAATGTAAAAATGTTTTTTTTTCCTGTTAAGAGGCATTTGGATTTGAACCATTAAGTTGCCCTAGGACTGACAGCTCTCCTGGCATCAAACTGCCACTTGGCCATTGAAAATGAAATTTAGACAGCTTTTCAGGCTAGTGTTTTCCCCTGGGGAGTCCTGCCATTTTTATACTAACACTGAGAGCAAGCTCCACGTGATTGGACCACAACACCCCGCAAAAGCAGTCGCTCTGTGGCCTTGATGAGAACATTTGTGGAAAGGTGATGTGTGTGGCTATTGGGATGGGATTACCAGCAGGAGTTAACTGTGTTGTGAAAGTTAGTGTTTCTAGCCTGCAGGGGGAAATGACAAGGATGAAATACAGGTTGTGTTTGACATTTATGTTGGTGATTTAAACTCCAAATGGCTCTTATAACAGAATGCCCACTCACAGTTTTTAAGAGATTCCAGTATTTCTTCTTATTCATCTTTGGAAGAGACATAAGCCAACGGATCAATTGGACACATGCATTTATATATTTTTTGTTTCCAGTAACATCTTAGTGTAGACAAGGTAGCCACTGTCAAATAAACTTGGACCCATTTTTTTTCATAATTTGTGCAAAACATAATTTATTGTTTTCCCCAGAAGTTCAGAAGTTCTATATTCACTTAATATTCCTCAGGTATAGCCCTCTCCCCCACTTTACACTTCTTAATACTGTAAATAATCTTACTAAATTAAACACACAGACATATAGCTGATGCTTCTATGTTTGCACGCAAAGGGTTCATACTATTCTCCACTGGTTTCTCCAACTTCGCCTCCACCAGGTTCATTAGCCCTTTCTGCCACTTTCAGGACTGAGAGATGCAATGTTCTCTGTAATTCCCCAGGGATATCATTTGACTAATTCCCCAATACAATGCACATCCTTTTTTTTTTTTTTTTTTTGCTAAAAATGCCAGAGAGGGCTCATTCCTCTCTCCCCACCTTTCTCCATAAAAGCATCACCTCTTTTTTTTTTTTACTTTTCTAGTCCAGTTCTTTCTTTTGCCATTCTTGCTTGGGAGCTAGTATCTTTCTTTCTCTTAGCACTATCATCATCTTAATTATTTTTTCATGCTTATCTCTTTAAGAGCTACCCCAGTGCTTGGCACATAGTTGTTTTGCCATCAGGATTTATCACAGGAGTGCATGTAATTATTTTTATAACTTTGGTTTTCGAAAAGAGTTTGATGTTTCCATCTCTTCTTCCTGGAATCTTGGATGGCCCTCTCTTCCAATAATGCTTGTTGTCCATAAAACAGGCACAGAAAACAATCTCATGCGCATATCTGTGCAAAGCTGACATATTTTTTCCCCTCTTAGATTTCACAGGTGAATGGGGAGAGGTCCTGAAATCCAGGTCAGAACCAGTGATTGTTTATATCATCTGCTCAATTGTGGAATAAGAAAATGGCTTTTATATGTTTGGTTTTTATTATTTTTCAGGGCAATGTCACTTTTTTCTGCTCCGAACCACAAACTGTTCCCATCACTTTTATCAACTCCAGCAGCAGTTATTTGCTGTTACCTGGCACCCCCAAAATTGATGGGCTCTCAGTGAGCTTCCAGTTTCGAACATGGAACAAGGATGGTCTGCTTCTGTCCACAGAGCTGTCTGGAGGCTCGGGGACCCTGCTGCTCAGCCTGGAGGGTGGAATCCTGAGACTTGTGATTCAGAAAAGGATGGAGCACGTAGCTGAAATTCTCACAGGTAATATCTTAGCATGCCCTCCATGATAGGTTATTTCTTCTTTTATTTTTTCCAATGATGGTTTTTGGTAAGCCCAGTCAACCAAACTTGAAGCTCTGAGGAAAACACATGGCTCAGCTTCCAGAGATATGGGATGGTACAATGTTGACAAATTAGCTCCAGGTCTAAAAAGACAGTGTTTTTTTTTTTTTTCCTCTAGAAATACAACAGCAATAAAACAACAACAATGAAAAGATAATAGAAAAAACAAAGTGAATTTAGAATTGGCAGCATCAACACAAGCTTTGGCAAGCACTGTATCTTCCTTGTTACTTAGTGGTCTCATCAGTCATCAGAAGACTGGGAGTAGAAACTTCCATCTAGGAGAATAAAGCATAGGAACTTCCATCTAGGAGAATAAAGTCCACAGGATATCATTGTGTTGTGCTGCTGCTCAACAAAAGAAATGCAGGTCCTTGAGGACCTTTAACCAAGCGAGCATGTATTTTCATCTTTATAAAAGGAAACAGAATCATGGAAATAAACTTCAAGAATCACATGTTGCAAAATGATGGCACTAGGATTGCATTTGAAATTTGTCTGATTTCCAAGTCTACATTTTCTCCTTAAATTGCATTATAACTAGATTTTTAACCCCCAACTACATTTTAAGTAAACACTAGTGAGTTTCAAAAAATCATGTTTTAAAAAGTGCATTTTTAAGATACCAAATAGGAAGCATTCATGATGGCACATATCTATAATCCCAGTATGTTGGAGTCTGAGACAGGAGGATTCCAGCTTTGAGGACAGACTTAGCAACTTAGCAAGGCCCTCAGCAACTTAGACCTTGTTTTAAAATAAAAATAAAGTAAAAAGGGCTAGGGATATAGCTCACATCCAGGAATGTAGAACACTCCTGTATTCAATCACATACATTAAAAATAGATAAAAATCAAAATCTAATACATGTGGCACCAGGTATAGTAAAAGTCTGAAAAAAATGGTCATCCAATGGCTGACAACTACATAGCACTGACTTTTACTGTAATGGAATGGAAAGTTTAATGTGCAGTGCTGTGGGCATGGGACAGACCTATGGATAGTTGCACTTCTCAACACTCCTTGTCATCCAGAAGAGTTTCTTTGATGTGGATAATAGAATATCCTCCCTTCTGCTCCATTTTCTCTCTCACTAATCCCCCTGTCCTCAAGCAGCAGTGTTCACTTAGCTGACAAGGACTCATTGAAGTCAGACCAAACAGAAGGCATCAGGGTGGGGTGACTTCGATTTGGTCTATAATAATAATCAATTTATTGTTCAATTTTATTAATTGATCAATAAATCCATCCATCCTTTAAGGAAATTGTCACCTATTGTGCACACTGAATCAACATCCAGTCACAATGCACTTATCTTTAATTAAAATATCTTTGCTCCTTTGTTGGACTGTGAGTTTTATTATTCGGTGAGAGGTATATCAAATGATAGAGTTTAAGCATCAAAGTCTGGTCAGGTTATCGGAGATTGTCAAATTACAAAAAAAATCAAGAAAAAGGCCCATTGAGACACGGAGGATGGCAGAAGTGCTGGATCATACAGACAGATTTGGAAGTATCTCTACTTCCTATTCTGTGGCCCTGGGAAGTGTTTTGTAGGAAGAAAGAACCCAGGGTCATACCCATTCTGAGATGTACTCCCAGTTTTTTTTAGTTTTTTTTTTTTTTTTTTTAAATAGGGTCTCAATAAGTTTCTGAGGCTGCCCTTGAACCTGCCATCTTCATGTCTTGGTCTCCCAATTATGAGGATTACAACATGAATGTGCCACTATACCTGGCTCCTGGTTAAAATTCTTAACTTTGTCTCCTATGCAAATCAGAGCATATCAGTTAGCTATAGCTACATAAAAAAATTAGCTGTTGAAAATTATATTCATTATGCCTCGGTTTCTGTCAGTCAAAAGCCCTGGGTCACCTTGTATGGCCTATTATGGTTCAGGTGTCATAATGTTGGATTCCAGTTGTGGATGGAGCTTCTATCTTTACCAAGGGGGAGGCCTTTAATGGGTGAAAAATCTTTTTCCAAGTTAACTCACATGCTGTTGGCAAGACTCAGAAAATCCACTTCTAAGGTTGTCATACAAGGTCTTTTCAGACGGCTGCTGGGAGAATGGGAGGCAACACTCAAGACAGAGCCATATTTCTCTTGTGACCCATATTGAAAGTGGTTCTACATCACTTCTGCCATAAAATCAACAAGATATTTAATGGAGAAAAACTAAAGAAATCCCTTTAAAATTAGGAAAAAGACAAGGATGACCACCATCATTACTCCTTTTCAGTATAGCTCTTAAGACACAGAAACATAAAAAAAAAAGGATATTAAAGGAATTAAATAGGAAAAGAAGAATTAAAATTATCTCTATTTACAGATGACATGATCTTATATTTAGAAAACCCAGAAAAACCTCAACCAAAAGACTATTAGAGATGATTAACAAATTCACTAAAGTAGCAGGAAACAAAATCTAAAACAAAAATCAGTATCTTTTCTATATGCCAACCATGAATCCACTAAAATACAAATCCAGAAAACAATTCCATTAACAATAACTTAAAAACCAACAAAATACCTAGAAATAACTCTAACCAAGGAGGTAAAAAGGCCTTTACAATGAAAATTATAAAACACTAGAGAAATAAATTGAAGATCTTAGGAGATGAAAAAAATCTTCCTTGTTCTTGGATAGGCAGAATAAATATCAAAATGTCCATTCTCCCAAAATTAATCTACAGAGCAGTACAATTCCTATCAAAATATCAATGTCATTCTTCAGAGACATGAAAAAATCAGCCATAAATATCCTATTAATTAGAAGTGAGAGATTTACTCAAGGGCCAGAATATTGGAAGGCATCGATCTTTGGGGATCAGTGTAGATGTTGCCCAACATCCCACCATAGGAGAGATAAGAAACAATCAGTCCACAAAGACCGTGATGGCCATTAAATAATTTAATATATTCCACATACTTAGCAGTCCTGAGTAAGTATGAAACACATTTTCTTTCCTTCTATACAAAGTTAAGATCTATCATTTGAAGAGGCCTTAGTCCATAGCATGATAAACACTAAGAATAGATTTATGCAGAGAAGTTTTATAAAATCATTATATTTCCAGTAACAGAGGTGAGTTAATCACAGAGAATTCTGTTTTTCACATTCAAAGTTATAAAAGTTAAAGCTCAATCATCCTCACCTGCAAAATAAAAATGTGGGCTGGCACCAAGCTGTTTCTAATCACTGATATGTTTAAGTAGAGACTTGTAGGCCTCAGGTAAAAAATGCAGATTTAATAGAGTACAGGCCCTGGTGACACTTTGCTCCAAAGAATCCAGGTGCAGCCTATATTATTAAGCACACATCAGTCTATTAACATGCTTTTATGACTGAGATAGAGAGGCTGGTAAGAGCTTCCTTACACAGCTACAAAGGGGAAAATCATCAGTTAATTCAGACCTGTCTCTCCAACACTGATAAAAGTAACATGAAACGTTTTTCAAATGTATGGCCTGAGTTCCTGAAATCCACCTCAGAATATTATTTTTTTAAATTTTTATTGGTACATAATGTTCATACAACATATTGGGGTAAAAACTTGTGTGGACACACATGCACATATCACCTATTTAACCCCTACCCAATTCCCACACCCTTCCCTCCATCCCTCCTTCCCTTGCTTGGCTTAGTGGTTGACTTTGATATGTTTAAGTACATTGTGTGTTTTAGAGAATTCCCTCTCCCCCCCTCCCATTCCCTCATTTAGGATGTCTTGTTTGGTCCTCTATAGGATTTCCTTTTTCATCTAGAGTTCCTTCTATGACCCATTTTTCCTTAGCTTGCATATATTAGGGAAAGCATCTGATTTCTTATTTTTTGTGACTGACTAATTTCACTTAGCATAATGTTCTCCAGTTCCATCTATTTCCCTGAAAATGATGTAATTGAATTTTTTCTTTTTTAATGGCTGAGTAAAATTCCATTGTGTACATATCCCACAGTTTTGTAATCCATTCATCTGTTGATGGACATCGTGGCTGTTTCCATAGTTTGGCTATGGTGAATTGTACAGCTATGAACACAGATACACCTGCATTGATTTGGTAGTTTGGTTTCCTTCCTTTTAGGTAGATATGCAGAAGTGGTATTCCTGGATCAAATGGTAGGTTTGTTCTCATTCTTCTGAGAATTCTCCATTCTGTTTTCCAAAGTGGTTGCACTAATTTGCAATACCACCAACAATGTCTTCGAGTTCCCACTTCTCCACATCTTCGCCAGCATCTGTTGTTGTTTGTGTTTTGAATGATTGCCATTCTAATTGGAGTTAGGTGAAATCTTAGGGTAGTTTTGATTTGTATCTCTCTGAGTGCCAGTGATGTTAAGCATCTTTTCATGCATTTATTGGCCATTTGAATTTCTTCTTTCATGAAGTGTCAACTTAGTTAGCTTGCCCATTTTGTTATTGGATGATTTTTTTTTTAGTTTTGAGTTTCTTGAATTCTGTGTATATTCTAGATATTAGTCTTCTATTGGAACTGTAAGTGGCAAAAAATATTCTCCCATTCTGTTGACTCTTGATTGAGGTTCTTGACATTTTCCTATGCTGAACAGAAGTGCTTCAGTTTCCTGCAATTCCATGTATTGATTTGCCTTTTAATTTGTTGTGCCTTTGGGATCTTGTTGAGAAAGTATTTATTTGTGCCTATGTGGTACAATGTTGGACCTATGCCCTCTTCAAGGAGCTACAAGGTCTCTGGTTTATTTTATTTATTTTTGGTGGTATTGGGGTTCCTGGAAACCCTTCTCCGGGCTACACTCCCAGACCTATTATATATATATATATATATATATATATATATATATATATATATATATATATATATAATAAATATATATTATATATATGTATATATATATATATATATATATATATATATATATTTTTTTTTTTTTTTTTGGAAACAGGGTCTCTTAAGTTTGCTAGGCTGGCATCAAACCAGCGCCACCCTCCTGTCTCTGCCTCCCAAGTGCGGGGATTACAAGCATGCACTACCACACCTGGCTAAGGTCTCTGGTTTAATTTCCAAGTCTTTGATCCATCTTGAATTGACTCTTGTGCAGGGTTAGAAAGTGGGATTAATTTCCAATTTTCTTCATATGGTTAGGCAGTTTTGCCAACACCATTTGCTAAACAGACTATCTTTTTTTTCAGTGTATATTTTTGGCCCCTTTGTCAAAAATCCATTCGTTGAAAGTGTGTGGACTTGTTTCTGGGTCTTCTATTCTGCTCCATTAGTCCATGTGTCTGTTTTTTGCCAGTACCATGCTGTTTTCATTACAATGGCTTTGTAGTATAGTTTGAGGTCAGGTTATGTGATTCCTCCTGCATGGTTGTTGTTGCTGAGAGAGAACTACTTTGGCTATTCTGGGCCTTTTGTTATTCTGAATAAATTGAAGGACTGATTTTTCTATGTCTGTGATCTTGGCAATTTAATGAGCATTGCATTGCATCTGTAGATTAGTTTTGGAAGGATAGCCATTTTAATGATATTTATTCTGCAAATCAATCCATGAACATGGAAGATCTTTCCATCTTCTAAGATCTTTGATTTCTTTTTTCCGTGTGGGAGACCCTGAGTGGAAGTGTTTTCTGAATTTTCTTTTCATTGTATTTATGGTTGGTGTGCATAAAATCTTCTGATATTTTAAGATTTATTTTGTATCCGGACATTTTTCTGAATTTGTTGATCATTTCTATAAGCCTTTTGGTTGAGTTTGTTGGGTTTTCTAAATATAGTATCATGTCATCTGCAAATAGTGAAAGTTTGAGTTCCCTGTTTGTACTCTTTTGATTTCCTTTTCTTGCTTTATTGCTCTGGCTAGAGTCTCTCATACTATTTGAAAAGAAGTGGTGATAATGGACATCCTTGTCTTGTTCCTGTTTTAAGGGGAAATTTTTGAAGTTTTTCCCCATTTAATATGATGTTGGCTGTGGGCTTATTGTAGATTGCCTTTATGATGTGAGATATGTTCCTTCTATTCCAATTCTCTGCAATGCTTTTATCATACATGGATTTTGGACTTTATCAACTGTTTTTCATCATCTATTGAAATGATAATGTGATTTTTGTCTTTGTTTCTGTATATATGATGAATTTTGTGGATCAATTTTTCATGTTTCTCAGAGGTTTTGAGATGTTGTATCTTTTATTCTTTTGTTTCTAGAAATTTTTTGATTTTACCTCTTATGTCTTCTATGATCCATTCTTCATTCAGAAGTGTATTCAGTCTCCACATATTTATGTTGTTTCTCTGGGCCTTCATATAGTTGATTTCTAGTTTCATTCCATTTTGGTCTGAAATGACACAGGAAAGTATGTAACATTTTTTTGAATTTGCTAGTTCTCCTTTTGTGTCCCAGGATGTGATCTATTTTGGAGAAGTTTCAGTGAGCAGCTGAGAAAAAATGTAAACTCTGCTGTATTTGGATGAAATATTCTATATGTGTCCAACAGGTTCCTTTTATTAATAATTTTCTTTAGATCTGAGGCATCTTTATTGATATTTTGTTTGGAAGATTGGTTTAATGATGTGAAAGGAGTGTTGAAGTCTCCCAGTATTATTTATTGAATTGGGATTTATGTATGATTTCATGTCACAAAGAGTTTGTTTTATGAAAGTAGCTGCACCTATGTTTGGGGCATACATGTTGATTATTGTTATTTCCTCATGCTGTATTGTTCCTTTTACCAGAAAATTATGAACTTCTTTGTCTCTTCTAATAAGTTGGGGCTTGAAGTCTAACCTTTCCGATATAATAGTTGCTACTCCTGCTTGCCTTCGAGTTCTATTATCATGGGTTACCTTGCTCCAGCCCTTTACCTTGAGTTTGTTCCTATCTTTACTTGTAAGATGTGTTTTGTGTAAGCAGCAGATGGAAGGATTCTGGTTTTTATTCCATTTCGCCCCTTTATGTCTTTTTATTGGGGAGTTGAGGCCATTTACATTCAGTGTGATTATTGAGACATAATTTTTAATTTCTAACATGTTAAGATTTTATTTTTGTTTTAAATACTATTTATTTTTCTTTGCTTAGTTGTCTGCTGGATGGAAAATCTTGTTTCTCTGGTTCTGGTATGTATTACCTATTTGTTCTTTGTAGTTAATCTCCTTGAGTATTTTTCCTAGTGCTTGTTTTGAAGACATAAATCCCTTCAGTTTCTGTTTGTCATGGAAGCTTCTTATTTCCCTGTCTAATTTGATAGATAATTTTGCTGTGTAGAAAGTTTTTGGCAGGAAAGTGTTTTCTTTCAGAGTTTGAAATATGTTACTCCAAACCCTTCTAGCTTTCATGACTTGGTTTGGGAATTCTGGATTGATTCTAATTGGTTTGCCTCTGAATGTCACTTGGCCTTTTTGTTGCCTTTAAGATTCTCTCCTTGCCTTCCATTTTGGTCATTTTGACAATTATATGGCATGGGGAACCTCTTCTCTCATCCTGTCTGAAGGGATTTCTATAAGTTTCCTGGACCTGTGTATCAACCTCTTGCTCTATGTTTGGAAAATTTTCTGCTATTACTTCCTTGAAGAGATTATTGATGCCTTTGGTTTCACCTTCTTTTACCTCCTCTATTCAAATTATTCTTAGGTTAGCTCTCTTAAAATGGGCCCATATTTCTTCAATGTCAGATTCCTACTGTCTGATTTTTTTTTCTAGGAGTGAGATTCTATTCTCCATGTGGTTTAATCGATTGTGTATAGTTTGAATTGATACCGTTACTTCAATGATTGCATCCTTTATTTCTTTTAAACTCTCTCTAAATTCTTTCAAAGGTCCTATGTTATTTCTACAGTTATATTCCGGATTTGATCTTCTGGAGATCTCTGAATTTCTGTGTTATCAGGTTCTGATGTTGTGGGGTTGTGGGCATTCATTGCTCCATTGTTATTCCTCTTTCCCATGATTTTGGAAGTTTGTGCCTTCTCTGTGTTCTTCCCTGGGTCACTACAACTTCACTTAGGGTGCTCTGGATCTCAAATCTGTGGTAATCTCTGTCACCACTACTCCTTTACTGGGTTGTATCATAAAGTCTCAGACCCAGGGAGTTAATCAAGGCTGCACAAGATTGTGGGGCTGCCAGGCTGTGTCTTTTCCCATGGGGAACTGCGACTAGGGTGTGGTATCTCTGCCACCACTACTCCTTTACTGGGTTGGACGGCAAAATCTCAGACCCAAGGAGATTATCAAAGCTGCACCAGTCCCTGGGGCTGCAGTGCTGGGATTTCTCCTTTACGGCCCACAATTTCACTTACGGTTGTTGAGTTCACTGATCTGGAGCTGTTGTGGGTGTGGTGAACTTGCTGCTGCCACTGGCAATATGGTGCCACTGTCACACCCTCAGCGATGAGGCTTGTGTGTTTCTTTTCTAGTTTTGAGCTCAGTTATGAGTCCCTGGAGGGTGTGCTGAGCTTGGACATTGGGACTTTTAGACATTCTTTGTGATGAAAAAATTGCTGAATTACACCTGAATGATCTGCAGCTGCTTCCTTTGTCTCGTTATTTACCTTTCTTCTCTGGAGCCTGGTGCTGTGAGGGAAGATGGCATAGGTGTGGCTCTGCTACTGCAATTTGGGCTAGTTTCTTTTCTGGTCTGTGGTTGTTCTTCTAGCCTTCTTTTTCTTTGTCCCTTGTATTTACAGTTTTTATTTCTCTGCTGATAGTGTTTTTTGGCTATGAAAAACGCTAATTTTGTGGCATTAGAGATCGAGTGTTAGTGGGACTCGTAAATGTTGCTTTTCTCGGTCACCATCTTCCTGGATCTCCCAGAAAATTCTTGCAAAATTTTTTCCCAAGAATTTTCTATATTACAAAAAAATTGAATTTCTTAATTTTTCTTTCAAATGGATCATGGTTTTGTATTTTCTGATATTTTCCCAAACGAGAAGGAGGAAGAAAACAACTAAAAATATTTTTTTAATATTTCTTAAAAATTGTTTGAGATCTTACTGACTGTAAGAATGAGAAAAATCTTATATGAACAAAGTAAAAATAATTATAGTTGCCCCGGTAATTGAGAGCACCAACAGTGCTAACCTTGACCCATGGTCCTTCACATTAAATAGAATATAATGCTATTCCATGTCTTATTAATGGATCAGGAATCCAGAGAGTTAAAAAATGTATTTGTGGCTGGATAGTGGTAACTACATGTAATTCCAGAATTTAGAGACTGAGACAAGTTTGAGGCCAGCCTCAGCAACTTATCAAGATCCTGTATTAAAATAAAAATATAAAAAGGGCTGGGAGTATACCTAAGACTTAGAATATCCCTGGGTTCACTCCCCAGAATACATCAATCAATCTTTCTCTCCTCATCTATCTGTCTATCTATTTATATCTATATCTATTTTTCTTTCTATGTATGATTAAGTCTGATATTCTAATGCTGAGTCTGAAAGGGAAGTTACTTCTTATAGAAGATGGGCAGCTGACAGATGCCTGGCATCCTCTTCATCTCTTGGTGAAGCTCCAGCTCTACAGTTATCATGGCTTTGGTGATGGGGTAGACATGGATAATCTTTCTGCCTTTGAGATCAAGGAAAGACTTAAAATAAATGCATACCCAAATGCACCTGAATTTATTCACTCTGGGTGATGTTTCCTGAAGATAAAGACAGCAGTGTAATTCCTCCTTTGGATTTTTGCTTCTTTGAATTTTATGTTTTTCATCTGTTCTTTTTTAAAGTGTTTTACATGTAATTTTCTTTTATTAATATATTTTATCTATCAACTCTAATTATACATCATAATGAGATATAATGTGATAGGGACACATGCACACAACACCTGGCTTTTTTCTTTCCAAATCCCATTTCATTTCCTCCCCTTTTCTACATGTCACTGATATTGGTACTGATAATTTTGAGTATTAAAATAGTATCATTTAAACTGTTAGCTTGTGTGTTTTTCCACACTCCTATCTCTCCTAAAGTCTCTCCATCAATCCACTGTAGTCTCTCCTCCTTTATCTGAAGTCTCTTTTGTCACTTGATTTTTCTCTAGCTTCCACACATGAGAGAAAATTAAGTTATTACTTTATGAGATTGGCTAACCTTACTTAGGATAATCTTCTCTAGTTTCCCCCATTTTCCTGCAAAAAAAAAACCCCATACTTTTCTTTCTTTTATAGCTGAGTAAAATTTTGTTGTGTGCATATACCACAATTTTGCAATCAATTCATCTGTTGATGGACACCTAGGCTAGTTCCATAACTTGGCTGTTGTAAATTGCACTGCTATAAGAATAGATATGCATGAATCATTGTAATATTCTGACTTAAATTATTTTGGAAATAGACACTTCTCAAAAGAAGAAATACAAATGGCAAATAAATATATGAAAATATTCAACATTATTAGTAATCAAGAAGATGCAAATCAAAAATATACTGAGATTTCATCAAACTTCAGTTAGAATGACAATCATTAAGAATATAAGCAATTAGCAGGGCACTGTTGTGCACACTTTTAATCCCAGCATTTGGGAGACTGAGACCAGAGGATCAGGGTTCACAGACAGCCTCAGCTACTACTTAGTAAGGCCCTCTGCAACTTAGTGAGACCCTATTTCAAAATAAAGAATAAAAAATAGAGCAGGGGCTGTAGCTTGGAGGTCGAATATTCTTAGGTTCCATCCCTAGACCCACAAAAAATAAATAAAATAAAATAAAATAAAAAGAATATGAGCAAGTATGAATACTGATGATAATGGGAAAAGAGAAACTCTTACACACCTTGGTGGGATTGCAAATTAGAGGAATAACTATGAAGGTCAATGTGAAGGTTTCTCAGAAAACTAGAAATGGAGTCACTACTAGACCCAGTTATACTACTACTCAGTATCTTTCCAAAGTGATTGAAGCTGTCTCATTTTGAAAAGTCATATATATTAGATAGAAAAACAGATTGAAAGCCTTGTCCTTTGGATTCCCAATACTATATTTTTGTTATATGTATTTATTGTCATGCCAACTGCTCAGATAACTCACATAAAAGAAGCCATACTTTAGATGATAGATCTATAGGCCAATGTTCAACAGGTTATTAAGGACCTACCTAAAAAGGTATTAATAATAACAAGGTTAATACTAAGTAAGGTAGTAAATAAGTATCTTAGTGTATCCTGAGTAATAGGATATTTAGAATTTATTACTGTGTCTTTTTCAAACATTTTACTTGGCCTCTTTCCCATTTAAGTGGGATTCACATGAGATGGGACATTTATTTTCTTCACATACTTCCGTTCCACTTTAACTGAGCTTGCTGTAGAATATTACACATAATATAATAAAGTAAATAATACATATTTAACTATCAGCAAAAAAAAATAGTCATTGAGTATTGAATAGGGTTTAACTCAGGGGTATTCTACTTCTGAGCTACACCCCCAGTACTTAATCTTAATCTATCTATCTATCTATCTATCTATCTATCTATCTATAGATATAGAATTTACTATATATATTGAACTTACTATATAGAGAACGTCCTATGTATAGAAGTATATATATATATATATATATATATATATATATATATATATATATATATATATATTCAAATCTGAGATTTTCCTTTCTCAGTCTCCTAAGTACTTGAATTTTATGAGTGTACCACCAAGCCCAGTTTATGGCAAGTGCTTTTTATGACAAGGTTTTATGATACTTTTGATTCTTAGAGCCAATTCTAAAATGGGTTTATTATCTATAATAAGGACTAAGGCTACTAAGTAACACGAGGCCCTCTCAGTAAAGGTCTACTTGTCTCCAGAGACTTCTGTTTATCACACAGATTTTCCTGCTCTGAATTCCTCCATGCCCTTGCTATATATGAAAATTCAGGAATTACCTTGGAATAGACAACATGTTCAACAAATCTTGTTCCATGGTGAGCCTTGCCCTTGGCCAGTTTAAGAATAAAAAAATCAATTATAAAAAAGTATTTGAACTTCCAACTTTATACATTTCAAGTCATGAAATACTATGGATAGTATTTACAATAGTCACATAATCATGAGAATCTCAGGAGCCTCAGCATGATTCCTTGAGCAATATATACATATTCTAGTTTTGTGGGGGTGATACTGCAGATTAAAGCCAGGAGTATTTCACTTACAAGTTATCCAGGCCTTTTATTTTTTTTGTTTTGAAACAGGATCTCACTAAGTTGTTGAGGCTGGCCTCCAATTTGGAATCCTGTCTCAGCTTCCCAGGTACTATGATTCCAGGAATGTGCCACCACATCTGTCTCCATTCTCTATTTTCCATGGAGAGAAAGGCTGGCATTTCAAAGGCTCTTACAATAATTCTTAGAGGTGGAAATTGGTATTGTCCAGAACAATCTGAATCACTAAAAAAAATGACATTTTATAAAGGTAAAAGAGACTACCTGGTGTGTTTTTTTCAGAAGATTAAGAAAGACTATTTTGAATGCCATTTATAATGTTAAATAATCTAAAATAGAAAATTAGCACTGCTATAATTATTTTGAAAGTGATATGACATTTCTTGTTATTTTTAATTTTCTGATGGGAGAATGTGAGGCAGTAGGAAGAGAAAGAAAGCAGTATAGTTTCAGTTTAAAGGCATTAAATTTTTAATCATAGCAGCTCACAAAATGCCATTTTCCTACTGAAGAGAGAGTTTGATAAAAAGCTAAAACCTGGATCATTGCTGTTAGGGCTCCAGTCAAGTAGGTAATGCCCAGATACAGGGCAAGGTGAATTTCCTGCTATGTCAGTTAAACCTCACTACTATCCTGTTTTGATAAAGAGAAGAGTTGATCTAGAATCATAGGTGCTTTAAACATTTCCCCCCTTTGGTAGCATTGTTTAAACCGATGGGCATTCTCCCTCTGAGGTATATGACCAGCCCATTAATTAATTAAGTAATTTATTTATTATTTTGGAACAGCATCTGGCTATTTGCTTGGGGTCTCACTAAATTTCTGAGGTTGGCTTTGAATCTTATGGTACTCCTGTCTCAGTTTCCCAAGTATTGGGATTACAAGTATGTGCATTCATGCCCTGCTCTCATGAATTCTTGAGATATAACTTTAGGTAGATTCTATCCCTTATTATTTTTCATAGTCCTCTTTTGAAAATGGGGTAAATCTCAACAAGTCAGCGAGATTCTATTTCAAAATAAAAAGGAAACAGTGTGTAGCTCAGAGGTAGGATACCTCAGGGATCAATCCCTGGTACCTAAAAAAATAAGAGAAAGTGAAGTAAGTGGATTTTATTGGAAGCTTCCCGGGTACTAAACCCTTTATTAGAGGTCATGTTCTTCTTAATATTATGATGAATTGGAAGAGTAAGAAAATCAAATTTTGCTCTGATTTATGTAATTAACATGTACTTAAGTCCCAGAATGGTTATTTTATACCTCTTAGTGGCCTCTAGAAACTTAGGAACCAAATATTCAAAGCTGAAAATTTTAAAATAATTGTCTGGTAAGGGAGAAAATGGCAAAGGAGAGATGCAGCATATCTCACTAGCTGAAGCAAATTAAGTTCAACTACTGAGAATGCAGCATCTTAATAAAAAAAAAATTCAGCTTATGTCCCAAAACAGACTCATGGACTATGGTGGAAGAAACCCAATAACTCTGACCTGGAGAATCACTGCAACACACACACAAAAAAAAAGCACAAGCGAGCTGCAGACTCAGTGTCTGCCAGCGCCATATCAAGCCACTGGCCCAAAAAGGATTTTTGGGCTCTGCAGTCATGGCAGTCCAAGAATTGTCCAAGAGTCTGAAAGTAGCCATAAAGCTCTAACATCTTAAGCTGTGAAATCACCTGAGCGGCACTGTTTGCGCACAAGAGGAGGTTCCTGCAGAGGTGGTGAGAGACATTCAGTGAACAGGAACTGGACCTGCTGTGCTCCTGGAGAATCAGCATGTTATGGAAGAGCTGCCAACCTTTCAGAGCCCCAGACTGAGATGCCAGGTAACAGCATGATCTCAGATGAGACACAGGAACCAGTGGGCACATAGTGAGTGTCACCAGACATGGCAATAACTGAGGATGCCAGTGTGCATAGAGGGGGGCAACTTTAAGTCCATTGACACAGCAAGGGTGTTTAAAGTGTGATAACTGCACAGGGCTACAAGGGGTCGCTCCAAGCAAATACCAGACATTGGCATATATACCATATAATAGTAAAGTAGTAGGACTGTTTTCTTTTTTCTTTTCTTTTCTGTTCTCTTCTTTCCTTTTCATTTTCTTTTTCTGTTGGTTTGTTTTCATTTGTTTTATTTTTTTGTTTTTTGGTTTTTTTATTTTTTGGGGGGATTATTTTCTCTTTTTTACATTTATTTGGGTTTCTTGTTGGTTTGGATCTTTCACTTCATATCACATGGTTGTTACTTCGCTTTATTTTATTTTATGTTTATTCTGTTTATTCTTTTAACCCTTTTTGTTCTTTCTTGGTTGTCCATTTTTTTATATTTGATGTATAATAGTCTTCCTACCTTATTTTGTTACTTTATGCATTTGTGTTTGCTTCTTCCCCCTACTCCTTCTACAAAAGTCTAAAATTTAGAATATCTAATACCTTCCTCAAAACTTTCTCTTTGTCCCCTAACTGTATCTCTTTAACACACAATGTTTCTCACATCTCCACACTTAAATATTCTATTAAATACAAGAGTCCTACTATCTAAACTTCTTTCATTCTCAACCTGATTCAACCTTATTATACATAAATTCTTCCACAACCTAATTATATTCTCTACTTTACCTGACTCCTGCACCCATCACCCTAGCTACTCCACCATCACCCAACCCTCACCACTCAAAAACGTACTGCTTACCTGTTAACTCTCCTAAATTCATAATACTAAAACTGGACTAAACATAATACCCACAAACAATGGGAAGATATAAAAAAAACATGCCTGAGAACTTTGAAAATATGAGAACCAGTAGTGGAGAAATGACAGAAGTCACAAATACTGACCTACAAGAAATACTAGAAGGGGAGTTCCAAATCTTGATCTACAATATGATGAAAGGATTTAAAACAAGTTTAGAGGAGATGAAAGATGAATTATAAACACTAAGAAAGAATCAGAAAGAGGTCTGTAATAAAAAGAAAGAGTCAATAAATGAAATGAAACAGCAATAGAAAGAAATTCTGAAAGATTAGATGGAATGGAAAGTAGAATATCACTGTTAGAAGTCAGTTCATCCAAAACCAAAAACATAGTCAACAGTATACAGAAATCATTACAGCAACAAAACCTAAACATCCAACAAATTCAGGACAACATGAAGCATCCTAACATGGATAAAAGGCATTGAAGAAATAGTTGTACAGACCAAAGGCATCCGTAATGTCTTCAGAGAAATAATTTCAGAGAATTTTCCAGACAAGAAAAGGGACTTGGATTTGGATCTTCATGTCCAGGACACATACAGAACACCATTAAGATAAGAGCAAATAAGGAACTCCACATGCAACATAATAGTCAAAATGACCAATATAGAGGCCAAAAAAGGAATCTTTAATTCAGTGAGAGCAAAAGGATGGGTAACATATAGAGGCAAAACAATAAGAATCACCCCAGACTATACAATCCAGGTCATAAATGCTAGGAGAGACTGGTATGATGTGATTAAAACCCTGGAAGAAAATAACATCCAACCAAAACTACTGTATCCAGCAAAACTACTATTCAAAATTGATGGAGAAAAACTTGTTTCAATATAAACAGAATCTCAAAAAAGTCATGAATTCAAAGCCAACAGTAGAAAAAATACTAAAAAAAAAAAAAAAACCATAAAGAAGAAAAAAGAAGCATACTTCAAAAGCAGAGATGTGAGGAAGTTAATAAGTGTACTGTTTAAGTAAAGAATAAAGAACAAGCTACCAAACAGAAGACAGAACACAAGATGACAGAAAACAAAAATCATATTTCAATAATATCTCTTAACATCAAAGTATTTAACTCACCAATCAAAAGACATAGACTGGCAATGTGGATTAAAAAACATAATCCAAACATATGCTTTCAGCAAGAAACTCACCTTATACCCAAAGACATTCACAGACTGAAAGTGAAAGGATGGAAAATGATATACCATGCTATTGGAAAACAAACAAGAGCAGGGGTAGCAACCTGCAGGGGTAGCAACCCTGATATCCAAAAAAAAAAAGACATAAAATAAAGACATAAGAAGAGACAAAACAGGGCACTTCCTTTTATTAAAAGAAACAATACCCCAAGAAGATATAATGATAGTAAATTGTTAATGCCCCAAATGTGGGTGCAACCACATTTGTAAAACCCTTCTGGACATCACATCTCAAATAGACCCAAATACAATAATTCTGGGAGACTTTATTATGGCTCTCCCACCATTGGATTGATCTTCAAGGCAAAAAATGAGTAAAAACTCTTTATAACTAAAGAATACTATAAACCAAATGGTCCTAATAGATATATACAGAATATTTCAACCAAGAGGACATAGCAAGCCTAAACCAACCAATAACAAAGAAATAGAAATGGCAATAGAAATTCTTCCATCAAAGTAAAGCCCAGGCCCAGATGTGTTTCCAGTTAAATTCTACAAAACCTTCAGTGAAGAACTAATACCCATACTTTATAAATTGTTCCAGGAAATTGAAAGAGATGGAAATCTCCCAAATTCCTTCTATGAGGCCAGTATCAGATTAATCTCCAAACCAAATAAATGTACCTCAAGAAAGGAAAACTACAGACCAATATTCTTAATGAACATAGATGTAAAAATTCTAAACAAAATACTAGCCATACACATTTAAAACCATATCAGGAGAATAATACACCATGACCAATTTGGTTTCATCCCAGAAAAAAACAAGGCTGGTTCACCATATGCAAATCAATACATGTTATTCACCACATAAATAGAACTAAGAACAAAAACTACATCATCATAGCGATAGATGCTGAAAAAGCATTCAACAAAATCCAACACTCAATCATGTTAAAAACACTGCAGAAAATTGGAGTAGAAGGAATATACTTCAACATCATTAAGGCAATATACTATAAACCCAAAGCCAACATTATATTGAATGGGGAAAAACTGCAAGAATTTCCTGTAAAATCAGGAACAAGACAAGGATGCCCACTATCACCACTCCTTTTCAATACAGTCCTTGAGATTCTTGCCGCAGAAATAAGACAACAGAAGGAAATCAAAGGAATTAAAATAGGAAGAGAGGAATTAAATTTTTTCTTATTTGCAGATGACATGATCCTTTATCTGGAAGACCCAAAGAACTCAACCAAAAGACTTCTCGATCTGACTGACAAATTCAGCAAAGTTTCAGGATACAGAATTAACCTAAAGAAATCAGTGGCTTTTCTTTATGCCAACAATGAATCCACAATGAAAGAAACAAAGAAAACAATTTCATTCACTATAACCTCAAAACCAATAAAATACCTAGGAATAAACCCAACCAAAGATGTAAAAGACCTATACAACAAAAACTATAAAACATTAAAGAAATAAATTGAAGAAGACCTGGGAAGATGGAAAGATCTCCTGTGCTCATAGATAGGCAGAATAAATATTATCAAAATGGCCATTCTACCAAAAGTGATCTATAGATTCAATACAATTGCAATTCCCATTAAAATACCAGAAACATTCTTCATAGACCTAGAAAAATCAATCATGAATTTTAATGGAGAAAGAAAAAAAAAAACCAGAATAGCCAAAGCAATTCTCAGCAATAAGAACCATGCAGGAGGCATCACAATCCTAGACTTCAAATTATACTATAGAGCAATAGTGGTAAAAACAGCATGGTACTGGCACAATAACAGGTATACTGACCAGTGTATTAGAATAGAAGATACAGAAACAAATGCACACATCTTTAGCGAATTAATCTTTGATAAAGAGGCCAAACTCATATGCTGGAGAAGAGACAGCCTTTTCAACAAATGGTGCTGAGAGAACTGGCTATCCATTTGTAGAAAGATGAAACTAAATCCTTACCTCTCACCATTCACAGGAGTCAACTTGAGATAGAGCAGACTTAGAAATTAGACCAGAAACTGTGAAGTTATTAGAGGAGGGCAGAGGCTCAACACTACAACATATTGGCACAAGCAGTAACCTTCTCAACAAAACTTCCAAAGCTCAGGATTTTAAAGCAATAATAAACAAGTGGGATGGCATCAAACTAAAAAGTTTCTTCTCATCAAAGATACCATCAATAACCTAAAGAGGAAGCCTAAAGAATGGGAGATCTTTACCAGCCACAACTCAGATAGGGGGCTAATATCCAGAATATACAAAGAGTTTAAAAGACTCTACGCTAGCAAAACAAACAACCCAATCAAGAAATGGGCAACTGAACTGAATAGACGAGATACAAATGGCCAATAGATACATGAAAAGATATTCTACATCATTAGCCATCAGGGAGGTGCAAATCAAAACTACACTGAGATTCCATCTAACCTCAGTCAGAGTGGCAAACATAAAGAAATCAAATAACAAATGCTGGCGAGGATGTGGGGAAAGAGGAACTCTTTTACACTGTTGGTGGCAGTGAAAACTAGTTCAGTCACTATGGAAATCTGTGTGAAGATTACTTAGAAAACTGGGACTAAATCCACCATATGATCCAGCTCTACCACTCCTGGGTATTTTTTCAAAGTGGTTGAAATCAGAGAACTACAGCAACATATGGATACCTATGTTCATAGCAGCGCAATTTTTAATAGCCAAAATATGGAACCAACCCAGGTTCCCATCAACAAATTATAGGAAATAAAAATTATAGGAAATACAGACAATGGGATTCCACTCAGCTATAAAGAATAAAATCATGTCATTTGCAAGAAGATGGAAAGTCCTGGAGAGCATTATATTAAGTGAGATCAGCACAGAAAGAGAAGGAACATATCTTTCCTCTAATATGTCCACACTCGGGAGCATTGGGGATACCAGAGAGACTCCAGATAATAGGAGAGAAATCTCAGCAAAGTTGAAAGGAAAGATAGTGGAGGAAGAAGGCTGAACTTGATTAATGAGGGTCTATATCCGAATATGTGTGAAAGTATGAATATAGCATGGTTAGCCTGGACAATCATTGTTGAGAGGGGGAGAAAAGAAAACAGAGGTAGGTAGCAGAGGACTCCAAGTACAGTTTAAATGTATACATTTATTTTCAATAAAAATATGTACAAAATAAAAAATCCTATAGAGATATAACATAAAACATAAAAAATAATAAAATAACTGTCTGTGTTGGTCTTCTTTTCATTCCCATGACAAAAAGAGCTAAAATACAGAACTTATAGGACAAAAGGTTTATTTTGAGCCAACATTCAGATATATTGGTCTTTGGTCACATGGCCAGGTGTCTTTGAGGCTAAGGAGAGGCAGTGCTGCATGGCTAGACTAAAAGTGTTTACCTCATCATGGTGAAGACTAGAACAAAGAAAGGTCCCACCTCCCCATATTTTTGTCAAAGGCAAGACCCAGTGACCTAACTTCCTTCCACTGGAACCCACCTCCTGGAGGTTCCACAACCTCCTAAAAGCACCCTTAGCTGGGAACCACACCACTGGAAGATATTCAGGACTCAAATATAAAGAAAACTGGAATAAATGTGTGTGTGTGTGTGTGTGTGTGTGTGTGTGTGTGTGTGTGTGTGTACATGCGTGCACACATGTATTAGTAAGGAAATTATCAGAGTATGTAGGATTGTCAGATTATGTTAATAGCCAAACAGTTATATGTGATGAGGCTTTTTTTTTTTAGAGAGAAAACAAGGCAGAGCATATGGAGTGTCTCTGAAGATGTGTCAGGCTTTCATATAGATAGCATGTGTCTGTGTTTATGACATTTTAGAAAGAATAAGCAGCAATAAGGTCAAATGAGTTTTTAATTGGATAATCTCATTTAGTTAAGTATAGAAAACAAGTTGTTTTATTTTTATAATGTACATTTATTGGTGCATTATATCTTCATATCATAATGTAAATCATGTTGACATTGGCATACATGCACACAACACTTGGTGAATCCACACCCACATCCCCATTCCCCCCTTTCTAATACAGAGTACTGAGATTGATGTTAGTATATTACATATATACATATAGTCCATGGTAGTATTTCTATTGATGAACCTCAGTCTTTCCCCTCCCCTTCCTTTAGACCACCTCCCTAGCTCCACTGAGGTTTTTCCTCTATTGTCTGGAGTCCTTCTGGTATCTCTTATTGAATAATTTTTCACCTAGAGTTTCCCAACTGCAGTTTCCTATTGTCTTGATGTGACTGATATATTACAAGCAGATTGGAACCTTCAGGATTAAAACATGAGCCAACACTTCAAATATATTATTTATTTATTTATTTATTTACTTACTTATTTTTGTGGGTCTAGGGATGGAACCCAGAGGCATTTGACCTCCGAGCTATATTTCCTGCCCAATTATTTATTCTTTATTTTGAAACAGGGTCTCACTGAGTTGTGAAGGGCCTCACTAAGTAGCTGAGGCTGTCTGCGAACTGTGATCCTCCTGTCTCAGCCTCCCAAATGCTGGGATTACAAGCGTGAGCCACCACAGCCGGCTTTATAGTGTTTAAATACTGAATGAAATCCACAAGAAAAGGGGGAAAGATTCCAAACTGAGAGAGCTTGACCTGGCATCTAGGTGCCATGAACTAAAGGTAAACTGAAAAGACAGAAGGCAATACCAATTCATTGGGTCAGACCAGAGTCTCTAAGCACAAAGGACTCATGGCTTCTAAAGAACCCAAATTAAGTAGAAAACCCAGAAAGGTTTTTCAGTTGAAGCAAATAGACTATTTGCTTTAATCTCAGCCTCAAACCAGTTGTTCCTTAATAGTAAGTGGTAGTGTTTAGCATATTTTTTCAGCTATCTATACTTTTTCAGCATTTCTATAATTCCCTGAATAGTTAGCTAAAAAAAAAATAGGTATTTCAAAAATACCAATTAAGCCATTCATTCTATCAGACCTTGATTCTCAATACTTGCTTTGCTGTTGTGAGTGGCTTGTTCTTTCTCTAGATCAAGATATGATGAGATTCTAGCTGGACGTGGTGGTGCACACTGGCTTAAGAGACCCTGTTTTCAAATTTAAAAATAAATTATAAAAATAGGTCTGTGAGTGCAGTCCGGAGGTAAAAGGGTTCCCAGGAACCCCAGTACCACCAAAAAAAAAAAAAAAAAAAAAAAAAAAAAATATATATATATATATATATATATATATATATGATAAGATTCTAGAAACAAAGCCTTGCATAAGCAGCCTTTACTGATGTTTATGTGATGACTTTAAGCACTGACTCTATTTAAATTAGTTATTCTGTAGGTATGGCTCACACAACTCAAGCTTTCAAATTTTGTCTCAATTGATGTTTTATAAAGAAACTTTTCCAGAGAAGCCCCAGTGCCCTTTATTTTTAGTCTTCTAATTATTCTTTGTAGCTTTTGTCTCAGTATTTCCTTATTGGTATTCCAGGGCTTCTCCCATCTCAAATACTATAGACTAAGTAACTTAAACAATACAAATTGGTTTTCTCACAATTTTATGAGTCACAAGTCAAAGATCAAAGTGTCCGAGGGTTAATTTCTTCTGAGGCGTCTGGCTTGGATTGTTGACAGTTATCTTCTCCCTGTGTCACCATTTGGTCTCTTCTGTGCATGTCTGCATCCTGATATCCTCTTATAATAAGTATGCCAAATATAGTGAATGTCCCTTTAAGTTAGTAAATTTTTAGGTACCCCATCTCTATATATTATGATTTTGGAGGATTTCAACATAAGAAATTTGCAAGGACAACCATTCAGTCCATACCTGTTTATGACAATTATGTGTGTCTACATAATAATGATGCAATGTCTATCTCATGACCAAAATGCAAGAACTATGGAGAAAATGACTTTTTCTGCCTTACCCATCATGATTTGTCTAAGGTTTAGACCAAAACCTTGCTAACCACAGGTCCCCAGGAATAATTGACTACAAATATGGACAACTGTCAGAATGAATAAACTAGTGGAGTAGAACTCCTCAATATTTCTGAAGGATATAATTATAACAGTGGAAAAGATTTAGTAGTGATTTTTAACAACATTCATATTTGAATAGTTGTAAACATGCGTCAGACTCAGTAATGAGATGTACAATATTAGAGATAGGCCAGTGGACCTCCACTGTGGGAAGATATCCTGGATCACTGCATACTACATAATAGGCTGCAGCACCTAAATTAAGTGCTATTTCCTCAATATTGCCCTTTTTCACATATGCCATTTATTTATTTATTTATTTATTTATTTATTTATTTATTTATTTTGGTGGTACTGAGATTCCTGGAAGCCCTTCTATCTCCGGGCTACACTCCCAGACCTATTTTTTAATATATATATATATTTATTTGGAAACAGGGTCTCTTAAGCCAGCGTGGCTGGCTTCAAACCTGCCCGATCCTCTTGTCTCCGCCTTCCAAGTGCGGGGATTACAAGCGTGCACCATCACGCCCGGCTCACATGTGCCATTTATAACTAGCCACTCTCTGTTCAACAAGTAACCATTATGAGTCTGAATTTTACCCTCGGCTTCAGTTAAGTTGTCATCAATGCTTCTGTGTTTTAGCTGAGATGAGAGGCTCTCATTAGCTAGAGCAAATAAATAGATAGCATGAGATCATAATTGTCATAAGCTATCTGGTTGAGCACAGAATTCAAGTTTCAGAAGACAGACTAGGCATGCCATTTATGAGAAGCTAAGAAAAGCAGTTTCCTGAAGTTCAAGGTATTAGTTAGAAATGTTTACCAAATTAGTTATCTACTGAAATGTGTTTTCTACACTGTGCTGTGCTCCAGCCCGAGGATGGAGGCTCCACTCTGCAGCAGCTTGTAGGCACTGTTAGAAGGGGTAGTGTAGAGGCATTTATGAAGAGGTGGTATACATGTTCAGAATGCACATAAAATAGATGAGAAGAAGGGTGGGAAATGTCAGCTTTCTTGAGGTGAAGGCAGCATATAAGCAAAGGTAGAGACTCCACAGGAACTTAAGATACCTAGGACATAGGAGCCTAAAGCAGGACAGGAAAAAGATAAAACATCATGTTTTTGAGAGAAATTAGAAATTGAGCTCTACCCTGAATAGAAAAATCTCTCTCTCTCTCTCTCTCTCTCTTTGAAATTGAGCTTGATTTTTACTGAACATTTAAGTCTATGCTAGGAAACAAATACTTTGAAGGTCAACCACACGTGTATCTATCAAACTTCAGCACATGGAAAATTCCTATATTTTCTTTCTTATACACTGAACCAGGGTCTACATTTGGGCTATCTTGAAATCTGCACTATGCTTTAGTGAGTCAGAAGACATAACCTGTGATTTATGAGCAACGTGCCTGAGCCAGCTCTTCTGCTGACACTTGGCGCTGGAGATTCAGCTGATCTGTTCCTCGTCAATCAGTGAGCACCTGGAGAGGACAGGATGCTGCCCTACTGACACAGAAGGAGATACCAAACCATGACTCAGACTTTGACCCCCAGGAACTTGCAATGCCACTGGGGAGAGGAGACTTACATAGACTAATGGTTAATTAATGCTACAAGGCAGTAAATAATATGATCTAAATAAGTAGATCAGACACAGATGTTAAAGGAATTTAGAAGAAATTGCTATGTGTTAGTCTAGTCAAGAAAAGCCTAGTTTTTCACTTCCTTATTTATTAAGTTATTTATTCATTTGGCACTTTTTATATGTCTTTCATTTTGCTAAATGACTATGACAGAAAGCCTAGAAACATTTTTTCCCTTTTCATGTGTATAGGGGATCAAGCACTAAGAGAAAACAGTAGGCCTGGGAGGCTTGAACCATGGATGTGTATACTGGGGGAACTTGAAAGACAGAGTACAGATGGGTTGGGAATAGAAGCACTGACTAATTAAGTGTGTTTCCTTAAAGCATAATTAATATACTAGGCTAGATGCAATAGGAGACTGGTATAGAGATTTTTGGAAATCAGATGGAGGGGCATATAATGTCTCAATTGCAAAGAAATAGATGTCAAATAGAGTGGATTTCATTCTCTGGGATGCATGACGCAAACTAGAAGATGTGCTCAGAGCTCATGAATAATTTTGCTCTTTATATGGTTCAATCTGATAAGATGCCCTATACTAGAAAAAGACAGGTAGGGGAGAAAAAAGGAAGGCCACCATGAAAAATTACAGCTGTGATGAAAAAGAGTAGAATAAAAATAAAGGTAAAATTTGAAGGAATAAGTGTATTATGTCTACCATGTGTAGGGAAGGGTTACTGTAATTGATAATTGATGGACAAAAGGTGTCCAAGAAAAACATAATTCAGGCTTGAAATTATCCCATAATGTTCTCAGTAATTGCAATATGCTCTTTCACAATGTGATTGACATTTTTAAATTGCCTTATTCAATTATGTATATATTCCTTACTTTGTTTTCCTAGACACTGAAACTACCTTTGAACTATTAAATAAGAATAGACAGGATGGAATGTGAAAAAACACCTAAATTGGGTTTTCTAGGGACAATAGATTTGAAACTTCCAAGTCAAGCAAGTCAATTCTACTTTACAAATGAAAAAAGTAGGTCTAGAGAGATTAAAAAGTTTATATAAATTTCTGGAGATGATAGGCAGCAGGACCTTTAGAGAGGGGTGATGGGCAAATGAAGGCATCCGGGATACCTGTTACTCATTATTTTCACTATTTCCAAAGTTGAAAATAAAGTTCTCATGGAACCTCTCTGGCCTCATTTAGACATCTCCATGTCCGTGTGTGGCTATAATGGCCTAATCCAGCCATGGATGTTCTAAAGCCTGTGACAGAGACGTGGTTTCAGTAATACCTTACAACATCGATTGTGATCTTGCTTTCTCTTCTTCTAAACATAAATGGAGCTACTGCAATAAAGTAAAGATTGAAGTATGCAAAGGTCTGTTAGGAATTTGAGGAATGAGAGAGAGAGGGAGAGAGAGAGAGAGAGAGAGAGAGCGAGAGCGAGAGCGAGAGCGAGAGAGAGAGAGAGAGAGAGAGAGAGAGAGAGAGAGGAAACACACAGGAGCATGTCAGAATTCTGCAAACTTATAATTATTCTTTTAAACCAATGTTTTCCAATAAAGCGAGAGTCCCCACAGCCAGGCACCCATAACCTTACCCATACCACCTCCTACTAGGCATCTTTTGGCAAGGTGTGGACACAGTGTTTTTTTTTTTTTTGTCTTTTTTTTTTTTTTGCAGGGGGTTAGAGGGTTGTTTTGGCCATTTACAGAAAATACATACAGATACCTCTCTCCAACAAAGAAAAAAAAAAAAAAAGCTGTCACAAAATATTCAATGCCAATCCTGAGATACACTGCTTGGCCTCCAGCTCACTTCTTAAAAAAGATGTCAGCATTTAAGATTTTACTCAACTTCCCTTACTTTCATTTTTATTAAATGTCTACTGTAAAGCTACTATAAAATTTATTTGTAAAAATTATTTTAAAAGACATGTAAGTGCTGGGCTCAGTGATATAATTCTAGTACTTGGGAGGCTAAAACAGGAGGATAGCAGGTTTGCAATCAGCCTTAGCAATGTAGGGAGACCCAGGTTCAACATAAAAAATAAAATAAATCAGTTATGGTGGCACAAGCTTGTAATCCCAGCATTGGGAGGCTGAGACTGGAGGATCATATTTCACACGCAGCCTCAGCTACTTAGCAGGCCCTTTGAAACTCAGGGAGGCACTGTTTCAAAAATAAAAGAACTAAAGAATAGGACTGGGAGTGTACCTCTGGGGAAGAATGCCCTGAATTCCAAATTAATAAATTAATATAGTATACATAAATATATATTTAAAAAAAACACTAGAAAATAGGGCTGAGGATGTAGCTCAGAGGTACAATGTTTCTGGGTTTCATCCCCAATACCACAAAAATAATAAATAAATAAATAAATAAATAAATAAATAAATAAAAGGTTTGTGGGTATAGCTTGAACATAGGGTGCCCCTGGGATCAATTTCCAGTACCAAACACTAAAATAAATAAAATAAGATATTAGGTGCTCTATAATTACCTTTATGTTTCATTTAAAATCAAAGTAATAAAAATTAACTGAAATTCCACAGTCAGACTTAGGTAAGCATCTTGAGAATCAGAAGTGAAATCTTACATTACTTCTTAGAAGTTAGATCATTTTAAAAAAAGACAGGACAAATGTTTGAAGTCAGAATTGTTATAAGCCAGTTTGTCTAGTGGTAATATAAGTTGGTGCAACCACTTTGTAAATAGCATTCCTTAAAGGATACCATATGACCCAAAGACCCCACTCCTAGATATACACTAAATAAAATTGATAATATATTGGCACACTAATACATGCACATAAATACATGTATCAGTATTATACATAACTGCCTGAAGCAAGAGCCACCCAAGTTTTCAGCAGTATATGAATGGGCAAACCAAATTTGGAATATCCTTTAGTTGGAATATTATTCAGTTATCAAAATGCACTGCTTTGTGCCACATGTATGAACCCTAAAAATATTATACAGATCATAGTCATTTCAACAGCACATATACTAAAATTGGAAAAATATGGAAAACATTAGCATGGCCCCTGCAAAGAAGATGACCTGCAAATTTGTGAAGTGTTCCATATTTTCAGCACTGGCTATGTTCAATACAAGAAATACTGGGAGAACATCTGATTTTTTTCTTTTTGTGACTGACTAATCTCACTTAGAATAATGGTTTCCAGTCTCATTAATTTCCCCCCAAATACTGGGAAAACACTAGAAATTAGGGCTCAAAAACTAAAATTGGCTGGGCATGGTGACACATGCTTCTAATCCCTGTGCTTGGGAGGCAGAGACAGGAGGATGGCGCTGGTTCGAATCCAGCCTTGCTGGCTTAAGAGACCTTATTTCTAAGTAAAAGTATAAAATAGGTCTGGGAGTGTAGCCCAGATGTAGTAGAGTTTCCAGGAACCCCAGTACTACCAAAAAAAAAAAAAACAAACAAACAAACAAAAAAAAAAAAAAAAAAAAGAAACTAAAATTGCATCTTATGGCCATAATGGTCATGTGTTTGAAGTGAGCCTTGCTGATCTGCAGAATAATGAAGTTGCATTTAGGAAATTCAAGTTAATCACTGTGGATGTTCAGGGTAAAAACTGCCTAACTTCCATTGCATGGATCTTAGGTGTGACAAAATGTGTTCCATTGTACAAAAAATGTCAGACCAGAGCCGGGCGTGGTGGCGCACACTTGTGATCCCCGCGCTTGGGAGGCAGAGACAGGAGGATCGTGCAGGTTCAAAGCCAGCCACACTTGCTGGCTTAGGAGACCCTGTTTCCAAATAAAAATGTAAAAATATGTCTGGGAATGTAGCCTGGAGGTAGAAGGGCTTCCAGGAACCCGAGTACCACCAAAAAAAAAAAAAAAAAGTCTGACCATGTTGGAACCTTATGTTGATATCAAGACTACCAATGGTTATTTGTTTTGTCTCTTCTGTATCAGTTTAACTAAAAAAATGAAATAATCAAACATGGAAGACATCTTACATTCAGCACCAATATATGTGCCAAATCCGGAAGATGAGGATGAAAATCATGACACATGAAGTGTAAACAAAGGACTTGAAAGAAGTAGTCAATAAGCTGATTCCAGGCATTGGAGAGGACACAGAAAGAACTTGCCAGTCTATTTATCCTATTTATGATATCTCCCTTAGAAAAGTAAAAATGTTGAAGAAGCACAAGTTTGAATTGGAAAAATTCATGGAGCTTCATGGTAAAAGTAGTAGTTCTGGAAGAACTACTGGAGATGAGACAGACACTAATGTCGAATGAGCTGATAGATATGAACCACCAGGCCAATAATCTGTTTAAAGTCCAAATTTTTAAAAGTGACAAGTCAGACAAAATGGATCAGTCTGTGTTCTATTTGTGAAAGATCTAAAATAAGTCAATTTGTAGAAGCAGTGAGTAGATTAGTGGTTTGAGGAGGACTGACCATAGAGAATGAGGATATCAGAGAGTGGCAGATGAGGATGACAGGTTTTGGGCGATATCAAAATATTTTTAAATTGATGGTTGTAATAGTTACATAAATGAGTGTACTAATGTCCATTGATCTGTACACCCTAAATAGATGAAACATGTTTTATAAACTTTATCTCAATAAAATGATTACAAGATAAAAGTAAGTTTGAAGTCACATTCAACAACAGGATATAAAAGATTGTGGAGACATTTGCCTGTCACTGTGATCCTTGGGCCACCATGGGCAGTCTGGCAGTTGGCCAATATGAGCCAGGTGTGATAGCCCCTCTTCAATGTGGGCTTTGCTATTCTGTGTCCCTGTGGTCTTGGCAGACTCTGGCTTGCTCTGTTAGCCTCTATATTATGAAGACAGTGACCTTTGCCTCCAGGTCTATTGAGAAAATAAGGAATTACACATTTAAAAGCCTTGGTACAGTGCAGGAATTCAATGCTGTTTGGGCTGTTTCAAAAGTTTGCAAGTATGGATACTATCCTTTTCTTCTCCATCTTCTCCTCCTCCTTATCTTCCTTGTTTATGGAGAAAACCTTTCAAGATTTATTTAGTTCCTGAGAAAACCTAGAGTAGCCTATCCAACTCCCTGTAAGGAATCTTTTATGTTAATGCTCTAAATTCTGGGACCTGGGAAAAGCCACCGGACAAAATGATTTAGAAAAGGTCGAAAGTTTGTCTCAGCATTTGCTTCAATTTAAGTAGTTTTTTCTCTTTAGTTATTATAAAAGACTGAACTTAAACCCAGGAGCATCCACCCACCCCTCTTATAGAATTTTTTTAAAGTTATATTTAAAAAGGAAAAATCACTTTAAAAAAATCTCAATTAGTGGAGAGTGGCTAATAGGAGCAAAACCTTATTTCTTTGAAATTTATATACTGGAAATGAGCCATTATTAAGATTTTAAAACAAAAACAAAGTATTTAGATATAAAATAGGAAACAAAATACAGTAAACAGAAATAGTGTACCCAAATATACATTCTCTTCAGCTACAGTTGAATGGACCTTTCTTAGTACCCATAAGTGAAAGGCAAAAGAATTACCTCATCTAAAAATTAAGGTAAAACAAATGAGGAAAAAATAAATATTGCTAGTTTCTAGGATAGCTGAGTATTTTCTAAACCAGAAGTTGTTAGGAACTTTATTGCACCAAGTCAATTATAAGCAAGTTTGCAGTTCAAAGGCATTTTAAACTTGACTCACAAGGAAGTAACACACTGCAAGAATAAAGCTTACATCAAATAAGCTGTTTCAGCATTACAGCTTGAGAAAACCTCCTGTCGATGGAAACAGACTCTGAGCTTAGGTCTTTCATGAGACCAGTCTTTTCTATATTTTATCCTAAAACAAGGTCTTACTAGGGAATCTTAAAAAGTTGCTCAGGTTGGCCTAAAATCTGTGATACTCCTGTCTTACCTCCCAAATACTTACATTACAGGAATTGCACCACTGTGACTGGTGAAAATTTTTATTTTTATAGCGGTTTGTCACATGAAGGTTTAGGAGGAAATCAACCAGACAGGATAAATTCTCCCTAATTTGTGAGTAACTAGTATCACTTCAGTCTATGCTTTTAAAATAGTTTTACTACTAAAATCTTGGAGAACTGTAGGACTGTTATTTTGGATCCACTAACAAAATGAGGTAGAAAATAATGATCATGTAGAGAGATACAGTTTTTAGAGGGGACTGTGCCACTGCACATCACATAGATGTGATATAGGCACCATACAGGGCCCACATTAGTCCATAAGCTGAGGCTCTGGCTCTGGTGGCTTGAGTTTTCATCTGTAAAATGACTAGGTAACAAACCTCTAATAATGGGATACTTTCTACAGCTTCTGTACCTCCTTCCCTACTAGATATGTCTAGCAGGAAACTTGCCCCTTAGAGACTATTTGGACCCTATATATTGAACTAATTGCTCACTTCCTTCCAGCCCAAACAGTCAACAACTTACCTTCAAATGCAATCTCCTGTGTTATACAGATGAATGCAAATGAGTCTGCACATGTAGGCAAAAAGACCTATAGTTTTCTTTGTCCCCCAAATGCTCCTGAAAGAAGTCAAATGTTTATCACTAGGAAACACCCAGACAGAAGCTCTATCTCATTATCAGAGCCCATGTGGCCTGGACCCAAATCTTGGCCTTGTCTGAGGCAGCTACCTTTGAGAAAACTTGGGACAGCCAGATAGAGAAGCCTCTGGGTTCTCCCCTCCAACCCAAGCAGATGTTCAGGGCTGCAGCTGCCTGCCTGCCAGCGAGCTGACTACAAATGCAGGAGGTCTTTTGTATCTGGGATGCTCTGAGCATATGGGGCATGGCTGCTCTGGTCTATAAGCATCTGGGCCCCATGCCTAGAGCTGGGTGCATCTCCCTGAGTAGCTGCACTGATCCCAGGGATCAGGGTCACAAGCTCTGCAGGTGCCAGTCTGAGAGCCTAGCCAGTCTGTTGTGCTTGTCCCTGCCTTCTTCCCAACTGGCTTCTCAGTGGCTGCTCCAGTAGACTTTATAATACTGGTTTGTTTCACCTCCAGAAATAGCTTTTAAACCATCCCTGGTTCTTCATTTTCACTGCTGCTGCCTTGGCAGAGACCCTACCACTTCATCCCCTCAGACCTCTGTAAGAAACAGGCCTCAACAGTTATTCATTCAGCCTTGACTCCTCCTATCATCTGCTCTGTGGCCACAGGATTCTTGAATATACCAACCTTGTCCATTCTCACATGGAAGATCCTTCAGAGGCTCCCATGTTCTATTTACACATTAGAATTTCCCAAGGAAACTAGGTACAGTGGCATACATCTGTAATCATAGTACTTGGGAGGCTGAGACAGGAGAATTAATGCCAGTCTCAGCAACAAAGCAAGACCCTGTTTCAAAAAAAAAATAAAAAAATAAAAATAAAATATAAAGGGCTGGAAGTATAACTATGTGATAGAACACTCCTGTGTTCAGTATACAAGGAGGTCTATTAATTTCTTTTCAAATGAAAATGTTCAGGTCCCCCAGAGATTCCAAAGCAATTGGTTTGGGTAAAGTGCATTTAGAGGATCATCTGCTGCTGGGAGCTCTACTTGAACTGGCATGGGACACCTGAGCTATGAATCCTTGCCTCACCTCCTACTATTTCTCAGTCCAAACCTTTGCATCTCTGTCTACAGACTTCTGTTTCTTGCAATTCTTGCTGCAGACATTGCAAGATACTGCTTCCTTTTTCTGCTACCTAGGGCCTCTGCGAGCATTCTTGAGGTCTGCACCACAGTTAGTCCAACTTTCTTTCTTTTCTACCCATACATCACTGTTCTGCCCAGCATTGTAATTGCTGTCACTCAGTTGCTTGGTTCTCTATCTACCTCACTAGCTTCAACTCAAATGATTGGGAAGGGTACTGGGGATTGGACCCAGAGACATTCTACCTCTGAGCTACATTCCCAGCCTTTTAAATTACTATTTTATAATAATAATAATAATAATAATAATAATAATTATTATTATTATTATTATTTTGTTTTAAAACAACATCTAGCTGGACTGGACTGTTAAGAGTATTCCTAAAATTGCTGAGTCTGGTCTTGAACATGCAATCCTCTTGCTTTGTTTTCCAAAGTACTGAGGTTACAAGTATGTGCCACCACACCACGCTCATGGTCAGGAGCCAAGCCCTTGTTGTTCCATCCATTCATGTTAGTTCACATGCCTGCTTGCTCAGGATTGATCTGGACCATTCTGCATGCACAACTGTACTAACAGATGTAATCCTCTTAGTAGACTTTAAGTGGAGCCTTCAATGTTCTGGACTTGCAGGTAAGGTGTTTACCAAACACATCCAGGGCAAGTGAACAGGAGCATAATGAAATTTTAATAATGATACACCCTCTGTGCCTTCAAAATGCTCTGGGTGGGCTAGGCGTGGTGGTGCACACTTGTAATTCCAGTACTTGGGAGTTTGAGAGAGGAGGATAGCCGGTTCATGGCTAGCGTTAGCAACTTAATGAGGTCCTCTGCAACTTACTCAGACCCTGTTTCCAAATAAAAGAAGAAAACAGGTCTGGGAGTGTAGCTCAGAGCTTGCATGGGTTTCCACCTCCAGTACCACACCGAAAAAATGCTCTGGGGATTTTTCTTCTGATCCTATATGATCCTTTTAATGATAATGCAGAATAAGTATGACAATATTTACAGAAGATCAGTCTGAGCTTAGTGAAGAAGAGTCGCTTATACAGTGCTTCATCAAGAGTCATGAAGGGAAGGTTAGAACTGAGCTAGTCTGTACTCTTTGTCCAATAGAAGACTGCTCTGCCTGCTCCTCATCTTCCTATCCACTTTCAAACAGCAGCCTGGGAATGTGGATCAGTATGGAGCACATGCTAAGCTTGTGTTAGGCCCTGGGTTCATTCCCCGGGATTTCCAAAATATATGTATCTTTCACTAAAAATAAAATATAAGTATGAGAAAGCTAAAAGTGAAATAACGCAATAACCAAAGATAAAAATGTTGACATTTAATTTTTATTTTGCAGTACTAGAAATGGTATCCAGGGGCATTCTACCTCTAAGCTGCACCCTCAGCCCTATTTCTTATTTTTTTGTTTTGAAACAGGATTTCACTGAGTTGCAGAGGGCCTCACTAAGTAGTAGCTGAAGATGTCCTTGAATTGTGATCCTCCTGTCTCAGTCTTCCAAATGCTGAGATTACAAGCATGTACCAACACACCCCGCTATGTTGGCATCATCTTGAAGGTGTTTTATTTTCATATTTTTCTGCAATTATACATAAACAGAGCAATTAATATATGATGGCATTACTTGTATATATAAATATATACAGAGATATATTTCTGTGTGTTTGTGTGTGTGTGTGTGTGTGTGTGTGTGTGTGTGTAATTTTGTATGTTGCCCTTTTGGGTGTTTGTTTCCTTTTTTTGTGGTACTAAAAATTAAATCCAAAGGAAATTCTGTATTAGACCTACAACCCTAGCCCTCTTGTACTTGTACTGCTGATTTTATCCAGGGACATTTATCTCTAAGATAAACCACTAGCATTACTTAATTTTATATTTCAAAACAGGGTTCTACCAAATTGCTGAGACTGGCCTTCAATCTGTGATTTTCCTGTCTCAACCTCCCAAGTACTGAGATTACAGAAATGTGCTACCACTGTGTCCAGCTTATTTATTTGTTTATTTAAAATAGAGTCTGGCTATGTTGTTGAAGTTATCACTAAGTTGTTGAGACTGGCCTTTAACCTGAAATCCACCTTATCAACCTCCCAAATGTTGGGATTCCAGGAGTGTGCCACCACATTGCAAATAAAAGGATGCCCTTTTATTTTTAAACCAAACATGTCAGAAATGGTTTAGCCAATAAAAGTGAAAGAAACAAAATAATAAATGAAAAAGGAAGGTGCCAGGCATGGTGGAGCATGCTTTTAATCCCAGCATTTGGGAAGCTGAGACAGGAGGATCACGGTTCAAGGACAGCCTCAGCTACTTAGTGAAGCCCTCAGAAAATCATTGAGACCCTGTTTCAAAATAAAGAAGAAAAAATCGGGTTGGTAGCGTATCTCCGAAGTAGAATGCACCTGGGTTCCATCCCCAGTACACTGCAAAGAAAGAAAGAAAGAAAGAAAGAAAGAAAGAAAGAAAGAAAGAAAGAAAGAAAGAAAGAAAGAAAGAAAGAAGGAGAACTGCATGGAACAAAAGGAGGAGAGAAAGATTTATCTCTGAAGCAAGCTTGGTTTGGTTTGAGCCAGGTGACGCAGGGGTGGGGGTCTGCTCCAGGAAAGCACTCTGACCACAGCAGCTCGGAACTGAGCCCCTGCTCTGCACACCTCCTGAATCAATCATCCCCACACTTGCCCTTCCTGTTTCTCTTGCAGGCAGCAACTTGAGTGATGGTTTGTGGCATTCAGTTAGCATCAACGCCAGGAGGGACCGCATTACTCTCACCCTGGATAACGATGCTGCATCCCCTGCTCAGGACACCACCAGGGTGCACATTTATTCTGGAAATAGCTACTACTTTGGAGGTAAATTCCCCAGCCTTTTAAATTGAACAAAATGGGTGAGGGGGAATAGAGTGGGCAATTATTTCACTATGACGATTAGGTAATTCTTGCAGTACACATGCGCATGTGCACCCCCCACCCCCACACATACCGAATACACACTACGCACGCAAACCCAAAATAGGGAGAGGCAAAATCATTTCTCAGAGCTGTGAAAATATAAATTATCTAGGGCAGTCTTGAGAAAGAAAAGCACTTGAGTTTGAGAGCTGGTGTTATATAATGCATCCAAAGAAGATTTCTGTAGCTATGCCAAGCTCTGTGATCACATTGAAAAGAAAAAACTCAGCTAAAAACTTGGGGGAAATGAACCAAGAGTCAGCAATACCTGCAAGATGGAAAATCCAGGTGAGGTGACAAAACCAACCTGCTCAGCCATCTAGAACCCTCAGCCATACCCTGTCTTCCCTTCCCATCTCCCTGGAGGCCATTCACACACATGGAATGGGACAGCTGGAAATGAGGAGGGACAAGAGGCTCCGCTCCGATAAACCAGGTCATATTCTGCCTTTTCCAATGTTTGCTGAATCCTAAAATCTCTGCCAATAACATAAACATGAAGACAAATTGGGGAAGGTAAAAATGTGTGATTGAATGTCCATCACATTTGTATAGAGGCACATAATTTTTTTAGTCTTTTTAAGCTATTTCCTTTTCTAAAATACAGTACTGATTTCATACCTAATTGTTTGCATTAAAGAAATTCTCTGAAAGAACAGTGACCGCCATGACTCTCTGACCTTGAACAAGATCTTTTACAGTACTTGGACTTCCACATCTGGAAAGTGAGCAAATTAGCTCCATTTCAGAAATGCTCAGAGAACTAAGTGAGGGCAGGCATGCAGCTCAGCAGTAGAGTGTGTACTCAGTGTGTGCAAGGCCTCAGGCCAGTCCCAGCAACACACACACACACACACACACACACACACACACACACACACACACAATGTACAGAATGGCCTCAGCTATGTGGCCAGAAAAGGTTAAATGGTTTCAGCTCTTATAAATATGGACATGGGCTAGAATCTGGACTATAGTTTCTAATTATATGCCTACTAAGAAATAAAGAAAAGTATATAAAAAATATGTACTGATCTCTCTCTCTCTCTCTCTCTCTCTCTCTCTCTCTCTCTTTCTCTCTCTTTCTCATCCCTCTCTCTTTCCTCTGTGCTGGAGTTAGAACACAGTTTTTGAGAATTTTAACACTGAGCTACACCCCCATTCTCTTATCTCTGAGCTCCAGAAAGTACAAATCACATCTCTCCTATCAATGAAGTGTAATTAAAATTTTGAAGTATAGAAGGGACTTGGCAGAGTTACAGCATTTGCATTTGAGTTTTCCTGGGGACAGGGGAAGCAGTGTGGGGCAGTACCTTTGAGGTCTGATTTTAAGGTGAAGAAGGGCCTCTATGGTTCATTCCAAATTTTCCACACATGTGCAGGAATAACACATCCCTTTAGGGAAGAAATGCATTTCAATTCTCTGAAAATTGCTTTACCTCATTTGATCCTAGCAGCCACTTTGAAAGGTAGATGATAGTAGCCTCACTTCATAGATAATAAAACTGATGTTTGCTTGATGTAATATAATTTGTTCATGGCCAAAGAGTTACCAGGCAGTAGAAAAATAATTCAAATTCTGACCTGCATTGTCCTAGGCCTGCTACTGAAAGCAAGATAAGAACAAAGGCAGAACAGGCCTGTGGGGTCCCAAAGGGTAATGCCTCAAAGACTACACAATTCTGCCTTATATGCATATTTTAGCAACAGAGAAAAAAGGTAATCTTGAATTTATTTCTGGGGAAAATATTTTCAAATAATCATGATGTGGTAAGCACATGGTATATCCTGAAGTCCAAATAACTCCCTTCTACAGCTGAACAGGTGCTTGGGAGGTGGACTTTTAGGGAGAATGGGCTAAAAAGTAAAAATTTATCTATGATTTGATCAGTATTTACACAAATGCCCCATGCATTGACTGTACACTTAAGCAAGATGAAAAATGGGTTTTTGTCATAATAGTCAACTTATATAAATTCTCTCTACAGCTTCAATTAGAAGTTGTAACCTCTCTTTATTGTGTAGTGTGTGTGCCTGTGAGCTGTTAACCAGCAGCCTGGCATCTCTATCTATTAGAGATGGCTGGAATAATTCCCAATTATTTATGGGTAATTGCCATGTTTTCAAGCTTGCATTCCCAGATGCTCTGAACCTATTAAACCATTGAGATGGGGTTTATAAAGAGCACAATCACTCATTTATTCGTCTTGCTCTACACCTGTCTTAATGAGAAGTGAATATGCCCTGGTTGAAAGCTATGCTAAATCAGTGCAATATGTTTCTTTCAAAAAGAACACTCTTTTAAAAGGTATGGTATTAATCTTTCACATATGGTATTACAGCCCTATAACTATGTGCATTTAAACTCTTAGTTCACTTAAGTCTGGATTTGCTTTACATATCACTTTGAAATTCCAATTTCATTCCTCTGTGTACCTTGCTGAAACTCTAAGCCTGTTAATGCTAACAATTAACCAGACAATTACTCTGCTGATATCCTTACCCTAAGCATCATTTCCATTGAAAGTGTAATTCAGGATTGAAATGTGCATTTAGTTGTGTGTTTCAAGACAGAGTCAATATTCCCCAAGTAGTTACAGTATGTTTCTTCCTTGAGATCAATAATAAAACCATGCAAAACAATGACAAATAGCCTACCGATGTAAAATAAAATGAGAACAAGACAAATGTTATACTTTGGGTCTTCCCTTGAATACATGTTTGGTTTCCTGGAAAGTGATTGAGTATGTCCGTTTTGTACCATATTGTCCCCCTTCCTGGGAATGCCAGGATTTACAACAGAAGTGCATGCTATGCTGTGAATGAAAAAGCACCAAAATAATTAAATCTCAAGGTTTTCCATCAATAGGTTGCCAAAGCAATCATGGATCATTTCAGTGTTTCATTTTTGTTCTCTGTCCCACAGGGTGCCCTGAAAATCTCACTGATTCCCAATGTTTAAATCCGGTTAAAGCTTTCCAAGGCTGCATGAGGCTCATCTTTATTGATAACCAGCCCAAGGACCTCCTTTCAGTTCAGCAAGGTTCCTTGGGGAATTTTAGTGATTTACACATTGATCTGTGTAGCATCGAAGACAGGTAATTATTATCTCTTCTCCTCTATTCTCCTTCCCATTCTCATTGTTCCAAATATGAGTTTCTTTAAGCAAAATTCTAATCCACCAGCATTAGCCACATTAGACATAATTGAGTCGCCTAATGAAAATATCTCTGAAAGGATTTCAGGCCCAGAGAAAAATAGTTTAAATTAGCGGAATCTCTCTTTCTGTTGACTTTCAGTAAATGGGATATGTAAATTAAATCAAAATACAAATTTGTGAAAGGATTAAAATTTTATGCACAAACAACATTTGATTACTGTGAAGTTAAGAGTAAAGTAAAAAGGTTTGAGGGATTGCTGCTATCCTAGACTGCCTTCTTCACTCACTGCAGTGGGTCCTCTACCAAAGGCACCTGAAAATCAGGCCCTTGAGAATCCTAGAGCACAGGCTTCAGCCATGCAAACTACACACAGTAACACCCGGGGTGGCCAGTTTTGGTTGTTATTGCCCCCCGCCCCCCCCACTCTTCCTTTGACCCAGAGGACATTAAATCCTAACAAGAATTAATAGGTTGAATCTACAGCTCACAGATCTAGAAAAAGTTCATTTTTCTTCTTCATTTCTCCTGGAATCTTGCTCCTCTTCTTTTGGAAATTTCTAGATTCAAAGACTCATCAGGAAAAGCCACAGAGAATGATTTATGGGTTTTCAGCAACATGTACCTTCTTATTCTGTATCATTTACCTTCCTTATTCTTCTAAGTCTGATCAACCTGAGAAATATATCATTTATTAGATCATTAATAACTGTTAAATGCTTGCCTATGTGCTGATGATATAGCTCTTCCACTCAAATTTTATCAGGGCTTTAATTAGCTATTACAGTAAGTTGAGACAAATGATGAAGAATTGAGCCCTTATTTGCTGGACATGTGGCAGTGGCAATTTAGTCTGGCCCTAAGAACAAGGTCTAGTAGGTTTGGGAAGGGGATAGTGTGTGGCTTTTAAAGGAGGAGGCAAAGTCAGGGTTGGCCAAGGTGGGATGGTTGGGGAGGTAACAGAGCAGAACATCATGTAAAGGCATGAAAACAGGAGAGAACCTGGGCTTGCATGTTTTACCCACTCAAAATAAGTTTTATTTTGCATTTTAAACATCTTATCGGAATGCATTTTGTAACTGATGGTATGTAATAGTTTAATTGGCAGCACTTATTTTTCTCAGTGGTATGTAATTAGTGGTGTATCTTATTATTCATGATGTCCTTAGATTCAATAAATATAGCTCAGTAGGAATGACAGGTCCTTGTGGGTGGGAAATATGGCTGGATATAGTTGGAGATATGCCAGGACTAATCATGAATACCTTTGTGTGCTGGTGGAATTTGCCTGCATGCTCTAGATGAGAAACAGAAAGAAAGTGGTAATGAAATGGAGGTTTCTCTTCTTTTTAGGGTTCTTGTCCAGTGGATCTCCACAGATGAAATGCACGGACTAGTGAAGGGTATAGAAATATAAAAGTTTATTTTAAGTTAGAAAAAGATAGAGGGCAAATCAGCTCCCCTCCAAGGGGGATATCCAGTAAAGAGAGCAACTTTGCAGTCCTTCGGAAATGGCTTTTAAATATTTTTGAGTTTTTTAATCTGTTATTTTTGAATGGGCAGAATTGGATTTTGGGAAACCAGTGACTTTTGCACAGTTTTGATCTTTAATTTTAGTGATTATCTGTGGACTGTTCAGGGCCCTGATTCTTGGTGCCCATCAGTCTCTTATCTTCCTGCTCACCTGTCCAGCCTCACAGAAAGGGCGATATAAATGTCTGCTTTAATTCTTACTGTTCCCAGGTCCTCAGCCCACCTCAGTCAGACTTGCCAGTGAAAGATGGGCTCAGGAGCAAGTGAGGAAATAGGAGGGTAGAGTTAACACACAGTTAGTCATGGGACCATCTCAGTCCCAAGGAGCAAGGAAAAAGCAGCAGGTGCCTCTAATGAGCAGCAGTTGTGTAGAAAATGGGCTCTACTAATGCTTGGAATGACTGGCGCTGGGATGATTTGGTGGAATCTATGCACTTATTTCTCTTTTGATCCCACTACTAATGGAATCAGCCACAAACCACACAGATTCCTGGATCATCTTCTCCTCTTCCTTATCCTCCTCCTCTTCCTCCACTTTCTCTTCTTCTCCTTCTTCTTCTTCTTCTTCTTCTTCTTCTTCTTCTTCTTCTTCTTCTTCTTCTTCTGTCATGTCATCAACTTGGGAGGATGAGACAGGAGGATCACACAGGTTTGACGACAGCCTCAGTTACTTGGTGAAGCTCTCAGCACCTTAGTAAGACTCTGATTCCAAGTAAAGTATAAAATAGGTCTGGGAGTATAGCCTGGAGGTAGAAAAGCCCCTGGGTTCCATCCTCAATACCACACACACACACAAAAAAAAAAGAAAAATCAAGGGTCATATGTTCTCTCTCCTATGTAGAAACTAGAGAGGAAATAGTAACAAGTGTGAACAAAAGGAAAAGAAAGACCAGCGTAATAGTGGAAGGGGCTGGAAGAAGGAAAAAGGCGGGGGAGGAAAACAATGGAGGCTTTAGAAACAGAACAGTTTGTTTGTGTAGATATATGAAAGTATAGATACCAATCTCACCAACATATATAGGGAGGGTAGAGAGGGAAATGGGTTGGGATGTGGAGGAAAACAGACCAAATTCTGTGTGTATGTATGAAAATATAATTTTGAATCTCACTGTGATGTATAATTACAACATACCAATAAAATTATAAATATATTTTCTGACAGAGATCTCAGAATAAAACACATTACAAAAATAGTTACTACCCCTATGGTCTTTCATAATAGTGAGTGACAAATCCTACTTCAGTTTGATATGGTGACACATGCTTGTAATCCCAGTACTTGAGAGGCTGAGACAGAAGGATCACAGGCTCAAAGCAGTCTCAGAAACTTATCAAAACCCTCAGTAACTTAGCCAAATAAAAAATATAAAAAAATATCTAGGCTGTAGCTCAGAAGAATAATGCCCCTGAATTCCCAGTAGTAAAAGAATAAAAATCAACAACAAAAAAACTTCTCCTTCATCAGTTAGTACATCCTTTTGTAAAGTGTGGATCAATATAGGGAGCATTTATTAATAAAGTTCTCTTTGATACCTTAATTTCTAATCAAGGAAGCTCTCATTATTTTTATTACATGAAAGTCATTGCTAGCTATGCTGCATCATTACTTTCTTGTAACTGTAGTCTTGTATAATTATATTACATACAATTGTGTTTCAGTAAATTGTTTAGTAAAGGATTATGTTTAGTTTACTGAGCAGGTGGTACTTTTTTTTTATTTATTTACCAGACACTTTCACAGGCAAAAAGGAAACCTGTGGCAAAGGGCTTTGCTTATTTCATTATCGATCAATCTTATTTTAACAATTGCTGGGCAATGGGCAGGGTTTAGAGAGGAGGGAACTTCTGTGTCTGCATTTCAATTTTTATGTGATATTGAATGTGAACTTGGTTTCACAGTCAGTGCAAAGTCGTGTTTCCCAGAGGATATGCTGTTTGTTGGAAAAGGAATGAAAGTCTGGCTACGGTTTTCCTCATCCTTGATCCTGTATAGGAAATCCTGGGATGAGAGTCTGAGTCTCTTCTTACTTCCAGAGTCCTCTTCTTTCCTCTCTGAGAGGCTGCAGAGACCCAGGCTTCCTCCTTGTCTTCCCTAGCTATCTTTTTTCTCCTTCAAATAAAATGGGTTCCATCCCTTCCAGCTTTTCTTCTTGCTGGCCCCAATGTTATGTCTTAAAGGGTCTTAGTTCTGGCCATTGTAGTGAAATCAAGTAAGAGAAGTCCAAGATAACATTGATACCAGAAACATACATGTTCCAATAGCAGCAAGCGTCTTCCAGGTAGGTTCCCTTGGAGATGGAGAGTGTAGACTTATGAGTTTGGCTTTTACAATCTGCTTTGAGGCATTATTTTGAGTAAAAGCTATGAGGGTCCTGTCTGTAGAATTATAGGATTTTAACAATTTGTATTTTGTAAAAAATGAGCAAATTAGCAAATTTTCTGCCCTCTGAAATACAGGTGGGGGAATAAGTTGGCCAAGTACAAAAATCTGACAGCATTAAAAGTGTGGCTTCTGCAGCTTCTGAGCCTGGTGGGGTGTTAGGAAGTAGTGAGGATCAGAATTAACCTTTCTAGAAGGTTTCAACCCTTTAAAAAGTCCATTGATCTTAATTCTGGCATGGTGGCATATTCCTATAATCCCTCGAGCCTCAGAAACCAGAGGATGGCAGGTTCAAGGCTAGTATGCAGTGACTTAGTGAGACCCTTTTTCAAAATACAATAACAATAGGGATGGAGATGTAGCTCATATTTAGAACTTCCCTTGTTCAAGCCCCAATACTACACACACACACACACACACACACACACACACACACACACACACACAGTTACTCTGTTTGGTAGGATACAAAACATACAAAATACCCATCCTATTTTGACTCTACACCTCCAGCCTCATGATTTCTTCTAAGCTCCTCTTCTCTCTCAACTAGAACTGTTTTCCCTCTTGAACTTGAAGTGAACCAGACATTATATTCTATCATATCCTGAAAAAAGTCACTGCTAATGATTGTTTAATCAGGAAATGCTGTTTATCATACTCTCTGTGGTTCAGGCTCACGAACGGGCACTAAATGAATGCATAACACTGACTTAGGTACATTCCTGACAGGTAAAATGCTGCAAAATCTATTGAGTCCTGGAAGTCTAGAACCACAAAAATTTATGTGTTGGCCAGTTTTCCATCACTGCAACAAAATCCTGAAAATGTCAACTTAAACAAAGAAATACTCTCTCTCTCTCTCTCTCTCTCTCTCTCTCTCTCTCTCTCTCTCTCTCGTGTGTGTGTGTGTGTGTGTGTGTGTGTGTGTGTGTGTGTGGTGTGTTACTGAGAACTGAACCCAGGGATATGTCTTACTTTGAGTCACACCCCAGACCTGTTTTATTTTATTATTTTTAAAGAAGTTTCTGAAGCCTCAAATCTGTGACCCTCCTGTCTAGCCATCCATATCCTGAAATTACGGGTGTGTGCCACCATGCCTGGCCAGGAAATTTTATTTTAGCTCACAATTTCAGAGGTTTTCATTAATGATTACTGGCTTGGTTGTTTCTTGGTCTGAGGTTGGCACAGGATGTCATGGAGGAAGGTCATGGTGAAGGAAATCTGTCCACTTCATAGTGACCAGGAAACAAAAGCAGGGAAGGATAAAGGAAGGACCAGGGAGAAGTTGTAGTAATCTCTGAAACCTTTGCTCCCAGGACTTATTTCCTCCAACTAGGCCACACCTCCCAAAGTTTTCACCACCTCCCAAGAACCCATTAAAATATAAACCTATCAGGTACATTAATCCACTGATAAAATCAGAGCCCTAGTGACCTTCCAGAAGCTCACTCCTTGGCACTGCTGCCTCAGGGACCAAGCCTGGACACCTGAGCCTTTGGGGAACATTCCTAACCCAAACATTAATAGTCCCCATTTTTAAGTGGTGAAAACTAAGGCCCAGAGATGTATGTTACCTTTTTCTGTACAATTTATCAAGCAAGTACTGACCTGAAATTGTTAATCACTGTGTGTTTGTGACTCTAAATATGTTACACCATCTTCTGCCCAGAGAGTTCAAGAACATACAATGTAGCCAGGCATATGGTACAAGCTTGTAATTCCCATACTTTGTTGGCTGAGACAGGAGGAATCACAGCCAGCCTCAGCTACTTAGTGAGGCCCTCTGCAACTTAGTGAGACACTGTTTCAAAATAAAATAAATAAAAAATAGGGCTGGGGGTATAGCTGGAAGGTAGAATGTCCCTGGATTCAGTCCAAAGTGCCACAAAAAAGAACACGTAATATGTTAAATTTTTTTGCCAACCTTACCTGCCCAGTAAGTGGTTCTATTTAAAATGGGGTCATTCCATTTTGGTGCAGTTTCAGGAGAGTGAGTGGAGTGAGATGGACCAGATCTAGAGGTGTCAAAGTCTATTTCAGAATCCATGTCCCACCCTTGTTGGGTTTGAGTAACAAGGCAGGAAAGACAGATGCCAAATCCTGTTTAAATTGGAAATGGATCAAAAGTGTAATGTTAAGCCAGAAGGGAAAACCAAGGATGCAGATGAGGAAGTTGGCTGGGATGGGGGAAGAGAAGGTAGTACATAGACAGAATCCTGAATCCTGGTGAGGGTGGCTACAGATCTGAGAGGCAGGACAGTGCACCTAGGACCCCATCCGCTGCTGATCAGCTTGCAATAAGACACATGCTATTGGAACTTTTGTCCCTGTTTCCTCTTTTGTAGAGCCAGATCATAATAGGTACCTTTGTGTAGAGAAAAAAATGAGAAGGTGTGAGTAGTCATGTCCACATTTGGATATCCAGTGTGCAGTAGGTACTCAGAAAATGCTCACCAGGCTAATTCCCAATGCCAAAGCATTGGCTGATTCTCCATCTTTCCTGAGGACAGAAAGCGTTAGGTGTCTCTCTGAAACCCCCTCAGGCCCCACCATGGCCAAGTGATCCTCAGTAGTTACTTAAAAAGTGACCCCCCCTAGGCATGCCTTCAAACATGTGTTCTCAAATCAGTCAATTCTTGAAGCTCTTTGGGCTTCTTTTTACTTCACTGCCCATTATAATACCCATTCATTTGAGTGCCAAGGTCCCATCCTCAGACTTTCCTAAGGTATTGTTCCAGGGACAGGACTAGGAAGAGACAAGGTAATGTTTAAGGAGGTCCTTCTTCCCAGGTTCATGTATGTGCTGACCCTTCGTTTGCAGAAACTAAGTGTGAGGACCTCCTTAAGTGTTCTACACAGATTTGAGTGTGTTTGCTTTAGAATCACCAAAAGGGCATGTAAAACACATATTGCAGGGCAATGAGGGATGAGCCTAAGGATTTGCATTTATGCAAATTCCTGAGTGCTGCTACTTCCAATGAGTGGGCCCAGTGATCACACTTAGAGAACTTCCAATGAGTGGGCCCAGTGATCACACTTAGAGAACTGATAATATAAAGCCTGGAGACAGTGGGCTCTGCAAAGTGATGCAGTTCTGTGAAAAAGATATGATTTCTACCCAGTGTGTCACCACCTATTGACACCATTATAAAAACTGACAGCTGCTGATTTCCCAAAGACTCAGTACACCTGGCAAAGTGCTTTGGTGAGTCCCAAGCCTGTCAACCTTCCTCATGCATTTGTGCTATTGGGGAAGGTCTTTGGAGATCAGCTAGGCCTGTTTTTTTTTTTTTTTTTTAGTATTATAGCAATTTATTCAAAATTAAAAATGATAATCTCACATAACAGTTTCATTTGTCTGATACCAAGCTTTTGATAACTTAAAGAAAACATTACAATATTTCTTTTTGCTTTCTTTCTTACCAGAGAATATTTTTTCTTTTTTTTAGGTGAAACTGTCATATATTTATATATTTATTTTTCAGAAAAAAATCTATCCTAATATGGAATTTGGACTCTAGATACCCAAAACGATCTCGAAAAAGAACAAAGTTAGAAGATATATATTTTCTGATTTCAAACCATATAAAGCTACAATAATTGAAACAGTGTAGTTCTGTTCTAAAGGCAGATATATAAACCATTGGAGCTAAATAAAAGCCTAGAGCTAAATTTTTCCATATATTGTCAAGTTATATTTGACAAGGTTTCCACGAACATTTGGTGGAGGAAATAATAAGCTTTTAACTAAATATTGTTGAAAAATTAAAATTACATGAAAAAGAATAAAATTGGACCCTTACCTAATCCCATATACAAATATTAACTCAAAATAGATAAAAGACCTAAATATATATAGGTAGAAATGGAAATCACACAGCTGGTGGCAAAGTCAGGTCTCCAACCAGGGACTGTCCCTGTTTTCTTTGTTATTCCATCCCAAGGAAGCTTTTCACACTTATCCTAGTGAAAAATAAAACAATTTACTTTTTCAAAAGAGTGGCTCACAGTTGGAGCAGCACCATTTCTTTTTCCCTCAACATATCCTCTTTGAAGGAAAACATCTTGCCAAATGCTCTGGTCAAAATTCTTACCTCCTCAGCTCAGGAATTGAGTGCCATACACACTGTGAGCTGGATAACTTTCTGTTGGATAACCTCCTATAAACAGACTCCTGCTCCCAACCCATCTCATGTGTAGGAGTTTGTCAGAAACAGTGGGAATATAAAAATATTCCATGGCAGAGGTTTCCATATGTTTTAGTTCTTCTCCAAAATGAAACGCCTTTATTTTGGGCACAAGGAAAGCTGTCAAAAGGACAAAGCCACAGGATCTGAGCTCCGGGCTCCACATTGAGAAATGTTAAGATATCGTGCTCTCCCCATCACATGAAGTGATGGGGGCCTGGATTCAAACCTCATTTTTGCCAATTTCTCAGTCCATATAAATGCGGGAGGCTTATATAGCCAAAACCTCAGAGAAGGAGGAGAAATAGGCACTGGCAGTCAATGCAGATACTGGGTGATATTAATGAGGAAATGAGAGGATGTCTGGAGAAATTTAGAGTGGCCTGGGTTAGAGAGGCCCCACAGGTATTCCACGTGCTCCAGTGCAATAGTCGTTTCCCTGAGTTGGAGTGGCTGCAAAATGGCAGTGGGTCACAGAGAAGCTGAATTAGTATCAGAGAGATGAATGGTAGGTACTTCCCTACCTGTGATAAGAGGGAATCAAGATGCCATTAATTCATGGGAAACCAGAGTGCCAGCCACACTGAGGGTGGTGCTTAATTCGGGCTGAGAAGCTTTTCCCACCAACTGGCAATCGGAAATACTGATGCTAAAGACAGAGGCAGAATAATGATATGGGTGAGTTGCCTCCAGCACTTCCAAAGATGAGGTATTTGTTCCAAGAGCTATTCTTTCCACACTGAGGCACAGTGTACACTTTCAGGAAGCTGTGAAGAAATGCCTACTGAAATCTGTAGGTGCCTGGATTATCTTTCCTAAGAAATATTCACTAAGGCTGGGTTTGGTGGCTCATACTTGTAATCCCAGTATTTGGGAAACTGAGACAGGAGGATATCAGGTTTGAGGTTAGCCTCAGAAACTTAGAGACACTCTCAGACACTTAGCAAGAACCTGTTTTAAAATTAAAAAATGAGAAGGGCTGGAGAAAAAGCACAGAGGAAGGATGTCTCAGGTTCAATCCTCCCCCAAAATAAATTAAAAAGAAATTCTGATTTTAAACAACATAAAAGCCAAGAAAACTTTTGGTCTTAGATGAAAACATGAGATAAAGGTTATTTTAGATTCTCAAGTCACTTCTGGGAGGCTGAAAACATTTCTAAATTAATAAATAGAAGAAAGAGATTCATCCTTATTGATCTCTTTACAGGATCAATATCTCAACAAGCCTTTACCGGCCACCCTGATAAGGACCTTCCATCGGTTTCTCACATTCTCTGAGAGGCTCCCTTATGCACAATTGATGCCACACTCACTTTCCTGCATCTGCATTGATGTCCACTCACAGGGCCCTGGAGCTAAAGCACCTGTACCTTTTGACACTGTTTTCTCTGATCCAAAAAGAAAAGTGGTAGTCTATCCATTGTAAACACATGTTTTGATAAGGAAAAGACCTTTACAATTTTGAGTCCATAGGAAGGCAGATGGAGCTGCAGTAGAAGGTATTCACTGATGCTGCTCTGAAGTATCAGTTTTAAAGGAGCTCTGTACTATTTTATTTTAAATTAGGATCTCTGTAGGAAGTTCATAGAATTCACATCAGGTCTTGAAGGCTTCAAAGGATGTGAACACAGAATGAGAAGCCAAATCCAAGGGCTCCCGTCTTGCAAGCCTAGTTGGTACCATGTGTCCTGGTACCTTACTGGTTGAAAGACAAGGAAACACCTTAACATGAGTTTAAGAACTCCCTTTGAAACTGAACAAGGTATAGATTTCATAATGGAAAACATGCACATCTTCACCCAGCTTTGGACACAACCAACTGTAAGCCCTCTTTTTAAAGTCTCAGCTCCATTACGGGTCAAGAGGGGTAAGACAGATTTTTTTTTTTATTTCAAGGTATTCAAACAACAGCCAGGTGATATTATCCTCTCATTCCTCTTAAGGTTTCGACAAGGATTGACCAGAGCCAAAAGCAAAAAGTTCTTAGACTTAAAAGCTTTAGAGACAGCAATGGACAGGGCTCTAGTGCAGATCAGCAGGCTGATTTAAAAAAAAAAAAACTGCATTGAGGCAGAACAGGAAAATACTTCTTTGAGTAATTTACCTACATACAGACGATATTTTGTCATTTTGGGAAGTAATTAATGTATTCACTTGATTCCAGAGTTTTAATTTCCTCTGTAGGTCCAGCCACATATTAGAAAGATTTTTACTTGACTTACTGGGCCCACTGGTAGGTGGTAGGCCCTCCTCTCCCAAACCAACCTGTAGAAAAAGAATAGTGGTAGCCTGCACACATGGGGAACGCAGAGCAAACCACATCTACCTAAACAGGTAGCTGCTGCAGAGAGAAAATGAAACCAAGTTCTAGTGCCACAGCCTTGAAATTTATGTGCTGTGTAGCAGGACCAGAACAGTCATATATGACTTTCTGGTCCTGCTACACATAACATGACTTTGTTATGACACAACGTTAGAATCCCCTGGCTGCCTGTTTTCATCCATACTGAAAAGTATGGCAATAACTAGGTAGGAGACTATCTCTCTTTAGCTATCAAAATAACCCTGGTTGTGGTTCAGAAACAACTCTGCGATTAGAAGTTTGACTAGCTTACTGAGAGTCAAAAACTTCACAGTCTGAAATAAACACCATGGGTCTCAGTATTAGTACTCATGTTCCACATGTGTGTGCACATGGTCACATACCATATGACTCCATCCAATAGATACTGAATCACACTTCTCATTCCAATTTGCTGAGAGATCACACATCCTCTGTTTTGCACTGAGAATTAGACTCGTAGACACAGTTGTCTCATACAACTGTCACTTCCCCCATTCCAGATCCTCTGTGACCCAGACAGCTCATCTTTTCTGAATGTCTATTTCCTTTGCGCTGGGTATCCAAGCATGAACAAGGCAAATTCTATTTCTGTGTGTGTTTGTGTGTTGTTTTTCTTTTAATAGTTTTTCCTTTCCTTTTTTCTTTTTTTGGACTTTTTTTTTAGTTTATTTATCTAATAAATAAACTAACTATTTTTATTTTGAAATAAGGTCTCAATAAATTGCTGGAGCTGATCTCAAATCTGTAATCCTTCTGTCTTAGCCTCCCAAACAGAAATTACAGGTGTCCATCACCTCAGCAGGTCAAGGAAAGGAGTTCTTTATCTTAGAAAGCAAACAATTGTTTCTCTTCTAATCTGGTCTCCTGATTTCCCTGTACACAAGTAATCTATTTAGCAAGTATGGGTCACTTACCAATTTATCTCTTGTATTTGGCAAATCTCAGACATGGTGGGTGTTTGACAGAAGCTGAGGATATGGCTAGCACTGAGCACCGGGAAAAAATCTCTGACTACATTAAACTTCTTGGAAATATGCTGATTTTTGCCAAATAACCATGGAAATTGACATATTTCTTTTCAAATAGAAAGAGTGTCAGAATGAAAGTGAATAAAAAATAGGAGAAAATCTGAGAAAAAGGCTTGTTTATATAGTGATGGGACAGGATGTTAGAAAGGTGAGACATAGATGTACTGTTTCTAAACTCTGCATAAGCAAGTGTTCAAAGATCTCTTTAAACTCTTCTCAGTGAATTTCTCAAATGTGCACACTTCCCAACACCTTTTACAAACCTCTGCCCAATGATTCTGATCTCATTTATCTGTCTATGTGTCCTACCTCTGTAGAAATCACTGTTTGCTGTGGGGATCATGGAGCTGGGAAGTAAAAAACTCTGCTCTCTTTGGGGAAAAGGTTCTAAGTGGGGTTTTGGCTAAAACCATATTCCCAATTTCTTCCCAAACCCAAGTGTGCTGGGACAAGCTGTCTACTGGGAATACCACTTCTGTCCTCTTCTCACACCCCTTCTTAGGCAGTCATTGTTAAAGAGTTAGCCTTCTAGTCATTCATTTTATTTATTTATTTATTTATTTATTTATTTATTTATTTATTTATTTTGGTGGTACTAGGGTTTCTGGAAACCCTCCTACCTTTGGGCTACACTCCCAGACCTATTCTATATTTTTATTTGGAAACAGAGTCCCTTAAGCCAGCGAGGCTGGCTTTGAACCTGTGTGATCCTCCTGTCTCTGCCTCCCAAGCACAGGAATTACAAGAGTGCACCACCACGCCCAGCTAGTCATTTGTTTCTAATATCAAGCAGGCTACCTTACTCTTAGCAAACTATTAAGAAAGTTTGTCTACAAAGAAATATCTGTGTAAAGATGGAGATGATTATTTTAGCTTGCAAATGGAAAAATTCCAAGAATCTGAAAATAACAAGAGAAATGCATATTTTAAAGGTCAGCCCAACTACCAGGCACACATGCTCAGTGCCATCTCTGAAGTTCAGGTGCAAGACCCACAGGAAGTGAAGCAAAGACCAGAACCTGTTCCAGTCAGCTGGGAACACTACTTCCATCCTCTTCACACACCCCTTTTGGGCAGACATAGTTAAAGGCTGCAAATAGTAGGGAGAGTTATGCAAATCGCTAGCATTTTCAGTGATATTAATTAATCCCTCAATGTGTGAGGCATCTAAGATGTGCAGGAAAGCCAAGTATGAATGAAGAGCAGGGTATAGCATAAAAACCTCATACCATTTGCATTTTCCTACAGTCTAATTTTAAGTCTACTTTTATGGAGACCCATAAAAAATGTCCCAGTATAAGCTCTGGCATAGATTTAAATTTTATATGTGTTAGGTGTAGCAGGATGCACCTGTAATCCCAGTACTTGAAAGCTTAAGACAGGAAGATTGCAGGTTTGAGGTCAGCCTCAGCAATTTAGAAAGACACTCAGCAACTTAGTCAGACACTGTTTTAAAATAAAGTATAATGGTTTTCCAGCCGAATTCTACAAAACGTACAATGAAGAACTAATCCCAATACTTCAAAAATTATTCTGGAAATTGAAAGAGATGGAAGTCTTCCAAATTCTTTCTATGAGGCCAGTATCACATTAATCCCTAAGCAAAATAAAGATACCTCAAAAATGGAAAATTACAGATTGATATCCTTGATGAACATAGATGCAAAAATTCTAAACAAAATACTAGCAATATACATTCAAAATCATATAAAGAGAATTGTATACCATGAGACCAAGTTGGCTTCATCCCAGATAAGCAAGACTTGTTCAACATATATAAATCAATACACGTTATTCACCACATAAGTAGAACTGAGACAAAAAAAAAAACACATGATCATATCAATAGATGCTGAAAAAGCATTTGACATTTTCCAGCACCCATTTCTGTTAAAAACACTGCAAAAAATTGGAATAGAAGGAATGTATTTCAACATCATTAAGGCAATATACAATAAACCCAAATCCAACATCATATTGATGGGGAAAAACTGCAAGACTTTCTTCTAAAATCAGGAACAAGACAAGGAAGCCCACTATCACAACTCCTTTTCAATATAGTCCTTGAGACTCTTGCCACAGCAATAAGACAAGAGAAGGAAATCAAAGAAATTCACAAAGGAAGAGAGGAATTAAAACTATGCTTATTTTCAGATGACATGATCCTTTCTCTAAAAGACCCAATGTACTCAACCAAAAGAATACTGGAGCTGATTAAACAATTCAGCAAAGTAGCAGAATACAAAATCAATCTAAAGAAATCAGCTGCTTTTCTTTATGCCAACAATGAATACAAAATGAAAAAAAAATAAAACAATGACATTTACTATAACCTCAAAACCAATAAAATACTAGGAATAAATGTAACCAAAGTTGTAAAAGACCTCTACAACAAAAACTACAAACATTAAAGAAAAAAATTGAAGAAGACCTAGGAAGATGCAAAGTTCTCCCTTACTCATGGGTAGGAAGAATAAATATCATCAAAATGGTCATTCTGTGAAAAGTGATCTATAGATTTAATGCAATTCCTATTAAAATACCAATGACCTTCATCATAGACCTAGAAAAATCAGTCATGAATTTTAATGAAGACAGAAAAGACCCAGACTAGCCAAAGCAATTCTTATTAATAAAAACCAGGCAGGAGGCATCACAATCCTAGACGTCAAATTATACTATAGAGCAATAATAGTAAAAATAGCATGGTATTGGCACATCAATAGGCAGACTGACTAGTGGAATAGAGTAGAAGATACAGAAACAAATCCACACACCTATAGTCAATCTTTGAAAAAGGGGCTAAATTTGTAAGCTGGTGAAAAGACACCCTTTTCAACAAATGGTGCTGGGACAACTGGCTATCCATTTGTAGAATGATGCAATTAAATCCTTACCTCTCACCATCCACAGGAATCAACTCTAGATGAATCAAAGACTAAGAATTCAGACCAGAGACTGTGAAGTTATTAGAGGAGGGCAGAGGCTCAACACTCCAACATACAGGCACAGGCAGTAACTTTCTCAACAAGACCTCCAGTACACAGGAAATTAAAGCAAGAATTAACAAGTGGGATGACATCAAACTAAAAAGTTTCTTCTCATCAAAGGAAACCATCAAAAACCTAAATAGAAAGCCTACAGAATGGGAGATCTTTACCAGCCACCACACAGATAGAGTTAATATGCAGAATATGCAAAGAGCTCAAAATACTCTTCACTAGCAAAACTAACAACCTAATCAAGAAATGGGCAACTGAACTAAATAGACACTTCACAAAAGAAGAGACACAAATGACCAATAGATACAAGAAAAGATGTTCAACATCATTAGCCATCAGGGAGATGCAAATCAAAACTACGATGAGATTCCATCTAACTCCAATCAGAGTGGCAAGCATAAATAACTCAAATAACAACAAAAGCAGGTAGGATGTGGGGAAAGAGGAACTCTTTTACACTGTCAGTGGGAGTGCAAACTAGTTTAGCAGGTATGGAGATCAGGGTGGAGATTCCTTAGAAAACTGGGAATGGATGCACCATATGATCCATGTTTACCACTCCTGTGTATCTTTTCAAAGGGGTTGAAATCAGAGAACTACAGTAATATATGCATACCCATGTTCATAGCAGCACAATTCATAATAGCCAAAATATGGAACCAACTTAGGCCTCCATCAAGAGATGGATGGATTGCAAAATTATGGAAAATACACAAAATGGAATTCTACACAGCTATAATAATGAACAAAAGCATGTCATTTGCAAGAAGATGGGAAGACCTGGAGAAGATTATGTTAAGTGACTTCAACCAAGCACAGAAAGAGAAGGGACTTATGTTTTCTTTAATATGCTCAAACTGGGGAGTATTAGGGATACCAGAGGGACTACAGAAAATGGAGGAGAAACCTCATCAAAGCTAGAGGGGAAGGATAGGAGAAGAAAAAAGCTAAGGTTGATTAATGAAAGAGATATATCCAAATTTATGTAAAAATATAAATAGCATGGTTAATCTGGACACTCGTTGTTGGGAGGGAGGGAAGGAGAAGGGGGAGAGTGCCAAGCACAGTTTGAATTTATGCCATTTTCAGTATATTCCACATAAAAATAAAAAACACAAATATCCAGAGGCATTAAAAATAAAATAAAGAACATATATCAACATCATAAAGGCAATCTACAATAAGCCCACAGCCAATATCATACTAAATGTGGCAACACTTCAAGAATTCCCGCTAAAACCAGGTTCAAGACAAGGATGTCCATTATCACCACTTCTCTTCAATATAGTACTTGAGACTCTAGCCAGAGCAATAAGGCAAGAGAAGGAAATCAAAGGAGTACAAATAGGGAAAGAAGAACTCAAACTTTCATATTTGCAGATGACATGATACTATATTCAGAAAACCCAATAAACTCAACCAAAAGGCTTATAGAACTGATCAAAAAATTCAGCAATGTGTCTGGATACAAAATCAATCTTAAAAAATCAGAAACATTTCTGTACACCTACCATAAACCCACTGAAGAAAAACTCAGAAAACACTTCCACTCAAGATCACCCACAAAAAATAAAGTACCTAGGAATAAACTTAACCAAGGAAGTAAAGGATATCTAAAAGAAAATGATAAAACATTGAAAAATAAATCAAAGATCTTAGAATATGGAAAGATCTTCTGTGTTCGTACATAGGCAGAATAAATATTATCAAAATGGCCATACTTCCAAAAATGATTGACAGATTCAATGCAATGCCCATTAAACTACCAAGGTCATTCCTCACAGACATAGAAAAATTAGACCTTAAATTTATTTGGAATAACAAAAGACCCAGAATATCCAAAGTAGTTCTCAGCAACAAAATCCATGCAGGAGGAATCACAGTACCTGACCTTAAACTATACTACAAAGCCATTGTAATAAAAACAGGATGGTACTGGCAAAAAACAGATACATAGACCAAAGGAGCATAATAGAAGGCCCAGAAACAAGTCCACACACTTTCAGCCAATTGATTTATGACAAAGGGGCCAAAAACATACACTGGAAAAATGATAGCCTGTTCAGCAAATGGTGTTGGCAAAACTGCTTAACCATATGCAGAAAATTGTAAATTAATCCCACTTTCTCACCTGCACAAGAGTCAATTCAGGATGAATCAACAACTTAGAAATTAGACCAGAGAGCTTAAGGCTCCTCGAAGAGGGCATAGGTCCAGCACTGCAACACATAGGCACAGATAAAAACTTTCTCAGCAAGACCCCAAAGCACAAAAAACCAAAAGGCAAATCAATGCGTGGGTTTGCATGAAATTCAAGAGCTTCTGTTCAGCAAAGAAAACTGTCAAGAGCCTCAATTGAGAGCCAACAGAATGAGAGAAAAATTTTGCCACCTATCCCTTCAATAGAGGACTAATATCTAGAATATATAGAGAACTCAATAAACTCAACACTAAAAAAAAAATCATCCAATTAAAAAATGGGCAAGTGAACTAAATAGACACTTCATGGAAGCAGAAATTCAAATGGCCAATAAATGCCAATCATTGGCAATCAGAGAGTTGCAAATCAAAACTACCCTGAGATTTTGCCTAACTCCAACTAGAATGGCAATCATTCAAAACACAAACAATAACAAATGCTGGTGAGGATGTGGAGAAGTGGAAACTCAAACGTTGTTGGTGGGATTGCTAATTAGTGCAACCACTTTGGAAAACAGTATGGAGAATCCTCAGAAGAATGGGAACAAATCTACCATTTAATCCAGCAATACCACTTCTGGGTATCTACCCAAAAGAAAGGAAACCAAACTACCAAACTAATGAATATGTATCTATGTTCATAGTTGCACAATTCACCATAGCCAAACTGTGGAACCAGCCAAGATGTCCATCAACAGATGAACGGATTACAAAACTGTGGGATATGTACACAATGGAATTTTACTCAGCCATAAAAAAATACAATTGTGGTATTTTTAGGAAATGGATAGATCTTGAGGACATTATGATAAGTGAAATTAGTCAGTCACAAAAAGTAAGGAATTGGATGCTTTCCCTAATATGTGAGAGCTAGGGTGAATGGGGTCATAGGAGGAACTCCAGGTGAAGAAAGAGATCCTATAGAGGAGCAAATAAGGCAACCTAACTGTGGGAATGGAGGGGGGAGAGGGAAATGCTTTAAAGCGCATGATGTACTTATATATAGTGAACTCAACCACTAAACCAAGCATGGGAGGAAGGGCTGGGGAGGGAGTGAGGTGGGGACTGGGTGGAGGCTGGCTGGGTGATGTGTGCATTCATGCCTACACAGGCATTTTTACCCCATTATGATGTATAAATACAATGCACCAATAAAAAATTATATCTAAAAGAATAATAAGGGCTACGTTGTGGCTGAGAAGTAGAATACCTCTGGATTCAATCCCCACTACCAAAATAAATTAAAAATTTCCATATACAGCTACTTCATTTTATTTATTTATTTATTTATTTATTTATTTATTTATTTATTTATTTATTTTGGTGGTACTGGGGTCCCTGGAAGCCCTTCTGCCTCTGAGCCACATTGCCAGACCTATTTTTATACTTTTTAAATTTGGAAACAGGGTCTCTTAAGCCAGCGCGGCTGGCTTCAAAGCTGCAGGATCCTTCTGTCTCTGCCTCCCAAGCATGAGGATTACAAGCGTGAGCCACCACACCCGGCTACTTCATTCTTCAAATCATAGTGAATCCATAAATCATTTATGGATATATTTTTCTAGATACAGAATTATGTTTTAGACAGAGAAAGAAAACCATTGAGAATGAGTCTCTTAGACACAAGTTGCCTCCAATCACTCTGTCAATTCCCCCAACATATTTTTTATTACACTCCTATCTACTGAAAAAAATCAGCATTCCACTCAGCATTCTCGCAGATATAACCTAAGACTGACCACATAACTTAGAGGAAAGATTTATTCTTACTTTTTTCAGGCTCAGTCCATTGTGAGGCTGGGGCCCGTGGATCTCAGGGCAAGGGAGCTGGAGGTGGAGAGCAAAAAGTGGTGGGCTGCACATCTCACATCTTGGAGCTGGAAGCAAAAGAGTGAGAGCAGACTAACGAAGAACCATATATAATCTTTAAGGCCAAAGCCCAGGGACCCACATCCTCGAGGCATATACTATCTGCCTACTGAGTTTCACACAGGTAACTCCATTACAGTGGATTTATCCATTGTTCTCATGACTCAATTTCATCAGCTCCAAACTTCAATAAGTGAACTCTTTATGGGATATTTTATATCTAACTATAAGAATCAGGTCTCCAAGGTGCAGTTTAAGCAACTTACAACAGAAGCATTAAATGCAAAGCTGAGACATTAAATGCAAAGCTCCAAACTCTCCAGCTTGTCTTTCACAATCTTTTGTGGCCTTGCCTCATCTTTCCTATACATCTTTACCTACTACTCTGTGAATTTGTCATTAATTTACATGGTTCTGTGGTATATAGTGCTGGTTTCTGCCTTCAAGGAACGCAATAGCAGGAGAGAAAGCAGACATTTTATTCAGCAATGTTGTGATACAAAAACACATGAAGTTAAGTCCACCGTGCATTTAAACAGCAAGCAGAAGTAAAAACAGGAATCTAGGTGTTGGGGTGCACACCTCTAATCCCAGAATTTGGGAGATAGAGACAAGAAGATAGAAGGTTTAATGTCAGGTTCGGCAACTGAGTGAGACCCTGAGCAACTTGGTAAGGGTTAATTTTATTTTACATTAAAAATAAAAAGGGCAAGGGATATAGCTCTGAGGGAGAATTCCACTGAATTCAATACCCAGTATAGAAGAAAGGAAGAAAGGAAAGAAAGAAAGAAAGAAAGAAAGAAAGATAGATAGATAGATAGAAAATGTAGGGGTGTGAAGGGCATTCCAAAAGTAGACCACTGTTGGCTCCAAAGCAGCCAGTCTACTTCCAGCTTCATTTGTCTGGAGTTCCCTTTGATGTTCTTTTTACCCAAATCCTGCCAATCTGTTGAAATCTAGCACTCTCTCCAAGAAACTTTCTTGATTGCTAGTGATGATCTCTCTTTATTTGGGTCTCTCTGATGCCTTCTTTCTAGATTTAATTAGCTTCTACGCATAATCATTATCTACATTTTACCTTTTTTTTTTTTTTTGGCAGTACTCAGGATTGCTCCCAGGGAAATTCTACCTCTAAGCCATACCCCCGCCCTATTTTTTATTCTTTATTTTGAAACAGTGTCTCACTAAATTGAAGAGGACCTCACTAAGAAGCAGAGGCTGGTCGCAAACCTGTGATTCTCCTGTCTCAGCCTCTTAAGTACAGGGATTACAAGCATGCACAATCACTTCAGGCCTGTATTTTATCTTCTATGAGAAACTTCTTGATAATGTCAATGGTGCCTTTCAGTTTCGAACAGGTGATGTGCAGGATTTGTTGAACTTTTGAAACTTCAGCACTTTAGCAGCACTTGCTCTCAGTAGCTGGGCATGAATCTCACATGAAGCTTATGAAACTCAGCAATGCTTGTAGGTGTTGGATTAAGTAGTGCTTCAAGACATGGAATGAATTTGTAAATCTTGAATGTATTTGTTCTCTCAGAAATCTAGAGACCACTGTCCAAAATTTAGGAATTAAAAAGTCCTTTACCTTTTCACATCTTGAAAACTTTCCAGTGTGATTTGTGCCGAATATTGCTCTATTTGAATAGCAAAAGTGCCTAATACAAGCAATGCCATGCCAGCTGCCATCCTTCACATGGTGTTAAGTGCTCCTTCTGTAAGCTCCAGCTAGCAAGAATATTTTTATTTAGCAAGGCCATCATAAAATTAGACAAGCAAACCATAGCAATGTATCTGAGCAATGTGGTCTATAAATAATACAGTGGAAGGAAGGATATGAGCACATTATCCTTATTATAATCTTGTGCTTTAAGAAAAAAAATGGGACAGCTATTTGAGAGAAGCAAGGCTGAAGAGAGGATGGCACTTGAGAAACATCTGAATAAGATGTCTCTGGAGAATGTAAAGGGTGTCAGCAGTCGCCTGGTGGCAGGATGTATAGAAAGTAGCCAGCTGGGTGTTGTGGCACACACTTGTAATCCCGGCATTCAGGAAGCTGAGACCAGAGGATCACGGTTTGCGGACAGCCTCAGCTCCTAGTGAGGCCCTCTGCAACTCAGTGAGACCTGGTTTCAAAATAAAGAATAAAAAAAAATTGGGCAGGAGGTGTATCTCGGAGGTCAAATGCCCCTGGGTTCCATCCCCAAATCCACAAAAAACAAACAAACAAACAAACAAACAAATAAATAAATAAATAAATAAATAAAAAGTAGCCTCTGGAGTTTGTGAACCTCTGAGCAGCTTCCAGGAATGAGGTGAGAAAGCCTGTGTTCAGAGACCAAAACAGCACCTCGCTAGATGCTGCCAATGTGTCTATATTAATGTGGGATACTTATCTGAAAATGAAATTATTGAAGAAGAAAGCTTTTACATCAGTCCAGGAAACAATGCTGGCTTCAGTTGAGATCTACACTATGGCACTGTTCTATGCTTTCTTTCTTGTCAAAAGTGCCTGGCAGGGACTGCATTAACTTTGTTATTGTTCATTTGGCTATGGCAAACTCTTAAGCATCTTCTTACATAAAGACCTGCTTCCAGTGCTTCCCAAATTTCATCTAAAAACTCTTTATCTTTGGTTAGAAGGAGAAGGAGGAAAGCTGGGGTGGTGGCACACATTTGTAATTTCAGTACTTGGGAGACTGAGACAGGAGGATCACAGGTTTGTGGCCAGGCTCAGCTACTTAGTGAGGCCCTCCACATTTTTTTTTCCTTTTTTGGTGGTACTTGAGTTTCTGGAAGCCCTTTTACCTGCGGGCTACACTCCCACATCTATTTTTTAAATATATTTTTATTTGGAAAAAGGGTCTCTTAAGCCAGCGAGGCTGGCTTCGAACCAGCACTATCCTCCTGTCTCCACCTCCCAAGCGCAAGGATTGCAAGCTTGAGCCACCATGCCTGGCAGCCCTCCACAATTAAATGAGACCTTATTTTAAAATAAAGTATCGTGAAGAAGAAGAAGAAAAAGAAGAAGAGAAGGAGGAGGAGGAGAGAGAGGAGGAGGAGGAGGAAGAGGAGGAGGAGGAGGAGGAGGAAGAGGAGGAGGAGGAGGAGGAGGAGGAGGAGGAGGAAGAGGAGGAGGAGGAAGAAGAGGAGGAGGAGGAGGTTGAGGAGATAAGATGTATTTTTTTCTTCTTTGAAATTTTCCTTTCTTTGTTTCTACCTGGACTTTAATTACTGTCGCTTAAATTTAGTAAAATAAAACAAAGCCCCAGGTGCACATTAAGGATTATTCTTCTACTAATTATCTCATTCAAATCTGTGGACAGCTTTATTAAAATATATGAACAAAACACTTCTCATTTTGTGAAAGAAGGACGTGAGGTTCTCCGTCACTGAGAGACTTCCCTGAGATGATTTGCATTGAAAGCCAACAAATCCATAGTAGGAATATTGTGCGGCATCTACCATAATCTCAACACTTAAAAGGCTAAGGCACGAGGATCACAAATCCAAGTCCACCTGCAGGAACTTAGCAAGGCCCTCAGCAGTTTAGTGAGACTGTTTCAAAATTTGGGAAAATAAAGTACAGTAGGGCTGGGGGTGTAATTCAGAGGTAGAATGCCCCTTGGTTCAGTTCCCAGAAATGTATATGCATGCATGCATGTGTACACACACAAACACACACACAATCAATGGGTAAGAAGCTGAATCATAAGTCATAAATAAATTAATTAAATATGAAGAGAGAAATCTAGCTGAAGAACTAAATGAAACCCTCCTTAATATCAGATTCATAAATCAAAGCAGCCTGTTCTCAGGGACATCATCAAGTGATAGAATTAATGTCAGCTTTATGTGCATGTCCAGTGTGGATCTGAACCTTCTCTAGGAGTAGATGTAACTTAGAGAGGTGTAACACTTACATTTCTGTATCAATCAAACAAAAACTATAGGTATAACCCAGCACTACAAAATGGACTATTTTCTGATAAAATAAATGGCATCTTTCACATGGTGAAGGATCTTTTATGGTACACATTAGTGGTGATGGGGAACTAGAAATGTGACTGTTGTCACAGGAGCACTGAATTTTTTATTTTGTTTGTTTTAATAAATTTAGATTGAGAACGACACTAAACACAGAAATCCCTTGACTACTCTGGCTCTGATGCCAAGCCTGACTCAGAGCTGTTTAATATTTTGCAACTCCATGAAATTCACCTAAAGGAAAAAAAATATTGAGTAGTCTGGTATCAATACTGAGTCCCTTGAAAATGATCACTTTCAAAGTAAATCTGTGAAACTGGGTTCTAGTGTTCAAAAGCAGTCTACTTTGAAAATTGTTTCAAAGATCATAATCGTGGTGACCAAGGAGCCTTGGAATCTTTCAAGAGTGAATTTCAAGCTGGGTGTGGTGTCACAAGGTTGTAGTTCCAGTATTTGAGAAGCTGAGATAGGAGGATTGCAGTTTCGAAGCCAGCCTCAGCAGCTTACTGAGACCCTGTTTCCAAATAAAATATAAAATAGGTTTGGAATAGCTTGGATGTAAAAGGCCTTCAGGTTCCATTCCCAGTACCACACACACACACACACACACACACACACACACACACACACACACAAAAAAAAAAAAAAAAAAAAAAAAAAAAAGAATCGGTGAATTTTAGGGTGAAAATTTACCTGGATAGGATGTTCTTCAAGGCAAAGCCATCTCATAATGCTCCACAACCAGCTCACTAACTTCTTTGGAATCCTTATAATAACACAAATGGCCTTATATCACAGAGAGACTGCAGAGACTCACCGAACCTGCTAATTTTTTTTTTTTTTTCCTTTTTGGTGGTACTAGGGATTGAATCCAGTGGTGATAGACCAGGCCTATTTTATTTTGTATTTGTTTTTATTTAGAACATGATCTTTCTCAGTTGCTGAGGTCCTCCTGTCTCAGCCTCCCAAATACTAGAATTAGAGGTATATGCCATCAAGTCAAGCTAGCCCATTCTTTAATGCTAATCATGAGTTTAAGTAATCTTAAAATTTGTCTCAAAACTATTGGCTAGTAGCTTAATATTTTGAAAAGCATAAAAATAGAAATTTCTTTACTATTTTTTTTTTTTTTTTTTTGGTGGTACTGGGGGTGGAACCCAGAGGCTTTCTACCTCCGGGCTATACTCCCAGACCTAATTTATATTTTATTTGGAAACAGGGTCTCACTAAGTTGCTGAGAGCGTCACTAAGTAGCTGAGGCTGGCTTCGAACCTGTGTGATCCTCCTGTCTCAGCCTCCCAAGCGCAGGGATTACAAGCGTGTGCCACCACACAAGGCTCGAATTTTCTTTTAAATGTGGATTTTTGAAACTCTAGAAGTTCTGATTAAGTCCATCTGGAATGGTAACTTGGAATCTGCATTTTATGAAACTTCCAGGGTATATGTGGATCAGTCTTTTAGACATAGTGAGCTCCTCATTATAAAGTCTTATCTAAACATATCATATACAGTGGGGGATTAGACTTCTAGTTCTGTCTAATTTTTTGTTTGTTTGTTTGTTTGTTTTTGGTGGTGCTAGGGTTCCTTGAAACAATTTTACCTCTGGGATACACACCCAGACCTATTTTTTTTATATTTTTATTTTAAAACAAAGTCTCTTAAGCTAGCAAGGCTGGCTTCGAACCTGCACAATCCTCCCGTCTCCGCCTCACAACGCAGGGATTACAAGAGTGCCACCACACCCGGCTCTGTCTAATGTTAATGGCATTCTGTGAAAATGGATTCTTTGTTCAAATAAGTTTGAAAATACTGGAAAAGTGAAATGGGTCTGTTTTCTGCAATCATCTCTCTCTCTCTCTCTCTCTCTCTCTCTCTCTCTCTCTCTCTCTCTCTCTTTCTCTCTCTCTCTCAAGTGAATTGAATACAGGACATTGTGCATTCTAAGCAAGAACCTACCACTGAACTATATCCCCCAGTCCTCTTCTGAAGAATTTCTCAATTTGGGGGGGGGGGTATGTGTGTCTATGTACATACTCGCATGTTTATAAACTGCAAGAGAGGAACTCATTGGGAGACATTCACCGTTTCACAAAATAGATGTCCAAAAATCCTTCCTTAGGGCTGGAGATGTAACTCAGCAGAACATTTGTCTAATGTTCACAAGACCTGTGTTCAATTCCCAGTGCCACAAATAATAAAACAGTAATAACAACATGTTATTGAAACCCCTACTCAAGAGTTTTAAATCATAGTAAATACCAGGAACCTCTTGGCTTGTTTATAGTTGGTGATGGAGTGTCAAATTTGGGAGGTCATCAATAGTAGAGACAAAGGAGCTTCCAGAGGTAGAGTTAAAGAGAACTGACAAGTCCTAAGTAGATACCAGTCTTTGCCTTCCCCTCTACTCTACAGAAAAAAAAAAAAAAGTCTTTTAGAATAACTTCTTCTAGCTGCCTTTCTGTCTGGTGTGCAATTGTGCTCCTGATTGACTCTCATTCCGGTTTGCAGTCTGCCTGTTCAATTTTTGGAATCATAAGTGAGCCACTTGACCTCTGAGCCTCCTTTTTCTAGAGACAGTGATCTTGATCATACATGGTTTTACTAGCTAGATAAAATGATCATTGTTACGACCCTGTGCTAAATATACCTCACTGAGTCTATTTATTACATGGTAGAGACATTAACTTTATTTTGCAAATGCATGTTCTGGGGGGTAATGAAACAATATAAAGGAGGAAGCACATCTATTTCCCTTCCACTCCTAAATTCACTAGAGATAACAAAGAGGCTGCAAGTTTTTATCTCAGCCTTGATGCTGGCCATGGCAAGATGAGGTGACCTCCACTAAAAACTGACCATCATGTGGGGCTCCATTCCACTGAATGCAAATAACACTTGATGAATGGGTAGGAGCTGAACATTGTGGTGTGGACTATTAATGCTGATAATTTGTGTTTGGAGTAGAGCTTACACTGAGCCTAACATGACACAGAGGATTTTTGTATGAAGGCAAGAGACAGAGGTAGCAATACGGACAGGATTCCTATCTTGAAAGAGGAAGCATAGGACATCCTATAGAAGCTATAAACCATCTATAATTTTGACTGTTTAGGATGTAGATTTCCAAAGTCAGCCAACATCGGAGACGGGAGAAATTGAGGGTGAAGTGGGGTTGGGTTAGTAGCCTTGTTTGAAATTGGGGATTTGGAATAAAAATAAGAGAGTAGTAAAGCTGGACTTAGTGGTGCACACCTGTAATCCCTACTCAGGAAGTTGAGATAGGAGGATTGCAGGTTTGAGGACAGCATCAGCAACATAGTGAGACTCTGAGCAACCTAGAGGAACATATTCCAAAAAAATAAAGGGGTAGAAATGTAGCTTGGAGGTAAAATGAACCTTGGTTCAATTTCTAGTACCTATAAAAACAACAAGGGGTAGTAGAAATGCCCAGGAGGCACTGAGTATTTTTTTTCTTTTTTGAAAAGTGGGTGCTGCCAGGCATGGTGGGGCATGCTTGTAATTCCAGTGCTTGGGAGACTAAGACAGGAGGATTGCACAGGTTCAAAGCCAGTCTCAACTACTTAGTGAGGCCCTGTTTCTAAATAAAGTATAAAATAAGTCTGGGAGCATAACCTGGAGGTAGAAAAGCCCCTGGGTTCCACCCTCAGTAACACACACACACACACACACACACACACACACACACACACACGAAAAGTGAGTGCGCTAAGCCAGTAAGTTTGGAAATGTGTCGACAGAACATTTTAGATCCCCCTTACCACCACCCCTGGTTCTCTAGTTGTTTGTTCTTTCATAGTCCACTTAGCAAGACAAAAACTAGTCCATTCATCCAGGGTAAAAATAACTTCTTCCAGAGACTTTCAAACTTGAAAGCAGAGAAGGCTGGGCTATACAAGTCAGTAATTGCCATTCATAGCCCACACAGCCCCCACCAGGGAGGAGCTGGAGTGCATGAGGATTAGGCAAAGTTGGTCCAGTGTGGTAGAGTTCAGTCTCCAGGCTCAGCATTTGCCAAGGCCCAGCTGCATCCTGTTTTCCTACTGTTGAGAATGGTTCAGACTGTTTGAATTCTCTCAGCTTGTCTCTCTCTTTTTCTAAAATGGCTTGGATTGAATTTTGAATATTTCTAACTGAGGTTCTCATAAGTCTTGTATAAACATTGAAGAATCTAGGCAGAAATAAAATTTCAGGAAACAGGATTTCATGTTGTCCCTTTTGTTTGTGTTCTCTGCAATCTTCATGTGTGAGAGCCATAAATTTTAGTTCTGATTGGATTCAAAACCAGTTCTGAGAACAGATGCCAAGTGAGGGGCCAATTAAGTTGTTGATTGGCAGTGGTGAGAACCATTAGCGAAAAACTATGGCTGAGAGAGGACTTCTTATTGGGCAGCACCCTGCCATGTGGCTCAGGTCTCCATTTTTACCTCTCCAGCTCAGGTCTAGATCTTCCCTGAGGCAAATCATCCATGCTTTCTCAGTTCACTCCAGCAAAGCATGTGTGCTGCTCAGTTAAAACTGGGGATAAGATTTCCAAGAGTAAAAAAAGGAAGTGTGGCATTACTTAACAGCTCCCACGGTTAACTAGAGAATAAAGAATACAAATACATTGAGTAGCCAGGCTCAGTGGTGCATGCCTATAATTCCAGCTACTCCAGAGCCTGAGGCAGGAGGATCACATGTTCAAGGCCAACCTGGACAACTTAGTGAGACCCTGTTTCAAAATAAAAATAAAAATGGATGGAGATATAGCTCATTGGTGGAGCATCCCTGGTTCAATTCCTAGTATGAAGAAAGAAAAAAAAGAAAAGAAAAGAGAAGAAGAAGAAGAAGAAGAAGAGAGAGAGAGAGAGAGAGAGAGAGAGAGAGAGAGAGAGAGAATGGAAGAAAGGAACTGAGTAGCTAACTGCTTTTAGCAATATGCAGACCAAATCTCTCTTTCCCCATGAAAGGCCAGGTATGTTGGTTCATGCCTATAATCCCAGTACTAGGGAGGCTAAGACAGGAGAATAGTGATTCCGAGGCCTACTTTAGCAACTTAGGTAGATCCTCAGCAATTTAGTGAGACTCTGTTTCAAAATAAAAAATAAAACGGGCTGAGGCTATAGCTTAGAGGTAAAGCACCCTTGAGTTCAACCCCCACAACCACCAAAAAAATTTAATTAAGCATTCCCATTAGTTTCATATACTAATATATACCATATAGTAATATAAAACATTATAACATGTTTATGTTATAATAATATTAAAACATAATATCTTATGGCTTTTTTGGCTTCTACAGTAGCAATTAATGCTAAAGTAAATAATACTAGAATAGTGAAATGGGGGACACTAATAAATTCTTGCTTTTGGATGATCCCTGATTTGAAGAACTGGTCTTTAAAGAGCTCTGAGTGCCACTCTGGTTATATACTTTGGATGTTGTAGCAATCACATTATTGCAGCTATAATCTAATATCTGATCACATACCTTAGAGGAAAGAAAATTTTATTTTCTTAAAGTTCTGAGTTTAGTCTTTGTGAGACTAGGGACCTCAGATCTCAGGTTATGGCTGTGGGAGACAGAGGTAGGAATAGCACACAGGCTGTGCTCATCACATCATGGAGGCCAGAAGCAAGAGAGTGCAAGCAGGAGAAGGAGGAACCCTCGATATAATCCAATAGGTTGCACCGCCCAGGACACATTTCAAGTCACATCTTACCAGTCTACCAGGTAACACCCAAATAAATCTAATGGATTTGTCCCCTTTTGGGATAACAACCCTCAGGATTCAATTACATCAGCTCCAAATATTAAGTGAGTTCTTTAGGGGTATTTTATATCTAACTATAACATGTGTGCAGTGGAGAAGAGGAAGGACATTTTCTGGTTGCTGCTCAAGGTCATGGGCAGCCAGTACAGGGCCAGACAGATGCTGAAGTGCCCTCTCCTTGCACCCCGGGAAAGTTAGTGAGAGCCAAGATGCCAATTTCAAGCTCTTGGGACTTCCTTTTTGTCCATTATCTGGGGATCTTCTCTGCAACAACCCACAACTGACTCTCTGATGTGAACTAGACCTCTGGAAAATCTAGGAAACTGACTTCTGACACTTCTTTTTATTCACTTAATTTTTAAATATCTGCATCTGCTGTAATTACAACAAATTTCAATTATAATGAAGATCCAAGAGGGGGAAGAGAAGAGGATTATGGTAATTGTTAGAATAGAGAGCACAGAAATCAGTTTCAAAAGCTTTCAGAAAAGCTATCTGACCAAAACAAGATCAATTCAGTTGGCTGCTAATTAGAGCAAACAGAGGAGCACAACCTGCTGAGTTTTCATATGTGAGTTTCACTATGCAGCTCACATTAGTCAGCTTGCATTTTGAGGACAATTTGAATATTTTTTCTTTTGTCTGTATGGAAAGTATATAGATATTGAAACCAGCCTTCAACTCTATGAAGAAGAGATGTGAGTCCTTAAAAAGGAAGTATAGACAATAAGTGCATTCAGATTTGTTAACAGAGAAGAGTTTATCTGAAATTTGTAATTGTAGAGGCCTGTCAGTAGGTCTCATTAATTTCAGTCTGTTATGGGAAATAAACAGGAGGAAAGTCTAATAGAAAGGAAAATACGTTTCTAAATACATTTATGTAAATACACTGAATATCTTTTGATATGAATCTTTTTAACACATGACTTCTCTGTGGGTCCAAGTTGAGGGCTTTTTTTTGTTTGTTGTTGTTTGTTTTTGGCTGAGGGAAGACTTGTTTCTTAGTAAGTGGGTGTATCTTGATAAAAATGATAGGAATATGCAGGCCTCAGGCTACACAGCATTATACCTATGTTCTTATACAGAGGCCCCTTTTAATTTTACAAATGACTTAAAATTTACAGAGAAAAAGAAGGGACATATGTTTTCTTTAATATGCCCAAACTAGGGAGTGTTAGGAATACCAGTGGGACTCCAGATAGAAGGGAAACCTCAGCAAAGCTAGAATGGAAGGGTAGGAGTGCAAGAAGACTGAGGTTGATTAATGAAGGAGCTACATTCGAATATGTGTAAAAGTATGAACATAGCATGGTTAACCTGGACATGCATTGTTGGGAGGGAGGGAAGAGGAAAGGGGTTGAGGGCACCAAGCAGTCTGAATGTATGCCATTTTCAATATAACCCACATAAAAATGTAACTATAATGAACGGTGATCATTAGAGTATGATAACAGGCTTTGTCCCAAAGGAGAAGATACCTCACTCAGTTAACTTTATTTCCAGAGATTAGTAAGGAAGAAAATGGGTTCAAATGCTAACTTGTGACCTGAGAACTCTGTGCAACTCCGTGGCTTTATGGGACTGGAATAGTTACCCCGTGGAGCAGTCCATCCCCTAGAAGGTCATGGGACACAGTCATTGTCAGGTCACTGGGATCTCTTCTTTTGTCCAGCTGTTCTCATCCCCAGGCAGAAAATGTACCTTAGTATGACTAGACTCTCCTAGAGAGACTATTATCTCCAGAAAATGAGTTTCTCGATTTTGCTGTCTAATAACAAAATATAAAATGTATGTACAAGTACAGTACAGTCAATGCTGTGTATTTGATAGTTAATGGTTCTCAAGATATTTTACAAGTGAATGACTTTCCAGTATGGTATACAGCTTCCTTTCTGGATCTTTTGCGTAGCTTCTGTTTCCTGATCAATAAATACTTATTTGAGAATAGCTAATAGTGTTCAGGAAATTAATGTATGTGAGTGAGTAAAGATTTGAAAATTCCCCAAATCTATGAGAGGCTTGGGTTGGGATGTGACTGGCCTGGCTTGGCTTAGGAGAGTTTTAGCACAGGCTTCAACATTAGGGCTACACTTTCCTCATCCTCCCTTTATGTCTCCTTTCTACTTAACTTTTTTTTTTTTTGTCTACCTTACAAATATTTACAAAATCTAAATATTCATAAAATGAGCTTTTAAATTCAGTGATTTTAATTCTATCCTAGGAAGATCTTACTTTAATATCTAAGCCAGTTTTCTCACACATTCTAAGCTAAAGCTTTATAAAGATTATGCTCAAATAAGCCAAATTACCTTGAAAATAATGAATATAAAAGATTCTTAAAAATATTTTCAAGTCGGGCAATACTTGGAAGGCTAAGACAGGAAGATCACAGGTTTGAGGCTAGCCTCAGGAACTTAGATCATATTTCAAAATAAAAATATAAAACGTACTGGGGGTGTCACTCATGGTAGAATGTCCTAGGTTTCAGTTCTTAATATGTATGTATGTATGTATGTATGTATGTATGTATGTATAATATATATGTGTGTTTTATATATGTATTTGTTAGAAGTCTCATTAAAATATTCCTATAAGGGAAAGTATCTATGGTAGGCAAATTCAAAGATTCACTTGTATAAGAGGAGTTTTCAATGAAGAAATAAAAATTGGATATTCTTTACTGGACACAATATACAACAACAACAAGGTAAAGTCTAAAAATCCAATTAATGTATTTGGGATTCTTGACTTGATGAAAGATAGCCTAAGGTTCTAAGTAAGGTTTCTGCCAAGATTAACAGCTGACATGGAATCTTAATCCTATTACAATCTATCATAAATATGCTTAAATATATTTTAGGAATGCTAATTTCTTTCCAGAAAGTTGGCAAATGACATCACAAAAAACCCTGAAGCTTAAATATAATTTAGGACTATTTTTCTTTTTAGTATTAAATATCTTTTTTCACTCTAACACATTAATACTATGGCTTTATTTAGAATTTTGATACTAATTCACAAATTTCTGAGGTCAATCCATCATGCTAAGGAAGATATTTATGTGTTATTTGAGAAAGATTTGACATGAACCTTTTTGGTGACTTTGTCAAGGGAGAAGGGTCAATTCTGCTAAGGGTCCAAAGGAGTTCCCAGTGGAAGAGAAAGATAACCCAGCTCAGGACCAGAAAGTCTTGGCTTAGATGATGGAAAATAATTTTAGCCTATACCAATCAGAGACATAAACAGTGATTTACTTAGAAAAGCAATAAATGCACATTCAAGAGAGAATGCTGGCCATCTCCAGAGTAGAAGATTAACTTGAGGGTTTTCTATCCTTCTGTTAAAGGGACCTTGGTGAGGGTGTGTGTGGAAAGGTATGTGAGGATGATGTCAGTCTGGTGACTGCAAGCTGGTCTACAGTATTCTGGTCACCTACCAGATCCTCCATCAACTGATCAATAGATATGCTAGAAAGTCCCCCATATTATAGATTTCTCAAGATGTCATATTTTTTAACAGTGCAAAGAGTAACTATAGATTTTCTTTTTGTTTGTTTGTTTTTGTTTTCTGGCTATTGTTAATATTTATAAGTCTCCCAGTGATTTGGGAGAGAAAAGCCAGGGAGACACAATAGGTTTGGGAAGTAAAGTTTTGAGGAACCTTAGAACCAGGCTTTATATTGAAAGTTATATTTTCTATCTGTTTCTTTTGTGTCTTCTATCCTGAGATTGATGAAGCACTTTGTTTTCCAAAGTCAAGTATGTAATCTGTAGTGGCTTGCCCATCAGGGCCACATTAATTGAGAAAAGGTAGATCTTGAATGTGCTTTCAGGGTTTGCTTAATGCATATTGAAGAACTCCTTCATTTTTATGTATTTGTTAAATTAAACCAGTCAATTTTATTTTACATTATATGCTATAAAAGTTTGGATAGGTGAAATAGCTTTGCATGCAATGATAAAGTATATGGTCCTGCTACCAAAAGTGAGCATAACCTAAAATTTTGTGTGTGTTATTATCAAGGACAAGAAGCAACTGTACAAACTCAGATAGCATTCAAACACATAGAGCAGATCTGAGTCATTGATTCAGGGCAAAGACAGGGGCTATCTTTTGGCCATTATATTTTAAGAATTTCATATATCAGTAGTGAAGAAAAATAAAAACACAACTGAAATATAATTTTCCTACTGTTAAGAATTTAGAGGATGAATCATTATATTATTACAATTATATAATATATATATATATATATATATATATATATATGTATGTATTAGTACCTAGTGTGGTTTTATTTATTACCAAATAATCCTATTACATTGTGAAAATCTCTTTTTTTTTCTTTTTTTCTTTTGGTGGTACTGAGGATAGAACTGAGGAGCATTCTACCTCTGAGTTACACCATCAGCCCTATTTTTTATTCTTTTTATTTTTTTAAACAGCGATCTCACTGAGTTGCGAAGGATCTCACTAAATAGTTGAGACTGTCTGTGAACTGTAATCTGCTAGTCTCCACCTCCTGAATGCTGGGATTACAAGTGTGTACCATCAAACCCGGCTTGAAAATCCATTTTCTAATAAAAATATCTTTTAGAAATCTCAACCAACACTTCCAAATTTACTAGCAATGCCTGGAATCAGTGGGAAAACTGTGTGAAGCCTTGAACCTCCCAGTCTGCAGATGTAGGGCCCTATGATGTATGCTTAGAGGTCATGTTTAAGGAAAGGAACTTTCTGGCTTTCCTGGAGAGAGTATTCAGCCTTTAGTGAGAATATAATTAGATCTTTTCTATCAAAGGAATAATTGACTTGGACTCCATTTTGTAAAATTGCCATTCATGTAAACTGTGTGTGCTGTATTTTTGTAAAGATAGTATTTCTTGTACATTGTGAGTGCCAGTCCATCCCCTGGCATCACCTTCAGCCAACAGTGTAAAGATTGTGAAGCTCTGTTCCCATCAATGGGAGCACAGAACTGACAAAAAGTAAAATTCAACTTGCTGAGCTGCTTTCAAATACGTGCTTTTTTATAACATCATAGAAATTTGCTCTGCTACTTGGAGCTGGAGTTGCAGGCAGCATGGTCAACTTCCTCACTAGCCCCTCCTATGTGAACAAGTAATTTTCCCTTACTTAGTCTCATATTCATCACCGGTAAAGCAGGTGAAATGACACTGTTAAAGCCACATCATAGATGTCATTGTGTGCACATGTCAAAGTGACATTGCAAACATACTGGCAAGGGAAATCCTTTGAGAAAACCAAGATCAAGTGGTCTCTTGGAGATATTTGCAGGAGACTAGACAGGAAAATAATATTTGGGTAAAGATAATTAAGGTGGGTAGGCTATTCATCTTTGAATAGCTTATCAAAAGAAAATGAAAATAGCCAGGCGTGGTGGTGCACACTTGTAATCCCTCTGCTTCAGAGGTGGAGACAGGAGGATCGCACAGATTCGAAGCCAGCCTTGCTGGCTTAAGAAACCCTGTTTCCAAATAAAAAATATAAAATAGGTCTGGGAGTATAGCCCAGAGGTAGAAGGGTTCCATCCCCAGTAACACACCCCCCCCAAAAAAAAAGAAAGAATGAAAATAAAGGCAAACTGTGGGAAAACTGATTTCCCAGTTGATTTTTCATATCATTAAAGGCTACCAAAAGTTGTTGTACAGATTTCATCAGGAATGCTACACTGCTTCCCAATGGAGCACTAAGTTGTGTCTTGCAAAAGGGTTCACTTTTGACCCAATCTGGGTACAATTATCTTTCTAAATATTTAGATGATAAAATTGTTGGAGCCCAAAAATGCAGCTCAGTAGCAACAAGTAATCAAAAGGAACTGCATTATTTACTTGTATCTGTAGACAGCTGCAAAAAGTGGAGCCAGTTTGTGGTATACAACTTTTCCACTCAGAACTCCACTTTCTCCTGCCTTCTGCCTGTGGCTGCCAAGGGACATCTCTTCTCCTGCCACTATTTTTCCACTACTTAAAAGAACAACAGAAATGTCCACACTTGGTCTGCTGCTAAGGGCCTTAGGCAATAGTAAATAAGCAGAAACTAGTGAGGCCATGGTTAGCTAATGAGGCTTAGTTAAAAGAGGATGGCTTCAACTAGCTGTTGCTGCCTAGAAATGTTCTTTCGTTCATTTATTTCACCAACAGGCTTCTCTGTCTACCCTGTTTACTACTTAAGGTATGGCACTGAACATATTGGCCAGCTTTGCATTATCATGAGGCAAAACCTGACACAGGCTACTTCTGAAGAAAAGGAGATTTCTTTCACTCAGTTGGGAGGTGGAGTGGGCAGATCTCAGAGGAGGCCTCTCTTGGCTGGGTCATTGTATGTTGTGGATTGTAATTGTGGGAGCACAGTGAGGACAAGCATGTGGTTATATCTTTTTTAGTATTCATTAGTATTGTTATTATTATTTATAATTATTATTATTATTGCTTTTTTGTGGACTGAAGTTTTTTTTTTGTGTGTGGAGCTTAGATATAGAATACTCCTGGGTTCCATCCACAATAACACACACACACACACACACACACACACACACACACACACACTGCTAAGAAATGAAATAAAAGAGAAAAGTGGGGCATAAAAGGGGGACTGAAGCCAGATATGGTGGTGCACACTTATAATACCAGTACTTGGGAGACTGATATTTCAGGATCACAGGTTCACAGCCTTAGCTACTTAGTGAGACCCTCTACACATTTGTGAGATCCTGTTTCAAAATAAAGAATGAAAAAGTAGCATGAGGATGTAACTCAGAGTTAGAATGCCCCAGGGTTCAATTCTCAGTACCTCATAAGAGCAGGGTGGGGGGACTCAAGTTGCCCAGCAAAGACAGTTTGTACCTCTAAATAGCAGGCTGTTGTAGGCCTGGTAAGAAAGTGACTCTAGGCAGAGTTAAAGGCAAGTGGTGTGCCATGGACATCTGGGGAGAACTTCACAGGGCGAGCTAGTGTCACCCTTGTCATGCTCAGGAACAACAAGGAGCTCAACATAGTGGGAACAAGTGTAGAAAGGGAGGAATGATGGAAATGGATTCAAGGGGTTCAGTGAGGTGCAGGTCAGTTGGACCTGGTAGATCATTTTAAGGTTGTTGCTTTTACCCCAAATAAAACAAAGAGCCATTTGGAAGGATTGTAATGTGATCCCCTTTGGGTTTGAAAAGAATTCCTTCTGCTCTGGAGTAGCAACTAGCTAAGGGGTAAAGAGTCAAAACTGGGGAGCAGTGAGTTGATAACGGCAGTTGTTCAGGTGAGATACCAGTGGCTCTCGTCATCGCATCAAAAGTAGAGTAGGCAGAAAGTGGTCAGATTCCAGACATATTGAAAGGCTTTGCTCATACCTCTGAAGTTTAAGAAGTGGCAGACCTTCAAGCTTCGGGGCCTGGGGATTGGAAAGAGTAGTCTTGCTACTGACCACGATAGTGAAGGTTACAGGTACAGCAAATGGGAGAGAGGCCAGCTAAGAGGATCAATAGGTTAGTTTTGGACACACAGAGCTTGAAGTATCCACTAGATATGCAGGTGTGGCTCTCCCTCTGGCAGCTGAAATTGAAGTCTGGAATTTGGGAGAAATGACTGAATTCAGAATATAAATTTGGAAGTTGTGGGTATGAAGTCATGAGATCTGCTCTGTTACTTAGTAATCAGATTTTTTGCTTAACAGAAGCCAAATATGTATGTTTCTGTTTTGAACTTTTCTAAATTAAAAACAAACTGACACATTGATTTTTTTCCAAATTATCTTAAATCTCACTGCTTTCAGAACACTTCTCTCAACTTTGCCTGCTCCAGCTAGAAACTTCTGTTTGGCCCTGGTTAAAAAAAGTCATGACTTTGATCTTTCTCAAGGAAGACTGTGGGGTTCTTCTGTCCTTTCTAACACCAATTAAGAGAACCATTCTTGCTGGAAGCACACTTGTTAGAATTCTGGGAACTGGACTTGGGGCTTTAGTTTGTAGAATTACCCACTTTTAGACTGCTTCAGGTATAGTGGTGCATGCTTGTAATCCCAGTATTTGGGAGGCCGAGACAGTAGGATTGCATGTTCAAGGACAGCCTCAACAAATAGTGAGACTCTCATCAAACTAGTGAGATCCTGTTTCAAAAATAAATAAATAAAAAGTATTGCTGGGGTTTAACTTGAAGGTCAAAAACCCCTGGGCATAATCCCTAGTACTCTAAAAAAATAACAATAACCTGATTCTAGTCTTCAACTTGGCTCAGTCTGTAAAAAATTCTTGCTTTTTTGTTGTTTAATTTTTACTACCTCTGAACTACATCGCCAGCCCTTTTTATTCTTTATTTTGAAAAAGGATATCCATAAGTTGCTGAGGGTCTCACTGAGTTTTGAGACTGGCCCTGAACCTGTGATCTTACTGTCTAAGCCTTCCAAGTACATGGAATGCAGGCATGCGCCATTATGCCTGGATAATCTATTGCCTTCTTTGAAGCAGCTTTTGGGCTGTCTTCTTTGTCATGTATTAGCCTTCCAAAAGTATGACTTTAGCCTGGCACACGCTTGTAATCCCAGCACTTGGGAGGCTGAGACAGGAGAATCGCACAGGTTCGAAGCCAGCCTCAGCTACTTAGTGAGACTCTCAGTAACTTAGTGAGACCCTGTTTTCAAATGAAATATAAAATAGGTCTGGGAGTATAGCCCAGAGGTAGGAAGCCCCTGGGTTCTACCCCCAGTACCACCAAAAAATAAGTACTATTTTGTGCCTTTTTATATCCTGTGAAGAACTAAACCACACCACAAAACCACCACCATAAAGTAAAAAAAAAAAAAAAAAAAAAAAAAAAAAAAAATCTACCCAAAATCCCAGGAGGCTGTGCTGTACCTGCTGAGTAGGCCTTTGGGCCACTCTGGCTGAATTTCCCCATGTCATCATTTTCTTGGACAGTCCACGGCCTTACCTAACAATTATCTCTCTATTTTAGAAGAAAACTGAGTTTTGGAAAAATCTAAGTCTCAAATAGTAACAGTCTTTGTCCTGGTCACATCATTTTTGCTTTTCTCCTAATATTTCTAACTCCCTTTTGCCTTTTTCTCTCTCCCCTAAGCCCATGCACACTAAGCTTTATTTCAGAGGGGGAGCAGCCAGCAAGGTTCCTGCCACCTTAGCCCTCTGTTTCCTGGGACACAGTGTGATCTTAGTTTATCTGGGCTCTTGGGGAGAAAGCAAGAGAATGGTTACATTCATGGTGAAATACTACACACTAAAAGAAGCCACAGATAGGCAAGGTGGTACATACCTGTAATTCCAATACTTGAGAGGCTAAGACAGGAGGATGGCAGGTTTGAGGCCAGCATCAGGACATAGGCCCACAGCAACTTAGAGAGACCTTGTTTCAAAAATAAATAAATAGGGCTGGGTGTGGTGGTGCACATTGTAATCCCAGCATTTAAGAGGTGGAGACAGGATGATCTCGGTTTCTGGATAGCCTCACCTACTTAGGCCCTTTGCAACTCAGTGAAACCCTGTTTCAAAAATAAAAGAGACTTAAGACTAAAAAATAGAGCTGGGGATGTATCTCAGAGGTACAATGCCCCTGGGTTCTATCCCTGGCTATGCAAAAATAATAATAATAATAAAATAAATAATATAAAAATAAATAAATAGGTAAATAAATAGAATGAGGGTATAGCTCAGAGGTAGAATACCTTTGGGCTCAATCCCTAGTATCACCACATCTTATGTCTGCAACATGTTGATCAGTGATCATCCCTTGGAAGTATGATTTAGGATTGTCAAGCATGAGATTGCGATGGACCTCATTTTTTATTCTCTTTGCAGTTCCATTTATGGGTTCAGGTTTTAATTTCTCCATTTAGGCCAAGTGGGGTGAGAACAACAACAACAACAACAACAACAAAATAACTCAAACCAAACAAAACACCAGTTAAAAATGAACTGATTAGAGCTGGGCATGGTGGCGCACGCTTGTAATCCCATGCTTGAGAAGCGGAGACAGGAGGATTACGCAGGTTCCAAACCAGCCATGCTGCCTTAAGAAACCCTGTTTCCAAATAAAAATATAAAAAATAGGTCTGGGAGTGTAGCCCAGAGGTAGAAGGGCTTCCAGAAACCCCAGTACCACCAAAATAAATAAATAAATAAATAAATAAATAAATAAATAAATAAATAAAATGAACTGATTAGAGAATATGGAAATTATATTTGTAAAACTGTCCTTTTTAAATAAGCAAATTGAGCTTATGCATCTTTCATTTTGGGTGTGTACTTCACAGATGAGGTTTTCTAATCATAGTATGCATTGAACCAAAATGAACTGAGCTCCAACACAGCCCTACAAATGCTCATTCTTTTTTTTTTAATTTCTCTTTCTAGGAATATTAGATTTTCCCTTACCCAAGTACTCTTTTCCCTTAAAGGAATTCATCACTGATTCTTTCAATGACTGCAGACAAATGAATTTCTAGCACAGAATTTCAGTGGTAAATTGAGTATATTAATATGGCAGTGCAAGTTTTATGTGACGCTTATTAAAGATGTGTTTCAAGTACCCACTATTTTGAAAGATTTTCCAGGCCATTTCCCTATGACAGGCCCAACTAGATTTGGCAATCTTGCTAAAAATATTTGAACATGTATACTACAAGAAAAAATGTGTTTTCATTTTCTTTTGTAATGACAGAATAATGTCTTACAAAAAGTTAAGTTGCTATTAGTTGAAAATTCCTTGGTTCTTTCTTTTTCCTTTTCTTGAAAAAGTTGAAGACTGTGATGTCATCAACAGGCATTTCCCAAATAGAAGCACCATCAGCACAATTGTATGTTTGCTGTGATGAGCAGAAAATGTCTAGTAATACACCCAAATATATGCAGAAATATTTTCTGGGCTTTGAAGCAATCATTACTGGTGGGTTTCCTACCTATGGAGGACATTTAGTGTCAATCATTCTAGTTTTGTGGGACTCAGATTCTCTGTGGCTCCACAATGAACCCATTTATTGTGCTATAACATATTTATAACTTGGTTCCTTGAACCCTCTCTCTCTTTAAATTTGAGCAAATTTCTCTTTTTTCTCTTCAGCTTTCTGTAAAGATTGTTTCCAGAAATTCTAATGTTTATCATTTTTATTCTTATTATTCACTGTATTTTTTTTTTTTTTTTGGTGCTGGGAATTGAACCCAGGAGCATTTTGTCTCCACGCTACAGCTCTTTTATTATTTTTTTAAATTTTGAAACAGGGTCTATCTAGGTGGTGAGAGTCTCAGTCAGTCAGTGAGAGTAGCTTTGAACCTGTGATTTTCCTGTCATCGCGTCCCAAGTACTGGAATTACAGTTGTGCAGTGCCACTATGGGCTACACTGTAGAGATTTAAAACCATGTAGGTATGAGGTACAAACTAGCATGCAGTGAAGGGTAGAGCTTAGGTCTGAACTCAGACATTGTGTCCCTAAGTCTATAGTTCCCATCTAGAAAAAACTGAACATTTCCTTGATTACCATTAGCCCAAGTAACTTCTAATATATTGTCTTCCTACATTTTTGAAATCAATAAAGTGTTTGTTTAGTTCGTTGTGGTCATGCTTTGTCATCTGGAAGTTTCACTTAATCTAATACCAATCTGCAATGATATTTTTTTGTTCACATTATTTGCAGTTGTTTCATAGTAGCCATTAATTTTGTATACAAAAGTTATCTCATGAGATATTCAAGGTGACTCACCTTGACTCATCATTAGGAATTATGAATACCAGCAATTAGAATATATCATTTTTATATTTTGAGTAATATCATTAAGAAAAACCAATCTAGATATGATTGCTAGTTCAAATTATATAAAATTTTATAGAAATTATAAAATTTGAAATTATAAAATTTGAAAATTTGAAAATTATATGAAATTTTATATGAAGTTTTAGAGAAATTTCATCTTGTGTACTGAAATATATTTTCAATACCCATGTTGTTTTGACCATAACTAGTGAAGGTCTTGTCTTAAAGATGGTATTGACACATTGAAAAATGATAGAATTTCCTAGCATGTTAAATGATCTTGCATGATTTCTTCATTTTGATGTTGAATTTATTTAGTTTAAAATAATTTTATCGTCATCTCTCAAAAGAGAAATATGCAGAGTATAATTTCAACTATCTACCTTTGTCCCTTTTCTCTTATAAATGCAAAATTTTCCAAAAATATAAAATAAGCCGGGCGTGGTGGCGCATGCTTGTAATCCCCACACTTGGGAGGCGGAGACAGGAGGATCGCACAGGTTCGAAGCCAGCAGTTTCCACATAAAAAGTATAAAACAGGTCTGGGAATGTAGCCCAGAGGTAGAAGGGCTTCCAGGAACCCCAGTACCACCAAAATAAGTAAATAAATAAATAATAAAATGATAGCTTGTATACACATTTTTTCTATGATAAATAAAATCTCTTATGAATTTTTACTACTATTTAACAAACATTTGACCCAGTAATGGAATCCTTAATTTAATTGCCTAATTTCATTCAGAGATTTCTATTACCCAGTAGTACCAGGTGGACCCAACTCTGGTTGTTAAGCCATAGCACTATTTTCATGTCACTTATTTCTGACATGGGTGTGGGAGAGAATAAGATAGATTCCCAGGATCAACCATGCAGTTGGATGTGTGACATTTTTGCTTTTCTTTTTATATTACCTAATTTGGTTTATTTTACTCGTTTCTTCATCATTTCCATTAGGTGTATGCCAAACTTCTGTGAACATGGGGGAAGCTGTTCCCAGTCCTGGACTACCTTTTACTGTAACTGCAGTGAAACAGGCTACACTGGAGCCACCTGCCATAACTGTGAGTAGATACATGGGTGAAAAGAGTGGCTGGACATCTATGAAACTATATATATGAAAACATATATAAACACACACACACACACACACACACACACACACACACACACACACATATATATATATATATATATATATATATGTATATATAATCACTGAGAAAACTTTGAAATAATCAATATGCTTTTATTATTTTATTCTCATAGGTAAATGATTAGAGCACATGAACAGATTATATATTTGCATATATTTATGTATACATATATAAGAAAAGATTATATAATTATATATGTGTGTGTGTGTGTGTGTGTGTGTGTATGTATGTATAGTTTGGCATGATGGAACACACTTGTAATGTGTGGCTGAAAGAGGATTAACATCAGCAACTTAGTGAGACTATTTCAAAATAATAAAATAAAATAGGACTAGAGGTGTAGCACAGAGGTAGAACTCCTTTGGCTTCAATCTCTAATACACACAAAAAAAATAAAAGTAGAGGAGAGAAGAAGAGAGAACAAATATATAAGGATATATATATTTATTTGATTATATATATATTATATATATATGTTTATATATATATAAATTTTTTATTATATATGAATATATATAAACTCTGGGTTTGATTTCTAATCAATTTAATGTACCTGTGTAAAATTAATTGAAGTATTTGGTAAATTGAAAATTTTAGGTCATTAGGTCATCAAGGTACTTTCAACACAGGTAGACACTTCTTATTCCACTCAATGAATGTGTTTGAGAGGATATGGTAGGCCAAACACTGATGTGGGCAGAGAGGACACACAGATATACATTATACCCTTGTGTAGTTTGTGGACTGCTAGTAAGACACACGGGAAATGAGATGCTGATAAAGCAATGGATGTGTGTTGAGGTTGGGGCAAGAAATGGTGCTTCAGGCACAGAAAAGATGGCTGAAAAAATAGTTTCATTACTTGCTGGGCTGTGTTATGTTCCCATAACAAGCAGTGAAAACATCAGTGGTCTAAATAATCAGCTGTCATGATATGGCTATGTCACATACCCATTATCAATTGGTGGAGGCCTTTGTCTACATTGTTCTCTTCATCCCAGAGGCTCCACCATCTGTAATATTGGCTGATCAGGGAGATGGAGGTCAGGGATTCACATGTTAGCTAAGAGACCTCACTCCTCAAATTGGCAAGCATTCCCTCTATTCATGTTCCATTGCTTAGATAAAGCCTCGAGGGCACCAACTACGAGGTTTGCTCTTGGTGCTTTATTTCCATGGGATATGCACTTCTTTCCATGGGATATGAGGCTTCAAATAAAAGTCATGCCAGGCATACTGACACATACCTATGATCGCAGTAGGAGGATTACAGGTTCAGGGCCAGACTCAGCCACTTAGACCCTCAGAAATATAGCAATATGTTGATTCAAAAGAATACATAAATAAAGAAATAGCTGAGACTTTACCTCAGAGGCATTATAGCATTGGGTTCAATTCCTAGTACCAAGAACAAAACAAAACAAAAGGCCTTAAATGAACTTGCATAAAAGACATAGCAAAAAACCATTTAAGTCAAAATGACACTCATTACTAATACCAAAGGAACAAACAAAGGCATAAACATGGTAGTCTTCTGTGGAAAGACTGAATCCACAAATACTTCTACATGGCTGAAGGATGCTGATGGTGAAGTGCATGAGAAGTAGGCTACAGTATATAAAAATAAGGGGTGAGGAATAGAAAACAGTTGAAGAATTTGTGTCCTGATTACCACAATGCATTAGATCCATTGAGCGCGCACACACACACACACACACACACACACACACACACACAATGATGTACAAGATTGCTATTTAGAGAATCAAATGACAAATTCAATGACTGACTCTATAAATGAGAAAGACATATCTGAAGGTGCTGGCTGTAATTTTAGGATATTCCATGGAAAGCAATAAGTTCTAAATTGGCTTAGAAGGAGGAGAGGTGTGAGAAGGACCTTCTGGTATAATACCCAAACAAGGCCTAAGCTATTCAATGGGCCACAGTGAGACTATCACTCAGGGTTAATCTAACTGGTATTTCTTATGTTCTTGCTGTTGCTGGCTAGCCCTCAGGGATGCAGGAATGGAATGGTTGGTGCCATCTGAGCTGGAACCAGTCTCTGATTAAGAATTAACAATGTTAATTGTGCGACGTGGTGCTTGACTATAACCCTGTACTTGCAAGTACTGAGACAGAAGGATCACGGATCTGAGGTTAGCCTCACCAACTTAGCAAGACCCTCAGCAAATTAGGGACACACGATTTAAAAATAAAAAATAAAATAGGGCGTGGATGTAGGTCAGAGATAGAATGCCCCTGAGTTCAATCTTTGGTCTACAAAATAAAAAAAATGCACAATGTTTGCAGTCATTTCATGGCCTCTGTTATGCTTTGAAATGCAACCTTTGCCAATGATTCCCACAGATAAAATAAGATCTCTTCCTTATCAGGGATGATGGTGGTATTTCTGTCAGTCAGTTGCCTAAGAAAATGAGTGATGTTGTCTGCTATGTGATATAATATTTCATTTATATGTATAATATTCAAAACCAGCCCGGCATAGTGGCATACACTTGTAATTCTAGCATTAAGGAGGTGTAGACTGGAGGATTGCGGTTTGTGGACAACCTTAGCTACTTAGTGAGGCCCTTCTCAACTCAATGAGACTCTGTTTTAAAAAAATCAAAAGACTGAGAAAAGAGATCCAGGGCTGTAACTTGGAGGTAGATGCCTCTGGGTTCCATTCTCACTACTTAAAAAGAATTCAGAACCATGAGCAAGATTGGATTCAAATGTTACCTTGCTATTACCGTTGAATAGCAGATATTTTTATCTCTTCCAAGCTCTTTCTTTTATTTTTTTTCAAAGATCCCATGAGGAAAAAAACACATGAACCTTTGTGGGTCCATAAAATGATCAAATTACATGTTTTATTTTTAAAGATTTATAATAAATACCAATCTGTAATATTATCTTCAAATAGCCTAAAGTAGCATGGATTCATAGAGAACATGGCAGGACATGTGCAGGGCTCTCCAGGTTGTATGTCAAAACTTCTGAGAAACTCAGAGGAGAGGCAAATGATCATTGGTCTAATAGTGAGGCACAAGAACCTTGAGGAAGATTTTAGGCAAATCCCATTATAGCATTTCCATGAATCTGAAAGCTTTTTTCTGTTCACTTTTTCCAAAAATAATTTAGAAATGTTTTGAGGAGTTCATCTTTATGATGCTATTTCCCTTTAATTTGTTCCTTCCATCAGGCTAAAAATAGAAGATTTCTAGGCTTAATTTTTTTAAGTGTGAAGTTGAAAATCAATGGAGATGAGGTGCTGATTTTTAAAGGAACATTGTCAAGGCTGCTAAGCAGAAGACTGAACAAAGGGAGCCTTAAAAATACCATTTTTAACACCTCCCTGTTCCCCTTTCTGTGAAATTGTTCTGTTCCCACACTGTAGGCTAAAACTCCATCTCCCATTCTGGGCAAGAAGCTAGCACAAATCAGAGGCACCTGGGCATCTGTGATGTTCACAGGCATACCTTGAACGTGTACAATTAGGAAGCTGACTTCTTCTAACCAATCTTTTTCTCTCTGCAATTTGTTTGAAGACCATTGTTTTGAGTTACTTCGTAAAAGAAGTGAATCAATGAAAACTCCCATGCCTTCAATAATCACATACCCAACACAGAAGCAATGAGAGGTCACTTTAGCATGTGCCTCAGTCTAGAATATGGCACACATACCTTCCATAAACCAAAGCCAACTGACCTACAGTCTAGCTCTTGTGGACATGTCAGAAGGTGAGTCCCCACATCTCCATATATGGCAGTTGGATGGTAAAAGTAGGGATCTCTTCTTTCCATCTCAGTTTTCTTTACCCCTTACCAGATAACAAGTAAAGAACTTGGACATTAAAGTTAGATATCTTTTTATACTCTTACCATTCAAAGCCACCTTTTTCAAGGAGATAAGTGTTTGTAAAAATCCTATTTAATTCGTGGAAGCTATTTCACAAAATAATCTATCACTTTTCCCATAAAGTGCCACTGAGCATAATTATGTAATTTCTGTAAGTCTCCAGTGTTAGGATTTATCATTTTCTCCAAAGGGATAACTAAAAATAAGTTATATTTGTAATCTAGGCCCAGCTCTGACTCCCACTCAATGCTCAGCACCTTCAGGTCAACAGAGATAGATATGATAGCCATTGATTTTATATATTGTGTCATTTTAGGAGATTGTCGAAGCCAAACTTCTAACTATTCAGAGTTGATCTTGGTCATGGTATATCATTTTCATTAGGTTAAAAATACAAATCAAGATTTAAATGAACAAATTTCAATTGTTGACACTTGTTGCATGAATAAACAGATCTAATTGCAACAAAGAAAAACAAAATGAGATAGGTAATATTATTATCTCAATTTTACAGATGAGTATCTTTAGGCCCAAAATAGATACAGAATTTCCTCATGGTTATACATCTTGTAGATGGTTGAGCTGGAATCCGGCCCCTGATGGAAGATGCTTCAGACCTACATCTTATTTCTTCTTTCAAACAAATAAGAAATTTGTAAACCTCTGTAGGTGAACTTGCTAAAATACAGCATAATGTTTAAGATACAGTAGAATATTGTGATACAATAATTGAAATGTAGTTCTAGAAGACTCAGACACAAGGGAGAGTTTTTATGTTCTGAAATAATCATAAGATGGTGCTGTACGCTTGTAATCCCAGCATTCAAAAAGCTGAGACAGGAGGATCACAGTTCATGGCCAGCCTCGGCTACTTAGTGAGGCCCTTTGCAAGTCAATGCGACACTGTTTTAAATAAATAATAAAAATAAATAGGGCTGGAGGTGTAACCCTGAGGTAGAATGCCCCTGGGTTCCAGCCCCAGTATTGCAAAAATAAATAAATAAATACATACATACATACATACATACATACATACATACATACATATATGAAAACATTCTAGAAGGAAGTGGGATGAAGAATACTTGAAAAAGCTGACTCTAGAGTGGATATGAAAAAAATAAAGATAATTAGAGGCAAGGAGAATGGTGAGAGTGAAGCATCATAGTCAGAATAGATTTTCAGTATTTGAGAAAAATGCGGGTATTTGCCTGTGTCCGGGATAGGAGAAAGTAGCAGTTCTGTTCATTCATTGCCCAATATATAATAGGGTACCTGCAAAGCATTTTCCTTCAGAGAAAAGTAGAGCTTACTCCCATCACAAACAAAGCTTTTCTTATTCTACTGCAATATTCATTGATACTATTTTAATATTTAAATAGAGAAAAGAGAGAGACTGTGTTGTTTTCAAACTCATATTATTTAACCAACACTATGAAGAGCATCTTTGTACTTTGTATATGTGAACGCTGCAAGTTCTATTGTTCACACAAACTAACCTCAGAAATGACATTATTGAGTCAAAGGTCATGAGTAACTCCAAGACTTTTCTTTTGTATTTCTAACTTTCCTAAAGTCTTAATACAATTTACAATCGAATCATTACTTTCTAAGATCCTGGTTCACCTTCTCTGCCAGAATTATTTACTCTAATTTTTAAAACTATTTAACATGTCATTTTACAAAACATTATTGAAATAGAAATCATCATTGCTCTCCATGCTGAGTTCTGAATAGATTGTTTTTTATTTTTATTTTTTATTGGTATACAACATAATGTGTATCAATTGACAATGAAATATATTCACACAGTACTTGGTGCCCTCTTCCACTCCAGTTTTTCCTTTCTCTCCCTCCCAACAATGAATGTCCAGGTTAACCATGCTACATCCATATTTTTACACATAGTGAAATGTAGCCCTCCATTAATCAACTTCAGCCTTCTTCTCCCCTGACCCTTCCTTTCTAGCTTTGCTGAGGTTTACCCTCCACTATCTGGAGTACCTCTGGTACCCCTAGTACTCCTTAATTTGGGCATATTAGAGAAAATATATGTCCCTTCTTTTTCTGTGCTTGACTGTTCTCACATAATATAATTTTCTCCAGGTCTTTTCATCTTCTTGTGATTGACATGATTTTGTTTTTCTGTATTGCTGAGTAGAATTTCATTGTGTTCATTTCCCATAATTTTGTAATCCATTCATCTGTTGACGGACACCTAGGTTAGTTCTATATTTTGGCTATTACAAATTCTGCTGATATGAACATGGGTATGAATGTTACTGTAGTTCTCTGATTTCATCCCCTTTGGAAAGATACCCAGGAATAGTATAGCCAGATCATATGGTAGATCCATTCCCAGTTTTCCAAGGAATCTCCAAACTGATCTATTGTTGGCATGACTTGTACAGTTATGCTACTGTTGCCACAGATTTCTTTTTATAATTCAACAAGTATCTTTTGATACTGCATGCAGCATCAGTAACTATGCATTGAGTGATTACTCTCATACTGAATGATGAGCTCAGTGATGAGAACACTTGATTATCTTCCCCATACCTACTATTGAGTGATATTGTCCTTGACCTTCCTAATGCCTATATCTCATGACATTCACAAGTACCTTGTTTGGGGTCTCTTCACTATTTCTCAGTCTTGCTAATCCCTCTTCACAGCAGCTCTCTGATAATAAAACTATGCCCTTTAGCTTATTTTTTCAGCTTACAAGATGATGTCAACTTTTTACCTCTACCAAATTTTATATGCTTCTCTCTTTGGGCAGTCAATAGCCAGGTATTGATTGAAAGCATATCAAGTTGTCTGGCAATCAGACTCTACAGTAGTCATCACAGAACCATAATACTTTGCTAGCTTAGCTATATGTAAATGCTGCTGTGACTTCAAGGCAATTAATTGGTTAGAAGGAAAGTTTGGAAAAAAGAGAGATTCTATTTATACAGATTTATTTTTAATAGCATTGCTCATATAATAACAGTATACTATGAGTTTCCATATATCAATATTTAAATAAAATTATTTTCTTATTTTTTACTTATTTACTAGAGGGTACTTGGTATTAAACTGAGGGCAATTCTACCTCTAAGTTACACCTCCAGCCCTATTTTATTTTACTTTATTTTATTTTATATAAAAGTATTGCTAAGTCATTGAGAGTCTTGGTAAGTTGCTGAGGTGCCTGAAATCTACAATCCTCTTATTTCAACCTCCCAAATACAGGTATTACATGTGTGTGTGTGCCATCACACCAGGCTCAACTGGTGCTTTATTTTTTATTTTTTAAAAAATTTTATTGGTGCATTGTATTCATACATTTTAATGGGATGCAAGATGGTGGAGACATACATGCATACATCACCCAATTATCCCTAACCAGGTTCCCACCCCATTATTTCCCCCTACCTGTTTTTCATGTTTGGATTAGTGATTGACATTGATATGTTTGTTAAAGTACATCATGTGCATTAAAGAATTTCCCTCTTCCCCCCTCACATCCCCTCAGTTATTTTGTCTTATTTGCCCATCTATAGAATATCCTTCTTCTTCTAGAATTCCTCTTCCATGACCCATTTTCTCCCTAGCTTTTGCATATTAGGGAGAGCATCAGATTTCTTATTTTTGTGACTCTGACTAATCTCACTTAGCATAATTTCCTCCAGTTCCATCTATTTTTTTTGTAAATTATATAATTGTGTTTTTCTTTATGGCTGAGTAAAATTCATTTGTGTGCATATTCTGTAGTTTTGTAATCCATTTATCTGTTGATAGACATCTTGGCTGGTTCCATAGTTTGGCAATGAAAAATTGTGCAGCTATGAACACAGATACACATGCATTAATTTGGTAGTTTGGTTTTCTTACTCTTGGGTAGATACCCAAAAATGGTATTGCTGGATCATATGGTAGGCTTGTTCCCATTCATCTGAGAATCCTCCAAAATGTTTTCTGAAGTGTTTGCACTAATTTGCAATCCCACCAACAATGTTTTAGAGTTTCCACTTCTCCACATCCTCTCCAAAATTTGTTGTTGGTTGTGTAGTGAATGATTGTCATTCTAGTTGGAGTTAGGTGAAATCTCAGGGTAGTTTTGATGTGCATCTTTCTGATTGCTAATGATGTTGAGCTTTGTCCTCCTTGGTTAAGTTTATTACTTAGTGTTTCTTTTTTTTTTTTTTTTTTGAGAAATCATGAATGGAAGCATTTTCTAGATTCCCCCCCCCCAGTGGATTTATGGTTGTTATACAAAAAAGCTTCCAATTTTATAAGATTGATTTTGTATTCAGGCACTTTCCTAAATTTGTTAATCAGTTCTATAAACCATTTGGTTGATTTTGTTGGGTCTTATAAGTATAGTATCATTTCATCTGCAAATAGTGAAAGTTTTAGTTTTTTTTCCTATTTGTATTCCTTTGATTTCTTTGATTCTTTGATTCCTTTTATTCCTTTTCTTGCTTTATTGCTTTGGCTAGATTTCCAAGTACTATATTGAAAATAATTCGTGATAATAGACATCCTTGTTTTTTTTTTCTTCTGTTTTTACGGAAACTTCTCACAGTTTTATCCTATTTAATATGGTGTTGGATGTGAGCCTATTGTAGATTGCCTTCATGATGTTGGGATATGTTCCTTCTATTCTGATTCTCTGCAGTGCTTTCAGCATAAATAGATATTGTATTTTGTCAAATGATTTTTCAGCTTCTACTGAAATGATCATGTGACTTTTGTCTTTGTTTCTGTTTATGTGATATATAACATTGATTTTTCAATGTTGAATCAGCCTTGCATCCCTGGACTGAAACCTACTTGGTCATGGTGTATGATTTTCTTGATGTAGTTTTATATGCATGTTGCTAGTGTTTTGTTTAGTAATTTTGCATCCAAGTTCATCAAAGATATAGGCCTGTAGTTTTCCTTCTTTGTACTGTCTTTATTTGGTTTTGGTATTATTGTGATGTAGGCTTCATTGAATGTATTTTGGAAAGTCCCATTTCTATTTCATGAAATATATTGAGGATTATTGTGATTAGATCATTTATAAAGCTTTTATAAAATTCACTCAGGAAACCATCTAGTCCTGCACTTTTATTGGATGGTAGGCTCTATTGCTATTTCAGTCTCTTTGATTGTTATTGGTTGACTTAAATTGTCTATATCTTCATGACTCAGTTTAGGCAGGATAAATTTATCTAGATAGTTGTCAATTTCTTCCAGATTTTCCATTTTGTTGGAGTATAGTTTTGAAAAGTAGTTTCTGATAATCCTCTGGATTTCTATACTATCAGTAGTAATATCTCCTTTTTAATCTCTTATCTTCATAATTTGGGTTGATTTTCTTATTTTTGGTTAGGTTGGCTAGTAGTTTATCTGTATTGTTAATTTTTTTTGAGAAACCAGCTTTTGGTTTTGTTGATTTTCTGATTTTTTTTATTCTTTACTTCATTGATTTCTGCTCTGATTTAAATTTTTTTTTCTCCTATTGGCTATTGGGTTAAATTTTTCCTGTTTTTCAATGGCTTTGAGATATGTCATTTATTTGGTGATTTTCTGTTCTTATGTGACCACTCAGCACTATGAATTTTCCTTTTAATATTGCCTTTAATGTGTCACAGAGGTTTTAATATGTTGTATCTCTATTTTTGTTTTTAGAAATTTCTTAATTTCACCCTTACTTGTTCTATGACCCATTTTTCATTCAGCAGTGTAGTGCTCAGTCTCCACAATTTTATGTGGTTTCTCTGGGTCTTCTTATAGTTGATTTCTAGTTTCATTCCATATGTTGTGAAAAGACACAGAGAAGTGTCACTTTATTTTTTTTTTAATTTGATAGTGCTCACTTTGTGGTTCAGAATGTGATTTGTTTTGGAGAAGGTTCCATGAGCAGCTGAAAAATATGTGAACTCTGCTGTAGTTGGGTGAAATATGCTACATATATCCAATTGGTTGATGGTGTTTTTTTAGGTCTGAGGCATCTTTTTTTTTTTTTTTTTTTTTTTTTAGTATTTTCTGTAGGGCTTGTTTGGAAGACAGAAATTCCTTCAAATTCTGTTTGTCATGGAAGGTTTTAATTTCTCTGCCTAATTTAAGAGATAGTTTTACTGGGTAGAAAAATTTTAGCTATAATTTTTGGCTAAAATTTCTTTCAGAGTCTGGAATATGGTATTCCAAGCCCTTCTGGCTTTCATGACTGGTTTAGGAAGTCTGGAATGATTTTATTTGCTTTGCCTCTAAATGTCACTTGGTGTTTTGTTTTTGTTGCCTTTAAGATTCTCTCCTTGGCTTCTACATTGGTCAGTTTGTGTATAATGTGATGTGGGGAACCTTTTCTCTGATCTTTTCTATAGTAGTTTCTATTAGTTTCCTGTATCTTTTTATGAATATCTTGTTCTATGTTTGGAAAATTTTTCTGATATTACTTCTTTGAAAAGATTGTTGATCCCTTTAATTTCTTCTATTCCCTCTTCTATGGCAATTATTCTTAGGTTAGCTCTTTTAAAATGGGCCTGTCTTTCTTCAATGTCCAATTCATGTTGTCAAATAGTTTTTTCTAAGTTTTATACTATGCATTCATTTTTGTATTATTTATCTTCTAGAAGCAAGATTATGTTCTCCATGTGGTCTAATTGAGTACTTTTAGTTTGAATTGATGTCTTCACTTCAATGATTGCATCCTTTATTTCCTTCATATACTTTCTAAATTTTTTTTAGAAGTACTATATTATTTCTACAGTTGCATTCCTGACTTGACCTTCTAGAAATCTGTGTCGTCAGGTTCTGTTGGTGTGGTGTTGTGGGAGCTCATTGATTCCTTTGATATTCTTTCTTCTCATGATTTCAGAAGTTTGTTTCTGTTGCTTTTTGTAGATTTCTCTTATTCTCTGTCATTTGGTATATCCAAGGGAAGTTGTGTTGTATTCAAAAGTGAAGGTGAAGTGAGGAGGAAAATGAAGTCACTAATGCAGGAATAGAATAAAGCCACAGATAGGATCAAAGAAAATAAGAAAATGGGTTTGGTAAGTTAGTATATAGTAGAAATTAGAATAAAAAATATATAGTGGTATTCTAATAATAAATGTAGAGTTGTATTATAGTTATATGAATTGGATTTAATACAAGACAGAAGAGAGGAAATAAGAAAAAAATAAGAAAAACAATGGAGAGAAGATATTAGGTATGTATAAGAAAAGAACCTTAGGAGATGGTTGGGGAGAGGTTAAAGAAACAGGCATACACACACACACACACACACACACACACACACACAAAGAACAAAAAACCAAAACAACACCAACAACATATTAATGCAACTCTACAAATATATAAATATTCAGCAGACTGTACCACTGCAGTCTCTCTCTGTGCAGACACTGATTGCTACTGGCACCTTTCCTACTAAAAGCTTGGTTCTTTAAGTCTTTTTCAGTCTATAAATATGGCTGGTATCAATGAGGCTGGATCTAGTTTTAAGCACAGGTCACCTTCCATGCTTCCCACAGATGTGGAGTCTCAGTCTCTTCCTGCCTCCATATCTAGTGGATGCCTCTGAGACCAAACTCAATGTAAGAGTTTCTGTTCACCACAGTTAGGGGTGGTCTGGTTTGACTTATCCTTATTTACCAAAATTGTGTCATCTGTAGTGTTCCTAGAGATCCTACTAGTTGAGTCTAGAGTTAACCATAAATCACCCCACACAATTTCCTTTGATGCAGAGGCTGAGTCTGTCTGAGTCTCTGTTATGTCCAACAGCAGATTTATGCCAACCTTCTTTGGGTTAAACCACAAAGTCTTAAACCCAGGGAGTTTATTGAAGCTGTGCTAGTCCCTGGGGATGCCACACTCTATGTTCTCCTGTGGGGAAAGTGGCTTTACTTAAGGTGGTCTGGATCTCTGGCAGGCATGGTAAGCTTGGCCACCACTGCTATAAGTTGTAGACTCCCTCCTCACCTTTATCATGTTGAACCACAAAGTCTCAAACCCAGGGTATTTATGGGGCAGCGTGAGTCCCTGTGGAGCACCACACTGGGAGTTCTCCCACAGAAACCACAGATTCATTTAAGGTTTTTTTGTGTGCCAGTCTGGATCTCTGGAGTACATGGTGAGCTTGGCTGCCACTGCTGCAAGTTGTAGCCAGGGTTTGCGCAGGATGAATAGATGACACACAATTCAGATGATCTGCAGATGTCCACTTCAGGTCCCTGGTTGCCCTCCTGTTCTTCCCTGGGGTTGGGTGCAGAGAGGCAATATTGCTCCTGTGTGGTACCTGCAGCCACCAAGGCAGGTGGGTTTTTCCTCCGGTGTTCTGGATACCTGGAGGGTCCAGCGAGCTCTGCCCGCCACTGCTGGAAGCTGCAGCCAGTGCTTGCACAGAAAGAACTGATGGCCCACAACTCCGATAATCTGAAGCTGCTCACCTAGGCTGCTTTCCTGTTTGTCCTTGGAATTGGGTGCAGTGAGGCAAGATGGTGCCACTGTGCCCACCACAGTAAGGCAGGTGGGTTTCTCTGATGCTCTCTAGTCTGTCTTCTAACCTTCCTTTTCCTCCAGGTTTGTACCTATCATGTTATTCCTCTACTGTTAGTATTTTCTGCCTTTGTAGAATGCTGTTTCCAAGGCAATGGAGATCAGGTGTCAGAAGGACTAGTATGTGCTGCTTCTCTCGGTCACCATCTTCCTGGAAGCTCAATTAGTGCCTTAAATATAGTAGTTCTACTTTACATTAAGGGTGCGCACCCAGTGTATGCCTAAAACTATGGATAATATAGAACTTTATAAGTAAGAATTTTTTCCTATATATTCATACCCATGATAAAGTATAATATATAACTGAGTCATAATAAAAGGTTGACAACAATAAAAATAAAATATTTATAAAGTGTACTCTAATAAAAGTTATTTAAACTTCATGGATTGTTTATTTATTTTTTTTGTTTGTCTTTGTGATTCTGAGGAATGAACCTAAGGGCATTCTACCTTTCAGCTCTACCTCAAACTCTCCTTGCCCTTTTTTTATTGATCTTGAAAGAGAGTTTCACTAGATTTCTGAAGGTTTCCTCCCTAAGTTGCAGAGGCTGGCCTCAAACTTGTCATTTCCCTGTCATAGTCTCCCAAGTACTGAGATGATAGGCATATGCCGCCATGCCTGGCTGAATTCTTTCCTTTTGTGTGTGTGTGTGTGTGTGTGTGTGTGTGTGTGTGTGTGTGTACTGGAGACTAAACCCAGGATGTTTTACTTTTGAGTTATACCCCTTTTAAAAATTTTTAAGCAGATCCTCACTAAGTTGCTGAGGCTGGTCTCAAACTTGTGATCATTCTGTGTCACCACCCCCCCCCCAAGTATTGGGATTAAATGCATGTGCCACCATGCCCAGATTAAAATTTTCCATTTGGTATTTTTGGCCGGCAATTGACTGAGAGTAACTGAAACCTTTGAGAGATAAAAAACAAAAACAGGGAAAAATCACTGTGTGTCCCCTCACATAGCAAGGCCCTCTCACCTTCATAAATATGCAAAGTTGGATCGTGGAAGTCTGCTCAGACCTGCTTTAAACCAACCCTTCTTTGTTCTTTCAGTACCTGTTCACACAGCAATTATCCCAACATAGCAGACAATCAATAAATGTAGACTTATTTTATAATCCAAATGCTTTAAGCCACAGAACTGGTGGAAGTGGAATTTACACTCAGCTCTAAATGGTTTGAAAAACTTCCTTTTCACATTATAAGAAAGAGTGGTCTTAAATATTTGATGGGATGCAGCAGTTTAAAAACAAAATTCTTGCGCCAGCGCATAGTGGTCCATGCTTATAATCCCAGCATTTGGGAAGCTGAGACCTGAGGATCACAGTTTGTGGACAGCCTCAGCTACTTAGTGAGGCCCTTTGCAACCCAGTTTCAAAATGGAGAATAAAAAAAATAGGGCAGGGGGTGTAGCTTGGAGGTCGAATGCCCCTGGGTTCCATCCCCAGACTGGCAAAAAGGAAAGAAAAAGAGAAAGAAAGAAAGAAAGAAAGAAAGAAAGAAAGAAAGAAAGAAAGAAAGAAAGAAAGAAAGAAAGAAAGAAAGAAAGAAAGAGGGAGAGAGAGAGAGAGAGAGAGAGAGAAAGAAAGAAAGAAAGAAAGAAAGAAAGAAAGAAAGAAAGAGTAAGGAAGGAAGCAAGGAAGGAAGGAAGGAAGGAAATAAAAAATTCTTGCCAAGACTTATTTTTGGAAAGGGAGAGGAAAGGTATTTGATCCACTTTCTTCTTTTGAATACATGTCATATTTTTATTAGTTTTATTTTTGTAAGGGAGGCTGAACCCAAAGGCATTCTACCTCTAGGCTACTACACCCCTAGCCCTGTTTTTATTTTATTTTTTAATTTTGAAATAGAGTCTTGCTAATTTCCTGAGGGTTTTCCTAAATTGCTGGCCTGGAACCTGTGATCCTCCTGTTTCAGCTTCCACATGAGAACTGTAGGCAGGTGTCACCATGTCCAGCTACATCTCAATCATTGAAGAACTTCCCATAGTCATCTTCTAAATATTACTTTTTTAAAGTTATTCTTTCCTTCTTTCTCTTTTCCTTGCCTACCATCTTCCTATAACCTTTTGTTAATTGTCAAAGTGTAAGAAATGTAATCACAAATTATGTTGGCTTTATTTCAAACCTCTAGAAGAAATAAAAGATTTCAAAATATAAGTGAGGATAATTCACTGAAAAGAATTTAATGGTGTATGCTGAGAACCATTGATACATACTTTGAACAATGAGAAAGAACAATGGAAATGCACTTCTAATGTATTTCCATCAATAAAGGACTGATTGCCAGGGAAATACAAAGCTCTGGTTTGGCCCATGAGTAATGTGGAATATACGTAAAAAATTAATTCATTTTATAAGTTGCATCTGTACCTCTGCTTCAGATCTGGACAGATCCAGGTTGTGAATTGCATTTTAGTATTAGACAAGTTACTTAACTTATTTTAGCTTCTGTTGCTTATAACTAAAATAATAATTCTTCTTTTATACTGTTATTATGTGGATTAGAAATAAGACTAGGAAACAACCAACACAATATTTAGAACTTGGCATTTCCATGTTAAATTATGTCAATTATATATCTTGAGCTATTTTTATGAATGTTTATGGATTTTTTTTATTAATGAGACAGCTGATGATTTACCATCCTATGCTACAAAGTCTTAATGCTATAGAGACACTTTTCCTCTGAAGATCTCCAGAGATGAGACTTTGCCATAGGCGCTGCCCTGCTAAAGATCTGAGAGACATAATTTCACTTTAGGACTCGAGGCTGCAACACACAAGGTGAAGCTCAAGCCTCCTCTGCCATAAACATATTTAAGGAAATCACTTACTTGAGAGAAACTCTTGATTCTTATAAATAAATGAAGAACATATTGTATATGGATTGCACATTGTAACTAAGAACTATTATTCTCACTTGCTCTTGTAACATGACACAGAACCATCTCCTTACTCACCATGATGTGCTATAACCACACTATACAGTTTCTATTTACTAACCATTTTCTAATGTTCTAGCCCAGAATAAAATTTGCATAAATCATATTGCCATCTCTTGTCTGGGGCTTAAAAAGCATTCAGTGATTATTCACTGCCATGAGTAATCTTTAAAAGTAAGACAGATGAGCTCGGTGCTGTGGTGCCTGCCTGTAATCCTAGTACTAGGGAGATTGAGACAGGAGGATCACAGGTTTGAGGCCAATTTCAGTGACTTACCAAGACCCTCAGCAACTTCAGCAACTTTGCACAATTTTGCTTTAAAATAAATAATAAAAAGAGCTTAGAGTGTGAATCAGAGGTAGAATGCCCCTGAGTTTAATCCATAGAAAAAAAAGTATAACAGATTAAATGGTCAAACTCTCATATTTTTCTTGAAGCTTTTGCCAGAGTTGAGTAATTAGGGCTTTTATTTGGAGTGGGTCAACTCAAAGAATAATATTAACAAGCAGAGAAAATTGAAGTGTGTGTGTGACTGCTCAATATAATTTATCTACTTCATTTTAAACTTTGGGTAAATTAATTGACTGAATTGCCATTGAATAAAGAAATCCCTAGTGTGCTCAGTTTCAGTTTTGTAAAAATATTGTGACTGTGTAATTCAGAGATAAAATTCAGAAAATATTTCTCCATTCATTAAAATTCTATAGCACAATGACACTGTAACCTGTGGCAACTCATTCCACCAATTTGTGTCTCCCTCATGCCATATACAAGAAAGGAATAATGGAATCCATCCCTTATTGCTATTGGGATAAGTTTATGAATCACTGGGCGTGAAATCTCTCTGACAAGTATGATCATGATCCTTCCATCTAAGTTTCTTCTTATATATTTATACCACTTTGTTCCTACTGCAACCTTGGTGAGGGACGAGGCAAGGACTCTTTTTTCTAATATATATAGAAAAGACCTGAGCCTCAGAGCAGTTTAAGCACGAGAGCCCAAGGACATTCAGTTATAAGACTGAAGTAAAACAAACATCCTGAATACTGTGACTCTTCCATGATTCTTTTACTACATCATAAAACCTGGCAAGATCTATTACTGTTAGTAAAATTCCAGAGTTTGTTTTAAAATTTAGTTTGTGCTATTTGAGTCCTTAAAGTAACTTTGATTATATTACTGTCCAGTTGCAAAACCTTTCAGCTCCTTAAGTAGGTGTTCATGATTTGGCTCCTTCTGTATGCATGCTAATGTAGTGCTATGCATCCTTGACCATCCTTGACTTCTTTTTATCATTCTCCTTTTTGGCTTTGCTGTTGTTTTTACCTGGAATATTCTTGCATCCTGATCCAGGGTGACCTCTACATGCAAGGGTGGTTGCAATAATTGACTTTTTTTTACTTTATCTGGATTTTTGAAACTAGTCAATTGTGTGTGTATATGTGTGCGTGTGTGTGTGTGTGTGTGTGTGTGTGTGTGTGTGTATTACTGGGAATAAAATCCCAAAGGGCATTCTACCTCTGAGCTACATCTCCAGACATATTATTTTTTATTTTGAACCTAGGTCTCCTTAAGTTGCTGAGGTTGACCTCAAGTCTCTGACCTTCCTGTCTCAGCTTTACAAGTCCTCAGCTTACAGGGGTGTGTTCCCATGCTTGGCTTGCAGTTTAGCTTTTCTTGTAGGTTTCCGAAATCTAGCACCAACTCTTGACTATTACTGAAGGAAAATAAATGCTGAGAGAGTGAGGTTCTAATTATCAATTTGTTGCCACTTCTTCAAATATGTTCAATGCCCCTTCCAATGAGTCAAGGGAAAAGAGAATCAATCTCACCTGGTAGGCATGGTGGCACACACCTAAAATCCTAGTACCTCAGAAACTGAGACAGGAAGATCAGATGTGCAAGGCCATCTTCAGCAATTTTTCCAGACATTGTTTTAAAATTAAAAAAATAAATAAAAAAAGGCTGTGAATGTATCTCTTTGAACCCTTGAGTTCAATCTTCAATTAAAACACAGTAAATATTATGATAACCCATACAGTCTGTTTGGCTATCTCCTTAGCCACCTTGTAGAGAAAGTTCCCATTTTTAATTTAACAAAAAGTAGATGCTTCAGTTTTTTAAATATATTTCTTTTTCATTCATTTATTTATTAAACAGTACTGGGGATTAAGTTCACTGGCATTCTACATCTTAGTTCTTCCCTTATATTCCCATATCCTCACCCCCCTTTTTTAAAGCAGAGTCTCACTAAGTTACTGAGGCTGATCTTGAGCCTGTAAACCTTTTATCTCAGTCTCCCAATGTACTGGGATTACAGAGGTGAGCCACCATGTCCTGTTCAAAGCATCTTTCTTAAAGATCTCACATCAAGTCCACATTAACTCTCAGACTGGTCCTTAAATCATTTTTATCTTTCTCTGCCTGCACTGGACAATTCTAAAACGCCTACATAAATAGAACATTTGGATAAGTAAATACATGTAGAAATATAAAAAGGAAATGAAAGCCCCCATTGTCATAGCATGAAATGCAGCTGAGCTTATTAGCTTGTTGACAGAGGGGTTTTCAAAGGCAGTTTTCAGCTGTACATATTTCCTGCTGACAGCTAATGTGAAGGTGGAGACCCTGGAATCATTCCCTTGCTCTGTTTTCCCTGATGCCACTGTCACCATGGCTGGAATAGGAAGGCAGTGTTCTGTCTGTTATCATTTGGTTTCATCACTGAATGTTGGCAAAATAGGTTCTTAGTGGAACAGCTGTCCTTCTACACACACAGACAGGCAAGGGATGGCCTTGAGGAGCTCACATCCCATCAGAGGAAGGATCTATTCCATGGCTTTAACTTCATGGATGTCTCTGTTTAGCAACATTTCAAGTGCATGCAGAAAAAATAGAAAAAATACATCCATTCTGTTGCTTTTTCTTTGTGTGTGTGTGTGTGTGTGAGGATGTAGTGTGAGAAGTGAACTTTTTTTGAAAAACAGGATACCTTGGGTTCACTTGCAGTCTCCATCATTATCTAATTGAGTGATCAGGAAAATTATTCAACTCTGAACCTTGATTTTCTAATCTATAAATATGGGGATAGCATCACCTGTGTCTCAGGATTTGGGGGGCAATTAAAAATTGGTCACATGCAGAGCACTGGATCTGCTTTCTATATGGGAAGCATTCAATTGAGTTTATTTACATTGGTGTGTGTGTGTGTGTGTGTGTGTGTGTGTGTGTGTGTGTGTGTATCTATGTTTGGTACTGGGGATTTAACCCAGGGGCATCCTACTTCTAAGCAACATTTGTAGGCCTATGTTAATTTTTTATTTTGAAATAGTATCTTGCTAAGTTGTTGAGGCTGACCTTATACATATTATCCTCCTGACTCATTTTCCAAAGTATTGGGATTAAAGGCATGCATCACAGTGAAGAGTTTACATTGCTTCATGAGTCCAGCACACATCTACAGTTTCTGTTCTTCTATGTATAAATTTTGGATTAGTACCAAATAGTCATTTGTACATTAAGAAGAAACCTCTGAGTATGTGTTTTCTTGCATTCTTCTCTAAGCAGATGCCCTAAAAAAAAGTTAACCAAAACCTCCTGCTATTGCTGATCGTCTTAGATAGTTAGAAAATGTGTTTCTTTTAATGAAATCTACTTTCTAGCTTTTGAGAGTCAGCTATTTGGGTACCTTATAATTCTTGTATGGAGACGCTGTCATTTAAACCCTGCTTACAGAGTTTTAAGGAATCCTCCCAAGAAAAGGACTTAACCTCCATTACCATCACATCTCAGACTCTGATATAAAGTATGATCTTAATGGCTCTATAGTTCCTAAAGTTGCTTAACTCAGAAGATACTTAGTATGTATTTAGAAGAGTGAAAAGTTTCTGTTACTTTGTTACTTAGCATATAGCATATTTGCTATAATCACATTAAATGTTTAAAATTGGTCCCCAAATCAGTGAACACATTTGATTCTATACATTATTTTATCTGCTGTTGTGTTGAGCTTCTTATTTTTATTCAGTACTAATTCTTGCAATCTTTCTTTTTAACTTATTGACAATGTCACATATTTATACCAGGCATGTATAAATATATATGAACTCTGTAGACCAAGCATGGTGTGTGACATTTAAGCAACTGAATATCTGATTCATGAACTCAAGGACTTCAAAATTAGAATAAGTGTGTGGAGTAAAAGTGCTCTAATATAGGCTACAGAAATAATATAAAATTTTATTTATAGCCAAAGGCTAACTTGAAAATTAGAAACAGTAAAAACATAGACACCAAATACAAAGAAAGTGAGGAGACAGGATGGAAGAGGATGCAGAGATGAAGTAGGGATAGAAATAGCGGTAGAACAAGGAAGAAAAATCCACAAGAACATTCTCGACAAAAGTAATTTCAAGGCTAAAAGAATGGTTAAAAGAAAGTAACACAGTCAAATAGCCTAAGAGAACATGAGTGAGGATCAAGAATGCAGAGGATTTGCCTAGCTTGTTGGCACACACCTTTGATTCCTATATTTAGGAGGCAAAGCCAGAAGGATCAAAGGCCAGGCCAGCTTTAGTAACTTAGCTAGATGCTCAGCAACTTAGAGTGACCCTATTTCAAAATTAAAAATAAAAGTTGTTGGTGTATTTCAGAGTTGTAGTTTTGCAGTATAGAGGATATAGTTTAGATTAAACCCATTGGGTTTAATTCCCAGTAACAAACAAACAAAAAAAAAAGATGGTACATTTTTGTGTAATGAGCAATGTCTTTTTCTTTTATATTGGTACATAAATAGATTTTTCTTAAAACTAATGGCATTTAGCTTTGTATGGTTCATGCCTGTAATCTTAATACTTTGGAGACTGAGACAAGAGGATCTCATGTCTAAGTCAGCCTAAGCAACTTAGCAAAACCCTCACAACTCAGTGAGACTCTAATTCAAATAAAAAAGAGCTGAAGGTTTACACTGGAGGTAGAATGAGTTCAACTCCCAGTATCAAAACCAACACAAAACAAAAAAGGAACACAGAAAATTAACTTGGGTTGAATTGGAGTATGTTACCAAATAGAAAATTTTTATTAGTAGACAAGAATGATGGTGACAGACAAAATTAATAGTATTCAAAGTTCAGAAAGAAACAGAGCCATTAGGAAAAATATAATAAGGAAGTATTGCAAGAAATTGGCTTATAGAGTGTAGGAGATAGTTAGGCAAGTATGAATTCCAAAGAGCAAGCCATACTGAAGGCAGGCTATTCTAATAGTAAAGGTAGGCAGCTAATCTAGCTGTTGTCCATAAGTTCAAAATTGTCTTCTTCAGAGAATACTCATCCCTGCTCTTAATGCTTTTTATATTTGGTCCCCTTCTTTCCAATTCATCTAGGATAATTGACCTTAATCAAAGGGAAAATCTATATTTCTATTCCTGACTTCTGTCTACCATTTTTTTATTTTAAAATCTTACAAAAATACATTTAGAGCAAAAATAATTGTGTGATAAAATAAATGGATATTATAGCAGAGTTGACAAATAAACTCAGCCATGCCAGTCACCCATTTGCCAACCTGGTGCCCATACTCATCTTCAGCCATGTTTAGTTATCCTTGTGCCTAGCACCCATGCTGTGGTTTAACATGATACTACCCTCTTGATTATAACTGATGTGGCTTAAGTTTATTTAGCATTTGTTTTACTGGTGTGCTTATTATTTTAATGATCACACTGGTCATGGTATAATATTGTTTTTGAACAAAATGAAAAATACTCAATATCTTATGCAATCAAAACACAGCTCATACCAGGCATGATGGGACACACTTGAGTGGACAGACTCAGCTACTGTGAGGACCTTTGCAACTCAGTGAAACTCTGTTTCAAAATAAAGAATAAAAAAATAGGGTTGGGAATGGAGCTTGGAGGTAGACTGCCACTGGGCTCCATCCCCAATACTGCAAAAAAAAAAAAAAAGTATTTTTTCCCACCACTTGCTCTAAGCTTTATTTAGTGGGAATAATTCCCCCCCTGCATTTGGATACAATCTTGAGCACATCTCAGGCTTTTCTTCTAGCTCTTAGGCAATATATATTGTTATCATTCCTATATATCTCAAAATCTAATATTAATTAAAAAATTAAAAAGTACAATGATTTGCAATAGTTTGGATCTTAAATTTCCCTAAAATGCCCTTATATTAAGGACTTGGTCACCAAGGTGGTCCTATTAGGATATGATAGAAACTTTATATTTATTTATTTATTTATTTATTTATATTTTATTTATAAGTGGAACATATTGAAAATGGTGTACATTTATTTTTTTATTTACTTTTTTTTGGTGGTACTGGGGTTCCTGGAAGCCCTTTTACCTCCGGGCTACACTGCAGACCTATTTTATATTTTTGAAACAGGGTCTCTTACGCCAGCGCGGCTGGCTTCGATCCTGCGCTATCCTCCTGTCTCCGCCTCCCAAGCGCAGGGATTACAAGCGTGTGCCACCACGCCCGGCGTGAAAATGGTGTACATTTAGATTATGCTTCATTGCTTCTACCCCATCATTTCCCTTCACTCCTCCCAATAAAGAGTGTCCAGGTTGATCATGTTATATTTATACTATCACACATATTCTTATGTAGCTCCTCCATTGAACAATCTCAGCATTCTTCCTCTCCTATCCTTCCTTTCTAGCTTTGCTAAGATTTCCCCTCCATCATCTGGAGTCCCTCTGATATTATCACTACTCCCTAGCTTGGGCATAATAGCAAAAACATATGCCCTTTCTCTTTCTGTGCTTGACTAATCTCACTTAACATAATGTTCTCCAGTTCCTTCCATCTTCTTGCAAATGCTATTATTTTATTCTTCTTTATAGCTGAATAGAATTCCCTTGTGTGCATTTCCCATAATTTTGCAATCCATTCATCTGTTGATGAAGATCTAGGTTAGTTTCATATTTTGCTATTACAAAATATGAACTATGCTGCTATGAACATGGGTATGCATATGTTAATGTAGTTCTTAGATTTCAACCCCTTTGGAAAGATATCCAGGAGTGGTATAGCCGGATCAAATGTTGGATCTATTCCCAGTTTTCTAAGGAATCTCCTCACTGGTCTTCATAGCGCCTGAACTACTTTGCACTCCCACCAACAGTGTAAAAGAGATCCTCTTTCCCCATATCCTCGCCAGCATTTGTTGTTGTTTGATTTCTTTATGCTTGCCACTCTAATTGGGGTTAGATGGAATCTCAGCATAGTTTTGATCTGCATCTCCCTGATGGCTAGTGATGGTGAACATTTTTTCATATATCTATTGGCCATTTGTATCTCTTCTTTTCTGAAGTGTCTATTCAGTACAGTTGCCCATTTATTGATTGGGTTGTTTCACTAGTGTATAGTCTTTTGTGCTCTGTATATTCTGGATATTAGCCCCCTACCAGAGTGGTGGCTGGTAAAGATCTTCTCCCATTCTGTAGGCTTCCTCGGTAAGTTCTTGATGGTTACCTTTGATGAGAAGAAACTTTTTAGTTTGATGAGATCCCGCTTATTAATTCTTGCTTTAATTCCCTGTGTTTTGGAAGTCTTATTGAGAAATTAACTGCCTGTGCCTATATATTGGAGTATTGGTCCTATGCCTTTCTCTAATAACTTCACAGCCTCTGGTCTAATTTCTAAGTCTTTGATTCATCTCTAGTTGATTCCTGTGCATGGTGAGAAGTAAGGATTCAAAGCCAACTTTCTACAAATGTATAGCCAGTTCTCCCAACACCATTTGTTGAAAAGGCTGTCTTTTCTCCAGCATATGAATTTGGCCCCTTTGTCAAAGATCAATTGACTGTAGATGTGTGGGTTTGTTTCTGTATCTTCTATTCTGTTCCACTGGTCAGTCTTCCTATTGTGCCAAAACCATGCTGTCTTTACTACTATTGCTGTATAGTATAATTTTATGATGCTTCCTGCCTGGTTCTTGCTGCTGAGGATTGCTTTGGCTATTCTGGGTCTTTTCTTTCTCCATACAAAATTTATAACTGATTTTTCCAGGTCTATGAGAAATGTTGTTGGTATTTTAATGGGAAGTGCATTGAATCTATAGAGCACTTTTGGGAGAATGGCCATTTTGATGATATTTATCTGCCTATCCATGAGCAATGGAGATCTTTCCATCTGCCAAGGTCTTCTTCATTATCCTTCTTTAATGTTTTATACTTTTCTCTATAGAAGTCGTTTACATCTTTGGTTAGGTTTATTCCTAGGTATTATATTGCTTTAGAGGTTATAGTAAATGGAATGGTTTTATTTATTTATTTTGTTGTGGATTAATTTCTGGCATAAAGAAAAGCAACTGATTTCTACGGGTTGATTTTGTATCCTACAACTTTGCTGAATTAGTTAATCAGCTCCAGAAGTCTTTTGGTTGAGTTCATTGGATCTTCTATGTAAAGAATCATATCATCTGCAAATAAGGATAGTTTTAATTCCTCTCTTCCTATTTGAATTCCTTTGATTTGCTTCTCTTGTCTTATTGCTGTGGCAAGAGTCTCAAGGAATATATTGAAAAGGAGTGGGGATAGTGGGCATCTTTGTCTTGTTCCTGATTTTAAAGGGAATTCTTTCAGTTTTTCTCCATTAAATATGATGTTGGCTTTGGGTTTATTGTATGTAGTCTGAATGATGTTGAAATATGTTCCTTCTATTTCAATTTTCTGCTGTGTTTTTAACATAAATGGACATTGGATTTTGTTGAATGCTTTTTCAGCATTTATTTATATGATCATGTGGTTTTTGTTCTTAGTTCTATTTATGTGTTGAATAACATGTTTTGATTTGTATATGTTGAACCAGCCTTGCTTTTCTAGGATGAAACCAACTTGGTCATGGTGTACAATTCTCTTGATGTGGTTTTGAATGCATATAGCTACTATTTTGTTTGGAATTTTTGCATCTATATTCATTAAGGATATTGGTCTGTAATTTTCCTCTCTTGAAATAGCTTTATTTGGTTTGGGGATTAATGTGATACTGGCCTCATAAAAGGAATTAGGAAGAATCCCATCTCTTTCAATTTCCTGGAACAAGTTGTGAAATATTGGTATTAGTTCTTTACTGATAGTTTTGTAGTATTCCGCTGGAAACCCATAAGGGTCTGTGCTTTTCTTTGATGGCAGAATTTTGATTACTGTTTCTATGTCTTTCTTTGATATTGGTTGGTTTAGGCTTGCTATGTCCTCTTGGTTCAGTTTAGGTAGGTTATATGTGCTTAGAAATCTATCGATTTCTTCCATGTTTTCCAGTTTATTGGTGTATAAATTCTCAAAATAGTTTCTGGTAATCCTTTGAATTTCCCATCTGTTTTTGGTGATGTCTCCTTTTTCATTTCTGATTATAAGAAGTTGAGTTGATTCTCTCTCTCTTTTTTTTTTTTATTAGGTTGTCCAGGGTTTTGTCAATCCTATTAATCTTCTCAAAGAACTAGCTTTTTGTTTTGTTGATTCTCTGAATTGTTCTTTTGTTCTCTAATTCATTTATTTCTGCTCTGACTTTAATAATTCCCTTCCTTCTGCTGTCTTTGGGATTATAGTGTTTCAGTCCTTCTAGGTCCTTGAGTTGTGCCATTAGATTGTTTGCTTGGTGACTTTCTGTTCTTATGTGGGCACTCAATGCTCCAAACTTTCCTCTTAACATGGCCCTCAAAGTGTCCCATAGATTTGGTAAGTTGTTACTCTATTTTCATTTAATTTCATAAATTTCTTTATTTCTCCCCTAATTTTCTATCTTCCTCACTCATCATTCAGTAGTGTATCATTCATTCTCCATGTATTTAAATCGTTTCTTTTGGGTTTCCTTTTGTTGATTTCTAATTTCATTCCATTATATCTAAAACTTTGCAGGGAATTATATTACATCTTTTGAATTTGATGGTGCTTGCTTTGTGTCCCAGAATGTGATCTATTTTGGAGAAGGTGCCATGGGCTGCTAAGGAGAATATATATTCTGATTTTCCTGGTTGAAATATTCTGTATATGTCTATTAAGTCCATTTGGTTTATAGTTTTGATTAGTTCCAAAGAGTCTTTACTCATCGTTTGCCTGAAGGTCTATCCAGTGGTATGAGAGGTGTATTGAAGTCTCCAACTATTATTGTATTTGGGTCCATTTGAGATCTGATGTCCAAGAGTGTTTGTTTTACAAATGTGGATGCACCTACATTCAGGGCATAAACATTTACTATCATTATATCTTCTTGGTTGATTGTGCCTTTTAATAAAAGGAAATGACATTCTTTGTCTCTTCTGATATGTTTTAGCTTAAAGTCTGTTTTGTTGGATATCAGTGTTGCTACTCATGCCTGTTTTTGTTACACATTGGCATGATATATCTTTTTCCATTCTTTTACTTTCAGTCTGTGAATGTCTTTTGCTATAAGCTGAGTTTCTTGCAAACAGCATATATTTGGATTATATTTTTAATCGACATTGGCAGTCTGTGTCTTTTGATTGGAGAGTTAAGTCATTTGACGTTCAGTGCTATTATTGAAATATGGTGTTTGTTTCCTGTCATTTTGTGTTCTAACTTTTGTTGGATATAGTATTATTTCTTCTTACTTTGATGCTCTGCTGGTGAACTTCATCTTTTCTCTGGTTCTGGAGTCTGCTTCTCTTTTTCTTCTTTACAGTTTATTTCTTTAAGTATTTTCTCTAGTGATGGCTTAGAATTCATGATTTTTTTTTAAGTTCCATTTATCTTGAAACACTTGTTTCTCCATCAATTTTGAATAATAGTTTTGGTTGAAAGTTGTTTTCTTCCAGGGTCTGGATCACATCATACCAGGCTCTCCTGGCATTCATGACTTGGGATGTGTAGGCTTGAGCGATTCTTATAGTTTTGCTTTATATGTCACCTGTCATTTTGTTCTCACTGCTTTTAAGATTCTTTCCTTGACATCTATGTTGGTCATTTTGATTATTATATGGTGTAGGATGTTCTTATTCGAGCTTGTCTTAGTGGTGTTCTGTATGTCTCCTGTACATGAAGATCCAAGTCTATTTCCATGTTTAAAAAAGTCTCTGAAATTATTTCTTTGAAGAGATTACTTCTATCCCTTCTTCAGTGCTATTTTTCCCATATTTGCTGGATGTGTAGGTTTTGTTGCTGTACTGCCTTCTATATGCTGTTGACTGTTTTCAGTTTTGAATGAACTGTCTTCTAACAGTGATATTCTACTTTCCATTTCATCTAATCTACCAGAATTTCTTTCTATTGCTGTCTTCATTTCATTTATTGACTCTTTCATTTCATTCCAGACCTCTTTCCGATTCTTTCTTAGTGTTTCTATTTCCTCTTTCATTTCCTGTAGACTTGTTTTAAAGCCTTTCATCATATTGTAGAGCAAGATTCTGAACTCCCCTTCTTGCATTTCTTGTAGGTCAGTATTTGTGATTTCTGTTCTCTCTTTATTATTCTTGGTTCTCATATTTTCAACATTCTGAGTCCTGTTTTTCTGATGTCTACCCATTGTTTGTAAGTATTATGTATAACCCAATCTTAGTATTAGGAATTTAGAGGTATCACCAGGTCAGCAGTGCCTTTTCCAATATTGAAGGTTGGGTGATGGGGGAGGAGCCAGGGTGATTGGTTCAGGAGTTTGGTTAGGTAGAGAATATATTTAGGTTGAGTAAGAATTTAAGTATGATAATATAATAACTTGTTGAGAATGAGAGAGAGTTAAATAGTAGGAACTCTTTTAGTTAGTAGAGTATTTAAGTATGGAGATATGAAATACTTTAAATATTAAACAAGGAAATATAGCATGGGAAAAAGTTTTGAGGGAAGAGAGTAGATAGGTTAGAGTGGGGAAGTTTGTAAGAGGGGTAGGGGGAGGTGCAAACAAAAACAAAGTATCAACACAAGATACAAAAGGTAACTATTATATAATCATAGAAAAAACTGAAACAGGAAAAAGAAAAAAGGAAAAAAGAATAAGAAAGAGGAAAAAAAGGACAAGTATAAAATAAAAAAAGAACTAGCGACTGTGTGAGACCAGAAAACAAAGCAAACTTTCAATATATATATATATATATATATATATATATATATATATATATATATATAGGCAAAAGCAACAAAGCAATAACAATAACAACCACACACAAAAAAAACCAAAATACTACTAATTTACAAATATGGGGTTGGGTCCATATAATATTTGAATGTCTGATTGCTGTGATAGCTTTTGGAGTATAATCCAATGTCTCTTGATTTGCTCTATACTCAATTGTCAGCCTCTTAAGCCACTCTCTGGGAGTTTGGATACCTTTCTTTCCTTTGACAGCTTTGGGTTATGTGTCAGGGTGTCTTGTGTCACTGTTAATAAATTCTGTACAAGTCCCCATTTCTTTGTATTTCCAGCCTATAGTCAATGCCTCTGCACTCTCCACCCTAGACACAGGCCTGTGCTTCCCTACTGCAGGGGTGAAGGATGTCCAAAGTAGTCTTGGAACGTCCCCCTGAGGCCCAGTGTAGGTATTGCGTCTTGACTTTTCCTGTGTCTCTGGAAATTCTAACAGTGCTAGCCCATGGGGTCCCAAGATGCACTCTTGGCAAAGGATTGCTGTAGGTTCCTGGGGTGCTCACAAGTACTGCCAGAATGCTGTCAGGTCCCAGGGCATAGGCTGGGTGCATGGCTATCACTGGACCCAGGCATGGGTGGGTAGAGATGTCTAGCCCCTCATTCAGGGCTCCAGCAGGGTGCACAGGTCTAGAGCAGGACCCAGGGCATGGGCTGGGCACTCTAGACTAATGCCCAGTCTATGGCTGCAGGGTGTATAGCTCCCAGTCTCAGGGTGTGGGGGACGCACACAGCTATAGCTGTCCTGGGGAGCGGGCTGGGCCCATGAGATTAGTGCCTGGGCTCAGGCAGGGTGTGTGGGCTAGGCGCACAAGGAGAGCACCAAGTCTATGGGTGCAGGTGGCACAGACAACTAGCATAGGTCCTGGGGCATGGGCAGGACTTATGAAGATAGTGCTGGGTCCTGAGGTGGGGGACAGGTACCCAGGGGTAGTGCCAGACCTGGGACACATTCTAAGGTCTGCAGCTTCTCTGGATGCACTCAGACACCTGGCTTCTTTTATCCAGGTGTCTGAAGGACTCACTATGCACTGTGGTCCTGTCTTTGGTGAGCACATAGGCTTCTGGCTTGGACACAGCTCACTGATTAAGATGTTGGAGCTCTATGTCCGTTTTCAAACTCTTGGGTTATTTTGCCATGGTGGTGTCAGTCAGGTCCAGGGATAGCAGTTTGGGCTGGCAACCCACACTGGCACTGGCAGGTGGCCCAGTTGTGTCTGCAGCAGATCTGATGGTCTAACACTTTTTTTTATTTTTTTACGTGGTTCAGGTTTTCTGGATTCCTTCTGCCGAGGTTCCTCGATCTGTTTTGGCTTCTGAGATATATTTATTTTGTTGTTTAAGACACTGCCTTCTAGGTAGTTGAACTTTATCTGCTACTGAGAAGTGCTGTGTCCCACAGTCACCATTTTGAATCCCCCCAATACAAATTTTAGAAGATGTGGTCTAGTGAAAAGTCTTTAGGTCATTGGTAGTTTTTCTTAAATATAATTGCTTTTTTTTTTCCTGTCTCATTTTGAAGTAGATTTTTCTCACTATATTTGCCTGTCATCATGTATTTTCTATCTTGTCATAGGTGTAAAAGCAGTGGTTGACCCAATTATGGACTGAGATCTCTAAAACCATGAGCTAAAATAAACACTTTCTTTTTGCAAGTTAATACTCACAGGTGTTTTGTTATAGTTGGCATAAAGTTGGCAACACATCATTAGTCCTTCAACATTGGGATTTTTCTACAAATTGGCTTCTTTTTTTTTACTCAGTACTGGGGATTAAACCCAGGGACATTCAAACTTAAAGATATATTCTCACTCCAATTTTTAAAATTATTTTAAAATTTTCATTGGTGTATTATAATAATATTTCTTAATGCTGTACAAGATGGTAGAGGCATCCATGCACACAATTTCCACCCCATTTTTTTACCCAATCCCACACCATTTTCTCCTCCTTACGTCCTTCTCATGTTTCACTTAGTGATTGACTTTGATATGTTTATGAATGTTCATCATGCACATTAGAAAATTACCCTCTTCTTTAGCCCAACCCCTCAGTTAGGTTATCTTATTTGCTCTTCTCTGGTTTCTTCTTTCTTGTCTAGAGTTTATCCTATCACCCTTTTTCTCCCTAGCTTCCACATATTAGGAAGAGAATCTGATTTTTTTTTTTATATTGTGACTGACTAATCTTACTTAGCATAATGTCCTCCAGTTCCTTTTATTTCCCTGTAAATGACATAATTTTGTTCTTTATGCCAGAGTAAAATTTTATTTTGTAAATATCTCATAGTTTTGTAATACACTTGTTTATTGATGAATATTTTGGCTGGCTTCATAGTTTGGAAATTGTGAATTGTGGACCAATGAACATAGATACACATTCATTAGTTTGATAGATTCCTTCACATTTTTGGGGGTAGGTAGCCAAAAGTGTTATTTCTGAATCATATGGTAGGTTAATTCCCATTGTTCTCTAAAATTAACATGCTGAAAAAGATGAAATATATTATTTTTAAATATATTTTAATTACTTTATTACTTTATTTATTTATTTATTTATTTATTTATTTATTTTGCGGGTCTGGGGATGGAACCCAGGAGCATTTGACCTCTGAGCTACACCCTCTGCCCTATTTTTTATCCTATATTTTGAAACAGTTTCTCACTAAGTTGCAGAAGGCCTCACTAAGTAGTAGCTGAGGCTGTCCATGAACCACGATCCTCCGGTCTCAGCCTCCTGAATGCTGGGATTACAATTGTGTGCCACCATGCTTGGCTAGTTTATTTTTTAAAACAGCTGAAATACTATGCTCACCTGATGAAACATATCCAGTATATACTCAGACATAGGGGAGTCATGAGTTGCTCAGTTTGACCACAGACTCTTGGCTGCAAACAATCTTGTTACTTCAGCCTCCCAAGTACTTGTAACTATAGACATGCACCAGCACATCCATTTAAATTTATTTTGAATAGAAAATATATTAACAGGGCTCATAAATCAATATACATAAAAAGACATGCTGTAAGAACACATATTTTATCTCTCTCCATCTAGACTTTTCTTTTGCCTATAGTAGGCAACTCATATCTGTGAGTTGAGTTTATTTAGAGGGATACAAGCAAGCATAAGTATACACACACACTCTCATTGACACTTTGCCTTTCCCATGTGACAGCTCTGAGCTCATCATTCCATCTTAGCATAAAAAAGTTTTCTCCTTCATTTTGCAGCTGCTGAAAATTTTATTGTAAAGTTGTACCATTATTAACTTCATGTGCCTTAATTGATGGACTATTAAATATTTTTTTGGATCTCATACAAATAGAACCACAATGACAAAACTTAAAAATATGTCATTTCATGCACTTGCAAGCTTAGCTGTCTGCTTCACTCCCATAGGAGAAACCACTGTGTCAAAGTTTATAAGTGACTTTTGCCTTCCCCATGCATACATCTGACCAGTTTTCACCCTAGGGTAGTGAAGGCAGAACTTCCAGACACATGAAAGTGTATTCTCCATATTATGTCTCTGTCTCTCTCTGTCTCTCTCTGTCTCTCTCTGTCTCTCTCTGTCTCTCTCTCTCTCTCTCTCTCTCTCTCTCTCTCCCTCTCTCCCTCTCTCCCTCTCTCCCTCTCTCTTCCCCCTCTGTTCTCTTTCTCATTTTTCTCATTCTCTCTCTCTCTCTCTCTCTCTCTATATATATATATATATATATATATATATATATATATATATATATTCAATTATAGCTATGCATATCTTAACAGTAAGGTTACATTTTCCAGGGTTATGGGGATTGAACTCAGGATTATTTTACCTCTGAGCTATACCCCCAACCCATTTTTTCAAACAGGATCAAGCTAAGTGGCTGAGGCTGGATTTCAATCACTGATTATCCTGTCTCAGTTTCCCAAATACTGAGATTACAGGAGTGTAACATCACCACCAGCACATGGGGATGCATTTTGATAAATGCATCATTAGGTGCTGTTATTGTGGTGAACTTGATAAAGTATACTTATATAGGAAGGTAAAGTCTGATGCATTTCTAGGTTGTGTGGTACTTCCTGTTGCTCCTATGATACATGTTTACTGTGTTGAATATTGCAGACAATTGTCACATAATAGCATTTGCATATGTAAAAATATCAGAGCATAAAAAGGCACAAAATGTACTAGGCTATAGGAATTCTTCATCCTATAATAATCTCATAGGACCACAATCTAATATATGATCTAGTGTTGACAGAAACACTGTAATACTGTGTCCAAATATATATTCCTCTGTGCATTTATGTATGTGTGTGAATATGCTCACACACATGCTTGCACAAAGTAGAATATATATGGTTTAAGAGTTCTACAAGTTATGGATCATTTTAAGGTCAGATATTTTTATAAAATAAGTGAGGAGAAGCAGGTATTTATGAATGTGAAGGATTATCTGAAGTGGGGCAAATGTGGAATAGGTCACTGGAAGCAGAGGAAATGCCTGACTCTTCACAAATTTTCACTAAAAGATCAGAAAATGTTGGCAGGGCCAATGAGAAGAATGGGCCCACAGTAGACAGACTGTCATAAAATACCTTCCCAGGATGCAGTGGGCACACAGGCTGGGCCTAACTCATACTTCATAGTAGTAGTATAAATTATCTCTTGTAGCCTTCCCACTCTTCAAAACTTTGAGAACAACACAGATCTTTATCTTTTTTCTACTAGCAAAGGTCATTTCAGTTTTCTTAATTGTAAATTAAAATTACAGTAAGGTGGGAATAAAAACAAAAGAAGAAAAAAGTGAAAGTTGAAATAATGTCTTTGTAATAGTCTTTAGTTTTCGCATTCTTTTTGCTTAAGAAAGTCCAATCCTCTAATTAGAAGATAAAGAATAAAAGTAAGTACATAGATTCCCTTATGTGATTCCTCTGCTAAGAAATCAAAGCTCTTAATTTTCAATTTCCTAGCATGACAACATAAAACAATCTCATTAAGGACTCTGCTGAATATTGGCAAAGGTTAGGCAGAGTTCATAAACAGTGACTAAGAAAGAATGTTTGAAAAGTTTGAGAAAAAATTGAATAACTTCAAATTTAAGTTTTCAGGGAGCTAAACCAGAACAGAAAGGAAATGTGAAGAGGTAATAATCAGTCAAGAGACCTCTCCAAAACCTTAAAATCCAAAGGATGTAGGGAGCTAAAATTATGCTCGGAAATTCAAGTTTGATAGAAAGGAATGTGAGGCCATACCCATTGTTATCCAAGACTGCCAGAGAAGGGAAGGTTCCCTTACATATGCACATCATGATACAAAGCAGATAAAGACTGTTTCTGCTGTGCCAGCCAAAGGTGGTAGCCACTCTGAAGCATAAATAGTCCTTAAGGAAACCAATTCTCAAGTCTAAGAAAGAGGAGCATTTTTAAGATGGGCCTTTCTTACAGACAGGGAGGAAAGGGCTTAGAATATAACTTTAAATCACTTATTAAAATAGATGGCAAAAATTCTATGTGTTCTAATCCAGAGTAAAATGCTTGAAAGATTGAGAATCTCTGTTCCCATGGGTGCACATTTGTAATGTTCTGGGAGAAGGATTCCAGGTTTGAAGCCTGCCTCTGCCTCTGCCTCAGCCTCAGCCTCAGCGAGACCCTCAGTAACTTAGCAAGACCCTGTTTCAAAATGTAAAAGGTCTGTGGTATAATTTTTAGGTAGAATACTCTTGAGCTCAATATTAAGTACAAAATAAACAAAAAGAAGAACCCTTAAAAACAACAAAAAAAATTTGCTGCATCTTGTTTTAATTTTTTTTTTTTTTTTTTTTTTGGTGGTACTGGGGTTCCTGGAAGCCCTCCTTCCGGGCTACACTCCCAGACCTATTTTATATTTTTGAAACAGGGTCTCTTACGCCAGCGCGGCTGGCTTCGAACCTGCGCGATCCTCCTGTCTCCGCCTCCCAAGCGCGGGGATTACAAGCGTGCGCCACCACGCCCGGCTTGTTTTAATTTTTATTGGTGTATTATATCCATACATCATATTGAGGCTGCTTTTTTGTTCACAAAGAAATATTTATTTATTTGAATTTACAAGGGAATTATTTAGTGATATCAGAGAAGGCAGGTCTGCTGTTAAAAAAAAGGGGGGGGGATATACCAGGAACACTGCAAGAGAGTGATGCAATATTACAGGGAGGAAGAGCAAGTGGAGCTTCTTGGCAGACACTCAGTTGAAAGAGAGCTGTTGCAATTATAGTCATCCTTCACATGAATCCTCTGACCTCCTGTGAAATCTGGCTGCTTCCTTCTTCCTGATCCCAAAGAATAGTGAATTCCATCAAAAGTTTCATGATGACATTTAGCTACACTGTTTTTATGGTTGATCTTATTTTTTGTCTTTCTTGGGTAACCACATAGAACCTCATGCATAGCTAGACCCTCTAGGTTTTTCTTAAGGTAGAAAAATCAAGTTCATCTGTATTAATTGTTCGCTGCAGTACACTTTCTATATTTGAGCATTTCTTTATCACTTCTCTTAGAGAAAACTCATTCAGAAATAAAATATAACCCAATTATGATTCAAACAAACAAAGTAAAACAAATTGGCTGTGACATTAAGAGTGGATTCTGAATTTGCCTCCCTTAAATAGAATCTATGGGATACAAATAATGACAACTTTCCAAAAAACTTGTGATGACTCCAGGATGATTAAGTTTAGAAATCTACAACAGGAGTTAATAGACTGATTGAAAGCAGTATCACCCACAAATTTTAAACTGATTCAAATGATTAGTAGTTTGGAGTTGAGAGAACTTAATGAACAGAAATCAAGTTGATGAGATTTAAACAAACCATTTGTATTATTACATGCTCTGGGCATACCTGAATAGGATTGAGAATAGAATGAATGTTCTGTTTTTACATAATCAGAACAACCCATATTATCTAGACCTTTGCCACACAGTATAGCTTTTGGGCCAATTTAAGTGGGCTGACAAATTTTATTCAACATCTTAAATGAGACCTAGTCATATGTGTATAATCAATAAAAAATGTTACAGCCAGGTATGGTGGAGCATGCTTATACTCCCAGCATTTGGGAGGCTGAGACAAACTGGAGTTCACAGACAGCCTCAGCTTTGAAGCCCTTTGCAACTTAGTGAGACCCTTTTAAATAACAAAAAAGAGGTCTGGGAATGTAGCTTGGAGGCAAAATGCCTCTGGGTTTTATCCCCAGTATCACAAAAAAGAATAAATATATAAAATAAAAAGAATAAAACATATTACAGCTCTTTTTCTGGATAAAAGTGTGAGCCAAATTTAAGCCATGTCAAGTCTACAAATAATAAGAACTATATGTGCACTGTGTTAGAACTGACATAACGGTTTTGATCATTGGACCTGTAGGTTTACAATAAAATTTGGCTTGACACCAATTCAGAAAACAACAGATCCTTGTGTATTGTTTCTATGTTGAGTGCTGATGTTGTTGACTTGACATCAGCCTAGGAGTAGGACCTAAAAAGTATTATGGAAAAGTTCTTAAACCAAATAATTGGTAATTCAGTCAGTAGCATTTGTCTTCAAAACTGCTAAAGTTAACAGCAATACATTCCTTATGAAATAAATAGAAAAAATTGTATGTCAAAGACCAATGCATTTGGAGAATATTTAAGCCAATTCATATCTTCCTCTTCTACTTTAAGGTCCATGCCAGCAGGCCCATAGATAGCAGTGGTCACCTTGCAAGCCCTTTCTTTCTTTACCTAGCATTAATTGCATTTTTAATAGATTTGCCAGAAAGTATTAATTTTGAACACATAAACATTTTCATTTGAAATAAATGCACCTTGATCCTTAATTTGCTTCAAAAATAGTGATAGCCATTCACCATCTAGGTCTAAGGGACACTTTTCATTTAATTATTTTGTTTATTTTTGTTTAAATGTGTAAATATGTATAATAAAAATGTGTATGTGTGTTATTACACATATACAAATTTGTTTTAATTTTTTGTTTATTTTTTGTTTATATGTGAAACATAATGAAAATGGTATACATTTATACTATGCTTGGTGCCCTCTCTCCCCAGCCTTTTTCCCCTTGACCCTCTCCCAAAATGAGTGCCCAGGTTAACCATGCTATATTTATACTTTTACACATATTTAGTTGTAGATCCTCCATTAATCAAACTCAGCCTTCTTCCTCTCCTTCCATTCTAGCTTTGCTGAGATTTCCCCTCCATTATCTGGAGTCCCTCTGATATCCACAATGCTCTCTAGTTTGAGCATATTAGAGAAAACATATGTTCCTACTCTTTCTGTGCTTGGCTGCTATAACTTAACATAATGTTTTCCAGTTCTTTCCATCTTCTTGTGAATGGCATAATTTTGTTCTTTATAGCTGCGTAGAATTCCATTGTGTGTATTTCCCTTAATCTTGCAATTAATTTCTCTGTTGATGGTGACCTCGATTTGTTTCATATTTTGGCTATTATGAATTGTGCTGCTATGAACATGAGTATGCATATGTTATTGTAAATCTCTGATTTCAACCCCTTTGGAAAAATACAAAGGAGTGGTAGAGCAATTTTCTAAGGAATCTCCACACTGATCTTCATAGTGGCTGAACTCGTTTAGACTCCCACCAACAGTGTAAAAGAGTTTCTCTTTCCGCACATCCTCAACTACTTTTGTTGCTACTTTTGTCAACTACTTTTGATCTTTTTATTGTTGCCACTCTGAATAGGGTTAGATGAAATCTCATCATAGTTTTGATTTGCATCTCCCTAATGGCTAATGATGTTGAACACCTTTTTATGTATCTATTGGTCATTTGTAGCTCTTCTTTTGTGAAGTGTCTATTCAGTTCAGTTCCCCATTTCTTGATTGGTTTTGCTATTGTAGAGTATTTTGAGCTCCTTGTATATTTTGTATATTATCCCTCTATCAGTGTGGTGGCTGGTAAAGATCTTCTCTCATTCTGTAGGCTTCCTCTTTAGGTTCTTGATTTTTTTTTTTTTTTTTTTTTTTTTTTTTACGAGAAATGGAACCCAGGGGCATTCAACCTCTGAGCTTCATCCTCAGCCCTATTTTTTATTCTTTATTTTGAAACAGGGTCTCACTAAGTTGCAAAGGGCCTCACTAAGTAGCTGAGGCTGGCCTCTAACCATGATCCTCTGGTCTCAGCCTCCTGAATGTTGGGATTACAGGTGTGCACCAACATGCCCGGCCTTGATGAGTTTTTTGATGAGAAGAAACTTTTTAGTTCGATGGCATCCCACTTGTTAACTCTTGCTTTAATTTCCTGAGCTGTCGAGGTCTTGTTGAGGAAGTTACTGCCTGTGCCTATAAGTTTGAGTGTTGAGCCTATGCCCTCCTCTAATAACTTCACAGTCTCTGGTCTGATATCCAAGTCTTTGATTCTTCTTTGGTTTATTTCTGTGAATGGTGAGTGTTAAGAATTTAGTTCCATCTTTCTACAAATGAATAGCCAGTTCTCCCATACCATTTATTGAAAAGGCTGTCTTTTCTCTAGCATAGCCACTTTGTCAAAGATTAATTGACTATAGGTGTGTGGATTTGTTTTTATAACTTCTATTCTGTTCCACTGGTCAGTATGCCTGTTGTGCCAATACCATGCTGTTTTTATTACTATTGCTTTATAGTATAATTTGAAGACTGGGATTGTAATGCCTCCTGCATGGTTCTTTTTTCAGTTGTTTTTATTGGTGCATTGTATTCATACATCATAATGGGATAAAAAAATTTGTGTATATATACATGCACACATTGCACAGTTATCCCCTATCCAATCCCCACCCCATTGCCTCCCCATCCTTCCTTCCCTTGCTTGGCTTAGTGGTTGACATCTATATGTTTCTTTAAGTAAATCTTGTGCTTTAGAGAGTTTCCTTCTTCCTCCCTCCCATCGCTTTAGTTATGTTGCCTTATTTGCTCTTCTATAGGAACACTTTTTTGCTAGGAATTGCTTTGGTTAGTCTGGGTCTTTTCTTTCTCCATATAAAATTCATGACTGATTTTTCTAGGTCTATGAAGAATGTTGTTGGTATTTTAATAGGAATTACATTGAATCTATAGATCACTTTTCGCAGAATGGCCATTTTCATGATATTTTTTCTGCCTATCCATGAGTAAGAGAGATCTTTCCATCTTCCATGGTCTTCTTCAACTTTTTTTTCTTTAATATTTTGTAGTTTGTGTTGTAGAGGTCTTTTACAACTTTGGTTAGGTTTATTCCTAGGTATTTTATTGGTTTTGAAGTTATAGTGAATGGAATTTTTTTTTTAATTGGGGATTCATCATTGGCATAAAGAAAAGCAACTGATTTCTTTAGATTGATTTTGTATTCTGCTACTTTGCTGAATCTTTTAATCAGCTCCAGTATTCTTTGACTTGAGTACATTGGGTCTTTTAAATAAAAGATCATGTCATCAGCAAATAAGCATAGTTTTAATTCCTCTCTTTCTATTCAAATTCATTTGATTTTCTTCTCTTGCATTATTGCTGTGGCAAGAGTCTCAAAGAATATATTGAAAAGAAGTTGTGATAGTGGACATCCTTGTCTTGTTCCTGATTTTAGAGGTAAGTTTTTTGGTTTTTCCCCATTCAATATTATGCTGGCTTTGGGTTTATTGCATATTGCCTTAATGATGTTAAAATACATTCCTTCCATTCCAATTTTCTGCAGTGTTTTTAACATAAATGGGTGTTGGATTTTGTTGAATGCTTTTTCAGCATCTATTGATATGATCATGTGGTTTTTGTTCTCAGTTCTATTTATATGAAGAATAACGTGTATTGAATTGTATATGTTGAACCAGCGTTGCTTTTCTGAGATGAAAACAACTTGGTCATTGCGTACAATTATCTTTATATGGTTTTGAATGCATATATAGGTAGTATATTGTTATGAATTTTTACATCTATGTTCATTAACAATATTGGTCTTTAATTTTCCTTTTTGAGGTGTCTTTATTTTGTTTGGGGATTAATGTGATACTGGCCTTGAAGAAGGAACTTGGGAGAATTCCATTTCTTTTAATTTCCCAGAAAAAGTTGTGAAATATTGGTATCAGTTCTTCATTGAAGGTTTTGTAGAATTCAGCTGGAAACCCATCAGGGTCTGGAGTTTTCTTTGATGGCAGAATTTTTATTACTGTTTCTATTTCTTTCTTGCTATTGGTTGGTTAAGGCTTGCTATGTCCTCTTGGTTCAGTTTAGGTAGGTTATATGTTTAGAAATCTATCGATTTCATCCATGTTTTCTAGTTTATTGGAGTATAAAATTTTAAAATAGTTTCTGATAATCGATTGATTATCCACATTGTCTGTGGTGACGTCTTCTTTTTCATTTTTGATTTTAATAATTTTATTTGATTCTTTTTTGTTTAGGTTGACCAGGTGTTTCTTAATCCTAATAATCTTTTCAAAGAAACAGTTGTTTTTGTTTTGTTGAGTCTGAATTGTTTTTTTTTTTAATATCCATTTCATTTATCTGATCTGATTTGAATAATTTCCTCCCTTCTGCTGGCTTTTGGGTTAGACTGTTGCAGTCTTTGTAGATCTTTTAGTTGTGTCATGAGGTTGTTTCCTTGGTGACTTTCTCTTCTTCTTATGTGGGCACTCAATGCTATAAACTTTTCTCTTAACACTGCCTTCAAAGTGTTCCATAGATTTTAGTAAGTTGTTTCTCTATTTTTATTTATTTCCAGAAATTTCTTTATTTCTCACCTAATTTTCAATCTTACCCATTCATCTTTCAATAGTGTGTCATTCAATATCCATGTATTTAATTGTTTATTTTGGATGTCCTGTTGTTGATTTCTATTTTCATTCCATTATAATCTGAAAAGATACAGGAAATTATATTCTATTTTTTAAAAATTTGCTGGTGCTTTGTGGCCCAGGATGTGGTCTATTTTTGTAGACTACTGAGAAGAATGTGTATTCTGTTGTTCCTGGATGAAATATTCTGTATATATCTATTAGGTCCATTTAGTTTATAGTTTTTTTTTTTTTGTTGTTGTTGTTCTGAAGAGTCTTTACTCATCTTTTGCCTTAAAGATCAATCCAGTGGTGTGAGAGGTGTGTTGAATTCTCCCAATATTATTGTATTTGGATGTATTTGAGATCTGATGTCCAGTATGGTTTGTTTTACAAATGTTGTTGCATCCATATTTTGTACATAAACATTTATTTTGGTGGATTGTTCCTTTTAATCAAACAAAGTGCTCTGCTTTGTTTCCTCTGAGATCTTTTAGCTTAAAGTCTGTCTTTTTGGATATCAGTGTTGCTACACCTGCCTGTTTTTGGTCCCCATTGGCATGATATATCGTTTTCCATCCTTTCAATTTCAATCTGTGAATGTCTTTGGCTGTAAAGTGAGTTTTTATAAACAGCATGTATTTGGATCTACATTGTCACTCTGTCTTTTGATTGGTGAGATAGGTTCTTAGACATTCAGAGTTATTATTGAAATGTGATTTATGTTTCCTGTCATTTTCTGTCCTAACTTCTTTTTGTTATAATACTATTTATTCTTTACCTAGATGCCCTGCTGATAAACTTAACTTATGCTCTGATTCTGTAAATTGATTCTTTTTTCTTCTTTATGGTTTATTTCCTTAAATATTTTATCTAGTTTTGGATTTGAATTCATTATTTTTTTGATATTGTGCTTATCTTGAAACACTTTTGTTTGGAAACAGTATGGGGAATCCTAAGAAGAATGGGAACACATCTACAATTTGATCCAGCAATCTCCATCAGTTTTGAATAATAATTTTTCTGGATATAGCAGTTTTGTTTGGAAGTTGTTTTCTTCCAGGGTCTAGATCACATCATACCAGTGTCTCCTGGCATTCATGACTTGGGTTGTCTAGTCTGGGGTGATTTTTATTGTTTTTCCCCGGGATGACACCTGTTCTTTTGTTCTCATGGCTTTTAAGATTCTTTCCTTTGATCTGTGTTGGTCATTTTGATTATTACATGACATAAGGAGGTCCTTCTTTGATCTGTCTTAATGGTGTTCTGTATGTTTCCTGAACATTTAAGTCCAAGTCTCTTTCCATGTTGGAAAATTCTATGAAATTATTTCTCTAAATAGATGATGAATGCCCTTGTTCTGTACCTCTATCCCTCTTTCAATGCCTTTTATTCATAAGTTAGTATTTTTCATATTGTCCCATAGTTTTATATGTTTACATTTTGTTGCTGTAATGACTTCTGTAGGCTGTTGACTGTGCTTTCAGTTTTGAATGAGCTGTCTTCTAACAATGATGGTCTATTTTCCATTACATCATCCAGAATTTTTTTCTATTGCTGTCTTCATTTATTTTTTTCTTTTAAAATTTTTATTGGTGCATTATATTCAAACATCATATTAGGGTAAAAAACTTCTGTGTACAAACATGTACTCATCACTGATTTAACCCCTACCCAATTCCCACCCCATTCCCTCCCTTGCTTGGCTTAGTGATTGACTGTTTAAGTAAATTGTGTGTTTTAGAGATTTTCCTCTCCCCCCTTCCTTTAGTCTCCTTTAGGTTGTCTTGTTTGCTCCTCTATAGGATTTCCTCTCTCAAGAGTTCCTCCTATGCCCCATTTCTCCCTAACTCTCACATACTAGGGAAAGCATCTGATTTCTTATTTTTTGTGACTGACTAATCTCACTTAGCATAATGTCCTCCAGTTCCATCCATTTCCCTGAAAATGATGTAATTGAGTTTTGTTTTTTTTTATGGCTGAGCAAAATTCCATTGTGTACATATCCCACAGTTTTGTAATCCATTCATCTGTTGATGGACATCTTGGCTGGTTCCATAGTTTGGTTATGGTGAATTGTGCAGCTATGAACATAGATACACATGCATTATTTTGGTAGTTTGGCTTCCTATCTTTTGGGTAGATACCCAAGAGTGGTATTGCTGGATCAAATGGTAGGTTTGTTCCCATTCTTCTGAGGATTTTCTATACTGTTTTCCAAAGTGGTGGCACTAATTTGCAATCCCACTAACAATATCTTAGAGTTCCCACTTCTCCGCATCCTCGTCAGCATCTGTTGTTGTTTGTGTTTTGAATGATTGCCATTCTAGTTGGAGTTAGGTGAAATCTCAGGGTAGTTTTAAATTGCATCTCTCTTATTGCCAGTGATGTTGAGCATTTTTTCATGCATTTATTGGCCATTTGAATTTCTTCTTTTGTGAAGTGTCTATTTAGTTCATTTGCCCATTTTGTTATTGGATGGTTTATTTTCTTATTGTTGAGTTTCTTGACTTCTCTGTATATTCTAGATATTAGTCCTCTATCGGTGGTGCAGGTAGCAAAAATGTTCTCCCATTCTGTTGGCCCTTGATTGAGGTTCTTGATAGTTTCCTTTGCTGAACAGAAGCTCTTCAGTTTCATGCAGTCCCATATATTGATTCTCCTTTTAATTTGTTGTGCCTTTGAGGTCTTGTTGAGGAAATGTTTATCTGTGCCTATGTATTGTAGTGTTGGACTTATGCCCTCTTCAAGGAGCTTCAAGGTCTCTGGTTTAATTTCCAAGTCTTTGATCCATCGTGAGTTGACTTTTGTACAGGGTGAAAAAGTGGGATTAACATCCAATTTTCTGAATATGGTTAACCAGTTTTGCCAACACCATTTGTTGAAGAGGCTATCTTTTTTCCAGTGTATGTTTTTGGCCCCTTTGTCAAAAATCAATTGGCTAAAAGTGTGTGGACTTGTTTCTGGGTCTTTTATTCTTCTCCATTGGTCTATATATCTGTTCTTTTGCCAGTACCATGCTGTTTTTATTACAATAGCTTTGTAGTATAGTTTAAAGTCAGGTATTGTGATTCCTCCTGTGTGGTTTTTGTTGCTGAGAACTACCTTGGCTATTCTGGGCTTTTTGTTATTCCAGATAAATTTAAGGACTGATTTTTCTATGTCTGTGAGTGGGCATTGCGTTAAATCTGTAGATCACTTTTGGGAGGATGGCCATTTTAATGATATTTATTCTGCCAATCCATGTACATGGAAGATCCTTCCATCTTCTAAGATATTCTTCGATTTGTTTTTTCAGTGTTTTATAATTTTCTTTGTAGAGATCTTTTACCTCCTTGGTCAAGTATATTCTTAGGTATTTTATTTTCTTGTGGGAGATCCTGAGTGGAAGTGTTTTCTGAATTTCTTTTTCAATGGATTTATAGTTGGTGTACAGGAAAGCTTCTGATTTTTTAAGATTGATTTTGTATCCAGATACTTTGCTAAATTTGTTAATCAGTTCTATAAGCCTTTTGGTTGAGTTTGTTGGGTTTTCTAAATATAGTATCATGTAATCTGCAAATAGTGAAAGCTTGAGTTCTTCTTTTTTCTATTTGTACTCCTTTGATTTCCTTTTCTTTCCTTATTGCTCTGGCTAAAGTCTCTAGCCAGTCTATTGAAGAGAAGTGGTGATAGTGGACATCCTTGTCTCATTCCAGTTTTTAGGGGGAATTCTTGAAGTTTTTCCCCATTTAATATGATGTTGGCAGTGGGCTTATTGTAGATTGCCTTAATAATGTTGAGATATGTTCGTTCTATTCCAATTCTCTGCAGTGTTTTTTTTTTATCATAAATGGATGTTAAATTTTATCAAATGCTTTTTCATAGTCTATTGAGATGATCATGTGGTTTTTGTCTTTGATTCTGTTTATATGATGAATTACATGGATTGATTTCCATATATTGAACCAGCCTTGGGTCCCTGGGATGAACCCTACCTGGTCATGGTGTATGATTTTCGTGATGTGGCTTTGAATGCGTGTTGCTAGTATTTTGTTTAATATTTTTGCATCCAAGTTCATCAGAGATATAGGCCTGTAGTTTTCCTTCCTTAAACTGTCTTTATTCAGTTTGGTTATTAGTGTGATGTTGGCTTCATAGAATGTATTTGGGAGAGTCTCAGTTTTTTCTATTTCGTGAAATAATTTGAGTAGTATTGGGGTTAGCTCTTCTATAAAGATTTTATAGAATTCACTTGGGAAACCATCTAGTCTTGGGCTTTTCTTTGATGGTAAACTCTTTAGTGCTGTTTCAATCTCTTTGATTGTTATTGGTTGGTTTAAGTGTTCTATATCTTCTTGACTCAGTTTAGGAAGATTGTATTTATCTAGGAAGTTGTCGATTTCCTCCAGATTTTCCATTTTGTTGGAGTATAGTTTTTCAAAGTAGTTTCTGATAATCCTCTGGATTTCTACATTGTCAGTAATAATGTCTCCTTTTTCATCCCGTATCTTCATAATTTGTGTTGATTCTCTCTTTTTTTAGTTAGGTTGGCTAGTGGTTTATCAATCTTGTTAATTTTTTCAAGAAACCAGCTTTTGGTTTTGTTGATTTTCTGTATTTTTTTATTCTCTATTTCATTAATTTCTGCTCTAATTTTAATAATTTCCCATCTTCTGTTGGCTTTGGGGTTCAATTGTTCCTGTTTTTCAAGGGCTTTGAGGTGTGTCATAAGGCTATTTATTTGAAGATTTTCTGTTTTTGTTATGTGAGCACTCAGTGCTATAAATTTTCCTCTTAATACTGCCTTCAAAGTGTCCCAGAGGTTTTGATATGTTGTATCTTTATTTTCGTTTGTTTCTAGAAATTTCTTGTTTTCACCTCTTACATTTTCTATGACCCATTCTTCATTCAGAAGTGTGGTGTCCAGTCTCCACATGTTTATGTTGTTTCTCTGGGTCTTCTTATAGTTGATTTCTAGTTTCATTCCATTATGGTCTGAAATGACACAGGGAAGTATGCAACATTTTTTAAATTTGCTAGTGCTCATTTTGTGTCCCAGGATGTAATCTATTTTGGAGAAGGTTCCGTGGGCAGCTGAGAAAAATGTGAACTCTGCTGTAGTTGGGTGAAATATTCTATATGTGTCCAACAGGTCCATTTGGTTAATGGTGTTCTTTAGTTCTGAGGCATCTTTACTGACCCTTTGTCTGGAAGATCGGTCTAGTATTGTGAGAGGTGTGTTGAAGTCTCCCAGTATTATTGTGTTGGGATTTATGTGTGACTTCATGTCACAAAGAGTTTGATTTATGAAAGTAGCTGCACCTATGTTTGGGGCATAGATGTTGATTATTGTTATTTCCTCTTGCTGGATTATTCCTTTTACCAGTAAAATGTGACATTCTTTGTCTCTTCTAATAAGTTTGCGTTTGAAGTCTAACTTGTCTGATATCATAGTTGCTACTCCTGCTTGTCTTCGAGTACCATTAGCATGGATTACCTTGCTCCAGCCCTTTACCTTGAGTTTGTTCCTATCTTTACTTGTAAGGTGTGTTTCTTGTAAGCAGCAGATGGATGGATTCTGGCTTTTAATCCATTTTGCCACTTTATGTCTTTTTATTGGGGAGTTGAGGCCGTTTACATTCAGTGTAATTATAGAGAGATAATTTTTAATTCCCAACATGTTAAGATCTTATTTTTGTTTGAGATACTGTTTATACTTCTTTGCGTAGTCGTCTGCTGAATGGAAAATCTTGTTTCTCTGGTTCTGGCGTGTATTACCCATTTCCTTTTTGCAGTTAATCTCCTTGTGTATTTTCTCTAGCGCTGGTTTTGAAGACATAAATTCCTTCAGTTCCTGTTTGTCATGGAAGCTTCTTATTTCCCCATCTACTTTGATGGATAGTTTTGCTGGGTAGGAAATTTTTGGCTGAAATTGTTTTCTTTCTCAGAGTTTGGAATATGTTACTGCATACCCTTCTGGCTTTAATGACCTGGTTTGGGAAGTCTGGAGTGATTCTAATTGGTTTGCCTCTGAATGTCACTTGGCCTTTTGTTTTTGTTGCCTTTAAGATTCTCTCCTTGGCTTCCACATTAGTCATTTTGACAATTATGTGGCATGGGGATCCTCTTCTATGATCCTGTCTAAAGGGAGTTCTATAAGTTTCCTGGACCTCTGTATCAACCTCTTGCTCTATGTTTGGAAAATTTTCTGCTATTACTTTCTTGAAGAGATTATTGATCCCTTTGGTTTCACCTTCTTTTCCCTCCTATATTCCAATTATTCTTAGGTTAGCTCTCTTAAAATGGCCCATATTACTTCAATGTCAGATTCCTGAAGTCGGATTATTTTTTTCTAAATTATAAACTATACGTTCATTTTTGGAGTGATCATCTTCAATAAGTGAGATTCTATTCTCCATGTGGTCTAATCTGTTGTTTATACTTTGAATTGAGGCCTTTATTTCAATGATTGCATCCTTTATCTCTTTTAGATTCTCTCTGAATTATTTTTGAAAGTCCCCTATTATTTCTAAAGTTATTTTCCTAATTTGATCTTCTAGAGATCTTTGGATTTCTGTGTTATCAGATTCTGATGTTGTGGGGTTGTGGGCATTCACTGCTCCATTGTTATTTCTCTTTCCCATGATTTTGGAAGTTTGTGCCTTCTCTGGGTTCTTCCCTGAGTCACTACGAGTTCACTTAAGATGCTCTGGATCTCGAGTCTGGTATCTCAGTCACCACTACTCATTTACTGGGTTGTATCACAAAGTCTCAGACCCAGGGAGTCAATCAAGGCTGCTTAGACCATGGGGGGTGCCAAGTTGGGCGTTCTCCAGTGGGGAGTTGTGACTATGGTATGATATCTCTGCCACCGCCACTCCCCACTGGGTTGCACTGCTAAAATCTCTGACCCAGGGAGACTATCTGCGCAAGTCCCTGGGAATGCAGTAGTGGGATTACTCCCCTAGGGGCCGCAATTTGACTCATGGTTGTTGAGTGTGCTGATGGAGCTGTAGTGAACTCGGTGGATTTGCTGCTGCCGCTGCTGGCAATATAGCACGACCGCCATGCCCTCAGTCATGATGCTGGCATATTTCTTCTCAGGTTTTGAGCTCCGCTCTGAGTTCCTGCCAGGTGTGCTGTGCCTGGCCTATTTGGAGCTTTAGATGTTCCCTGCACCGAAAAAACTGCTGACTGCCACCTGGCTGTTCAGCACCTGCTCACCTCGGCTCGCTGTCCACCCCTCCTCTCTGGAGCCTGATGGATGGTTGAGTGTGTTGGCCTTCAGCTGTCTAGTGAACTCACCGCTGCTACCGGCAGTAAGGCGCTGCTGTCGTGTCCTCGGCCGTGAGGTTGGTGTAGTTCTTCTCTCGTTTTGAGCTCCACTGAGTCCCTGAGGGTTGTGCGGATCCCAGCCCTTGGGAGCTTTAGACAGTCCTTGCGCTGAAAAACTGCTGACTGCCACCCGGCTGTTCAGCACCTGCTGACCTTCGTTCGCTATCCACCCCTCCTCTCTAGCGCCTGGTGGCTGGTTGAGTGCGTTGGTCTAGAGCCATCCGGTGAACTCGCCACTGCTGCCAGCAGTAAGGTGCTGCTGCTTCCTAGACCGTGAGGCCAGCGTACCTCCTCTCTGGATTTGAGCTTCATTCTGAGTCTCCCTCCTCTCTGGAGCCTGGTGCTGCTAGGGAAGATGTAGCCTGCGCCGCTCCACGCTGTGGCTCCGGCCGCTCCAGCCACTCCAGGTGCTCCTTCATTTCATTTATTGACTCTTCTATTTTATTCCAGACCTCTTTCTGATTGTATCTTGGTGTCTATATTTCCTCTTTTATTTTCTGTATGGATGCTTTGAGGCTTTTTATCATATTGTACTTCAGGATTCAGAATTCTTCTTCATGCATTTCTTGTAGGTCAGTATTTTTTTCCATTGTTTCTCCACTATTCCCAATTCTTGATTTTCAAGTTTTCCATGCTTTTTTCCTGATATTTTTGGCATTTTTTTGTTGTTATGTCTAATTCAGTCTTAGTAGTAGGAATTTATAAATGTCAGCAGGTAAGCAGTACTTTTTATAATGGTGAGGGTTGGGTGATGGTGGAGGAGCTGAAGTGATGGGTGCAGGATTAAGGTAAGGTAGAGGATATGATTAGATTGAGGAATAATTTAAGTATAAGGTATACTGTGGTAACTTCTGGAGTACTTTCCAATGTCTCTTCTTTGCTATGTACACTATTGTTGGCTTCTTAACCCACTCTCTGAGTGTTGGGGCCCCTCTCTTGCCTCTGACATCTTATTGCCTTAGGTTTCAGTGCCTCAGGAGTCACTGTTAATGAGTTCTGTGCAAGTCCTGGGTTCTTTTTATTTCCAGTCTGTATTTGTTCCTTCTTTTTCAACTTTGAAGTGTTTACAAATGTCACTCTTACCTCTCTAATATAAATACACAGGTAAGACAACTATGGCAGATATACTTTACCTAAACACTTTTGGCATATGACAAGCAAAGCAACCAAACTTCGTAAAGGTAATTTTTATTGTAATTTGGTTACACAAGCCATTGAACTGCAACTAGCCAGGCAGCCATTTGTTTCCCTTGCCTCTCCTGTTGCAACCCATCTCCTGTCAGATAGCACTGGCAAGCCATTGAAATTTAAAGATCCAAGTAGAGAAAATGGTGCTGTTCACACATACTTAGTTTATATTTGTGTTGTGTAACCCTGTGTTTACAGCTGTTATTACTAACTGTTTTGACTTTAGAGAAAAATTCCTGGCACTCCTGTTTCAGCCTCCTGAGTGCTGGGGTTCTGGTGTGCACCACCATTCATGGCTGAGTAGCACCTGGTCTGCAGTTCATTTCTGCTGATTTGACAGATCAGTTTCTTGGTGTAGGGCAGTGGTTCGATGTGACAATTTTACCTGTTCCTCTAGGTCTTTCTTTAGCTTCTGTACTTGCTGAGCCAGGTCTGCATATGTAGCTGAGTAACAAAAGGCTCCAGCTCTACAGAATGGTAAGCTCAATGCCAACCTCAAGCCAGGCATGGTGGTGCATGCTTGTAATCCCCATGCTTGGGAGGCAGGGATGGGAGGATCGCATAGGTATGAAGCCAGCCATGCTGGCTTAAGAGACCCTGTTTCCAAATAAAAATATAAAAAGTAGGTCTGGGAGCATAGCTCAGTGGTAGAAGGGCTTCTATGAACCCCAGTACCACACAAAAAAGCCAACCTCAGCAATTTAATGAGACTTTGTTGCAATATTAAAAGAAAAAAATAAGGATCTGATTCATTTGTCTGAATCATTTGTAGAATGACACTGGGCTTAATTTTAAGTACCACAAGAAGAAGAAGAAGAAGAAGAAGAAGAAGAAGAAGAAGAAGAAGAAGAAGAAGAAGAAGAAGAAGAAGAAATACGTAGATTATACGTACTAAAAATGTTTTTATTATAAAATGTCTTTCATAACAACTTAAAAAAAAACATTCAGAGCTGAGATATGACTAGTGGTAGAACATCTTTTATTCGTGTATGTGTAAGGCTATTGCTTCCATCCCCAGCACCCCAAAAGTTTACAAATTTATATGAGAATATAAATTTTTGATAGTATGAAAATGCAAAAAAAAAATGTATTTATGTACCACCATGTCTTCTGGACTCATTAATAAGTGTACTAAAATATAGATTGATAAAGCAGAACATTGTGGGGCATACCTATGATCTCAGGACTTGAGAGACTGAGAAAGAAGAATCACCCCCAGCAACTTGACAAGGCCTTCTTTCAAAAGAAAAAAAAAGAAAAAAATTAAAGAAATTCTGAGGATATAGCTGCAGGTTCAATCTCCAGTACTGCTACATATACATGAATGTCAAGTGTAGATACACACATACATCATTGTTTCAAGGATGTCTTCAAGGTGCTTTCACTAGGTTTGCTCTTAGTACTTGGCTTTCTGCCTAGTTGATACCAGTTTGGAAACTTATGACCACACTACAAGTGTTTTATAAGTTTCTGTTTGTTTTAAGCATTTACAGGAGAGAGCAAAGAGTTTAGACTCAAAGAATCAACATCACCTTCACAGATACATCCTCACCAGCTGGGGTATTTTGGAACAAAGTTCTTATTTGCATGAGCTCATTTGCATTCAATAGCCACCTTTCCCTGTGAAAATCTCCCAATAACACTTGGTCCTAAAGTTTAAGGACCAAGAATATTGGGAAAATTTTTCTAAATAGTTAGATAACTCCCAAATCTTAGCAGCTTACAAAAAAAAAAATTGTTTTGGTTTTCATTTGTTTGAGTGTATGTGTGTGTGTGTGTGTGTGTGTGTGTGTGTGTGTCTGTCTGTCTGTCTGTCTGTGTGTCTGTGTGTTGTTTCTTTTTCTCATTTACTTTATTTTATTTAATTTTTTCACCATTTCTCTTCTTTTTTTCAAGTTTTGTATTGGTGCACTGTATTCATACATCATAATGGGATTAAAAACTTGTGTAGATATACATGCACACATCACCCAGTTAGCCCCTACCCAATCCCCACACCATTTCCTCCCCATCCCTCCTTCCCATTCTTTGGCTTAGTGGTTGACAACTAATAGTATAGCAATTTATCTAAAATTAACAATGATAATCTCACATAACTGATTCATTTGTCTGATATCAAACTTTTAATCACTTAGACATAACATTTTATCATTTATTTTTTGCTTTCTTTCTTACCAGAGGATATTTTTTCTTTTTTTTTTAAGGTAAAGCTATCATACATTTATTTTTTTCAGAAAAAATCTATATAACATGAAATATGAACTCTAAATACCTAAAATAATCTTGAAAAAGAACAAAGCTAGTTGTATGTTTTCTGATTTCAAACCTTAGAGAGCTACGATAATTAAAATGTAAAAAGAGTTAAAAGTTACTGATAGAATGGGATAAAATATTTTCAAATGCTATATCTGAAGGTATATTAATATTCCAAATAGAAATCCTGATGATTAGCAACAATAAAAGCAAACAATACAATTTAGAAATACAATTTAGAAATAGGTAAAAGACTGAAATAACTAATGAATCTGCAAAGATTTTTAACCTATAAACACATGAATATATTCTTATTTGCTTATTTGTCTTCTGGATGGAAAATCTTGTTTCTCTGGTTCTGGTTTGTATTACCTATTTCTTCTTTGTAGTTAATCTCTTTGAGTATTTTCTCTAGTGCTGGTTTTGAAGACATAAATTCCTTGAGTTTCTGTTTGTCATGGAAGCTTCTTATTTTCCCATCTAATTTGATAGATAGTTTGGAATATGTTACTCCAAGCTCTTCTGGCTTTCATGACTTGGTTTGGGAAGTCTGGAGTGATTCTAATTCATTTGCCTCTGAATGTCACTTGGCCTTTTGTTTTTGTTGCCTTTAAGATTCTCTGCTTGGCTTCCACATTTGTCATTTTGACAATTATGTGGCATGGGGAATTCTCTTCTCTGATCCTGTCTAAAGGGAGTTCTCTAAGTTTCCTGGACCTGTGTATCAACCTCTTGCTCTATGTTTGGAAAATTTTCTGCTATTATTTCTTTGAAGAGATTATTGATCCCTTTGGTTTTACCTTCTTTTCCCTCCTCTATTCTGATTATTCTTAGGTTAGCTCTCTTAAAATGGGCATATATTTCTTCAATGTCAGATTCCTGCTGTCTGATTTTTTTTCTAAGTTATAAATTATGCATTCGTTTCTGGAGTGATCATCTTTTAGGAGCAAGATTCTATTCTCCGTGTGGTCTAATCGATTGTTTATACTTTGAATTGAGGCCTTTATCTCAATGATTGCTTCCTTTTTTCTTTTAGACTCTCTCTAAATTTTTTCAAAAAGTCCTGTATTATTTCTACAGTTATATTTCCGATTTGATCTTCTGGAGATCTCTGAATTTCTGTGTTATCAGGTTCTGATAATATGGAGTTGTGGGCATTCATTGCTCTACTGTTATTTCCTTTTCCCATGATTTCAGAATTTTGTGCCTTCTCTGGGTCACTACGACTTCACTTAGGGTGCTCTGTATCTCGAATTTGTTGTAATCTCAGCTGCCACTACTCCTTTACTGGGTTGTATCACAAAGTCTCATACCCAGGAAGTTAATCGAGGCTGTGTGAGACCGGGGCTGGGGTTGCCAGGCTGGGCATTTTCTCATGGGGAGCTGTGACTAGGGTGTGGTATCTTTGCCACTGTTACTCCTTCACTGTGTTGGACTGCAAAATATCTGACCCAAAGAGATTATCAAAGCTGAGAAAGTCCCTGGGAGTACAGCACAGGGATTTCTCCTTTAGGGGCCACAATTTCACTCATGGTTATTGTGCGTACAGATCTGGAGCTGTGGCAGGGCACGGTGAACTCACTGTTGCTGCTGGCAAAATGGTGCAGCTGCCACACCCTCAGCCGTGAGGTTGGCATGTTTTTTTTGTTGTTGTTTGTTTTGTTTTGTTTTTTTTCTGGTTTGAGCTCCGTTTTGAGTCCCTGGAAGGCATGATGAGCTTGGCCACTGGGAGTTTTAGGCATTCTTTGCACTGAAAGAACTGCTGAAGTACACCCGAATAATCTGCAGCTGCTCACTTCAGCTCCTTGTTTACCTTTCCTCTCTGGAGCCTGGTGCTGTGAGGGAAGATGATGCCGGCCCGGCTCTGCTACCGTATTGCAGGCTTGATTTCTGGTCTCTGGTTGTTCTTCTAGTCTTTTTTATATTTGTCTTTTGTGTTTACATTTTTTATTTCTCTGCTGGTGGTGTTTTCTGGCTATGAAAAGCACTGATTTTGTGGCAATAGAGATCAAGCTTTAGCAGAACTCATAAAAGCTGCTTTTCTTGGTTGCCATCTTCCCAGAAGTCCTCTGTTTCTTTTATTTTAGTAGTGGATGTTAAACCCAAAGACATTCAACCTCTGAGCTGTACCTCTATCTATTATTATTATTATTATTATTATTATTATTATTATTATTATTATTATTATTTGGTGGTACTGGGGTTCCTGGAAGCCCTTCTACCTCTGGGATACACTCCCAGACCTATTTTATACATTTTTATTTTTGGAAACAGGGTCCCTTAAGCCAGTGAGGCTGGCTTCAAACCAGTGCAATCCTCCTGTCTCTGCCTCCCAAGCACAGAGATTACAAGCATGCACCACCATGCCTGGCCTTCCCTCTTTATTTTAAATCAAAATATTGCAAAGTTGCTCAGGATCTCACTAAGTTGCTAAACTGGCCTTGAATCATCATCTTTCAGCATCCCAATTACTGAAGGTTTGGGGTTGGAACCCAGGGGCATTGGACCTCCAAGCTACACCCTCTACCCCATTTTTTGTTCTTTCCTTTTGAAACAGCATTTCACTAAGTTGCAGAGGGTCTCACTAAGTAGCTGAGGCTGTCCGTGAATTGTGATCCTCTGGTGTCAGCCTCCTGAATGCTGGGATTACAAGTGTGTGCCACCACACCTGTCTGCCTGGAATATTCTTAACCACCACTTTCTGAATGCAAGTGGAGTGAACATTTTTATGAACGAAGGGCATAAAAGATAGTGACAGACTACTTTTGAGCACTTACTTTGTGCTTAGCTTAAACATTGACCATACATCTTTGTCATTTTTTTCTATTAGCATACCTTTATAAAAATACTAAAACAGAACAATAATGCCAGACTTATAAAACTCATGCATAAAAAAATACAGGATTTTATTTTTTTTAAGTTTTATGAGGATCATATTGGAAATAGTATACATTCCAACAGTGCTTGGTGTTGTCCCTCTGCTTCCCCTTTTTCCTCCTCCCAACAATGAGTGACCAAGTTGATTATGCTACATTCATACTTTTACACATACTCAGATGTAGCTTCTCAATTAATCAATCTCAGCCTCCTTCTTCTCCTACCATTCTATTTAGCTTTGCTAAGGTTTCCCCTCCGTTATCTGGAGTTCCTCTCATATTCCCAATACTTCCTACTTTGGACATATTAGAGAAAATATATGTCCCTTCTCTTTCTGTGCTTGGCTCTTTTCACTTAACATAATATTCTCCAGATCTTTCATCTTCTTATGAATGACATGATTTTGTCCTTCTGTATTGCTGAGTAGAATTTCATTGTGTGTATTTCCCATAATTTTGCAATCCATTCATCTGTTGATGGACACCTAGGTTGGTTTCATATTTTATCTATTACAGATGTGCTGCTTTGAGTATGATATGCATATGTTATTGTACTTCTCTGATTTCAACATGTTTAGAAAGATATCCAGGAGTGGTGTAGCTGGATCATATGATAGATCCATTTTTGGTTTTCTAAGGAATCTCCACACTGATCTCCATAGCCATTAAACTAGTTTGCACTCACACCAGCAGTATAAAAGAGTTCCTTTTTTCCAACATCCTAGCCAGAATTTACTGTTATTTGAATTATTTCTGCTTGCTGCTCTGATTGGGGTTACATGGAATCTCAAAGTAGTTTTGATTTGCATCTTCCTGATTGCTAAAGATGTTGAATATTTTTATGTATCTATTGGCAATTTGTATCTCCTCTTTTGTGAAGTGTCTATTGAATTAAGTGATCCATTTATTGATTTGTTTATTTGTTTTGGTAGTGTAGTCTTTTGAGCTCTTTGTATATTCTGGATATTAGCCCCTATCAGAGTGGTGGCTGGTAAAGATCTTCTCCAATTCTGTAGGCTTTCTCTTTAGGTTCTTGATGGGGTTTGTTGTTGTTGTTGTTGTTGTTGTTTTGTTTTGTTTTGTTTTTGATGAGAAGAAACTTTTTAGTTTGATGCCATACCACTTGTTAATTCTTACTTTAAATTCCTGTGCTTTGGAGGTCTTGTTGAGAAAGATATTGCCTGTGCCTATATGTTGGACTGTTAGTGCCCTCTGTTAATAATTTCACAGTCTCTGTTCTCATTTCCAAGTCTTTGATTTATCTCGAGTTGATTCCTGTGCACAGTGAAAAGTAAGGATTTAGTTCCATCTTTCTACAAATGGATAGCCAGTAATCCCAGCAGCATTTGTTGAAAAGGCTGTCTTTTCTCCAGCATATGAGTTTGGGACTTTTGTCAAAGATAAATTGACTATAGGTATGTGAGTTTGTTTCTGTATCTTCTATTCCACTGGTCAGTCTGCTTGTTGTTGTGCTAACACCATGCTGTTTTTACTACTATTGCTCTGCCATATAATTTGAAGTCAGGGATTGCAATGCGACCTGCATGATTCTTATTGCTGAGAATTGTGCTGGATATTCTATATCTTTTATTTCTTCTTATACAATTCATGACTGATTTTTCTAAGTCTTTGAAGAATGTCACTGATATTTTGGTAGAAATTGCATAGAATCTGTAGGTCACTTTGGGCAGAATGGCCATTATGATGATAATTATTCTACCTATTCATGCGCAAGGGAGATATGTCCATTTTCCAAGGTCTTCTTCAATTTGTTTATTTAATGTTTTATAGTTTTCATTTTGGAGGTCTCTAACATCTTTGGTTAGGTCTATTTCTAAGTATTTTATTGGTTGTGAGGTTGTAGTCAATGAAATTTTTTATTTCTTTCACTGTGGATTTATTTTTGGCATAAAGGAAAGCAACTGATTTCTTTAGGTTCATTTGGTGTCCTGAGACTTTGCTGAATTGGTTAATCAGCTCCAGAAGTCTTTTGGTTGATTTCTTTTAGTCTTCAAATAAAGGATTATGTCATCTGCAAAAAAAGGATAATTTTAATTTCTCTCTTCCTATTTGAATTCCTTTGATATCCTTCTCTTGTTTTATTGGTGTGGTAAGAGTCTCAAGGACTATATTGAAAAGGAGTGGTTATAGTGGGCATCCTTGTCTTGTTCTTGATTTTAGAAAAAATTCTTGCAGTTTTTACCCATTCAATATGATGTTGGTTTGGAGTTTATTGTACATTGCTTTAATGATATTGAAATACATTTCTTCTATTCGAATTTTTTTTTTGGAGAATTTTTAACAAAAGTGGGTGTTGGATGTTTTCAAATTCTTTTTCAGCATCTATTCATATGATCATGTGGTTTTTATTTCCAGTTCTATTTATGTAGTAAATAACAGGATTGATTTGCATATGCTGAACCAACCTTGCTTTTCTGGGGTGAAACCAACTTTGTCAAGGTGTAAAATTTTCTTGATTTTTTTTTTTTTTTCGGGTCTGGGGATGGAACCCAGGGGATCCAAGCTACATCCCCTTCCCTATATTTTGAAACAAGATCTCCCCTTCCCTATATTTTGAAACAAGATCTCTCTAAGTTGTGGAGGGCCTTGCTAAGTAGCTGAGGCTATTCACAAAATGTGAACCTCTGGTCTCATACTCCTGAATGCTGGAATTACAAGCGTGTACCACCACACCCAGCTTCTTGATATAATTTTCAATGCGTGTAGCTAGTATTTTGTTTAGAATTTTTGCATCGATGTTCATCAAGGATATTTATCTGTATTTTTTTTTCTTGAGGTATCTTTATTTGGTTTGGGTATTAATGTGATACTGGCCTCATAGAAGGAATTTTGAAGGATTTCATGTCTTTCAATTTCCCAGAACAAGTTTGTGAGATTAGTTCTTTGCTGAAGTTTCTGTAGAGCTGGAAACTCATCAGAACCTGGGCTTTTCTTTGATGGCAGAATTCTTATTGCTGTTTCTATTTATTTGCTTGCTATTGGTTGTTTTAGGCTTGCTATGTCCTTTTGGTTCAATTTAGATAGGTTATATGTGCTAGAAATGTATGGATTTTTTCCATGTTTTTCAGGTATGGAGTATAAATTTTCAAAATACCTTCTAATAATCCTTTGAATTTCCCCCACTTTCTGCGGTGATGTCTTTTTTTCATTTCTGATTTTAATGATTTGAGTTGATTCTCTTTTTCTTATGATTAGGTTGGCCAGGGGTTTGTCAATTTTATTAATCTTTTCAAAGAACTAGCTTTTGTTTTGTTGATTCTTTGAATTGTTGTTTTATTCTGTATTTCATTTATTTCTGCTCTAATTTTAATTATTTTCTGCCTTCTGCTGGTTTTGAGGTTAGATGAAGTTTTTCTAGGTTCTTGATGTATGTTATTAGTGTATTTGCTTGGTGACTCTCTATTCTTATTTTGGCTCTCAATGCTGTAAAGTTTCCTCTCAACACCACCTTCAAAGTGCCCCATGAATTTTGGTAAGTTTTGTTTCTATTTTCATTTAATTCCAGATTTTATTTTATTTCCCCTTATTTCTAAATTTACCCACTCATCATTCAGTAGTGTATCATTCAATCTCCATGTATTTAAATAGTTTCTTTTGGTCTTCCTCTTAGTAATTTCTACTTTTATTCCATTGTGGTTTGAAAAAATGGAGGGCATTATATTATATCATTTGAATTGCTGATGCTTGCTTTGTGGCCCAGGATGTGATCTATTTTGGAAATGGTTCCATGGGCTGTTGAGAAGAATGTGTATTCTTCTGTTTTTTTAAAAATATTCTGTATTTGTCTATTATGTCCATTTGGTTTATAGTTTTCTTTATTTTTGAAGAGTCTTTACTCATCTGTTGCCTTGAGTATCAATCTAGTGGTGTGAGACATGTGTTGAAGTTTCCCAATATTATTGTATTTGGTTTTGTTTAAGATCTGATGTCCTGAAAGGTTTGTTTACAAATGTGGGTGCACCCATATTTGGGGGATAAACATTTACTATCATTATATTTTCTTGGTGAATTGTTCCCAAATATATGATTTTAAATCAAAACTCCTCAGCTTAAATATTTTTGTTTGGTACTGCAGCCCATGGGCTCTCCTCTCAAGTATGTTAACATTTCTCTGGGAAGTCAGAGTTTCACCAATAAATCAAATGAACAGAGAGTAAGGCTACTTCCCACTGTGAGGAGTGGCCAGAGCTGTAACCAGGGAATGAAGACTGGAGCCCAAGTCCTGTATGGGCCCCGGAGGCTGGAGGGTGGGGACAGCAGGCCTTTTTTTCTCTCCTACCTAGACTGAGTGGCTGGAGATCCCACCCAGAGTCTCAGATTTCCTGCTCAGCACAGGGCATGGTGGTAACAGGGGCATGGATAGCTGGATGAGCTCTACTGCTCAGTCCCTCAGGGCTGTCTGTAAGTTGCAGAAGTCAATGAACCATTTACTTTGACTGCCTAATCTTCTTACAGCATCCAAGCTTTCTTTATTGGTAAGATTTTGTTCCACCTAAGATGACAGGAATGATAGAACACAACTCTTGAGTCCTGGTGAGTTTATAAAGAGGCCAGTTCAGCCACAGCCAAACTCACAGCAAGCCAATGATGAATTCAGGAATGACCTGAATTCATCTCTCCAGCTTCAGGAATGGTTGTCTTCATGTACTGAGTTATTTATTTATTTCCCTTATGTATTTGACATTTCTTCAGGTTTTCCTAAAAATTACTTCATACCTGGGTATTGTGGCTCATGCCTATATACCCTGATACTTGGGAGGCTAAGACTGGAAGATTTTAAGTTCAAGGCCATCCTCAGCAACTTAGAGAGATCCTGTCTCAAAATTAAATAATAATAATAATAATAATAATAATAATAATAAAATAAAAAAGAGCTGGAACTTCACAAATATGCATTATTATATGTCAAATAAAATAAAGTTTTAAAGAGTTAAGTTGTATCATTACAACAATCTGAAGGCATTCCTTGTAGAAGTAAAACCAGAAAGTCACACTTACTACTTGGGCAGACTTTGCAAGAACTTAGAGAACTTTGTTGGCTAAGGACAAAGGTGTTGGAACACTAACTACACAGAACACAGAAAAGCTTATAAGTGTTTACTTGGGATTCTGATATTGAAATAAGCCTCTGAATGTCATATTTTGTTTTTCATATTAGATGTATTTGAAATGCATGAACTTCAGTAAAGTGGAGGATGTGCACAAAAGAGCAATGCCTGGGGTTGGATACCAGCTTCCTGTGCGCTGGTGTATGGATGGGCTCAGAGAAACCATCTGTTTCTTTATACAGTTGATGATCAATACAGCTTTGGGAGATTAGTAGCCTGTATGTAATATGCTTAAGGATTTCTGGCATAGAGTAGATACTGTGATATTAATGTGTTATATCAAGTGGTAACTGTAGTGTCAAAGGTAACTATTGTATTAAATGGTAACTACTGTCATTCTATCTTCAACTCCAGTGCCGCATTGCACTCTGCTGTCTAGGGATTTTATTTCCTGTCTATGTCAATTCCTACTCTATAATGACTCAGCCTATGCAGAATCTTCATTTAATTTAAAATCAGTATTTGAGTGACAATGATAAATACATTTAAGGAATCAGTTTTAACCATAATATTGAAGTGAGTTTAAGCACTTTTTCACTTAGAAGAAAGGAATACTTGTTTCTGTTTCTCTTAATGCCTTGTTCTTTTCATATGGGATAACCATATGAAGCCCTAGATGGGCTATAGAATAGTTATTATCAAATTATAGTTTGCCTAAATAAATGTGCTTGTGCCATGCTCAGGCATTTATTTATTTATTTATTTGTTTGTTTGTTTGTTTGTTTATTTATTGTGGTACTGATGATAGAACCCAGGGACATTCTATCTTCAAGCTACACCTTCCAGCCCTATTTTTTATTCTTTATTTTGAAACAGGGTCTGACTGATTTGCAAAGGACTTCATCAAGTAGTAGCTGAGGCTGTCCTTGAACTGCAATTATCCTGTCTAAGTCTTCAAAATGCTGGGATTACAAATGTGTGCCACCACACCCAGCTTATCTTGTTTTTTGTTCTTTTTTTTTTTTTCCTTTGGTGGTACTGGGGATGGAACCCAGTGGCCTTCTACCTCTGGGCTACAGTCCTAGACCTATTTTATATTTTTTACTTGGAAACAGGGTCTCTTAAGCCAGCAGAGGCTGGCTTCATAACTGCTCTATCCTCCTGTCTCAGCCTCCCAAGCACAACAATTAGCATGTACCACCAAGCCCAGCTGAGCTTATCTTTTAAAATTTTAATTTAAAATTATTTGTTTATTCTTTTTTTTTTTTTTTTTTTTTTTTTTTTTTTTTTTTTGGTAGTGGCGATTAAGCCTAGGGCATTCCTCCTCCAAGCTGTACCTCCAGCCTTTTTATTCTTTTAATTCTGAAACAGAATCTTGTTCAGTTGCAAAGACTGATCCTTCTGTTTCAGCCTCCAAAATACAGGGTTTACAAATATGTGCCATCATACTCGGCTTTATTATTTATTTAAAGTTATTATTAAATCTTGCTGTTTTGCCCAGACTGACCTTGAATTCCTGGGCTCAAGCCTCCCAAGTATTTGGGAACATCCTCTCATTGACTCTGGCCTACAACCTTTGTAAGAAAGTGATGGCCTTGCTCTTTGCCTATTCCCTTTGTGATGTCAAGGAAGAAACATAAAGTCTCCACAACCTTTATCACCTATTCATTTGCACAGTCTCACATGATGAAAAGCAGATCAGGGGAAAATCAAGTAAAGTTGTTAACACATAGCATGCAGGTCATGCTGAGGGGAGCTCAGTGAAAGGTAATTCTGGATGATTATTTAGACCCCTGATGTATATAATATCTTCAACAAAGAAAAGTAAATTCTTGAACTGTGACAGCAAAAGTAATTATTTCAGGCTCCCAGGTATGGGAGGCTATGAACAGATAAATTCATGAGAAGAAAGCAGTGATGTGCAGTTGGTTTTACAGATGGCTCTGGGCCCTTTCTGAAATGGTAAGCCTGATCTCCAGTGGTGATGTTCTATGTTCTCTGGTGTTATGCCTTACCACAGAGACATATTTGGGGTACCTATTCTGGTTCTATTCAATTCTCTGTTTGTCTTGTTCTCCTCTGAATCTACTGAGGTTCCTCAGAAACCATATATTTATAAGTCATCAGTGGTATCTGAACTCAGAGTGATCAGTCTCCAAAGAAACTTTGTAGAAATATATCAGGTGGCAAAAACAAATAGCAAACAAAAAATAGCCAGGAATAGATTCACTAAATAAACAAATTAGAAAATATTCTTGACTTATAAAGTTACATGATGGCTGTTACTCCTAAAAATAAGTTTAAATATTATTTGAAAAAAAAGAAAGAAAAGAAACATATCCAGAGAGAACACTGTGACAAAAATTAATAATATGATTTTGACTAGGGTTTATACTCACACTTGAATTAAAAAAAAAAAAAAAAACAGGCATGGTGGAACACAGTTGTAATCCCAGTTCTTGGGAGGTTGAGACAGGAAGATCACAGGCTCATGACCAGCCTCAGCTACTTAGAAAGGCCCTCTGCAACTTAGTTAGACCCTGTTTTAAAATAAAGAATAAAGCCGGGTGTGGTGGCGCATGCTTGTAATCCCCGTGCTTGGGAGGCAGAGACAGGAGGATCACGCAGGTTCGAAGCCAGCCGTGTGCGCTGGCTTAGGAGACCCTGTTTCCAAACAAAAATGTAAAAATAGGTCTGGGAGTGTAGCCCAGAGGTAGAAGGGCTTCCAGGAATCCCAGTACCACCAAAAAAAAAAAAAAAAAAAAGAATAAAAATAGTGGTGAGGATATAGCTTAGAGGTAGAATGCCCCCGGGTTACATTCCTGTACTAGTATTGGGAAGAGATTTCAAAATGTACTAATGTACCAGTATTCGGAAAGATTTCCAATTTTGAAAATATATCATTTGTACTAAAGAATGCCAGGAGTGTCAGGAAGAAAGGCCATTTTACATTTCTAAAGAGAAGTAAAGAAAGCCAGGAGCCAGGGAAAAGGGCCTCTTTAAATTTTAAAGAGAGACAAACTGCCTCAAGGATGGGAGGAAATCCCAGATTCCGGAGAAGCACTTAACACATCTTGGGAGGGTAATAAAAGATGTGTAGGTCTGTGCCCCTAGACAGGGATGACCCCCTACCTCCGAGGGGCAGATCCGGCTGGGATGGAGACAGCAGAAAACTGGGCTAGAGATAGGGCAATATATCTACATATCAAAGGACCTGAAGCAGACTTGGTAAGGATAAGAACACTCAGCATGCAGGGGTCTTTGGGTGTGTTTGCTCGAATCGCTCCCCCCCATGCCATTTCTGAATGTCATGGGGCTGTAACTGTCTTCTGTACTTCTATCTTTTTAATAAACTTCTATAAGTCTTCAGCAACTGTCTGAGCTATGTATATCTATCCTTAGCTCAGGACAAGAACCTGCGGTTTTTCTGTTTGTATGGTTGTGTTGGGGGAATTATTTCTCCACTCACACACTGAACATATTTCACCATAACAATTCCCAATGCTGTAAAGAAAATAAAACAAAAAGAAAGGAAGAAGAGAAAAGAAAAGAAGAAAAAAAGAAAAAAAAAAACCCTCATGATATTTGTTACCATTTAATCAGTGTGATTTTGTAATTCCTTTTGGTTTTGGACAGTGTTTCTCAACTTGCAAAACAGTGAGGGAGGTTCTTGTAAAATACAATTTCTAGAGCCTATTTTTAGATGTTGATTTTGCAAGTTAGGACAGGTCACAGTCTGCAGTTCCTGGAAACCTGAGGGTGATGCCCTGCTGTGGACCTGAGGGTGTGCTCAGAGAAGCACTGCTTTTGAACTGAGTTGCTCGCTTAGACTCATGTTAGGCCTTGCCTCAACACAGTGGTAACTCTGCTTTATGCTCCCAGTGAGTATCATTAATTCTGATGTAGATTATTAAAAGGTTTCTATTAGCTGCGTGTGGTGGCACAAGCCTATTAATCATAGTCCTTGGGAGGCTTAAATAGGAGGATTACAGGTTCAAGGCCAGCCTTTGAAACTTAGCAAGACTCTCATCAACCTAGTGAGACTCTATTTCAAAACAAAACAAAAAAGTAATAACAGGCTTGGGAATATATATTTTTTTCCTTTTTCTTTCTTTCTCTTTCCCTCCCTTTTCTGTCCTGGATTTTTTTCTTTCTCCTTTCCTTCCTTCCCTTGATTCTTCTTTTCCGTTTTTTTCATACTAGAGACAGAACCCACTGCCTCGTGCCTACTAGGTCACACACAAACATGGTCAGGGATATCACTGAGCTACATTACTCAGCTCCAATTTTAATGTTTTGATTAGAACACATGATTAAGAATATTTATGGTGAGTTTTATTGATTAATTGACTTACTGGATCACATAAATTCAGGAATGTAAGCTACAAAGCTCTCAATGTGTTTATACCAATGTCTGCTGCATTCTATCTTTAAGAAGATGTACATTTATTTAATCTAGGGAGAAAATGAGAGGCAGCTGCAGGGTTGGGTAGAGGTGAGGCTGGAGATCCCAATCAGAAACTATGGTTCATGTAATATAACCTAGGGCTCTGGTGTCCCGTGCCCTGAGAGCCAAAAGTATTCTGAGACTAAGCCTGTGGTCAACATTGCACGCCTTGACTTTTTTACAGACTCTTTGAAGTATATTTTATACACCATAACTTTCACCCATTTAAAGTACACAGTTAACTAGCTTTAAGTATATCCACACAGCTGTACAACCAATATCAAGTTTTAGAACATTTAAATGTTCTTCCAAAGCCCCATACACATTAGCAGGCATTTTTTCTCCTAGTACTTACTCCCAGCCCCCATACCTAGCCTCTGTTAGCCACTAATCTACTTGCTAATTTGTTTTCTTTTCCTTTTAATTGTAATTTTATATCATATTAGGGTAGAGAGTGTCAGAAAAGTAAATGCACAGGACACTTGATGCGCTTTCTGTTGGGTCCTTTCCCCTCTATGACCCTTTCTGTGCAAGACTTTGAGATTGGAGTTAATAATTTTGTATACATTCATAGAATTATTTCAACTGTTACATTCTTTATGACTTTCTCTCCCCTCTTCTAGTCCCCCACAGTCACTCCTTTGGAGTCCCTACTCATCTATCTAATGTTGTCATTGTTTCCAAATTTCTCTATAGCGTCCACATATACATCTACTCATTTATTGAGACTGGGTATACTAGCTTAGTATAACATTCTTGAGTTCCAACCAATTTCCTGCAAATAGTGTGGTTTTGTTCTTCTTCTAAATTCCATTGTTATTATATACACCAAAGATTTGTGATCAGTTCATCTGTGAAACCTCTTCTGGTTCCATAATTAGGCTATTGTAAATTGTAGTGCTATGAGCATTCATATACAAGTATCATTATAATATTCTTGTTTTCTTTTGGGGAGGAAGATGGTCAGGAGTACTATCTATTGTTGGGTCATATGGTAAAAGACTTTTTCAAAAAAAGCAATACAAATGGCCAAAAAAAAATTATATATATATATATATATATATATATACACACACACATATACATACACACACACACACACACACACACACACACACACACATATATATATATATATATATATATATATGTTCAATATATTTAGTAATCAGGAAAATGGAAACTAAATATATATTGAAAGTTCATCTAACTTCAATTAGAATAAAAATCATCAAGAACACAAATAATAAATGCTGGCAAGGATGTGGGAAAATAGGAACCCTATTGCACTTTGTCTGGGACTGCAAATTAGTAGAACCTCTATGGAGATCAGTGTGGAGGTTTCTCAGAGGACTGGAAATGGGACTAATTTTTATTTCTGTAGACTAGGTTATTTTGGACATTTCACAGAAATGGAATCCTACAACCTGACTGCAGTACATTATGCACAATATTAAAATGAATATTCGCAGGAAATCTTTTACATGAATGTGTGGTTTTCATTGCTTTTAAGTATAGATTAGCAAGTGATATTGTTAGGTTACACCCCCTACCTCCTTTTTAAAATTTTCTATTTTTAAATACTTTACAGTAAATTGCAAACAAACAAACAAAAAATCCCTGAGAAGTCCTGTGAACCTCTCACTCAATTTCCCAATAATAACATTTTGCATATCTGTGGTACAATCTTACAAAGGAAATTGACATTGCTGCAATATACAGAGATTGATCAGAGTGGAAAGTGCTTTTTTGCACTCAACTGTGTGTGAGAGAGAGACAGAGAGGAGGGTCTGTGTAATTTTATCTGGTATGAAAACTTACAGAATCACCATTCCAATCAAAGGCACAGATAGCACATAAGGACATTCTTTCTAGCCACACCCATCTGCTTTCATCTCCAATTCTTAACCCCAAGCAGCCAACAACCCATCTGTATTTCTACTAACCTCCATTTAAGCAATGAAAACGTTACAAAACCTGCATCTATTTTCAGCCTGTACTAGCTCTGTGCAGTCAGGGACATCAAAAGATCTGTTTTCTAATTTAATCCCCTGACACATTTCTTGAACTAATTTCAGCAATCCCATTAGTTTTAACATATTTTTCTCTTTCTTGAACTGAAACAAGGCCAAAGCAAAGTTTGACAAGCCTACTACACAAGGGGTTTGATAAACTTAATTAAATAAGTGGATAATAAATGCAAAATGCTTCACAAGCATTTATTTAATTACTAGAATTAATTTGATCTTATTTATGTCTGTAGGCTGTGTATGTAGATTTGAAACTAATTGCAATTGTGTGGCAAATATTATATTACTAGGACACAGGAGCAAGGAAAGAAATAGATAGCTCTGAAGATATTTAAGGCCTTAAACTCTGTATTGAAATAAGTTCCTTGTCTGTTTCTATAGTTTTACAATAGGAATACAAATGGCAAAGCAGGAAAACCACAGTTCTGACCTTGCTACTTGGAAAGGTGAGGTCTAAATAAAACTATTTTGCTGTCTGAATACTATCATTATCTTTAATGAGAGCGAGTATCACAAGGACATTTCAAATTGTACCTTAGGCAATAAATTAGCTGCTAGAACTGTATTCAGACTATTTTTCTCAAATATAAAAACAGGGATCCATCTGCTCTTCTGGCTACATTATACATCTGTTCTAATTAATGTAAAAATCTATTCTAAAGAGTCTATATACCTACCATTGTCCTTTTCATTGAGGAACACAGAACTTTGCATGTGCTTCTAATATTAGACCTTCAAATTTAACTCTAGGGTTATTAGGTCCTGAGGATTTTGTTTGTGTGGTACTGGGAATTGACCTCAGGACCATTCTACCACTGAGTTGTACCTCTGTGCCTTTTTATTTTTTTATTTTTTTTTTATTTTGAAACGGGGTCTTGCTAAGTTGCTGAAAGTCTCACTAAGTTGCTGAGGCTGAACTCAAACCTGTGTACCTTCTGTCTCAGTTTCTAAAGTACTAGAATTATAAGAGTGTGCCACCACGCCCAGCTAGTTGCCATTTTATTGGAGATAAATCTTGCCACCCAAAAGCTAAGTTCATTTTTCTTTCAGGCTCACATATTCCCCAGAGATAATTTGACTGTTTCCTGCAGAAGACCTTCAGTGATTCCTGGGGAATTGTAGATGACACTTCCAGTCATTTCACATTTGATGAAAATCTCTTGAGCTTGAGATTTATTGAACCTTACAACAACAAAGAAATTTCCATTAAGTCTTTTAATTTTTCTTAATTCAGCGATTAGCAATTATAGGAACTTTCAACTGATAGTCATTAAATGAAGACCTTTTAGATTTTGCAAAAAAGTCTGCATTTTAAGTTTTATAGTCTAAAAGACTGAATTTAAGGACTCACTTTTTGTAGTCTAAAAAGTTAATTTAAGGATTACCATAAACAGGAAGACTGTTGATGTCAGACTAAGAGCAGCAAGGCTTTCCTGAAAAAGGAGCATGGGAATTAAGACCTGAGGGAGATCTGTACCCCACAACAATGTCATCCTACTGCACCTTTTTTCTTTGCCAGTGCTGTTTTGTTTTTGTTTTGTTTTGTTTGTTTTGTTTTATCAGGAAGAACCCATCCATCAACTACACAACAAGGGCAGGGCATGTGGCTTACTGGTAAAGCTCTTGCCTTGTAAGTTAGAGGCCCTGGGTTCAGTTCTCAGCACTGCAAGCATCTGCATAATAAAAAGTTTCTTAGCTTCTGTGCTTTATCTTAAGGTCTGCAATATTTGTGCTGACTCTTTTACCTCTCTAGAAAAGACCATTAGTTTATACTTATTCAAGATATTTACATAGTTCCAAAGTAAAACCAACAGAACAAGACACCTTCAGACAAGTCTCGTTAATGTTTTTCTATCTAATGCCTCCTTACTTCCTCTGTGCATAACCTTTCTTTAACATGCTGTTATTTCCCCTCACCAAAAAGAAAATACAAAAAAAAAATTATTCAGTAAACATTATATATTATACCTGATTCTCTCTTATAATTGGGTATTCATCAGCTTCAGTTTTTGGTGTAGGTAAGTTTCACAGCCTTTCTTCTTTCTTGCTGCCACCCTCCTCCTCCTCCTCCTTCTTCTTTGTGCTACTGAAAATTGAAACCAGAGGAGTACTACCTTTGGGCTATATCTCCAGCCCCATTTTATTTATATACTCTTATTTGTAAACAAAATCTCCTTAAGTTACTGAGACATGTTTGAACTTGCAGTTCTCCTGTCTCAGCCACCACCCAATTACTGGGATTACAGATATGAATGCATTAGTTTGTTACTTTGGTTTCCATTCTTTGGGGTAGATATTTGATAGGCTCAATACTATTTTTCTGAGGATCCTCCATACTCTTTTCCAAAGTGGTTACACAAATTTACAATCTCAACAATGATGTATCAAAGTTCCCACTTCTCTAAATTCTCACCTGCATTTGTTGTTGATTATGTTTTTAATAATTGCCATGCTAGTTGAAGTTATGTAAAATCTCAAGGTAGTTTTGATGTACAGACAGACCTCTCATTGTTAATGATGTTGAGCAGTTTTTCATGCACTTATTGACTATTTGAATTCCTTCTTTTGTGGTCTATTTAGTTCACTTGCCCATTTTTTAATTGGGCTATTTGTTTACTTAGCTATTAGTTTCTTGAGTTCTCTGCATATTAAAGATATTAGTCTTCTACTGAAAGAATAGTTGGCAAAAATTTCCTCTCACTTTGTGAGCTCTCTGTTGAGGTTCTTGGTAGTTCCCTTCGCTTTACAGAAGCTCTTCATTTTAATGATCCACCTTTTAATTTATTGTGCCTTTGGGGTGTTATTGAGAGAGTTTTTATCTTTGCTTATGTTTTGAAGTGTTGCACCTGTGCCATCTTGAAGGAACTGTAGTCTTCTGGTGTGATTTTCAAGACTTTGATTCATTTTGAAGTGACTCTTGGGCAGTGTGAGAGAGTGGGGTTTATTTCCACTTTTCTGCATGTGGTTAACCAGTTTTGCCAACACAATATGATGAGGAGGCTTTTTTCTTTCTTTATTTCTTTTTTGTGGTTAAGGGGATGGAACCCAGGGCTATTGTACCTCTGAGATACACCCCCAGACCTATTTTTCAGTATTTTTAGTTTTTTTTTTTTTTTTTTAAACAGAGTCTCACTAAGTTTCTAAGGGTCTAGCTAAGTAGCTGAAGCTGTCTGTGAAGAGAGATCCTCCAGTCTCCACCTACTTAATACTGGAATTAAAAGCATGTACCACCACACCAGGCCAAAGAAGCTTTTTTCCAGTGTATGTTTTTGGCTCCTTTGTCGAAGTTAAATTTTAAGAGTGCTGATTTGTTTCTAAGTAGTCCTTTTCTGCTCCATTGTTCTATGTGTCTGTTCTTTGTACCAATGCCATGCTGTTTTTATTAGGATGGATTTGTAGTTTAGTTTGAAATAAGGTACTCTGATGCCTCCTGCATGGTTGTTGTTGGGAATGTTGTTGTCTATTTTTTGTTATTCCAAATAAATTTAAGGACTGAATTTTCTGTCTGTGATTTAATATTTTGTATGTCTTGATAATTTAATAGATATTGTGTTGAATCTGTTGATTACATATAGAAGAATGGTCACTTTGATAATATTTATTCAGCCTAGAGAAAAACATGGAAGAAATTTTCATCTTCTAAGGAAATCTTTGATTTCTTTTTAAGTGTTTTATAATTTTCTTTTACCTCCTTGGTTAGGTTTATTCCTAAGTATTTTGTTTTATTTTATTTTTTTGTGGAATATCCTAAGTGGAAGTGTTTTCTGAATTGCTCTTTCAGTGGATTTATGTTTGACATACAGGAAAGCTTCTGATTTTTTTTTCAGGTTGATTTTTTATCCAGACACTTTGCTGAATTTTTTAATTAGTTCCATAAGCTTTTTTTTGGAGTTTGTTAGGTCTTCTAAGTATAGTATCATATCATCTGCAAATAATCATAGTTTGGGTTCTTTGTTATCTACTTGTACACCTTTGATTTTTTTTTTCTTGCCTTATTTATCTGGATAGCGTTTCAAGTACTAGATTGAAAGAAGTGGTGATAATGGACATCCTTGTATTATTTCTGTTTTTAGGAGAAATTTTTGCATTTTTTTCTCCATTTGATATGATGTTGGCTTTAAGCCTATCATATATTGTCCTTATAATATTTAGGTATGCTCTTTTTATAATAATTCTCTGCAGTATTTTAGCATAAATGGATATAGGTTTTTGTTAAGTGCTTTTTTAGCATAAATTGAAGTGATCATGCGATTTTTGTCTTTGGTTCTGTTTATATGATGAATTAAATGAATGGTCCTCAGAATATTGAACCACACTTACATCACTGGGATGAACCCTACTAAGTTTGAGTTTGGTAAGGTAATATATAGTAGAGATTAGAGATAGTGAATATGTCATAGGAGTATTGTAACCAATGTAGAGTATTTAATATAGTTATATGAAGTTGATTCAATACAAGAGAAAGAAAATAAGAGAGAAAGAAAAAATAAACCAAAGGGCAGAGAGAAAAGAGCAGATATATAAGAGGGAAGAAGCTTATAAAATGAGTGAGGAAGAGAGCAAACAAGCAAGCACATGCAAAACACAATGACAACAAAATTATACAATCCTACAAATATATGAATACTGAGCAGAATTGGCCTCTTCAGTTCTCTTGGTTCTCATGGATTCTTTCAGCCAATTTAGGCTTACATTCTCTGGTAGGTTCCTGAGCTTGTTTTATTTTTAATTTTTTTTTCATTTTTCTCTGGTGCTGGGGAGGGAACCCAGAGGCTTTCTACTTTCAGGCTACACTCCCAGACCTATTTTCTATTTTATTTGGAAACAGGGTGTCAATAAGTTGCTGAGAGCCTCAGTAAGTAGCTGAGGCTGGCTTTCAACCTGTGTAATCTTCCTGTATCAGCCTTCCAAGCACTGGAACTATAAGCGTGTGCCACAATGCCTGGATTGAGCTTATTGTAAGGACTCTCATTTTCTGCTTTTTGGTCTCCTTTAATGATTGGAGCTCTGGTTTTGTACAGTCACTGAGTGCTACCAGCATCTCTCCAAATGCAATTCTGGGTCTCAGCTCTCAAAAATATCTGTTTCTTAGATTTTTCTCAATCTATGTAGGGGGTTGGTATCACTGGAGCCAGATCTAGTGTTAAGCACAAGTCTACACATTTTCCACCAATGCTGAGCCTGCATTTTCCTTCGCCTTTGTAGGTGGTGGGTACCAATGAACCAGATCCAGTGTATACATACAAGTTTGTGTTTTACACAGAAAGGGCTAGGTTGGTCTGACTACCCCCCAGTCTCCACAGTTGTGTAGTATATGGTGATCTTCAGCAGCCCTACTAGGGCCTGGAGCCCTGAAGATTGTGGAATTTTATGCTCAATTGGCCCTGTGGACTGTCTGCTAATCAGGGTCTCTGCTGTGTCTGACAGCAGACTCCTTTTCTACCTTCACCTGGTTGTACTGCAAAGTCTCAGACCCTGGGAATCTATAGCTTTCTGCACTGGGTGGTCTTCCACAGGGATGGCTGATTCACTTACACATTGTTGATTCCTGCTCTGGATGTCAGGAGGATGTGATGAGCTCAGTGAAGTAATTGTCGTGGTCCACACAGGTGGAGCTGACCATTTACAATTCTCATGAGCTTACTTTAAGTCCTTGGAATTTTACTGGGAGTCTCTGGAGGCATAGTTCCAGCAATTCTGATGCAGTGAGGCAAGATGTTGTTGCACATCCTCCATGGCTGCAGCTGGAGGTGGGTGGGGTACTTTTCTGCTCTCTTATATACATTTTAGCCTTGTTTCTGCCACCTTTCAATTTATGGTGCTCTGTTCAAATTTATATTGGTTTGCCAAGATGCTGTTTTCACAGGAATATCAGTGCCAACAGAAATTATATGTGCTGATTCTCCTGGTCACTATATTCCCAGAAGTCCAAATGTCCATTTTAATTGTTATTTTTCCTAGTTATTTTTTATTAAATGTAATCAAGTTTCTCTGTGTTCTCTCTTATTACTCCATATATTAGAGTTATTGTTAATAATATTTTTGAAATTTCTATTTCACAAAGAAACTAGTCTTATTTTTCTCTGGTTAATGCATGAATTTTACTTTTCATATTTAATATGTTATTCATTTGTAATTGATTTCGTCTAAAGTATAAAGAGTAGATAATTTTTTTCTATGTGATTTCCCAATTATCTTACTATCACAGTCATATAATTTTCTCAGTGATTTGAGTTGTTGCCTTTACCATATATTAAGTTTTCATATATTTGGGTAATGTGCTAGGAATGCATTGAGATAAGAATGATTCTGTAAACCAAAGAGTGCATTGCTCTTGAAAGAATTGATTGGTGGATTGAATATTACTATGCACATTCAATGTCTTCTAAAGTCATATATAAGTAATAATAAATGACTTTTTTATTGGCTTTGTTAGTGGTTGATCAGAGAAGTGCCTTACCACTTAATACCTCCAAACAAAATATTGATGGTATTATTCCTTTTTTGGTGGTACTGGGGTTCCTGTGACCCCTTCTACCTCCGGGCTGCACTCCCAGACCTATTTTTACATTTTTATTTGGAAACAGGGTCTCCTAAGCCAGCATGCACAGCTGGCTTCTAACCTGTGTGATTCTCCTGTCTCTGCCTCCCAAGTGTGGGGATTACAAGCATTTGCCACCACGCCCAGCCCTATTGATGGTATTATTGAGTCCATGTGACCAGGAGCTCAAGTAGCTAAGCAGAAGGCAGCTCATCTGAAGTTGCAGCTAAATATACATATAAAAACACAGACCATAATGTGTCTGATATACAATATTGTCTCATGCCCTGAAGATACCTCATAGGCATACAATCCATGTGTGTACTGCATTTCTGCCACCTGGAGATCTCATGAAAAATGTTGCTTACTGGACAAGCATGGGAAAAGCTAGGCTGGAAATGATAAACCTTGGCTTCAGAAGATACAACTCAAGCCCCCATAATGGTAGAAACTTACAATGTCAAAAAAATATACACACAGGAACACACACACACACACACACACACACACACACACACACACCACTACAAAACACAATAGAAGTCAGGTGTGATAGTTTATGTATATAATCCCAGTACTTGGAAGGCTGAGACAGGAGGATTTCATGTTTGAGGTCAGCCTTAGCAATGTAAACAAGACCCTGTTTAAAAAAAAAAAAATGTCTGGGATATAAAAATCCTCTGAGTTTAATCCCCAGTACCAAAATTAACTGATTAATTAAAATAGATCACAATAAAAAAAACAAAAAGAAGAAAAATAAGGCTAAGAAATTTTGCATAATGGAACATTAATGGATGAGCAGTGATAAATCAGCTTATCTAAAACTTTGAATAATAAACTAGAATAGTGGAATCTAAGAAAAAATTAACATTGCAACATTTTCAAAAAGCACAAGAATTAGAGATATCATCCATGTTTGCAGATGGGGATAAAGGTGGGATTAAATATAAAAAGTTATCTAAATATGCATAACTGGTAGGTTATCAATCTCCTCTACAACAAGTCAAGACACTCTGATCCTGGCCTTGGAGACCCCAGCACCAGCCTTGCCTCATGGCAGTCTCCAATCTCAGCCTCACTGGCCCTGGCACCAGGCTAACCACTCAGCAGGCTCTGATCCTGGCCTCAGAGGCACAAGCACCGGCCTTGCCTCATGGCAGGCTCTGATTCCAGCCTTGCTGGCCCTGGCATCAGCCTCACCTATAGGCAGGCTCTGATTCTGGCCTCGGATGGAAGCCCTAGCAGTGGCCTTGCCTCATGGCAGGCTCCCAAACACTTTTCCCACACTGTATGTTGTATAGAATTCCTGAGCATGAGCGGCAGTAACATTCTACCTTTGGGGCAATTTCTTCAGAAGATCAAGGTGGGTTGAATCAGATCTCTGCCTCTCCAAAATAATAGACTCCACCTCTGCCACCAGCAGCACCACTAAGTCACCATGCTGCCTTCCTCCTTTTTTTCTGCTGAGCTCCTTCCTTACATGATATGATGTCCAGAATTCTTAAGCATGTGTGGCAGGGCCAGTCCCCCTTTGCAGGGATTTTCTTCCAAAAGTTCCAGGTGACTTTGATAGAATTTGCCTGCATCTCCTGAGTCCTGGCTGCTGCCGCCACAATCTTGGCCCTATATATATATATATAAAATAGAAGACAGTATGTGTGTTTTGAAGAGGTTGTGAGATTGACCACTCAGCAGCAATAAATGAATTTTATCTCCCTTCCAAGAGTGGAGTCCCACAGCCTCACTGCATAAAGCAGGATCTGCTGTTCTGAGTGCACTGTAGCCCCCAGGTGCAGCACAGAGGAGTGCAGCGGTCAGGCGCTCTGAGCTCCCTGGGACGCATGGCTTGGCTCCCTGCCCAGCACTGCTAAGGTCCCTCCACCATGCCCGGGTCATTTTTCTCACAAGGTATGTTGTTAAGAGTTCCCAGCATGCACAGCTAAAGTGAGCTTTTCTCTAATCCCTTCTGGAATGTTCTTCCAAAAATTGTTTTTCTTGCATGGCAGGCGCCTCCTTGTCATCTTGCTTCTAATTCTGTCATTATCCACTCTGTTTCCTGTATTCTAGATAGGAAGTTGTGGCTGGAAGTGTCTCCTTAAATTGGCCCAATCCGATATTAAACCAAAATCTGGTGTCCAGGGCTTCCCCAAGGAATGCTTTTCCTTTTCGGCAGCTGTCACTGCAACCACCGCCACTGCCATCTTTTTTTCTCTCGACTTTACCCTATTCTTGAATTTACTAATTCATCACCTTCCTCCTCACTCAACCTTCACTACTGAATACAACACAACTTTCTGTTGTATATAACAACTGACACCTTCAGACTGACATAAATCTATCAAAGGCAACAAAGGCACAAACATCTGAAATCATGAGAATGAGAAATAACAAGGAAGCAATGAGTTCCCACAACCTCACAATAACAGAACCTGACAACACAAAATTGCAGAGATCACCACCAAAAGGACACATCAGAAATTTAATAATACAAATGATAGAGGATATTTAAAAAATTAGAAACAGCCTGAAATAAATAAAGGATGCAAACACTGAGGCTAAGGCATCAATTCAAACCATAAACAATGGAAAAGATTACATCGAGAATAGAATCTTCCTTTTAGAAGTTGATTACTCCTAAAATGAACTCATAGCATATAATTTAGGAAAAAAACAATTCTACAGCATGAATTAGACATTGAAAAAATATGAACCTATCTTAAAGGGGCTACCTTAAAATAATAGGCATAGAAGAGGAAATAAAATGTGAAACCAAAGGGATAAATAATTTTTTCAAAGAAGTAATATAAAAAAATTCTAAACACAAATAGAGGTCAAAAAGCAGGTACTGGAAACTAATAGAACCCTCTTGATGCAAGATCAGAGAAAAGTTTCACCATAACACATAATAGTCAAATTGATCAATGTAGAATCAAGGAGAGAATCTTAAAGGAAACAAAAGCAAAAGACCAAGTGACATTCAGAAACAAAGCAATGAGAACACTCTAGACTTACCAAAACCAAGCCATGAAAGCCAGGGAGACCTGGAGCAACATATTTGACATACTCTTCTAAATCTTTTCAGAACACAGTGAAATGAAACTTAAATCAACTACAAGAAGAACAGAGTAACCACATACACATGTGGAGACTGAACACCACACTGCTAAACAAACAAAAATAAAAATAAAACATATAAAAACCTCTGGGACACTGTGAAGGTATAGTATTAAGAGGAAATTTCATAACACTGAGTCCCCACAGGAGAATAATAGAAAATCACCAAATAACTTAATAACACACCTCAAAACTCTTAAGAAACAGGAACAGTCTAACCCCAAAGCTAGGAGAAAACAGAAAATTATTAAAATCAGAGCAGAAATTAATGATGTAGAGAATAAAAACAATACAAAAATTTAAAAAATCAAAATCTATTTTTTTAAAAAATTAACAATATAAGTTAAACCATTTGCCAACTTACCCAAAAAATGAATGAATCAAACCAATTTATGAAAATATGAGATGAAAAATGAGATATTACTGAGAGTGTTAGAAGTACAGAGAATTATTAAAAACTACTTTACAAAACTATACTCCAACAATTAAAAAATCTGAAAGAAATTGACAACTTTCTATATAAATACAACCTTTATAAACTGAGTAGAGATGATACAGAATATTTAAGCTGGGCATGGTGGTGAATACTTGTAATCCTCATGCTTGGGAGGCAGAGAAAGGAGGATCGAGCAGGTTCGAAGCCAGCCATGCTGTCTTAAGAGACCCTGTTTCCAAATAAAAATTAAAAAAAAAAAAAAAATATATATATATATATATATATATATATATATATATATATATATATATATATATATATATGTCTGGGAGTGTAGCCCGGAGGTAGAAGGGTTTCCAGAAACACCAGTACCACCAAAATATAATAAAATAAAATAAAATAAAATAAAATAAAATAAACACATGTAAGTGTAATGCCGGGCGTGGTGGTGCACGCTTGTAAATCCCATGCTTGGGAGGCAGAGACAGGAGGATCATGCTGGTTCAAAGCCAGCCTCACTGGCGTAAGAGACCCTGTTTCCAAATAAAAATATAAAGTAGGTCTGGGAGTGTAGCCCTGAAGTAGAAGAGCTTCCAGAAACCCCAGTACCATAAAAAAAAAAAAATCATTAAAAAATCACAAGCTTTCTTATATTCCAGACATACATCCCTTGAAAAAGAAATCCAGAAAACACTTTCACTCAGGATGTCCCCCCCCAAAAAAAAAAAATCTAGCTAAGGAGGTAAAAGACTTCTACAAAAAGTAAAATAAAAAAAAAAAACTGAAAAAATAAATTAATGAAGATTTTAGAATATGGAACGATCTCCCATGTTCTCAGATAGACAGGATAAATACAATCATAATGGCCATTCTTTAAAAGTTATCTACAGATTCAATGAAATACCCATTAAATTACCAAAGTTATTCCTCACAAACATAAAATTATGAATTCTTAAATTCGTTTAGAAAAAAAAAAAAACAAAAAAACCCAGAAATTCCAAAGTAGTTCTCAGCAATAAAAACCATGCAGGAGGCATCACAATACCTGACTTTAAATTAAACTAGAAAGCCATAATAATAAAAATGCTATGGGACTGGCACACACACACACACACACACACACACACACACACATAAAAAAATAGAGCAGAATAGAAGACTCAGAAACAAATCCAAATACTTAAAGCCAATTAACTTTTTTTTTTATAAAGGGGTCAAAAACATTCAATGAATTAAAAGAGAGCCTTTTTAACAAATGGTTTTGGCAAAACTTGTTAAAATATGCAGAAAAATAAAAATAAACTTCACTTTCTCACCCTGCACAAGAGTCAGTTCATGATGGATGAAAGATGTAGATATCAGACCAGAGACCTTTTACATCCGTGAAGAGAGCATAGGCTCAACACTTCAAAACATAGGCATAGGTATGCCCGGCATGGTGGTGCATGCTTGTAATCCCTGTGCTTGGGAGGCAGAGACAGGAGGATAGCACAAGTTCAAAGCCAGTCTTGCTGGCTTAAGAGACCCTGTTTACAAATAAAAATATAAAAATAGGTCTGGGAGTATAGCCCAGAGGAAGAAGAGTCCAGCAGCCCCAGTACCACCACACACACACAAAAAAATAATAAAAAAAAAAATAGGCGTAGGTAAAATCTTTCTCAACAAGGCCTCAAAGACACAAGAAATTAAAGGGCAGATCAATATGTGGGACTGCATTAAACTGAAGAGTTTCTGATAGCAAAGGAAACTATCAAAAATTTCAACATAGCCCCTAGAGAATGGAAAAAATGTTTTGCCAAGTATTCTTCCAAAAGAGGAATAATATCTAGAATACACAGAGAACTTTAAAAATCTCATGGCTCAGAAAACAAATAACCCAATCAAAAAATGGTCAGCTGAACTAAAACAATACTTCACAAAAGAAGAAATTCAAATGGCCAATGTATGAAAAAAAAAGCTCAATATCATTAGCAATCAGAGAGCTGCAAATCAAAACTACCCTAAGATTTCACCTAACTTCACCTAGAATGGCAATCATTAAAACAAACAAACAAACACCACCAATTGCTGGCAAGGTTTTGGAGAAGTGGGAACTCTAATACATTGTTGATGTGATTGCAAATTTTTGCAACCACTTTGGAAAACAATATGAAGGATCCTCAGAAGAATGGAACTAACCTACTTTATGATCCAGAAATACCACTTCTGAGTATCTACTAAAAAATGCAAATCAAACTATCAACCTAATGCATAAATATCTATTTTCATAGCTGCACAATTCACAATTGCCAAACTATGGAACCAGCCAAGGTTTCCATAGAAAGATGAATGGATTATAAAACTTTGAGATATGTACACAATCATACTCAACCACAAAGAAAAAACAAAATTACATCATTTAGGGAAATAAATGGAATTCGGGAACATTATGGTAAGTGAGATTAGTCACTCACATAAATTTAAAACATTGAAATCTCTCACTAATGTGTGGAATCTTGGAAGAAAAAAGGTCATAGGAGGAGCAATTGATGAAGAAAGAGAAGCCATAAATTAGCAAATAAAGAGGCCTAACTAGAGGTGATAGAAGAAGGGAAGAGGGAAATTTCCTATTGTACATGATGTACAGGGCATCTTGGCTAGTTCCATAGTTTGGTGATTGTGAGTTGTGCATCTATAAACTTAGATATGAATGCATTAGTTTGGTATTGTTTCCAATTTTTGGGGGGTAGATATGCAGAAGTGGTATTGCATACATATTGAAGTCAACCACTAAGTCAAACTTGAGAAGGAAGGAGGGAGAATGGAATGGGCTGGAAATTGGGGAAGGGCTAAATGAGGGATGCGTGGGTGTTTGTCTCAACCATCTTGTACTCCATTAAGATATATGACTACAGTGCACCAATATTTTTTTAATCACCTGCTACTAAAAAAAATGGTTTAAGGGAAAAGACTCTAAAATTATTAAATATTTCAGCTGAAATAGGCAGATACTCGATAGAACCCAAATAATCTTCTTTAGGTTAATTGGCTAAACAAACCATGATTTATCTGTAACACAGAGCATTGTCAGAGTTAGAGAAGAGCAGGCCACTGACACACTAGTGACCTGAGTGGAAAAAGACAATTCCATGTAGGAAAATCCTGCATGGTCTTGAAGGATCTCTACAAGATGGCTGTGGCCACCAAGCTTTATGGCCACAGATCAGAAAAATACAGAAGATAATTAGAATAAAGAAACTCATAGAAATATCTTAACTGCCTAAATATACAAAATATGATTAAACTAAGTGTGGTAGCTGCTGATCCCAGTACTTGGGAGACTGAGAATGGAAGAAGGAAGATGGAAGTTTAAAAAGCATCCTCAGCAAAGAAGCCAGACTCTCAGAAACCCAGAGAGACTCTGGTTCAAAACAAACAAGCAAACAAACTAACTAACTAACTAACTAACTAACTAACGGGGTGAGAGTGTAGCTGGATGATAAATGGTAGAAGGTGCTTGGATTCAATCTCCAGTACCACCTAAAAATAAATAAATCATTATACAGATATATGCATACCAGACATTTTTAAATAGTATTGTAGCTGTCACCATGTACTTTCCACACAGGATAAATAGCTACCAATATTCTTACTTTTATATTCCATCTCTTTACTTTCTCCCTCCCTTCCTTCTGCCCATCCACCCATCTGTCTTTCTTATGGATCATTTTAAACATATGCAATGAAAATGCAATTTCACTATAATACACTATTTGTTGTGAATAATTCTGTAACACAAAAGAGTTGTAGTTACTTAAAACATAACACATTTTGATTATCATACAAAACCAGAATTAAAATCTTTTCTAAAATATATAATTTCCATCTAATTCTGGATCTAAATAAGGCCCACACAGTGTTTTATTGATATGCTTACTGCATTCTTACCCTTTATATCATTTATTTGTTGAAAAAACTGAATCAAATACCCTCTATTCAGGATTTCACCAATCACATCCTTATACAATACTTAAACATATTTCATATTAGTTTAGCTATCAGTGTCACTAGACTCAGCTTCAGTTTGGGGGAAGAATGTGTTCTTGGTAGGACTATTTTGGTTGCACCCTTATAATCAGTGTTAGGGATATTAAGATTGATCTATCAGTGTAAGTCTCGCTAACTGAACTCACCCACTGAAACATCCTCCATTAACATCTTACCTGATGATTTTAACAGACTTTGATGACTGTTTTCTTTTTACTTCACTGAGTATCAAAAACCATGATTTTCAGCATTTATGACAGTAATCACACTTAATTGTGATTTTATTTTTCATGGCTTCAGTTACTGGTGGTCAACTAGGTCTGAAAATACAGGACACTACAATGACAAATTATGAGAGAAAATTATTCTATTTTATTATAACTCATTTTTATAATCTCTTCATGTGCCTAATTAATAAATTAAATACTATCACAGGTATGTGTATACTTGTAGCTTTGGTTAATTTTCAAGTTATGTTTTTTTTGGTACTGAGTATTGAACACAGATATTTTATACCACTGAACTAAAACTGCAACTTTTTTATTATTTATTTTTATTTTTATTTTTTAAATTTTTTATTGGTGTACAGTATTCATACATCATAATGGGATTAAACAAAAACTTTTGTAGACATACATGCACACATCACCCAGTTAGCCCCTACCCAATCCCCACCCCGTTCCCTCCCCATCCCTCCTTCCCATGCTTGGCTTAGTGGTTGACATCTAGTATTACAGCAATTTATCCAAAATTAACAATGATAATCTCACATAACAGTTTCATTTGTCTGATACCAAGCTTTTGATGACTTAAAGATAACATTTTAATATTTCTTTTTCCTTTCTTACCAGAGAATATTTTTCTTTTTTTCAGGTGAAACTATCATACATTTATTTATTTATTTTTCAGAAAAAAATCTATCCTAATATGGAATATGAACTCTAGATACCCAAAACGATCTCGAAAAAGAACAAAGCTAGAAGATATATATTTTCTGATTTCAAACCATATAAAGCTACAATAATTGAAACAGTGTAATACTGTTCTAAATGCAGATATATAAACCATTGGAGTTAAATAAAGGCCTAGAGATAAGTCCTTCCATATATTGTCAAGTTATTTTTGACAAGGTTTCCATGAACATTTGGTGGAGGAAATAATAATCTTTTAACTAAATATTGTTGAAAAATAATAATTACATGAAAAAGAATAAAATTGGACCCTTACCTAACACCATATACAAACATTAACTCAAAATAGATAAAAGACCTAAATATAAGTCTTAAAACTATAAACTTTTAGAAGAAAATCTGGGTCATAAAACCTCACAACATTGAAATTGGCAGTGATTTCTTGGATATGATTTCAATGGCACAGGCAACAGAAGGGTAAACAAACTCCCTAAAAAAATTGTATATCCAAAGACAATGTAAACAGAGTTAAAAGTTACTGATATAATGGAGTAAAATATTTCCAAATGCTATATCTGAAGGTATATTAATATTCCAACTAGAAATCCTAAAAATTAGCAACAATAAAAGAAAACAGTACAATTTAGAAATAGGTAAAAGACTAACATAAATAATGAATCTCCAAAGATAACCAATCTTAGTTGTCTGTTGGATGGAAAATCTTCTTTCTCTGTTTCTGGTGTGTGTTACCTATTTCTTCTTTGTAGTTAATCTCTCTCAGTATTTTCTCTAGTGCTGGTTTTGAAGACATAAATTCCTTGAGTTTCTGTTTGTCATGGAAGCTTATTTCCCCATCTAATCTGATAGAAAGTTTTGCTGGGTAGGAAATTTTGGCTGGAAGTTGTTTTCTTTCAGAGTTTGGAATGTGTTACTCCAAGCCCTCCTGGCTCTCATGACTTGGTTTGGGAAGTCTGGAGTGATTCTAATTGGTTTGCCTCTGAATGTCACTTGGCCCTTTGTTTTTGTTGCCTTTAAGATTCTCTGCTTGGCTTCCACATTGGTCATTTTGACAATTATGTGGCGTGATCCTCTTCTCTGATCCTGTCTAAAGGGAGTTCTATAAGTTTCCTGGATCGTATCAACCTCTTGCTCTATGTCTGGAAATTTTTCTGCTATTATTTCCTTGAAGAGATTGTTGATCCCTTTGGTTTCACCTTCTTTTCCCTCCTCTATTCCAATTATTCTTAGTTTAGCTCTCTTAAAATGGGCCTATATTTCTTCAGTGTCAGATTCCTGCTGTTGGATTTTTTTTTTCTAAATTAGAAACTATGCGTTCATTTTTGGAGTGATCATCTTCTAGGAGTGAGATTCTATTCTCCATGTGGTCTAATCGGTTGTTTGTACTTTGAATTGAGGCCTTAACTTCATTAATTGCATCTTTTATCTCTTTTTGGCTCTCTCTGAATTCTTTTTGAAACACCTCTATTATTTCTACAGTTATTTTCCTGATTTGATCTTCTAGAAATCTCTGAATATCTGTTTTATCAGGTTCTGATGTTGTGGGGTTGTGGGCATTCATTGCTCCATTATTATTCCTCTTTTGCATGATTTCAGAAGTTTGTGCCTTCTCTGGGTTCTTCTCTGGATCACTATGACTTCACTTAAGGTGCTCTGGATCTTGAGTCTGTGGTATCTCAGTGATCACTACTCCTTTATTGGGTTGTATCACAAAGTCTCAGACCCAGGGAGTCAATCGAGGTTGCTTTAGACCATGAGGGGTACCAGGCTGGGCGTTCTCCTGTGGGGACTTGTGATTATGGTGTGATATCTCTGCCACCGCCCCTCTTCCACTGGGACATGTCCCTGGGAGTGCAGTACTGGGATTTCTCCTCTAGGGGCCACAATTTGACTCACGGTTGTTGAGTGCACTGATGGAGCTGTAGTGGACTCGTTGAATTTTCTGCTGCTGCCGCCGGTGGAAATATGGCACCACTGCCATGCCCTCGGCCATGAGGCTGGCAAATTTCTTCTCTGGTTTTGAGCTCTGCTGTGAGTCCCTGCAGGGTTTGCTGAGCCCAGCCTCTGGGAGCTTTAGACGCTCCCTGCGCTGAAAAATCTGCCGAATTCTACCTGGCTGATCCACAGTGGCTCACCTTGGCTCTCTGTCCACCGCTCCTCTCTGGAGCCTGGTGGGCTGTTGGGTGCATTGGTCTGGTGCCGTCCGGTGAGTTTGTCGCTGCCACAGGCAGTAAGGTGCTGCTACAGCGTCCTTGGGCATGAGGCCGGCCTATCTCCTCTGTGTCTCTGAGCTCCGTTCTGAGTTCCCCTCCTCTCTGGGGCCTGGTGCTGCAAGGGAAGATGGCACCCACGCCGCTCCATGCCGCGGCTCCAGCCACAGCACTGTGTTCTGGTTTCTTTCTTGTGTCTCATTTTTCCAGCCCTCTTTTTCTCTGTCCCTTGTATTTACATTTTTTTTTTCTCTGTTGATGGTGCTTTCTGGCTATGAAAGGCACTGATTTTGTGGTACTAGAGATTGGTTGTTAGCGGGGCTTGTAAGCCCCACTTTCTCCATCGCCATCTTCCCGGAAGTCTCTTATTTTTATTTTTAAACAGGGTCTCCGTAAGTAGTTTCCATGTACTTATTTGGGATTCTCCTGTCTCAATTTTCCAAGTATTAAAATTACAAGTGTATTCCCCCATACTCTGCATCGCCAGAGATCTTATTCTTGGCTGTTCAGTTACTCTCAAACACAATATTATAAGGCGGAATATGATTGATATTCTAATTTTCATAACATGGGTTTATTTACTAGCTAGAGGTAAGCAATGGACTTGGATGGATGAGATAGATACATATTACTGGGTGTAAGTATTTGATAATTGATTGCAGTGACTATTCTTTCTTTTTTTGCGGGTCTGGAGATGGAACCCAGAGGCATTTGACCTCTGAGCTACACCCCCTGCCCTATTTTTTATTCTTTATTTTGAAATCAGGTCTCACTAAGTTGTGGAGGGCCTCACTAAGTAGTTGAGGCTGTGCACAAACTGCGATCCTCTGGTCTCAGCCTCCCGAATACTGGGATTACAAGTGTGCTCCACCACGCACGGCTGACTATACGTTCTGATGCCCTAATTCTTGTATCAAATTGGTTTTGGTGCCATTTTGAAGTTATTACAATTTTTTTATAGGTTTTCTGATTTTTAGGTAAAACAAGGTTCTCCATATCTTTTGCATTACTTGCTCCAAACATAGACTCAAGGAAAAGCCCATTCCTTTTTAATAGGAAGTTGATTTTGATTTTAGAGACCATGTTGTCCTAGATTACTTCTAGAACATTCATTGAGCTAAATGTGAAAATATATCACATCACTAAAAATTTAAATTATGAGTTCATACAGGAACCACAAACTCAAAAATTGAAAAGTGTTCTATAATTTTGTAGCTTTTTATTTTATCTTCTATGGCCAAAAAATAATTAATTTCTGTTGACAGTGCCATAATTGTTTGTTATCTCTTCCTTACTATGTATATTTGTTTCATAATAAAATAGCAATATTTTTAGGAAACATGATTATTCATAGTATATCAGAATTTTTGTCATGCTTGTTTTTGCTTCTTTTGTTTTTTTCCTGATAGAGTGCATCCTACTTTACTCTACTTGTCAAATTACTATTTAAATATTTAGTCTTTATAGATTCAAAACATTAATAAAAATATTCTCACTTTCTTGGAAAATACTAGAAAAATACTTCAGTGTTTGAAATTCATGAATTAAAGGAAAGCACCAAGCTGGGTGTGGTGACATGCTTATAATTCCAGTTCTTAGGAGGCTGAGACAAGAAAATTACAAGTTCCAGGCCTGCCTCTGCAAATTAAAGATATACTCAACAACTTAGTGAGATGTTGTTTCAAAATTAAAATGTCAGGAAATATAGTTCAGAGATAAACCATTTCTGGGTTCAATCCCTAGTACCAAAATAAATGCATAAATAAAAAAGGAAACCATCAGACATTTATTTGCTTTTTCTATGTAATCATTTTTTTTTTAGAAAATATAACCAGGAATGAGGTAAAACACATTGCATGATGTTCATATTTATTAAGTAATTTCCATGTGTCATATGTGGCTTATCACCTTGAATCCTTACTAGGACAGTATTGAGAAGGCTGTTTTTAGACCTGTAGCCACATAAGAAAGGAATGTTTTAAGAATGGATTATCTATCCTTTGTAATGAACCAATTTTAGAACTGCACATGTGGTGTGCAGTATGCATTGATGTCTCATAGTTTCTCTGGGTATTTGAGCCACTTAGTGGGTGATTCTGGTGTCATCCCTGAAACTACAATCAAGATATCAGGCAGGCTTCAGCCATTTTCACCTCTGATTTTATGGATCTGTTTCTGGCTGACCCTCATGGCCTGATGCAGAAGCTTCTAAGCTCACTCCTGAGGACCCTTCATGAGTTTCGCTTATGGCATATTCTGCAAAATTAATGAAAAAGTCTCCAAGATGGCAGCCACTGTCTTGTGTATAATCTACTCTTGAAAAAGACATCAATCATTTCTGTCATTTTTTATTAAATCAAGTCAATAAGTCCAGCTGGTGGGGAGAGATGACTTTATGATAAGACATGAATACCAGGTAGTATGTATCACAGGGGTTTTCTGAGGTGTCACCCAGCACACAGTGCAGCTGTTCTAAGCCATCTTAGGTACTATGTCTTACGTAACTTGCCCTGCAAAAGGACCTAGAATGTCATTCTAGGGTTCACATTCTTACTATTATGCAATCACCTGCATGCTGTCTAAATGTTCCCCCTTCAAGGAACAACAGCTACTCCTTGAATGTAGTTGTCAATTTGGGGAATGTTTTGAAAGGACCCACACACATACCAGTTCATTTCACAAGTCGGACATGCCCCCAAGTATGTTATTGGGCTTTTGCAAATATAAATTTGATGGAATGTTATGCTCAATATATAGGGCACTCTCATTTACCTCCTGCTTTGGAGAGTATGTGAAAATGCAGAAAAAAATTCCAGTAGTTCATGCATAACATTGACTTTGCTCTAATTTATGACAAGTCAAACCCTTTCAGGCTTTAGACGACTTTTCTGGTTGTGAATTATTTGAGGCACCCCTCACACCTGATCATGACAAACTGCAGCTTCATCTTATTGGGATAGGGCATTTGTCACAGGGGCAGGAACTACCAAAGTTAAGGAAGCTATAACATATCTCAGAGGCTGCTGGGGACCATTCAAGTGTTTTAAACATGGGCAGGTTGATATGATTGGATGTGAACCTGCTGTTCTAAGCTGCACCATTGTGTGTGATCAATCATATGACATTTCACATTCTCATGCAGGAGATGGCAAATGCCTCTTTATGTTACTCCAAATTAATTCATATTGATTTAATAAAATTTAAATATTTTACCAACCAGTAATTGATTCAAACGCCCTGTTTTGAGACTGCCATCCCTGCCTCTCTGTGAGTACTACATAACTCTAGCTGCCAACTGGGCTGTGAGCTCTCTGGACACAGCCTGATTGCATCATCCATGACCTGTCCTCTGGTGGTAACCACATCTGTTAACATGTAGGAGGAGCTTAGTAAATACCTATTCAGTCAAAAGAATTGAACTTAATGGGACACCTATTTATATAAGTTATTGTGCCCAGGTCTACATATATAGAAATGCACAACTTCCTTGTACTCTATTGCCAAAATCATATATATATATATATATATATATATATATATGTATATATATATATATATATATATGTATATATATATGTATATATATATACACACATACATATATATACATATATATATGTATATATGTGTATATATGTATATATGTGTATATATGTGTGTGTATATATATACACACATATATATATATGTATATATGTATATATATGTATATATATACACACACACACATATATATATATGTATATATGTATATATATGTGTGTATATATATGTGTATATATATGTGTATATATATATGCATATATGTGTATATATGTGTGTATATGTATATATATATATGTGTATATATATATGTATATATATATATACATTTATTTTTTTTTCTAACTTACTAATCATGCCCTGATGCCATGATTGAAACCCAGATGTGAGCAAAGAACCCTGATAGTTTCTGGTATAGAGTGTAATAGAGTATAAATTAGTCCATGACCAATCTGGGTGTGAATGTTTTTTTTCCCTGCAATCTCAATACTTGGGATGCTGAGACAGGAGGTCCACAAGTTCAAAGCCAGCCTCAGCAACTTAGCCCCTGCTTCAAAATAAAATAGTTATAAAGGTTTTAGTTTGGAAGTAGAAGGCCCTAAGTTCAATAACCCCATAAGCTCCAAAATAAATAATGATAATAATTTATGGCCCCTACTATTACAGATTCTGTAACCTATTGTGGAAGACAGGATAGTCTATGGATGAACCCAGATCAATAGACTGTGTGGTATCCATAAAGGATAAATAAACTAACAAAGAGGAGGGCATAGAGGGAAAGGGAGACTTTGAAAGGAAGTATTCCCTGAGCAGAGTCTAGAAGAATGAATGAGTGAAGATTGACAGAAGATGGAATTTTGTGAAGCATTGGAATACTTGTTTGTAAAAGCATGGGGAAAAGTTGGGACTATAACAGAAGAGAAAGAAAGCAGGATGCATGGGAAGTAAGTTGATGCAGAAGGTACTGACCCCAGCTGAGGAATATACAGAGAGAAGCCATGTCTCCTATTTCTGTCTTTCTACCTTTTCAGCCATCTATGAACAATCCTGTGAGGTGTACCGGCACCAAGGGAACATGGCTGGATTCTTCTACGTGGATTCTGATGGCAGCGGGCCACTGGGACCTCTCCGAGTATACTGTGATATAACTGGTAAGGTCCAAAATGCCACTATGCACAGCAAACCACTTGATAGGAGACAAAGGGAAATCACTGGAAGGGGAAACCTGCATGAAAAAAGAAACATTAACGGACTAGACAGTCATGGTGGTGTAAGCCTCTAATCACAATACTTGGGAGGCTGAGACAGGAAGAATACAGGTTCAAGGCCAACCTCAGCAATTTAGAGAGACCTTCAGCAACTTAAGGAGATGCTGTTTCAAAAAAATAAATAAAAAGAAGAGGGATGGGACTATAGATCAGAGATAGAGTAACCCTAATTTTCATACTTAGTATCTCCCCAGAAAAAGACCATCTTCTGGGGTAAGGTTGGTATTTTGGTAAGTGACAGGTATTAACAGCAGAGGTTATTTTTCAGAATGAGAAGAAAACTTGATAATTGTTTTGATTTTTTTTCATAATCAAGAATTAATTATCAAATATTTTCTGTAACGACCCTGTGGTCCGGGGCCTCTGGCCCCAACCCTGGGCGTGTGGGCAGGCGCTGGCGGGGGAACCCTTCAGGACCCCCTTTCCACCCGGAAGGACCCTGTGGTCCGGGCCTCTGGCCCCGACCCTGGGCGTGTGGGCAGGCGCTGGTGGGGTACCCTTCAGCCACCCCCTCTCCACCCGGAAGGACCCTGTGGTTCGGGCCTCTGGCCCCGACCCTGGGTGGGTGGGCAGGCGCTGGCGGGGCACCCTTCGGCAACACCCTCTCCACCTGGAAGGACCCTGTGGTTCGGGTCTCTGGCCCCAACCATGGGCAGGTGGGCAGGCGCTGGTGAGGCACCCCTAAGCGACCCCCTTTTCACCCAAAAGGATCCTGTAAAAGAAAAGAAAAGGAAAAAAGGAAAATATCGGAGAGGGGTCAAGGAGTCCGTAGCGGATGCCAGGATAATGGAGATGAAGACAAAACTTATCCAAATGCACTGGAATTATTGGAAAAATTCCCCGCTAAGGAGGACTGTTTCTCTACATTGTTAAGAATATTGGACATCACCTGTAAGGAGAGAGACTTTAGCGGAGACCAAGGAGAAAGGCGGTGCTGAAAGCGGTTTCTGCATTGGCAGTGGAGACTTGTATTCAGTAGAAGCAGAAATCGGAGCCTACCAACCTTATTTATTTATTTATTTATTTTTTTGAGAAATTACACCAAAGGTCAAATGCTACCTTCGTGCATGCTTAGGAACACTGGACAACATTCAGAGTGGAAAAAGAGCTTGGGAAAGATTTGAAATGATGGAGACAGTGGCAATGGCAGTGGCCAGTACTCAGGGGAGGCAGATATCTGATGCATTACACCTGGAACCTTTGAAGTAATGACCCTAGAGGCAGAATGCTACTACCACGTACCCTCGAGAATGTGGGACAAATGGTAGGGCGAAGAGGGTGCTCGGATTAGAGCCTAATGAGGGGTGAGGCCGGCGACAGACACAGCAAAACTGGGATTGGAGCCTGTCCTGAGGCTAGGCCTGTGCTGTAGCCTCCAAGGCTGGGATCGGAGCCTGCCATGTGGTTAGGCTGGTGCTGGGGCCAGTGAAGCTGGGATTGGATCATGCCATGAGCCAAGGCCGGTGCTGGGGCTTTCGAGGCTGGGATTGGAGCCTGCCAAGGGGTTAGGCTGGTGCTGGGGTCAACAAGGCCGGGATTGGAGCCTGCCATGAGGCAAGGCCGGTACTGGGGCCTCCGAGGCCAGGATCAGAGCCTGCCGAGGGGTTAGGCCGGTGCTGAGGCCAGTGAGGCCAGAATCGGAGCCTCCCATGAGGCAAGGCCGGTGCTGGGGCCTCCGAGGTCGGGATGGGAGTCTGCTGAGGGGTTAGGCCAGTGCCGGGGCCAGCAGCTGTCATCGGAGCCTTCCATGAGGCAAGGCCACTATTGAGGCCACCGAGGCCGGGATGGGAGCCTACCAAGGGGTTAGGCCGGTGCTGGGGCCAGCGAGGCCAGGATCGTAGCCTGCCCAGGGGTCAGGCCAGTGCCGGGGGTCCAGCAGCTGGCATCAGAGCCTTCCGTGAGGCAAGGCCGCTATTGAGTCCTCCGAGGCCGGGATCGAAGCCTGCCGAGGGGTTAGGCTGGTGCTGGAGCTAGCGAGGTCAACATCGGAGCCTGCCATGAGACAAGGCCAGTGCTGGGGCCTCCAAGGCCGGGATTGGAGCCTGCCGAGGGGTTAGGCCATTGCCGGGGCCAGTGGCCGTCATCGAAGCCTTCTGTGAAACAAGGCCGCTACTGAGGCCTCTGAGACCTGGATCAGAGCCTGCCGAGGGGTTAGGCCGATGCCGGGGCCATCGGCTAGTATTGGAGCCTGCTGTGAGGAAAGCCGGTGCTGGGGCCTCTGAGGCCAGGATTGTAGCCAGCTGAGGGGTTAGGCCAGTGTCGGGGCCAGTGAGACCAGAATCGGGGCCTCTCATGAGGCAAGGCCGCTGCTTGAGCCAGCGAGGTCTGGATCATTCCACCGGGTAGCCAGGCTACAACTGGGGCCATCAAGAGTGGGATCGGTATTTTCAATGTAGCATGCACAGAGAAATATTGCAGAAAATTAAAACCAGATGCTTCCCCTAATCAGCAGTAACTAGGATAAAGGGGCAACAGGAAGTAGTCGAGCTATAGAAAGGGCCTTATAGTGAAGCAATTAAGGTGACCAATCAGAGGGTATGGAATAGGGGAGGATGGAGCCTCTTTAAAAAGCAGGAGGTACATAAACATATGTATCAAAGTTAATCACCAAACAAGCATGGGATCGAGGGAGGAGGGGGGAATGGGATGGGGACTGGATGAGGGCTAATTGGATGATGTGTGCTTGTATATCCTCTCAAGTCTTGTACTCCAATGTGATGTATAATTACAATGCACCAATAAAAATAAAAAAAAAATTTAGGGCTTGACAAAGATATTTATTATCTTAAAACAAACAAGCAAAACAATCCACAAAGAAAAGACAAACTGACAAACAATAAAGCATGAAAACCAGTGGGAAGCCCTGGTTCAAAAAGTAGGAAGGCAGCCCAGCATGGTGGTACACATTTGTAATCCCAGTACTTGGGAGGCTAAGACAGGAGGATCATGGATTTTCAGCCAGCCTCAGCTACTTAGTGAGGCATTCCACGTCTTAGTGAGACCCTGTTTCTCAATAAAGGATAAAAAATAGAGCTGTGGTTGTAGCTCAGAGAGAGAATGCTTCTGTGTTCCATCCCCAGTACCACAAAACAAAAACAAAAACAAAACAAAAAAATTAGGAAGTCTTTCTTCTATTTGGCCCTGCAGACTGTTCATCTGGGTGAGTCCTATATTATTTCTCAGCTTTTGTTTAGTTGCTCATCATAAAAGTGGGAATGGCAGTTCTGACCCCTAGAGTGGTTAGGATCCACTGCAGTCCTATGGCTTTAAGCCATAGCCAGACTGTTTTTCCTGCATATGCCTAACAAAATAGGGAGCTGATTTTGCTGTTCCTGAGAAGTTCATGATAGCTTGAGACTTTTTTCTGAAGCTCAGAAGGGCATATAAGGAGGCAATCATTACATGAGTTTAGAAATGGCATGTGATTGCTGGGCGTGGTGGTACACACTTGTAATTCCCACACTTGGGAGGCAGAGACAGGAGGATTGTGCTGGTTTGAAGCCAGCCTCACTGGCTTAAGAGACTGTGTTTCCAAATAAAAATATAAAATAGGTCTGGGAGTCTATCCCGGAGGTAGAAGGGTTTCCAGGAACTGTAGTACCACACACACACAAAAAAAAAAAAAAGTAGAAGAAGGTAAAAAAGAAGTGGCATGTGATTACTAATTTACTCTCAAATACAATTCTGAAGAGCCAAACCCTGATGTAATTGTTATCCAAACATTTGGCTGTGCCAGAATTTTTTGCATTTTGAGTGTCATTAATTGGCATACACAAATATTTTCTTTGTTTCTTTCAAGCCCAGGGGATGCTGGCTGCATAATGTAACGAAGTAGGAAAGTAAAGACCTGATAAGGCCCGTTGAGTCCTCACGCCCAGGCTTCTCTGCAGCAAGACAAACACATGTATGCAGTTATTTATCTAGCCAGATATTTTCCTGGACACTGAGGATATTTAGAGAAATAAGACATGGAGCTATTGTTCATGAGCAGTAAAATCAAGAATATTACTGTTCCGTGCTATAGGTAGAAATGCAAGAAAGTCATTGGGAAAATATATTGATTAAGGACACTTAGCAACTTGAGCAACTGAATACAGAAGCCAGGCTTTTTCTGCAAAATCTGTTAGCTATCTGAAGTTGTATGCAGTTTCATTGTGTTATAATAATGGTTAATCTCTCTAAAATGAAAGTATGCTAGCTGCTTTGCAGTGGCCCTGTAAGATTAGAAATGGTATTACCGTTTTTATTCATGGTTGTGGCAACTTATATTAAACAACCTGGTCAAGGACTGGACTTCTCAGTGGATTTTGGTTATTTTTAAAATATAATTAGGTTATAAATTATTCCTAAAAAATGCAGAACTCTCAGCCTCTGAAATTCCAATTCAGTAGTTGCACTTTTCCTTAGCTTTCCACTTGATTCTGATGCAAATTGCTCCTGATCCACACTTTAGCAAAAATTGAAGAAAGTAATTTGGCTGCAGAATAAAGCAAAGGATGTAAATGTCTGGTATTGAGTGACTAGGTGTGATGTGATGATTATCAGTGATGAATATAACCATCCCTGGGAACTGAAATGAAAGTTTACAAATATTGTCTCATTTAACTTTCAAAACAAAAATGAGACAGATTTTTATTTTTCTCTCCTTACATGGAAGGAAAGAGAATTGCAATATTTATTCAAGGCAATAAATTCTACAACTACCAGTTAAGACTTAGAAAACAATCAAACCTCTTGGCTCAGTAATAATCCATGTCACTGAGACATCAACTGGATATTATGTTGCAATGGTTTTCTTTGATGTTTTAAAAAACTTGTGTTATAAAAGTAATCAAAATTAATTGTAAATAATTTAGGAAAAAAAGAAAACAGTAAAGGAGATGTTAAAGTCACCAATAATCTACAATCCAGAGATTGCCATAATTATTCTATTGTTATAGTTTGGGAGAAAAAATTTCCATAAAAATATATGTGTGTTTTTCTAATAATGTAGATGATATATATGTATATGTGCATATGTGTGTATATTTTTAAATTATAAAATTTAATTTTAGTCTATATAGATTTTTCCTTGTATCATTAAAATCTATTTTGAAATTAAAATGTATACATAAAAATTGCTTAAACCTTTTAAACTGTAGATAACAATGTAAATACAAGAACACAGAGGGCATGATGGATCCTTAGGTCTCATTACAAAGAACTCTCTGGCTCTTCTTGAAACAGTCTTTCAGAATTTTTGTTAGTCAGTGTGTGGCTAAAGGAGAATGCAAATTTAGTTTGTTGTTTCAGTGGGGTGATTACAAAGCATTAGAGCCTCTGAGTTGGGCCCTGAGTTGACAATCTTAACAGGCATTGTGGGGTATATATTTGAGGTATGACAATTTTAGTTACATGAAGTTGTAAAATTTATAACTTTCTTTTGCTTCTTTCCCCTAAAATATGTATAAAAATAAAAGCAATTTTATTTAAGTTGAATTACAATTATCATATTTAATCAGCAAATAATCTTCTAATACAGAAAAGTAATGATTAAGTATGTATCTTTCTATTTGGAAGTTTTGAGGGTTTTTTATTCACTATGAATGACTTATGCCACCATAAAAGAGAAGTGGTAAAGAGTACAGGAAATGGTGAGGAAGGAAAGAAGAGAGTGAAGAGAAGTGGAGGCAGAAAGAGAAGTGGAGTACTGTTCTGTTTTTAGCTCTGGTTTCTGAGAACAGAGAGCTGTTGTTCTCTGACATTCAGCAACTGTAGGAAAGGTGCAGTCCTAGGCCAGGACCATCGTGCATGCACAGCCAGTGCCATTCACTGAAATGCTGAGTTTTGCAAGAGTTATTGATGAGGTGAACATCCAAGCCTCAAAGTCATTTATAAAGTAGTGTAGGTGCATTCATAGGACCATGAAGCCGGTTGTCTATGGCATGGTGACAGGCAAGCTGAGGTAAGGAAAGGTCAGGTCATCAAAGCCTGCATACATGTAAACAAACTTCAGGCCTCTTTATAGGATGCATGTTCAAAAAATGCTGGTGTTAACATGTTTAAAGAGTAGAGATTTGGCCGGACGTAGTAATCCCCATGCTTGGAAGGCTGAGACAGGAGGATCGCATGGGTTCAAAGCCAGCCTCAGCTACTCAGTGAGACTTCCAGCAACTTAGCGAGACCCTGTTTCCAAATAAAATATAAAAAAAGCTCTGGGGTATAGCCTGGAGGTAGAAAGCCTCTGGGTTCTAACCCCAGTACCTCCAAAAAATAAAAAATAAAAAATAAATAAATAAAGAGTAGAGTTTTGGTCACCTATCGGGCATTTATAAAAGACCAAGAGAAGGGTGGGTGGTTACAACCAGTTGGAGCTAAACAAAAGTGGCCCCAAGGTTCCCAAAAAGTAACTGAGGCAACTGTTAACTTTCTGACCCATACTTATAGTGATGCTAACTATAGCAAAGTTAATAGGGTATAATAATATAGTATTTAGCTATGAGACTGTTAAAATTGATAATTTTTAAGGTCAACTAAAAAAAAGTGCAGTGCATTACTTCTAAAAGGCTTGCTCAGACTTTCCTTGGTCTTATTAACATGAAGATAATCAGTGGTGCTGGAGACAGGAAACCTGGGTTTCCTTCTGCAATGCTGATGCAGGCCACAATGCTGTGGCCTCACTCTGGATCTCTAACATATGGATTTGGGGCCAGATGATCTAATAGCACTTCCTCATTGAGACTGTTTTGAGACCTGTGGAATTCTCTCCTACTGTATCTCTAGATACTTACAAATAGATTATTGGGAGGCTAAAAGTGGGGCAGCTTTTAGCTGTGGAAGCCAGGACATATCATCTCTCAGTTTTGAAAGCTAAAGTATTCATAAGATATCCATGGGGTCATGCTTACTGTGCAACCTGTGGGTGAATCAGTCTATCCTGGCCTCCTCTTCATCTCCGGTAGTCTTCCTCATACCTGGAATTTCTTGGCTAGCAGCAGCAGTATTAGATTTTCAACTGCTGCCTCCTTGGCTGACCAAACTATCTCCATGCCAGTGTCACATGAATTTGTTTCTCCTCTTCCTATCAAGGGCACTCATCATATTGGATTTGGTCCAACCTAATGCTGTATGGCCTTATCTTAACATGATTATATCTGTAAAGAAACTATTTTCAGATGACTCATTCATAGGTGCCCAGCACTAGGAATTCAATATCTCATTTTGGCAGACAAAATGCATCCCATAAAATATTTCAGTCTTTCTCATAGATTAATCATGAACACACCACAACAATGATGAAAATATAATAGAAGGACAGGGCAGAATATAACATACAGAGTCCAAAAGAGGGCCTTATCCAGTTTTGTGTGCCATAAGAGGTACCAAGTGACATCTCTTAGGACTGGATGGGATATTGGAGCTAGCAAAAAAAAAAAAATACAGGCATTTCCAGGAAGAGAGAATGAGGTATGGGAACACTGTACCAGGGTCCCTGTAGTTTGCATATTGGTTGATCTACAAGCCCATGGTGTGGCTTATTTGGCAAGTACACCAACAATCTCATAAGAAAATAAATTGCAGCGTGTGTGTGTGTGTGTGTGTGTGTGTGTGTGTGTGTGAGAGAGAGAGAGAGAGAGAGAGAGAGAGAGAGAGAGAGAGAGAGAAAGAAGAGAAGAGAAGAGAAGAGAAGAGAAGAGAAGAGAAGAGAGAAGCAGACAGAAAGATAGCCAGACAAGGGATTGAACCCAGGAGTCTTCCACCTCTAAGCTCTACCACCAGCCCTATTTTATATTTTATTTTGCAACAGGGTCACACTAAGTTGCTAAGTCTGACCTCAAACCTGTGATCTTTTTGTCTTAGCCTCCCAAATACTGGAACTACAAGCATGTCCCACCACACTCAGCTCACACATGAATAAAAAAGAAAGCAACCAAGTGGCTTGAGCAATGCAAAGCTAAAGGTATTGCGAAAAATACACTGAACTAGAGTTTCCAGCAAGGAGATTTTCTGGTTCAATTCCAGCTGACTGGAACAGAAGAAACAAAGAGTCTTATGATAGACTGCTCTTGAATATGCCACACACTAAGCTGGCCGTGAAGAAGGGATGAACACATGCTAAACACTAACAATGCTTGATCGATCTCATACCTGGTCTTCAGCACCCTCCCATGGTGAGGACAGTAGGTCTTCCTGATGGTGACTCAGAGAAGGCACAAATAGTTAGAAAGAAGTAAAGGGAAAGGACCTGTGCCCCTAAGCTAGTAACCGACTGGCTGTTACCACCACTACACCTGGATGAGTGAGAGAAAGTGATGTCAGCATGGAAAAGAGGGTGTGGTGGAGAAACTCTGCCTTGAGAGAGGGGTAATCTCCTGCAGGGAAGCAGCCCGCACCATGGGAAGGACCATTCTGACCTCAGTGTCGCTGGCTCCTTCCAGTGTCTTTCCTATGTTCCTCGTCCACCAGACCCAACTAGAATCCATAAGGCAAGAGCAGCTGTTTAAAGAATTCTTTTATTCAGCCTTCCTAGTCACATAGAAAAGTAGAATTGGGTGGAAGGTAGATTTGGTGGGCAATCAAAAGATTCCTATTATTGTGCTTAAAAGACTGTCCAAAGATATCTGAGAAAAATGACTAGAATTCTAGCTCCCAACGTAGATAGTCATGTAACTGGGCAATGTGGTGTCCTGGTACATATTCATTATGCTGTCATTCACTCATATAATGTGGACAATATCTATGTAGTCATCCTCACCACGAGACTGGTGTCGAGGGTTGGAGCTACAAACATAATCCATAAATCCTGCAACTAAAAGGAACACACACTTATTCAGTAACTTCTAACCCAATCCAGAAAGGGCCTCCCTTTACAAGTTAAATGGAGCTAAAATTAAGATAAATGTGAGAGGTACACAGTGAATAAAAGATATAGGAAACTAACCAACTCTTAAGAATTGACAGTCATCTAATTTAAGAATTGAACTGAGAGACAGGAGACAACTAAGAAAATCTATGACACACTAAAATGTAATATTTTGTCAAACAGGATGTCTGAGCTCAATGCCACTAGATGATGATAAAATCTAAACTGGATGCAGACGACTTCAGTCATTGATGCAGAAGTCTGTGGTCAATCTTGGTGGTGTCAATCTCAGTTGGAGCACAGGAAAGGATGCACTAGAGACTATCAAGAATTAAGCTTAGACTGAGAATTGAGTTACTGGATGAAAACACACACTGAGTGAACTTGTGGAAGGGTGAAAAATCAGCAGGAAATGAAGGAGTCCTTAGGGATAAGGACTTTGTTCAGGAAAAGACAGACAGGGGTATAGAAAAAGCAGGGCTAGTGATTAGCTAAATCTACCAAGTGCCTGAGGTCCTGTATGCAAAGCCTGGGATGATGAGACAGTAGAATAAATTTCTTAGGTAACTCTTTTCTTTGGCCTGACAGCTAATCTTACAGGTCATCCCAGCTTTGACATAGTAATGAGATAGCCATTCAAACCTTCTTCTGGTTATTTTCTGTGAAGACTTTTTTAAATAAGACTAATGTTTAAATCAGTAAACTCTAAGTAAAACAGACCACCCTTCAAAATATGGAATTTATGTGATGGATACTGACTTCCTCTGAACAAGAAGAACTCTAGACAGCAGCTTTCTCTGGACTTGAACTGTAGCTCTTCCTTGAGTCTCCAGCCTGGCAGCTCAGCTCAACCTGTGGATTCTGGATATACTATGTCTCCATAATCCAAACCCCCAAATCTATCTATCTCTCTATCTCTCTCTCTCTCTCTCTCTCTCTCTCTCTCTCTCTCTCTCTCTCTCTCTCTCTCTCTCTCATGCACGCAAACATGCACACACACATGCACATCTAATTCACCCAAGTGGCCCATTCATCTGTTCTTTTATTTTCTGTGCGTTTGCTTCATGAAATTGATCATACTGTGTGTTTACTTGTGTGTCCTCATGAGGACTGCATGATGCATATGAGGAAATAAGGGACAGACTCTGTTATGGTTTGAAGTTTGGTCCCCATTGGGTGATGTAAGAGGTAGTAGGATTTTAAGAGGCAGAGCTTAATGAGAAGTCTAAGGACATTGGGATTATTGCCCTAGAAAGAAAATTGTTGAGGGATTCTTGTTGGTTCTCACTAGAGACTGTCATAAAAGGGCATAACTGGTCTCAACCTATCTGTCTGTCCTCTTGTACATCCATGTGATCTTTCTCTCTCTTGCTTCAGCCCCGGATGCCCTCTATCAAAAGGCCTTTGTCTTTTAAACTTTTGGCCTCCAAATCTGTAAAATAATAAATATTTCTTTATATCCTACCCATCCCCAGATATTGTTATAATAATAAAAATTGGACTAATACATCTTGAGATGAATCCTTGAATCTCCTTTTAGACATACTGTACTGTATTCCAAGCACATTGAACTCCATATCACAGCCAAATTAAAGACTCATTTCCACCTTTTTATTTTTTCTTTCACCATTTATTCTATACTTAGGTGCTGCTCAGTTAAATCAATGACAGCCTTCAAATGGTGCAAAGTGCCTTCAATATTTAATTTTAACTGGGCTTCAGTCACTGCAACCTCCTCTGTAAACCCCAGAGTGAAAGTGTGGCTCTGTTCTTCATTTCCCCTTTCTGCCTTTCCAATACTGGCCAGCATGTCCCTATACCATCATTTTTCAAACATAGTAAAGAAAATATGTTTTGGAACCACACTTGGGTTCAAATTCTAGTGCTGCCACATTCTAATTTTTTGGCCTTGGAAAACACATTTAAAATTTCTGGATCTTGGTTTCTATTTTAGTACAATAAAGATGAAAAAATAACTACCTTTCAAGATTAATGTGAAAATAAGAATGTATTTGCAAATATCTTAGCCACCAAGACATAAAGAAAGGCAATACAGTATCCTGGTGAATGTACTAATTAAATTCTTATTCACTCTCACAATGTCTTACTATGGGCGCATCTATATAGTCATTCTAGCCATAAGAATGACTTTTTTCCAATAATAAACCCTTCTTTACATACTGGAGGTTCAAGTGTCTCTAGACTCCTGCAAGGGACATTTCTGGGGGAAATCTTCCATCATAGGCACAGTAGAATTAGAGGATCATAGAATCGCCCTAAAAACTGGGCACAATTACATTGTGCCCGTTTTAGTGTTAACAGGATACCTTGCCAACATGCTAAAAGAATATTTCCCAGCTGTATATTGTTTCTGCCTTGTTCAGGAAAATTACATAGTTATATAAAAATATTTGTCTAGAGCTATTAAGAAAACACATTTATTTCTTACTGTGATAGACATAATGCCAATATCATGTGTGTGGACCTATAGGGCAGAAATTAAGGAATCTGCAAAGAGTGATTAGGGAAATCTCTGAGGCAAACTTGTTTTCCTTTCTCAAATAGCTCCTAATCTAGTTGCAAACTGCCTTACACAACTCCATATTTCATTGTCCAGGTATGATAATATTCTGATACAGCTTTTACAGCAGCCCCTGTTTTCATTAAAACTCATCAGAGCATGCATAATGGAGTAGGGAGAGAAACTGCAATAGAGGTCTTTACAATATTCTTGCACATAATTGTGCAGTGTTATGGCAGATAATAGATTATCATTCCATCGATTGACAGAAAGTAAAAAATATGTGTCTACATGGTTAGGCCTAAGTTGTTAGCCTTGCTCCTCCAAAGTTAAAGCAATGGCTGTCAGTTACCTCCTCCTCTAGACTGCATACAAGTTTGTCAGTGTAGGGGAAATGAGTCTCAGGATGTAAGATGGGACCACTCTGTTAGAGAAGATTTATTTCTCCTTTGGCTTCTTGGCATGCTGTCTTTGACAGCATATTGTATAGCAAATTTGACAGCTATATTGCATAGCAAAATAATTAGAGCTAACTTGTTTGTGCCTTTGCTATAAAGTTCTGTCCTGGCTTCTTCTTTTGGGTTTCTATACCAAAATACATACACACTCATCTTAAAGTAAGTATTAGCTTCCATTGCCCAGCCAAAGCCTTACCCAAAGAAAGTTAAGACAGGCTCTCAAGTCTTTTTGTTGTTGTTTTGGTTTCACCATAATTGGGTACTTATCACTGCAGAACTAATGTTCGTAGAAAGTTGTCACTTGATAATAGATTGTATAAAACCAGGTTGAATATAGGACTGAGCTGGTATAACATACATCACTGTGAAGTAGCTGTGATAAAATCTATTTCAAAAATTCATCAATGAGACAAATAAGTTGGAGAAGCAGCACACTGAGGACAGCTACACAGAATGGAAGCACCCTTTCTCTAGTGCTGTAAAGCAACACACACTGTTGGTGCACACACTTGTAATCCCAGTTCTTTGGAAGCCGAAACAGGAGGATCGTAGGTTCTCAGCCAGCCTCAGATACCTACTAAGGCCATCTGCAATTTAGTGAGAACTTGTTTTCAAATAAAAAAATAAAAAATAGGGCTGGAGGTGTAGCTCGGAGGTAGAATTCCCCTAGGTTCAATACCCAGTACTGCACACACACACACACACACACACACACACACACACACAATGCAGATCTTGTTGGGTTGTACCCCTGAATCCCTTTCTACCTATTTGTTGATAAATTCCAAGCTCATGATCAAGGCTCACCACATTTAAATTGCATGGCTGTGAAGATATTTGATTCCATATACATTGATTAAAATGCTTAGAATAGTATCTGTACATATTATGACCTCTGACATTATATCATCATCTCTTATGATGTCTTTATGAACAGCATGCTCAGCTTATCCTGAAGAAGAGCTCCGAAGTTGTGTCCCAGCTAGGCATGCTGAAACATGCCTGTCATCCCAGTACTTGGGAGGCTGAGTCAGGAGCATCATAGATTCAAGGCTAGACTTAGAACTCAGCAACTTAGTGATACCCTCAGCAACTTAATGAGATCCTGTTTCAAAAGGGCTAGATATGTAGCTCAGAGTTATAATGGCCCTGTTTTAAATCCCCAGTACAAAAAAAAAAAAGGAAGGAAGGAAAGAAGGAAGGAAGGAAGGATGGAAGGAAGGAAGGAAGGAAGGAAGGAAGGAAGGAAGGAAGGAAGGAAGGAAGGAAGGAGCCACTAACCCAGAGAGATCACTTTAAAGCTCAGGCTTTCAAAATGTCCTCTGTCCCCTGGTAGTACAAGCATTGCTTCCTGACTAAGACTCACTCATGGGTGACATGTAAGCTGTAGTTCACTAGCGGTTTCATCAGTTGGAATAATACTTGCACTGTTTATTGTATTTCAGAGGGAAAAAATTGCCTTCTATAAACAAAATGTTTTCCAAAGAATTCTATTAGGCTGAAAAAATGGTAATTCAATAGTTTAGAGATATAAAGGGTTTTAAAGCTCTTATCTCCCTCTGTTTAACACATTATGCCAGTGATCAAAGTGTGGATACCATACAGGACTTCCAGGAGGCTGGTCCCTCAGGTCATGTTCAGGAGCAGATCTGCACATGTTGAAGGCCTGAGCTATAAAGTGGTTTCTTTGGGATAGTTGGAGATGGTGCAATCTCCTGCTAAACTGTTCCATCAAATAAAACTATGAAGTCATAAAATTGTGGCATTACCCTGAAATTAAAGCATTGTCACCTTTTAATTGCCAAGAATTTTCACAGGTACTTAGAAAAGTTCTGTCACACACCAGTTGATTCCAACTATGTGGATGAGGACAGAAGCTCAGATGGTTACAATATGATATTTTTTTTCATTTATTTACCTGATGACCCCCTCATGGGTCTCCACTTTATCAACTCTCTGGTTTCTTGAAGTCTTTATTAATCTTTCACATATTCATTTGGAAATTCTCTTATCTGGTTATTTCTTAGCTAATTTTCCATGTTCAGTGACTAATGCCTCATTTATTCCACAAGGATTCAGTTGATTTTTCAGAAAGTAAGTCATGTCAATAAACTGAATATTGACTCAATCATGCCTTAAGGGCCACTTCCTAGAGTATTTTCTTTCTTTACTCTGGATAATGGTGTTACTGGGTGTGAGAGATATTAAAATTGTTTTGCACAACCTCAGCCCTTGATTAGATGCTTGGAAAGCATTCAGACAGCACAAATACATGTGGTTCAATTATAGAAAGAGGCATCATGTGAAAAGGCCCTGACAGAGGGGGAAGGGCTGTGCTCCAGGAAAAGTCTGAAATAGATCATTCTCAGGAATGGAAGGCAGCCTGGGGAAAAGGGTGACACTCCAGAGATGGAATCTGGAGTGGTCTGTTTCCAGGAAAGAAAAACAGCCTGGAGTGTTTTGTGTGCTGGTTCTTTCAGTCCTTCTGAACACCTTTTTGGGGGGGATACTAGGGATTGAAGAAGGGGCATTCTACCTCTGAGCTACACCCCTAGCCCTATTTTTTCATTCTTGATTTTGAAACAGGTTCTCACTAAGTTGTGGAGGGTCTTACTAGGTAGCTGAGGCTGGCTGAGAAGCTGCAATCCTGTCTCAGTCTCCCATGTACTGGGATTACAAGTGTGCACCACCACACCTGGTTGAACTCTTCTTTATTCATATTACATTTAGGATGATTGGCTACTCTTTGCACATTTCACCTTAGTGACCTTACTGCTGTTTCTACACTGCATTTCCACAGAGGAATTGATCAAGGTGAGCAAGGCTCTGTAGGTGAGCTTCTTGTGCATCCCAACATACCACAACTGCTAGATTCCTAACAGTGGCAGGTGACCAATGGGTAAGACAGTCCAGTCCAGATGTGGAGGGGAGGATATTCTGTTTAAACACAGCATTGGAGCTGGGCATGGTGGCACACGCTTGTAATCCCCGCGCTTGGGAGGCTGAGACAGGAGGATCACACAGGTTCGATGCCAGCCTCAGCTACTTAGTGAGACTCTCACCAACTTAGTGAGACCCTGTTTCCAAATAAAATATAAAATAGGTCTGGGAGTATAGCCCGGAGGTAGAAAGCCTCTGGGTTCTGCCCCCAGTACCACCAAAAAATAAAATAAAATAAAATAAAAAAAGAATAAGCACAGCATCGGTTCTCAACGTTTAGCTGGTATGGATGTTTAAAGTGTCATTTTATAGACCTGTTCCCAGCAGTTTCTGTTCAGTGTATGTAAGGTGGAGGTCAGAAATGGCACGTTGAGCAAGTGCTTGAAGATATTGTACATTGGGTCATACTTGTGTGAGGTGATTAGCATGGTTCTCAGTACTTGACACATCCCCTTCCCTACTCATCTCCTCTCCTCTAAATAGTGGCCTGTGACAAGAGGAGTTGCCTTTCTTCACCTTTGATTATAAGGTATATTCTAGCAGGATGTGGTGGTGCACACAGAATTCCAGTACTTGGGAAGCTGAGATAGGAGGATTACAGGCTCAGCATCTTTGTCCGATCTTTAGCTACTTAGCAAGACTCTGTTTTAAAATATATAATATTTTTAAAGAGCCAAGAATGTAGCTGAGATTTAAATGGTTTTATATGTAATTTGGAGAAGAAGAAGAAAGAAGAAGAAGGAGGAGAAGGAGGAAGAGGAGGAGGAGGAAACGGAAAGAAAACTTATTCTGACTCCTTCCACAGCATCTTTTATCATCAGTTCCTGGTGTGTTCCTCATCATGGTGCCTGCCAAGGGACCTGGAGGCAGCTCACCAGCAAGGACTTACAGAGGTGTCACCTTCTGTCCTATACACTGCTGGCTTTTATGCACAAGCACCTCATATGGTAACCAAGTCACCTGGCTTTCAGAACTACCCCATCTGTGCCACATTATGTTTAATTCACACAGTGATTCTGGACATACTTGATAGCCACTAGATGCCTCACCAAGCTACTCCTATGAGATTTTTTCCTCATCTGTGTAATAGAAGTGATCAGTTATTCTTACTTTAATGAGTTGATGTACAGGTTAAGTAAAATTAAGTGAATGATGTATTGAGTACAGCAAGTTCAACAGCTGGCATTCTCTAAGAGCTCCTAAAATAGAACTTATTGATGGCCAGTGCACTGTAATAGGGATATCTAGATGATAAGATAATTCAGAGAGAGAGGATTGGTTAAAATAGGCTTCATGGGAGACATCAGACTTGTACTTTATGTTGGAACACAGGTTTCCTTGAATTAAGCAAAGAAAATTAAAGAAGAAAAAGTTGTTTTTGTCAAGATGGGCAGGACCATGGATGCAGAGACACATTGAGCAGGTTCAGGAATTCCCTGCCTTGTTTGAGCCTCTTGGCTCAGCCAGGAATTCTGATACGGTGACACAGAGAGAAATAAGTGGGAGATATAATCCCAGAAAGATTACTTGTTTTATATCACTTCTGCTCTGAGCCCTAAATTCCAGGGAGAAACGATGAAACAAAGTTAGTTTAACACTCTAAAGGATAAACAAGCCAGGGCAGATAACTTGTCTCTCCTTGTTCTGCAAAGCCAGGAAGCAGGGACCTGGAAGCTTTTCCCCATCACTCTTTTCCTTATGTGGACTGTGTGAATCTGCTTTCTGATGCTGGAACAAAACACCCAAGAATGAGATGAGTGCTTTAAAAATAAGAGACTTTTTCTTGGCTCACAGGTTTGGATGCTGAATATCTAACATCTCATCTGAACACCTTCTTGAGAGGGCCTTCTGGTTTGTTCATAATTTGGCAGATGGCATCTTAAGGTGGAGTTGAATGCAAGAGAGAGTAAAGGAAGCCATATCCAAGACACAGCATGGGATCTGAACACACCATCACATTCTCAGTGTGCTAGTGTTTGAATATGTCATATTTATATCTGCTTGCAAAGAGAAGTTGGTAGAGGATGTTTGCTGATTGCTGTCTCTTCCAGTCAGAATTCTTAAAGCTGTAATCTAAAGACCTGACCACATAACTTAAAGGAAAGAAGATTTATTTTCTTATAGTTGTGGACCCAGTCTAAGTAAGGCTGAGGACCACAGATATCAGGTTATGAAAGCAGAAGGCAGAGAGACAGAGAGCACATGGTCTGTGCTTCTTACTGCATGGAGGCTGGAAGCAAGAGAGTGAGCAGGGGGAGGAAGAACAATGCATACAACTCCCAAGGCCTTACCCTCAGGAACCCACCTCCAGCTACACCCTACAGAGCTGGGTCTCCATGAAAATACGTCCATTACAATGGCTTTATCCACTTCTGAGATTATAACCTTCATGACTCAATTACATCAACATCAAACATTAACAAATAAACTCTTTAGGGTACATTTTATACCTAATTATAACCCTATGTGGAAAAATTTGCAAGGTTTTTTCCTGTGTTAGCTGAGTGTTGCATGTGATTCTTATGTATTCTTATATCCAGTGTGGCTCTCCTAGAATATAAGTCCTTAACCTCCTTCTTTGAACCAAATACTCATTTCCTCTTATGATGATACTTTGACATGTCCTTCCTATGATGATACTTTGATCGCCATAGCTCCCGGTTGAATTCACACAGCCAACAAACCTTCACTCCCTCCACATTTGTAATAAAGAGTGAGGGCTTAGTTTGAATGTCAGCACCAACCAATGTCTTCTCATTCTGTCAAGTTATTTAACATAGGGCAGTGGCTCAGCCTCTCTGTTCTTCTTTGTCATTCAATATTATTAATAATAAAGTCTATTTATAGGTTTACTGGGAGATTATTACATAAGATAATCAATGCAAATCATAAGAATAATGTCTGATATTATATACCTGATATGTGGTATCTATTATTCTTTTTTTAAGGACTGGGGATTGAACCCAGGAGTATTCTACATCTAAGCTACACTCCTAGCCCTATTTTCTATTCTTTATTTTGAATCAGGATCTCACTAAATTGTGGAGAACCTCATTAAGTAACTGAGGCTGGCCATGAACCTGCAATTGTCTTGTGTTGCCTCCCAAGTAGTAGAATTACAAGAGTGGGCCACTATGTTCTGCTTAGTTATTATTTTTATAATTCTATTTTCAGATAGCTAAACTCTAGTTGTTGTTTCTACAGAAGAACTGAAAAAATAATAGCTAACAAACTGTATGAGTGCACAATACTTGAAATGCTGAAAGCACCTTGAAAATGGATAAATACATACACGTGGAAAGAATGGGCTGGCATATTGCAAATGGTTGAATTTGAAAATAAAATTTACTTTTTCAAGCCAGGCGTGGTGGTGCACACGTTTAATTCCAGTACTTGGGAGGCTGAGACAAGAGGATTGCAGGTTCATGGCCAGCCTCAGCAACTTGTAAGGCCCTAAGCAATCTAGTGAGATCCTGTTTCAAAATAAAGAATAAAAATAGGGCTAGGGTGTAGCTCAAAGTAAAATGCCCCTGACTTCAATCATCGGTACCATGCACACACAAATAAAATCATAATTTGGCCAATTAGTCCTTAGCTCTATGTGCGTGTAAGCAGACATGTGCTCCAACTTGGTTTGTTTCTGTTTTTTTTTTTTTTTTTAGTGGTCCACTATAGTCATACATCTTAATGGAGTACAAGGTAATAGAGGCATACATGCACTCTAACTTCTTTTTCTAGGAGTATAACTGTGAAATATTCAAATCTATGAAGAAGTAAAAAAAATAGTAGAACGAGTAAACATGGAAACTGTATCTAGATTTTCAGTGTTGACATTTACTATATTTGGTATTTCAGATATACTTCCTTCTCTCTTTTTTCCTACCTTCTACATAGATTTTTTTTCACAAATAATCCAAAACAAAGTTCTAGTGATAGTTTAAACCTGAATTTCAGCTTCTATCTCCTAGGAATATGTTCTCCTTTATAAACTATACATAAGAAAATAAATATTAATTCAACTAAACTCATGTTTTTTACAATACCTTCTAGTGTCTATTTTTTGTCTTTTTATTTTATTTATTTTTTATTTATTTTAATTTTTTAAATTTTTTTATTGGTGCACTGTATTCATACATCATAATGGGATAAAAACTTGTGTAGATATACATGTATACATATCCCATTTAGCCCCTTCTAATGCTTATTGTTTTAATTTTTTTTTTTGAGAGGTCCAAGTACTGTTCATACCTTGGATTTGATTATCAGGTTCTACTAGTCGTTCAATACAAAAGACCTCCTCCCCAATCAAATCTCTTGATTCTTGTTTATTTGTTTGTTTGGTTGGTTGCTTAGTTTGTTTTCATGACATGGATCTTTCTAAGAGTTTGCTCTGACTGTTATGTAGAGTATCCCACATTGTGTATCTTTTTTTAAATTCTTTTCTCACTGTTGGACAGTCTGGTAAGCAAAGTACCTGGATCATGTGTCCTCTCTGCCTCTGAGAGCAGACGCACCATGTCAGTCTGTTCCATCACTGGGTGAAACTGGCCTGCCAGATCTTTGCACTATAAAAGATATTAATCACCAGTGAGTTATCTGTGGTGTTACCTATAGATACTGCATGAGTATCCTGTATAGCATTTCCTCTGAAGCTGTGAATGGTTGTGACTCCTAAGTTATTACACCAAAATTTGTAAAATGTTCCTTTTATAATTCTATACTTTCTTCTACATTTCTAACTATCACTCTGAACTCTTCCTAGAGGAAAGCACATATGTCTTCTCTCTGCTCCTACTTTCTTTCATGTCACCATGAATTTATAAGTGATTTTATTTTGAAGTGTTGTTGATATTAACATCCTTAGTAATTTTGTCACTCAGATATTTCTGAATCACAGCTCCTTTAGTTATTTTCCCATGTATTTTTTAGATGCCTACATTAACCCTAGATTATTTTTCTGCTTTCCCAAGATTTATCTTTGGAAGATCTTTTATCTCTGATAATTTATCCCAGTGATTTAAATATTTGTTCCATCTTCAATATATACAAAATAGTTTCAGAATCACATCAGCAATATCAAGACCAATAGAAACAAAAAGTTGAAGATTTATTTATTTATTTTTATGTGAATCATATTGAAAATTGCATACATTCAGACTGTGCTTGGTGCCCTCTTCCCCTAACTTCCTCTTTCCCCCTCCCAACAACGAGTGTCCAGGTCAACCATGCTACACATATTCAGATGTATCTCCTCCATTAAACAACCTCAACCTTCTTTTTCTCCTACACTTTCATTCCAGCTTTTCTGAGGTTTCCCCTCCATTATCTGGAGTTCTTCTGGTATTCATAATACTCCCTAGTTTGTGCATAGTAGACAAAACATAAGTCCCTTCTCTTTCTGTGCTTGGCTTATCTCACTTAACATAATGTTCTCCAAGTCTTTCCATATTCTTGCAAATTACATGGTTTTGTTTTTCTTTATAGCTGAATAGAATTCCATTGTGTGTATTTCTCATAAATTTGCAATCCATTCATCTGTTGATGGACACCTCGGTTGGTTCCATATTTTAGGTATTACAAATTGTGCTGCTATAAACATAGGTATGCATATGTTACTGTAGTTCTCTGATTTCAGTCCCTTTGGAAAGGTACCCAGGAGTGGTATAGCTGGGTCATATGATGGTTTGATTCCTAGTTTTCTAAGGAATCTTCACTCTGATCTCCATAGCAGCTGAACTACTTTGCACTCCCATCAACAATGTAAAAGAGTTCTTCTTTCCCTACATCCCTGTCAGTATTTGTTGTTATTTGATTTCTTTATGTTTGCCATTCTGATTGGGATCAGTGAATTTTCTTGAATTTTAGCTCTTGTTCTTAGAAAATATTTTACCAAGGGTCTACAATTCCAAAACAATACTGTTTTCAAGTTACTTGGATTATTGTTTTCATTTAATTTTATACTGTTTATCTTTTGTGGTACTAGTTATTTAACCAGCGATATTCTACCTCTGAACTTTTCCCACAGTCCTACCTTATTTTTATTTTTAAGTACCCACAGCCCTATTTTATTTATTTTTATTTTCATTTTATTAAGTTGCTGAAGACCTAAGTTGCTGAGGCTGGCTGCGAACCTGTGTTCTTCCAATCTGACTCCCAAGTACTAGGATTGTAAGCATGTCCCATCATGGCTTATTTTTTAAGTGGTTATTTTATCAATATAATGTACTTTTTGTTTCTGACTTGACATTTCATTCTTTTTTATTTTTTTTAATTTCTATTTTTTTTTTAATTTTTGCAGTATTGAGGTTTAAACCAGAGGATTCCTTATCACTGAGCTAAATCCCCAGCCCTTTTCCTATTTTTATTTTATTTTATTTTATTTTATTTTATTTTATTTTTGGTGGTACTGGGGTTCCTGGAAACCCTTCTACCTCTGGGCTACACTCCCAGACCCATTTTTTATAATATTTTATTTGGAAACAGGGTCTCTTAAACCAGTGCAGCTGGCTTCGAACCTGCACGATCCTCCTGTCTCCGCCTCCCAAGCACGGGGATTACAAGCATGCGCCACCACGCCCTGCTCCTATTTTATTTTGAGACAGGGTCTTTCTACGTTATTCAGGCTTGCCACCAACTTGCAACTGTCCTATCTCAACCAGCAGAGTCACTGGTATTACAGATGCATGCCACTAAACCTGGCTTGATTTCATTTTATGTGTTGACTATTTAAAATATTTTCATGTTGCATAAGTAAAATTTCTATGTGTTGTGATTGGCCAGAGGTAATCTTTTATCCTGTCAACTTTAGCCCATCCTTACCTACCCCTTTCAGATAACCACTCAGTTTGTCCATCCCCTGTTGATTCATTTTCCTCTCTACTATATCACTATGTGTGGCATACTCTTCCACATATCAGTAACTCCATTTTGTCATTTGACAGTGCACACTGGACGCCAATCTTGAAATGGTATGCAGTATTTATCATGGCAGCACTGTACTTAACTTTTCTGTTAACTAGACTTTATTCATTCAGACACCTATGAATGAGTGTTTAACTTTCCCAATATACTCTTACCTGTGATAGAGATTACCTTGACTGAACAGCAGAGCTTCAAAATCTTTTCCAAACATTGTTTCTATCATGTATCCTATTCCTGCTTATTTCAAGACTTCTCACTGAAGTTAGTAAAGTCTTGATAGATTTTCAAATATTTAGATTAGTAATAAGTGAATATTTACAGTGGACCCAGTATCAGGCAAAGCTCTGTGAAACAGTCTTCTGTAGCACTAACAGATGAGAAGGAGAGGCTGAGAACTGAGGCTGTGGTTATGGAGTTTGACTGAGAAGCCCAAGAGCTCTCTGGAGCTCACTGGAGATGGCTCTAGTACCTAGAAGGATTGCTCTGCAGTGAGAACTGAAATAGAAAGATCAGCTAGAAATGGAACCATTCCATTCTTCTCCACATCCAGAGTAAAAGCCTCATGGGAGAAGAATAAATACTGGTATTAAACTCAGAAGAGCTTGTCTTCTTCTTTGACCTGGTAAAAGCAGATTTAAATATAACCTTTGGCCATCTCTTAAGATTGAGGCAAGCCTTTGCATTTAGCTCAGAATCTCATGAAGTTCGCTTGAGTTCAGTTGAGTTGCACTAACTACTTACATTTTTCTGAACAAGTGATGGGAACTACTATTTTTACTTTTAATGGTATTAGGATTTGAACCTGAGGAATTCTACCTCTGAGTATTCTATACCTTAGCCTTATGTTATTTATTTTTTTTTGTCTGTTTGTTTGGGCTAGTTTTTTAAATACATTTATTGGTGCATTTAGTCACACATCATAATTTAGTTCATAGTGATGGTGACATACATGCACACAGCACTTGGTGGGCTTTCCCTGGTTCCCTTTCTACTCCCTTCCTCTTCCCTATATAGGATATTAAGATTGGTATTTGATATTCTCATATATGTAGACAATGTGAACCTAAACTCAGTCTCACTAGATTGCTGAGAGTCTCACAAGTTGCTGAGGCTGATCTCAAATTGCAATCCTGCTGTTTCAGCCTCCCAAGTAATAGTATAATGGCAGGCATGTGCTACCATGCCTGGCTGGAAACCACTATTTATTAGACACTTGTACCTTAGGCATTGGCTTATTCATTTGAATTTATATCCCTCTGTTAATCAGCATGATAAAGTGCGGGAGGAGCAATTTCTTAATTGTCTTTCAAGCAGAGACAAAAGAGGGTTGAGTACCATTATTCAACTAGCAGACATGATGTCTCTTAAAGTTCAAGTTCAAGTTAGGTCTATGTGGGGCCCCAGTTCTTTCCTCTGAATGCTTCCACATAGTGTCTGCCAAGAAGATCAAAAAAAAAAAAAAAAACTCAAAAAGGCCACGTTCAGTGGGCTGAGACAGGAGAATTAAAAATTTCAGTCTAGTCTCAGGAACTTACAAGGCCCTGTGTCCAAATAAAAATTAAAAGAGCCTGGGAAGGGGCTTGGTAGCAGAGCAGCCCTGTGTTCAATCTTCAGCAAACACAAACAAAACAAACACCCAGCAGCATCCAGTGCTGTGTACCCATGTGAGTGTGTCACTTTGAATCTCACTATGATGCAGAATTATAATGCAGAAATACGATTTCCCCACCTTTGCTACTGCTAGACCTTCACCTCAAAAAAAAAATAGCACTGAGTGGCTTCTTTCTTGAACCATCTGTAATCTCCTTGTGCCTGGGTCCAGTGACATTCAACCTTATACCCTGAGCCACCCCTTTCTAGTCCCTAGCATAATACTCTGCACACACTAGGTGTTTTCTTGTATTTTTCTTTTCCTTAAATAAACAAGTGAATAACAAATAGAGAAATATGATACAGCATACATGAGAGTCCCATCTAAACCAGTAACCCCTAAGACCATAAAACAATTTCTTCAGGTCCCTTTGATCATGGCACTTGTTTAAAGCAAATAAAAGTGGAAAATAACCTCTTGAAAAGTTATATAAAAAATAAAGGCTAGAGCCAGGCATAGTGGCGCACGCTTGTAATCCCCGCATGTGGGAGGCGGAGACAGGAGGATCGTGCAGGTTTGAAGCCAGTTATGCTGGCTTAAGAAAGAAATCCTGTTTCATATATATATATGTATATATATATGAAATATATATATATATATATATATATATATATATATATTCATATATATATATATATATATATATATCTGGGAGTGTAGCCCGGAGGTAGAAGGGCTTCCAAGAACCCCAGCCACCCCCCCCAAAAAAAAAAGTAAAGGCTAGAGGGAAGTCATTCAAGCATGTCTTTTGGTCTTCTAGAGGTAGTGGGCAGAGCCTCTCCATTCACTGGAGGAGAGCAGCATATCTATATTCCTCCTAATGTTCCTCATATAGAGGCTCTTAACTGGTAATGCACACAGCCCACACACAGAAGTCCAGGCTCTGTAAGCTGCTCCTATTGTCATTTTAGCAAATGACATCAATGGATCTTTGCATGAGAACCTTGGCTGGCCCACTTAGATAGAAGAAACTGCTCTTGCTGGAACGCTGAGCCTTTTAAGGGATGGTTGGGAAAAAGACTTCCTAGAAGTGTTTCTAATAATGAAATAACCTCTTTCCATCCTCCTTTAATGGCTTCTATAGAATGGCCCTTGGCAGGCTACCTGTCATGTTGAGTCAGGCATCAGCACAAGTAGTTATGAAGAGGAAACAACTACCTTGGAGTCAAGATGTCTCTTTAACTCAGTGCTCACAACCCTGTGTAACATATGCTGTTCTGTTCACAAATGAGGACACTGAGGCCTGGAAAGTGATATACCTCTTCCATGACCAGGAATCTAGTGGCTGGTAGAGTAGGCAAGTCCAACTACCTGAAAGCTGGTGTTTTTATCTAGCCTTCCTCCTCCTGAAAACTGGAAGCCTTTTTCAAGTCACTATTGACTTATAAATCACTACCTCTGACTTAAATGGTGATATGAGGTACAATATAAAAATTAAATAGCTATCAATACAAAAGGAGAAGAGACATCACAAGACAGTTCCTGAGAAGGCGAATGAGTGATAAAGACAGTACTTCAAGGCTTATTTAAACTGTCTTTACCCTTGGCATAGAAAATTCACTTTGTCAACATAGATAAACTGTACCAGAAGTGACCTTAGAGACCTTAATATAGACTTATTTTATTACAATAGGAGGATAAGTGAATTGGCATACATGCAGCTCCCCATGGTGAGCTCAGTTCAATTAAGCTGGGTATTGACAATATATAGACTTCCCTTCCAAGCAACATGATAGAGAAAAATTGCTGTTTTTCTGGCTTTGTGAATCGACAAATATATGTGCAAAATGAGGTCTTCTTAATACGAGTTATTATTATCTCTCTGACTTTTATTTGTTCCTTTTCTTTCTTCTTTCTTCTGAGTGGCGATCACCATGGCAACAGATGGCACAGTGTACAGCATCTGTAATTACTATTATTAATAATGATCACAATAATAATACCAATCAGACATGATGAGAGAAAAAATATTAAAAGAATTTAATTGTGTATCTGTGTGTAAACAATTACAGATTCTGAAATGAGAGAGCCAGAGGAACCAGATAGGTCACCTAGATATGCAGGATGGAGGGGTGTCAGATAGCATTACTGAGGCAATGACAGAATGTTTTACAACAGTTATGAGCCTAGGAAATGTTCCAGAATAGCCTGCCATGGCTACTCTATGGGCTTCTTGTACATCCTCTTTTTCTTTGTTCTTGCTCAATGTGTGTGTGTGTGTGTGTGTGTGTGTGTGTGTGTGTGTGTGTGTGTTGATCTTATAACTTGAAACTATTCAAATTTAGACCAATACATAAAACATGTGTAGAAGAGATCTTTGGAAGGCTAGAGTCATAAAGCTGGCATGGCTCAGACATGGTGATAACTTGCTCCTCACGTGCCAGGGAGTTCCTGGAAGCACTAGAGTGCTCTGTACAGCATAGGTTCAGGCACCCTGGTATGGATGCTTCCTCTCAATCAGTCAGCTCTTGAAGAAGGCAGTGCACAGTCTCTTCTCTGTGGGCTTCTCCTAACACTAGCCTCATCACCAGCCCTGTCCTCAGGAGATCTCAGACACCCCACTTAGTGATAATCTTCAGAGAATTTCTAGCAGCCTAAGACATCATCATTGTGTGTGTAACTTTCTCTCCCATACAATGGCAAATTTTTGGAGGAGTTGGGAGATAGAATCACCTCTGCCCAGCATATGTACTGTGGGTGGGTGGTGCAGCACTAACTTGGCATGTGGTAGAATATGAGAGTTAATGACACACTGCACACATTGGAAGATCTCATAGCTTTGTGGAAAAACATCATCAAAAGCTAAAAATCACAACGTGATGTGAGGAAGCTTGTACTGGTTTACATAACAGAACATGGTTTCCTCAATAAAATAATGCTGTGGAAGTTTGTCATGCATGCTGTTTGACTGCCCAGGTTCTTTGCCTTTTTGATATATTAAGATACATGAGAGTTGGTGTGGATCCGACTCATGAGATCATCCCATGTATGACAACTCACTGGACTTGAATGCTTATAAAGCAAGGTTTTTACATATATAATAACTATATTTTAAATTAAGTAATATGCTTAAGGCTCTATTTCTCCAAAGGTAATACTAAATAATTCTTTGTGTCTTAAAAGAGAACTGGCTTTCTATTGACATAGCCTCAACATGCCCGCTTATGCTTTTTAGCAATTAAAGAAGAGTCCATGTTTTGAATCATGGGACTTAATGCAAGTAGGAAATAGAACTAAAATAAAAGGACTGGGCAGTAATGGGGCTGAGTCTCATAGAACCCAGATCTGGTTCTATAAGACCATAAAAAACATTTTGTTAAAAAAAATTTCAAGAACATAAAAGTGATACCAATAAGTATAGACTCATAATGAGCTCCCTACCTGCAACTTTCTAAAAAATGATACTGAGATCTTCATTCAAATGTTACAAAAAAGTTTAATGTATAAATTCTTAGTTTTCCAGTGCCAGCAGACTGTTATGTGTTCCAGTAAAGCATAAAGCCAAATCATGATATTATCATGGATGGAAATATATTTTAATAACCGTGTGTGTGTGTGTGTGTGTGTGTGTGTGTGTGTGTGTGTGTTGTGTGTGTGTTGCTAGGGATTGAACCCAAAGCTTTACACATGTTAACCAAATGCTCTACCACTGAGCCACATCTACTACCCAATAACTCTCTTTTCTAATGAATTCACTTTAATGACTTGCCCATAGTTTCACTGTGGACATGAAACATTTCTAAGCACAGATTCCAAACCGAATAGACTTGTTTCTATAGCCAGGTTTTCTCTTTATTTAATTGGTATCACTGCTTTTCAGCATTATTGATGGAAAAGCCAGGTTTTAGAGAGACAATGATCAAGAATTTTAATCTGTATGTATTGATTTGGCACACTAACCAAGACTTTCTGACTCTAGAGCCCAAGTTATACACTAATTTCCATTGCCAAATGAATAAATCAATTGGACCTTGAACATTAACTTCACAGGTTAAATCAGTTAAAGATAATCAGTTAAATGTCCACATATGGACAGTGTTGGGGGTGAATCTCACCTCCCTTTTATTCCTGCAGGACTGCTCCAAATGAATCTCACACATTTGCAAATTCCTTAGGGCTGGCCTTCCCAAGGACCTTCTCCAGCTTAAATTGCCCCTTCTCTCCTCACCCAAGCACCAGAGCTTCAGGAATGCCAGTCACCAAAGCTGACTTTCCTGTGGTCCAGTAGCAAGCCCACTGAAGAGCTTAATGTGCATAGCTACACGTGGTTGAGGGTTTTGTTTTAATAAAAAAGAAAAAAAAGACCCAGTTACTTCTTTATTTTCATTTTTTGTGCTATTCTCAGGAGAAAAACAGAGACAGGGCAGCTTTGAAAGGAAAGAGAGTTGTGAGGCTTTATGTTTGGAGCAGCGGTCTTTCCTGTGTCTCACACTGCCTGCAGCCAGGCCTGGCCATGTGTGCCTGCATATGTTTTATAGAGACTGAACCTGGGGCACTCTGCTCTTGAGCTACATCCTCAGACCCATTTTTATTTATTTATTTTTGAAACAGGGTCTCTCTAAGTTTCTAATGCTAGGCTTCAACCTGCAATCGTCCTGTCTCAGCCTCCCACGTACTGAGATTACAGGTGTGCGTCACTGTGCCTGACTGATGATATGTTTTAAATGAGTCACGGATGTCCTTGTAGCTCTTAATTGCTCCTTGGTATCCTTTTTCTACTGCATAAAGTAAATAGTGTCAATTATTGAAGTAAATTATAAAAAGTACAGTCGACCCTTGGGAAAAAGAAGTGAGTTGACAGTGCTGTCTGTGCCTTTATGATGAACTCACCAGTAGAAGCTTCCTTTTTTATTTTTATGTGGAACATATTGAAAATGGCATACATTCAGACTATTCTTGATACCCTGTCTCCTTCCCCTTCCCCCTCCTAATAATGAGTGTGTAGGTTAACCATGCTATATTTATATTTTTACACAAATTTGGATGTAGCTCCTTCATTAATCAAACTTAGCCTTCTTCCTCTCCTATCCTTCCATTCTAGCTTTGATGAGATTTCTCCTTCATTATCTGGAGTCCCTCTGGTATCCCTAATACTCCCTAGTTTGAGCACATTAGAGAAAACATAAGTCCCTTCTCTTTCTATGCTTGGCTGCTTTCACTTAACATAATGTTCTTCAGATCTTTTTTACTTCTTGCAAATTACATGATTTTGTTCTTTTTGTAGCTGAGTAGAATTCCATTGTGTGTATTTCCCATAATTTTGCAAAATTCCATCCTAGCAAAGAAATAACAAGATTTTGGTACAATGAGTGAGTGTGTAAATGAATATGCAAATCAATTAGAAAATATATGATTAGGTGAATGAATATATGGACAGGAAGATCTGCTTACACTTAGAAGGAAATATAAATCCAAATGATTTAGGGATATGTTCACTTTGGGAATCAGATTGGATACATGGAAAGTGGGGAAATTTTACTAAGAAAGATAGGTTGATTGATAGATAGACATCCAGAAAGAATAATATACAATTACCTTTTTGTTTTCACTCTTTTTTTCTGCTATCTACCAGAACAGATTTGAAATTAAAGCCAGGAAAGGAGTTCTAATTTCCAAGCAGTCATGTCTCCTCTTATTCTTCATGTCTGAAACCCTGGCTTGTCATACATGTTTTTTAGTAAATCTATAATTTATGTAAAACGTCCTAGGGCAGAGCAGTTACATAGCTCCTGTCATTATAGATTAAACATGATTTTTCTTTTCTTTTTCTTATAAGCACCATCTTACAACTGTCCATTTTTATTTCTTCTTCTACAACAATATTTTATTCTTGAATAACTTTTCTGTGGTTGTTTTGGCAACATATGTGCCTATTGTTACCGACCACTTTGTAGTTTCAGGTTATTTTATTATGAGTGTCTTTACCAATATAAATCATGTCATTTTTATTTTCAATATAATTGGGTAAGGGCTAATTGGGTGATGTGTTCATGTATGTCTCCACCATCTTTTATCCCATCAAGATGCATGACTACAATGCACCAATAAAAATTAAAATCCAGTAACACTGACATTTTTTTAGTTTTTTTGTACTGGGGAGTGAACTCAGAGGCAGTCTACCTTTGAGCTACACTTAAGGCTCTTTTTATTTTTAAACAGAGACTTTCTAGGTTGCTGAGGCTGGCCTTGAACCTGCGTTCCTTCTTTCTTAGCCTCACAGATACTGGGATTACAGGCATGGGCCACCATGCCCCCACTCCTCCTTTCTTCTTCTTCTTCTTCTTCTTCTTCTTCTTCTTCTTCTTCTTCTTCTTCTTCTTCTTCTTCTTCTTCTTCTCCTTCTCCTTCTCCTTCTCCTTCTCCTTCTCCTTCTCCTTCTCCTTCTCCTTCTCCTTCTCCTTCTCCTTCTTCTTCTTCTTCTTCTTCTTCTTCTTCTTCTTCTTCTTCTTCTTCTTTTTTCCTCCTCCTTCTTCTTCTTCATTAGACTTTGTAGAAAAATATCATCCTGCCTCAGAGCAACACTGGGAACATGTGTGTTATCAATATGCTGATTTCAAAAAACAAACTCAGGATATGCCAGGGAATAATTAAATGAGATTAAATTGTATGGTACACAAAGTATTTTCTTTATAGGATAGGAAAATCTCGTGGAGATTATTAAAACAAAATGTTTTTTTTTTCTGCTTCCTTCTTTCTCTGATATGTTCCAGGTCATGCATAGAATTGGGACTACAGGATAAATTAACAGAGATCACACAGGTATTCAAGTTCTCTTTTCAGCCATGTCATGCCAAAAGCTCTAACCCTTCTCCTTAGTAGTGCTAAATAATAATATTTCAGTATATATGTCCATCGTTGCTGTCTAATGGCTATAGCTTGAGTTATTTCTCCACTTTATGGACCTTAGTTTCCCCATTTGTAAGACTGAGAGGTTGTAGAGAGTAGAAACCACATCGTTTCTCTCTGTTGGCTTTATTTCTAGCTCCAAGCATCTACGAAGAGTAATGTTGCAATTATGTGGGCAAGGTTCTCAGATGACAAAAGCTTTTCAAGTCTTTCTATTTCCTCTTTTGCTTTATTTGTGAGGATGTTAAGAATTAAATTGCATGTCCAATTGCAGTAAATGTTTTAGCCCAGGTTATTATAATAGAGTGTCTGAAACACTCCAGACTGGGCCTTGCAACTTTATATTTTTGGTTGCCTTTCTTTCTATACAGCTTGGCTGCCTGGGTTTCTGATATTTCTGTCCTGCTTTTAATATCATTGCTGATTTTTTTAACTACTGTAACCTTGAGCTTCAGAAAAGTGCGGTGACTCATCCAAACTCTTTGTTGGTATAAATAGGTTTAAAACACAGATCTTTCAACCTCTAAACGCCAATTTCCTCTCTTTTTTCTTGGTTTCAATTTTTTTCTATCTTATCCTTTGTTTTGATTTAGGAGTCTAGAAGTTTACATGTCTGTGTACTCTTTGAGTGTGTGTGGTACTGTGTTCTACCTTGAAACTACGTACCTAGTCCTTTTCATTTATTTATTTATTTATTGATTGATTGATTGATTGATTGAGACAGGCTCTTGCTAGGTTGATAAGAGTCTCTTTAAGTTGCTGAAATTAGCCTCAAACATGCAATCCTCCTGTATCAAGATCCCAGGCATAGGGATTACAGGTGTGCAGCATCACACCAGGCTTCTGTGTTTTCTATTATTATAAACATTTCCCAAAAGTTTTTAGCAAACAGAATTATTAATGAAGAATACATAATTTTAAACTGCAATTAAGTGCATTACATAGGAAGTTTAGATCACATAATTTCAACCTTGATGATGTTTTACTTTGCAGATGGCTGTTATGTGTAGGTCTTATCTTGACAAAATATAGTACCTGGAGAACATTATCTGTGCTAGCGTTTTTCTTTTAATTAAGGATGTTCAGTAGTTTGGTGTCAGAAACTCAATTAAAATCTGCCAAGCTGGGCATAGCGGCACACGCTTGTAATCCCAGCATTTGGGAGGCTGAGACCGGAGGATAGCGGTTTGACAGACAGCCTCAGCTACTTAGTGAAGCCCTTTCCGACTCAGTGAGATCCAGTTTCAAAATAAAGACTAAAAGATAGGGCAGGGGTGTAGCTTGGAGATTGAATGCCCTTGGGTTCCATCCCCAGTCCTGCCAAGACAAAAAAAAAAAAAAATCTTCCTTAGTCATTTACTGTGTAATCTTAGGTATTTGGGTATACAGCATAGTTCTCATTCGCATATTTCTCATTTTTGATGTGGTAATACTAACTTTGTTTCAATTTAGACAAGGTGACTCTCTGTATTCACCAGTTCTACATTTGAGGGTACAGTTAACCTTGAATAAAAAACCTACGGGAAAAATTGTGTCTGTATTGAACACATACACTTTCCCCTTTTCATCATTCTATAATCAATATAGTGAAACTTCTATTTACATAGTATTTACATTGTACTAGGTAGTATATGTAATCTAAAGGTTATTAAAAGTATTTGAAAGCCAGGCATGGTGACATACATCTCTAATCCCAGTATTTGGGAGGCTGATATAGGAGGATGGCAGTTTTGAGGCCAGCCTCAGAAATTTAGTGAGGTCCTCAGAGACTTATTTAGGCTTTATTTAAAAAAAAAACTAAAAAGAACTGGGAGTGTAGCTTTGAAGTAGAATTCTGAATTGAATCTCAGTATCAGAAACAAAAAGAAGAATGAAGAGGAGGAGGAGGGGGGAGGAGAAGGAGGAGGGGGAGGAGGAGGAGGAGGAGGGGGAGGAGGAGGAGGAGGAGGAGGAGGAGGAGGAGGAGGAGGAGGAGATACGAGATTGTAGATAGGAGAATGAAGATACACAGGTAATATTATGACATTGTGTATAAGGTCGTTAGCCACCTGCAGACTTTCATATCATGGTGGAGATCCAAATCTTGCACTAATACAGAAACAAGAATGAGTCACCATTAAATGAGATTGGCTAATAGGCACTAAAGCTTTACTCTAAGCTTGTAGAATAAGAAGCCCATAAATTCAGCTCTCAAGATGATTTTCCCCCAGAGTAACTCTTTTAATGAAGGATCACACTTTGGTCACACTTTGGATAGTAGAGCACTGAGGTGGTGATTAATTGTTGCACACCAAGTGACCCATCTCACTCTTTACTTGCCTTTCTCTTGAACTTTCTTCTCACATCTCTTACTTTGGGTTGTTGTCTTGGCAGAAGACAAGATCTGGATGTCTGTGCAGCACAACATCACAGAACTGATCCATGTGCAGGGTGCCAACCCTGAGAAGCCCTATGTCATGGCCTTGGACTATGGAGGCAGCCTGGAGCAGCTGGAGGCCTTGATCGATGGTTCAGAGCACTGTGAGCAGGAGGTGGCCTACCACTGCAGGAGATCCCGCCTGCTCAACACACCGGGTAAAGTGCACCTGCCCCTGCCTTCTGCGGGGTCCATTCTGGAGGTATCCACAGTGGGACAGATGTGTCCAGCAATCAAGAATACCAAATAGAGGGCTGCTGCTCAAGAAGGGCCCTGTAGTTGCAGTATTTGCAATTGTTTACTGTGCAGCAGACAGTACAGCCAGGAGAGGGCAGTTTACATGTGAGTCTGGCTTTAATATTAAGGGTACATCTGGTGTGCCTTCTATAGCTTCTCAAGGTTTTCCCTTCATTTTCAAAAAGAAAGTGTTGACACCACCAGTCCTTCAATGGGCAATAATTGTTAGAATAAAAAGCTCCTTGAGAGAAATGATGCTTGAAGGGAACATTTGAATAGGCATAGAAAGTGTGGTGGTGGGAGATGCTATTTCTGGAAAAGGAAATGTGATTTGATCAGCCATCAAGCATCTCAGAAATCCATAAGTAATAAATTATGAATTATGTCTGGAGTAAAGGATGGGCAAGGAGGCCCTCAAGACAGTGAGGCATCATTCTAATTCTATGTGTTTACAATATTAATGCTACTTGCAAATGTGAACCTTAATTTTATTTTAGGAAAGGCTATTGCTTTATAGAATGAATGGTTCATTTAATTATGAACATTACTGCAAATAAACAAAGATAGAGGTAGAAGCTGAGATAGGTAGAAACAGATAAAAGACAAATATACTTCTAAAGTTGCTAGCCCAAACTCAACAGGTTTTTGCAGACTGTTAAGGAGGTTGTCAAAAGTCTGTGTATGTCATGCAAGTCACTCATTTTTTAAAATATCAGTTCATCCTGTGTTTTTAAAAGAAATATGCGACAAGGGTATCACATATTCAAGAAACTGTGCCACAATATCTAGTCTGAAGGAGTTTAGACTCTAGTGCTTGAAGTTTAGAAATTTTGGAAGGCTGGAGAAAAACAGTGAAATGTCAATAAAGGCGAAGTGAGAGAAGCCTAACTAAACACAGCGTACTGCCTGGCTGATTCAGAAGCTTCAGGGAAGATGTCGTTTCACCTAAGTAAATATTCCAGATAACTGTCAATTTAAGCATCAAAATATTTTTTTCAAAGAATTTTAACTGTTTGAAATTAAAATCTTTCTCAAATGGATTACATGTTTTTATTGCCTTCCCTAAATGGAGAAATGTTTTCTTTGGGTGGTACTGGGGTTCCTGGAAGCCCTTCTACCTCCAGGCTACACTCCCAGACCTATTTTATATTTTTGAAACAGGGGCTCTTAAGCCAGTGCAGCTGGCTTCGAACCCGCGCGATCCTCCTGTCTCCACCTCCCAAGCGCAGAGATTACAAGCGTGCGTCTCCACGCCCGGGGTAAATGGAGAATTCTGAACATAAAATGTAACCTTTTCTTGACAACTCAGGATCATCATGGTGAAAATCAATTACTGTACTCTTCTAGGACTCAGTCACAGACCCAGCAATGATTACCTCTGAGGCACTTGTTGGTGTCCCTTTTCTCAGCATCCTTACACATCTTCCTTGAGAGAGGCAGTGTTTAATCATGTTTCCTACCCCGTGCTTTCAAGGTTCTTACTCTCAGTACTTTTTATGGGATGTCTGCCTCTCTCCAGAAACCATCCCACCTCCTTCTTTGCATTTTCTGTAATTTTATTATGTTTAGGCTTAGAATAATTGTAGAGAGTATGGAAGTATGTTCATTCTAATTTGGGAGCTTATTTTTTGGATATGCATTCTGTGATATCACGCTCACTACACTATCACCTTTCTCTACATGTTTGTTTACTTCCCTAACTTAGCTGCCTTAAATTCTGCATGCAATTCCATTGGAAAGAGCATGAATTGGGGGAGAATGTATTGAAAGTGATGGCTTGATTCTTTCCTTGAGTCCTGGGAACTTGTACTATTTGCTCAGACTTTACATATGATTTTCACCACCCACATGAAGATCCTGAGGTCATGAGTCTCATAAGACAGCTAAAGGGAAAGTATATTCTCAAATCCTTGCACCATGCCAGGTACAGATTAGGTGTTCAGCAGACCATAGTAACCTTGCTCACAGCTTCCGTCCAAGCACAAAGGCACCAAAATTTGTGTCATAATGAAAAACAAGTTAAAAGGAGCTTTTTATTTATATTTTAATTGTATTAATTGAATATTTGTAATAATCATGTAGTATCCACCTTGATTAGAAAAATCATATATATGAATATATATAACTTATATGTGAAAACATATATGTAATATATAGATATTATATTATATATAATTAATGTATTATTATATATATTAATAATTATATGTATTAATATATATATATTCTTGCCACCAGAAAATGGCCAAGGTAACAATCAGGTGTGAATTCTTCCCAACATGTTTTCATGTGTATATCAGAAAGACAAAGACCTGATAGAACCACAGTATGAATTTTGAGTCAGAGGAGGTAGATGAAGGATAGTCTGGGCATGGCCTGAGTATCTTCTTTCTTCTAGTTAGCTTGGAGCTTTCAGAATGAACCATTTTATCCCTACCTTCCACCTCCAGAGGGGTCACTTCAAGTAGATGCGGTGGGTCCAAAGCACACAGATCCAGACAATGCCCACTGCAGAGGCAGAAGCCACCTGTACAGGTGGATTCAGCCTGTGACAGTAAGAATGGGGTTAACACTGTACAGTCACATGAACCCAATATCAAGCACTGGAGGTACATACCTGGAGAAATGTTTTCCTGATGCTCCTGGGTACTCACTATTTGTGGGACAAGCCATAAACAGAAGGAAAGATGCACAGAGGAATCTCCATCTTACCTTCATGCAAGTCTGGACACATTGGTCAAATTTCTTCTTTATTAGATGAACCCAAAGTATATTCAACAAAGAAATGCCCATCCATAGAAGATGGTTTTATAACCTGTACTTTTTATAACCTGCACTTAAAAAGTGGTTAAGTAACTTCCATATCACAAAATATGACTTTTAACCATAATTTTAATTACTAATGGAGCATTCCTCATAGAGATATAACCCAATGAACAAATATCCTTTATAAACATGAAAATCATCTCTACATTATTACTAATACAAATAGGGCTGCAAGCAGTTTTGCATATAGATCTTTACGAACATAACTGATTATATCCTCAGGATGAAATCCTGTAGGCACCATTGTCATCACAGAAAGTATGCATAATTTTAAAAATTTTGAGCTCATTGCCTTCTGCAGTATATCAAGTTTGAACCAATTTACACTCAAAAGCAAACTGTGGGGCTAGTTGCTCATAGCCCAGCAGTGAATATTACCATTTTACTTCAGCTGTAGCAATCTAATAAATGTAAAGGGGCCTCAAAAACAATTATAAATATTTTGTTTTTGTTGCTACTTTGTTAAAAAAAAAAAGGTGTAGGCTGACTCCCAAAACTTATTGCCTACTACTAACAGTTGTCAGGTTTAGCAGAAACTATGAAATACCATAAATTGTATCTGGGGTTAGTGTTAATTCAATAGGAAGAGGATGTGCAGGATGCCTTCTTGTCAGAGATTCTCCTCCACAATATACATGATAGATAAGAAGGGGGAAATAGAGGATGCAATATGAGAGAGAGGTAAGAAACTATTCAAATGGCCTCTGATCACAAAGGTTTTTGTGTCCACAGTTTCATATGGGTGCTGTACTAGCACTATCTCTAACCTAAATAATATATTCACACAGCAAGGATTATTATCATCTTTTGGTATTTCAGAAAATAAACTCTGAGACAGAAGTTGTTTGTCTAGTTCTACTCAGCTAATAAGAGGCTGAGCTAGTTCTTGTACTCAGCTTGCTCTGAAGTCAAAATGTGACTATGTCTTACACACTCTGCAAATTCCCAGAGAGACAAATACTATAAGAAAATGGAGTTGTCAGGAAAAACATCCATTATATGAATTTTCTAATTGTGTAGGAAAAGAGATGAAAGGAGAAAAACAGTCACAGCTATATTTCCCACCGAGGCTACCTGGTTATCATGTCTTGAACTGGACAAACTTGGTGGTAACATCAAAAGGTTTATACAGAACTTGCCCAGATAGAGCAGCTTCCAGTGCTCACAATCCCCTTGAAAGGCCCTATGGATGCCTTTGAAAGGTTCCTCAGAGCTTTCAATCTCATACCCCAAGTATCTGGTTCTCTTTTTCTAGCAGAAGTGAGGCAGGAGAGATAAGACAGTCAGGAAAAGGTCATGCACAGTGCATCACTATCTTTGCAGTGTATCTACGACTGAACCATGACACTGTCATTTTCTGACAGTTTCCTCTTATATTCTTTTCCCAGAGCTTCTGAAGAGTATAAGCCAATGGATATGTCATCTGTCTTTTTAACTGAAGGTTTATACTAGAAACTCTTGTAAGGAACAGAATTTTAAGACATTGGGGTCTGCTTGAAAAAAGTGTCTTTGCTATTCCTCTTCATCATCATAATTTTCCCCCCAAGGCTTGCTACTTCCTACCCTGAGTTTTGTGCCAGGCCAGAGATCAGATGCCACAGATCAGTTTCCATCCAAGCTCACTGTAGGCAGAAGTGGCCATTTGTCCCCAGGGATAAGGGTTTCCCAGGGTGAGCTCTGTAACTATTCTCACTTGTCAGAACCTCCACAGGAATGCTGCCTGAGGCAGGGTCTCTCATGTGATGAGCATGTGTAATGAACCAGGACTCAGCTTTGCACAGAGAACAGAAAATTTAACATGAGGCCACAGTCTCCATGATGTTTCAGTCACACAGGTTATTTGTTTCATATTTCACAGCTTCTCCCTGGAAGAGTATGGGGAGGTCATGGCCAGGAAAGCCTAGTGCCGAGGCCTTGGGTGGAGTGGGCATGGGAGGTCCTGCCTAGTCTACATTTTCTTTCAATACTCTCTATGGTGGGAAGATTATACCACTAGATTTACTCATTGTGTGCACAACTTATCATATCATTAAAGTCTATGACTGAGAATATGCTCCTCAAAAAATCTATGAGCTCTCTCCTATGTAGGAGAGGAGTCTGTATTTAAGCATGTATGCTGCAGTTTTTAAATATTCCCCACAGGCCAGCATACGTTTAAAGCCTTGGTCTCTGGTATTGGCACTGTTGGGAGGTGGCAGATCCTCTAAGAGGTGGGCCTGGTGGGTGGTAGGTCTTCAGGTCATTGGGAATGTGCACTCAAGTAGATATTGGGCCTGTGGTTTCTTCTTATTTTTATTTTTTTGCTTCTTGACCATGATGTGAGTAATTTCACTCTTCCATATGCTTCTACAACAGACCATACTTACTGGGGCCAGCCACTCATAGCCTAAAACCTCCAAAATTGTGAGCCGAAATTCTTCTTTCCATAAGTTGATTTTCTCAGATATGTGTTATAGTGAAGTAAAGCTGCCTAATACAATGTGAAGTTGTTGGAGATTCATACATCATTTTGCAATCTAATAATCATAAGACAGCCTGATCTGAGTTTACTGTGGGTTTTCTGAACAGAAATCATTTGCAGAACAAGTCAGTCATGCAAACAAGATTGCTGTGAGGATTGAGCTCTTCAGAAGAGCTGAGGATCTAGAGCCCTCCAGCACTTCAGAAACTCTATATGCCTACCAGTAATGGGTAATTCAAAGTCATCCCTGCTCATTCGCTCATGCAGGCAAACAACTGCTTGTACCTGGGGTCAGTCCCTTTACCTAGTCCTGTTAGAGTGGAAATTAAAGAGACAGAATCCAATTTCTTTGAAAATGTTCTGATTATCTCAGTATTACTTTTTCTCTTAATTTATAACCTAACCAATATAGTATAATTTTTTTTCAGTACTGGGACTGAAGCCAGGGACATTTTACATCTTAGCTATACCCCAAGCTCTATTTTTTCATTCTTTATTTTGAAATAGGGGCAAACTAAGTTGTGGAGGGCCTCACTAAGTAGCCGAGGCTGGCTTTGAACCTGTAATCCTCCTGTCTCAGCCTCCCAAGTACTGAAATTACAAGGATGTCCACCATGCCCAGGTATTATAATAAGTTTATACAGAACATATACATGGTGTCTTGTTATAAGTAACCTAGCAGAAATTTAAGTCACAAGTAAAGATGTGCATAGGTTACATGCAAAGAGTGTGCCATTTTGAATAAGGATATTGAGTACTGATGGGCCTAGTGTTTGAAAGGAGTCTTGGAAGCTGCCCTTAGGAGTGCCAAGAGATGATTATATACTCTCTGTAAACTATCTATTATGTGCTATATCACATATATCATATAATAACAAATATAATTATAATATACCCTTTGAATATTCAAATAGATCTAAAATACACTTGAGCATGTAAACCTTCATACTCATTTACAGTGTTCAGTGTCTCATGTTTGCAAAACTAATGATTATATATGTATAAATGAAGGTAAGAAATTGTAATGCAGAAAAGCCTAATTGCTTGACATAAAATAAATGGCACATCAAAGAACTCTTTAGTTGACTACAAACCTTTTGTCCCTAGTATTTGTACCAAACAAGATTAATTAATAGAACTTTCATTTTCTTTTAAGCATTAAATATTTATTAAATGTTAAGCATGAGGCAGATAAAATAATACACTGAAAAAACAGAGATTCTGCCCACAAGGCTAAGGTAGGACACACACACACACACACACACACACACACACACACACATGCAGATCCACGCATGCACACTCAGAGTCACTTTATGAAATGTGTGGGGCAGAAAAGTGTAGAAGAGTAAGGGAAAGGAAAGTGAGAAGACACAAGGTTCTGTGTTTCATATGAGAAGGGCCTCCTCCTAGCTAGGGTGTTCTTCAGCAGAAGTCCATGTAAAGGGGTCTATGGGATATGTGCCTCCTTTGGGTTAGGAGGGTCCAGGAGGAATATCACTGAAAGAGTGTGGTTATAGGAGAGAACAAGGGTGGTAAAAAAAATCTAAGTTGTTAAATATCCAGAGGGCATGAAAATTCTAGTACTATGAATTTTTTCTAAGGCCACAGGGAAGTGCCTGTACATTTTAAGTGTGGGATTATCCTTCTCTTTTTAACTCAAGTCCACAAGCTGATGTCATTTTTTGTAAGTCAGGATAAATCAGATATTCAGTTTCCTAAGCATACACACTTTTAGGTTACCTTCTCTGCCTAGTGAAGTGGAAATAGCTATGAGCTCCCTGAAGGCAGAAATGTGATATGACACCTTGATTTCCTTCTACACACACACCATCTCTTTTACATTTTTTACTTCATTTTTCTTCATTATTTCATTTTCTTCTGTCTTTCTCCCTTCATAGACATGCAGTAAAACACACACACACACACACACACACACACACACACACACACATGCAAACATGCACACACCATGTGTATAGAAAGAGTAGGCCCCCACATTCTTAGTCCTTTCAATCTATCATGATGCCACTTTTTATATAATAAGAATCTCTCCAGAAATCCATACTTCTTACAATGAACACTATCAGTGATATTAGGGCTGAGTATGATTAGCTCTCAAGCACTGAGGACCTTCTCCCTGCCTCACATTTCACACACATTATTTCATTTAATCTTCCTCATGACCTTATGATATTTTTATCATTATTTTCATTTTAGTTATGGAAGAGGAGGCTCTGAGAAGTAGATAAATGGCCCAAGTTCTTAAAGCTTCTAATTGCTGGAAATGGTTTTATATAAATTTCTCTCCGGCTTTACCCCTCATCTGTATTTCAAAGTAATAAACAGAAAAAGAAGGAAAGTATCACAACAGAAAGAAAAATGATATAAAGAAGGCTTTGGTACCAGAAGAAAAGATTCACTTTTTGCTTTTCCATATAGAATGCTTCTCAGCAAACATTCTCACTGCTAAAGTCTGAGACAATGAACTATACAACTTAGATGAAGGAAGATTTCTTTGCTCAGTTTTATAGTTTTGTTTTTGAGATCTCAGAGTTTAGTCTATTATAAGGACTGGTCTTGGTGTGATGGCATTAATCAGAGAAAAGAGAGCACAATGATCTACTCTCACATTGTGGGGGCCAGAAGCAAAAGAGAACAATCAAGTGAAGGAATTTGAAGACAGAAACATGATCCCTAAGGCCATACACTCAGGAATTCTCCTTCTCCATCCACACTCCATTGGCCTATATTTCTACCAAAAAAATTAATTATAGTGGATTTATCTACTGATGGGAAGATAACAAGCCTCAAGACTTAGTTACATCAACTCTGACCCTTAATACATGAGCTCTTCAGAGGACATTCTATACTAAACAGGACATTCCTTTCTTGGGTCCTGAAGAGCTCATGCCCACTTAAGAAGTCAAAATGCATTAAGTTCATCTTCAAGACTCTTGATAATCTAACAGTTCAAACATTGCTCAAAAGCCCAAATTCTAAAGTCTCCCCTGAAACTCAAGGTAAACTGTTAGCTGTGAGATCCTGTAAAGAAAAATAATAAAATAAAATATAAATATCAAGTTACATGTAGCCAATGTTCAGTGACAAAGAGTAAATATTTGCACTCAAATGGGGCAACAGGGCCATAGACAGAAGAAATAGGACCAAAACAAACTTGAAACCCAGAACAGAAAATATTTAATCTTGCTGCTTCATTTTAGGCATCTGCAGCAGATGGTGGTGACATGAGACCTCCAAAGACCTCGATAGCCCTGCCCCTGTGGTTAATTGCAAGGGGCAGAATACTCACTTTTCTAACCTGGTTCCATGGCTTGCAGCTTGCACTCTTTCCTTGTGGTTGTTACATGGTTCGGGCATTTCTAAATTGCAGGGGTTTTTCTTGCAACCTTGACTTCATCCCCAAAGCTTCAAACATTGCCCCATTTGGGCCTGCTTGCATGTATTCCAACACTGCCACACATTGTGTGGCTTTCCAGGCTTTCCTCTGAATTCTGGAGAGAAGTCTCCATGATCTGCTTTTTCCAGAAAAGCCATGATTACCTGAGCTTTCAGTTTTTCTACATGAGTTATTTGGAGGGCATTATATACTAACCATGACAGAATCTCTCTACAAAAATCTCATGCAAGCCAGGTGTGGTAGTACACGCTTGTAATCTCAGCATTTAGGAGTCTGAGATAGGAGAACTGTGGTTCAGACAGCCTCAGCTACTTAGTAAAGCCCTTCACAACTCAATGAGAACCTGTCTCAAAAATAAAAAGATTAAAAAATAGTACTGGGGGTGTAGATCAGAGGTACAGTGCCCCTGGGTTCCATCACCAGTACCACTAAATAAATAAATAAATAAATAAATAAATAAATAAGATAAAAGCTCATGCATTAGCAATGCAAAACTCTTCAGAGATAAAATAATTGAATCATAAGGGTTCTTTTTTATTAGTGAATTGATTGATTAATAATTGAATTGAGTGGTACTGTAGGCAGGTGGTGTATGATTAGATGGTTAGATGAGGTAGGTTGGGGAAGCATGGCCTTGGGGACTATGTTTGCCCCTAGTCCAGCTCTCTCTCTCTGTAGCTTCTCTGTGGCTTCTATGAGCAGATTTCCTCTGTCAAACCTGCTGCTATGATATTTATGCCTTGAAGCAGGCCAACAATGAACTGAACCTGTGAAACTATAAGCCAAATAAACTCTTCTTCCTCTAAGTTGTTCTTGTCAAGCATTGGGACCACTGTAATGGAAAACCTAATAAAAACTCCATTTCTTTTTCTCAGGAGTTGGCAGTGAGGGAGGGTGGTGTCTAAAATTTCTACTCAGCATCTCAGGGGTCTGGATGGCTGTGGCTGGGATTATCACAAGTCGCCATCACTTTCAGGTTAACACTCACTGCTGGCTGTTGACTGGGGCCTCAGTTGAACATGTGTTTGAGACTTCAGTTAGAAGCATAGACTTCCTCTCAAATGGTTTACTTTCTCATAGTATATTTGCTGAGGTTTAGGGACAAATGACTTAAAGGAGAGAGTTAGTAAGGTGTGATGCCATATTTTACTATCTAGTTTGGAAATCACACCACATTCCTTCTGTTAATTCCTCAGTCCAGATGGCCTGGGTTCAAGAAGAGGAAAATTTTATTCCATCTGCTAGTGGAATTAGTGAACCAAAATGTTTTAAAATAACTCTATCATCTTCAAATTTTTTCATAATGAATCGCCCTAAGAAAATACAAAGTAAAAGTGGCAAACTCAGATGTCTACTCTTCAGAAGACACATGCTTTTTGACTTGGATGTTTGAGTGGTCACTAACATGTCAATTATGAAGTAGTCTGATCTTCCATATGTCCCTGTTAAGTACTTTGGCCATTCTTAAAGAAATATGGTTATATCATATTTATAAGAGTTTTCCAGAAGATAGCAGAAAGGTAAGACACAAAGTCTGAGAGCTCCATGAGAAAATAGATCTAAAAAAAGTTTCATTTTTTCCTGAGGTAAAGGAACAAAGACAGAAGCAACTAAAATCTATGGAAATATTAAAAAAAAAGTCCAAGCTATGATCTCTGATTCTTAGAAACTACGCATTCAATTGCCAGGCTTGGTGGTTCACACTTGTAATCCCCGTGCTTGGGAGGTGGAGGCAGGAGGATCATGCTGGTTCGAAGCCAGCCTCACTGGCTTAAGAGACCCTGTTTCCAAATAAAAATATAAAAATAGGTCTGGGAGTGTAGCTTGGAGGTAGAAGGGTTTCCAGGAACCCCAGTACCACCAAAAAAAAAAAAAAATACTCATTCAATAAAATGAGCAGGCAACTATAAAGTGTGTATTAGCATCTGCAATCATGGCCTACTCTAGTGCATGCCCTTGCCCCCCATTCCTGCAGATTCACCACATGATCTAAGCTACAAGGATGTGAATTTAGGTTGTGGAGAGCCCAAAGGCCACTGTACCAATGAGAACCAATTCCACTACAGAAACAAACCTGATTCAAAACTTGTATAAATATGTTCCATTCAGTCTGGGGAGAGCTACCAGCTTCTTTCTCTAGTGTCTCCCACCCACAGCACAGGGGAGTGGAGCCCACCATAAGCATAGGCCCCGAAATGCTCTCAGGTCACACTACTAGGATCATGGTGTTTGTAGATAGTCTTCTCCTTCCCACATGCAATAAACTATCAGCAAAGCTCCATGACTTTGAAGATCTTAAGCTGAACCAGAAAGGAATTGAGATAAGAATACAAGATCTCAATCTTTTGGTCCATCTTAGTAAAGGGTGAAGGAAACACAGGTTATACCACACACGAGCAACAGAAGCCCACTTCCATTTAGAGTTGAAGAAGACTTCTTCCTTGAAGCTTTTTTTTATTTTATTTTTTCTATGGTTGTAGTTGTTGGTATTTAGAGAATGTCTTTTGTGAGATTTGTTGTTGTTGTTTTTCTCTTTCTTTTTTCTCAGACCCCATTTCTTTAATTTTATTTTTTGTTCTTTTTTATTTTATTTTATTTTATTTTTTTGCTTACTTGCTTTTAGTTTACTTGGAGCTTCATTTTTTTTAACTTTTTTTCTTTCGTTCATGTAGATATGTCTGTGTATGGGTGAGTCTGTACTCTTTTCCATCTTGGGTTTTCACTTTTTTTCTTTTAGAAAAATTATTTTCTCATACTTTTCCCTTTCTGGAGTATTTGTTCCATTATTGATCACAATTAGTAATTTTTTCTCTCCCCATCTCATTTTTCTGCTTGGGATATCACTGTTCCCCTATATTCTTGTTCATCCTCACATTGCAAAATAATAGAGCATCCAACTAAGCATAAATGTCTAAACCTGGAGCATAAATTCTGGGGTCCAAAGGCAGGACTCTGAGAAATATATACTTCACTGTCTGTTGCTCCAAAAATCTCTAGCAGTCAAAAGAATATGCACTAACTTCCATCTTCCCATATAACTCCAGTAAACTAACAAGGAACATTGGTAAAAGAAACTGAACTTCCAACAAAATGAAATAAAATGTGAATAGGTGGGATTCTAGATAGCACTTCCAGTATCAAAAGAAATCCAATTGACAACAGACTCTCTTTCTGAATAAAAGACAATTTCTGCCCAGCCCACACAGGAGCCAAGAGGAGGTAACCAGGCAAAAAATACATTAAAATACATTAGACATTCCCAGCTTGATCCACTTAAAGAGACAGTGAGGACTGAGTTTCAATAATTGATTATAAGAAGCAGACACTCAGAGACTAATTCATACCCAACTTCTTTTCTCAGTATAAAGATATAACTCTACACAGAATACACAAGCAAAAAGACAAAGCAGGAACTGCAAAAGCATAACTGCAAAGCTATAAACCCTGAAAATATGGAGAAAAAGTCCACAAAGACTAACCTAAATCTTCATCAAACCATAATAATGAAAATCACTGATACAGAGGTACAAAAGAAGACAAATGAAAGATTCAGAATTTTTGTTTTCAATATGATCAAAGATCTTAATATTTAAATTAAATAAAGTTTTCAGGATATAAAGGACCATGTCAATAATAAAATAACAAAACCCCTGAATGATCTGAGAAATACCAATACATAATTCAACTAACACTATAACCAACGGACTAAACCACATGAAAAAGAGAGTCTCAGGCTTAGAAAAAGGTACATTTAAAACTAAACAATCAGTCATAAATAAAAAAGACAATACAACAAAAGAACCAAAATATTCAGAAAGTATGGAATAACAAGTATCCAAACTTATAATTGGCATTGAAGAAGGTATTCATGACATATAAAGTCAATTAAAAATCTCTTTGGAGAAATAGTATTGGAAAACTTCGCAGACTTGATAATAATATGGACATCCATGTACAGGAGACCTTAAAAACCCCAATCAGACAATATCAAAGATCAGCCCCACCCCACATTATAATAAAAATGTGTAACATAGAGGCAAAGGAGAAAATCTTCAAAAAGATGAAAACAAAGGGTCAGGTGTCATTCAGAGGTAAACCAATACATACCGAAAGCCAGAAGTACATGGAGTAATCTATTACTTTGTTTTTTGTTTAGTTTGTGCTGTGTTTTGTCTTAATCGGTTGTTTATTGATCATCCTTGCTTCAGTCCATATTGTTTTACCTGGTTACTTTTATTGTCTTCTTCATTTCTTTTATGATGTGAGACTATATTGCACCAATAAAATAATACTTTAAAAAGAGAAAAGCCAGGCATGGTGATGAACACTTGTAATCCCAGTAATGATACAGCCTCAGCAGCTTAGTGAGGCTCTAAGCAACTTGATGAGATCTTATTTCCAAATAAATTATAAAATAGGTCTGGGAGTATAGCCCCGAGGTAGAATGCCACTGGTTCCATTCCCAGTACCACAAAAAAGTGAGTGTTTCAAACTTTTAGAGGTAACAATTTCTAAACAAGATTAATGTATCCAGCAATGCTATCCTTCAGAGTTGATGGATAAATAAAAACCTTTCAAAATAATTAAAAGCTAAAATAATTAATGACACCAAACTGGAACTCTAGAAAACACTCAAAAAATAAATTTCTAAGCAGAAATAAACATTGGTACTAGAGAAGGGATGAATACCATCAGATAAACAACAAAGCAAAGTAAAACTAGCAATGTTTCAAATACAAAACATAACCACAAAAATAACAAGAAATAAATGTCATCTCTTTATTATAGCACTGAATATCAATGGTCTCAACCCCCAGTGAAAGAGGAGATTGACAAATTAGATTAAAACTCATAATCCAGGTCGGGTATGGTGGCACAAACATGTAATAGCAGTTCTTGGGAGGCTGAGACAGAAATATTACAGTTTGAAGACAGCTTTAGCAACTCAGTGAGGCTCTCAGCAACTTATTGAGGACTTGTTTCCATATACAATAGGTCTAGGGGTATATTCTGAGGTAGAAGGGCCCTGGTTTCCATTCCCAATACAACAACAACCACAACACCAAAACCCAAACTTATAATCCAACTATAAGAAACACTCCCTATAGTCAAAGGGTGATATCTGACACAGTAAACTTTAAGCCAAATTTTGAATAAGAAACAAAGATGTTCACTTCTTATTGAAAAAAAATTAGTCCTATAGAAGGGATGAATTTATATCTGTGTAATCCCTCTGTATCTTCTTGTAGATCTCAATTTCTGTCAGTTATGATCTGAAAGGATGTAAGGAATTATATCAATTATTAAAAATTTTCTGGTGCTTATTTTGTGGCCTAAAATATGCTCTATTTTAGAGAAGCTTCCAATGAAAATGTAACCACATTAAATATTTAAGCCCCTAATATTGGCTGACATATCTACCTACATAAAAAATTCTCTTTCTGGCCGGGCATGGTGGCACACACTTGTAATCCCCGCGATTGTGAGGCAGAGACAGGAGGATCATGCAGGTTCTAAGCCAGGCTCACTGGCCTAAGAGACCCTGTTTCCAAATAAAAAAAATATAAAAATAGGTCTGGGAGTGTAGCTCAGAGGTAGAAGGGCTTCCAAGAACCCCAGTACCACACACACACAAAAAAAATTCTCTTTCTGAATACCCTAACATGATAATCCTGAGAGAGTTCAACATATTTCACATCACCCATTAAATTAGTCTTTTAGATAGAAATTATTAAAAACATATCAAAACTAATAAAATAATACTATAAACAAATTGGACATTAACAGAATTTACAGAATACCCCATAGAACAACAGCTGAATACATATTCTTTTCAGTTACTCATAGAAGCTTCTCTAAAATAGAGCATTTTCTAGTCCACGAAACAAGCACCAGAAATTTTAAAAACTGATACAATTCCTTGCAACCTTTCTGACTGAAAGTTAAGATCAACAAGAAGATACAGAAGAATTACACAAAAACATGGTGATTGAATGACATTCTATTAACTGAAGAGTGTGTCCGATAACAAATAAATTGATAAATTTTAAAAATCTAGAATCTAATTAAAAGAAAGATACAATTTACCAAAATCTATGGCATACCATGAGGCAGTATTAAAAAATTATAGCATTGAGCTTTCAAGAATGATTTCAAATAAACAACTTAATGATGCACTTCAAGGCCCTTGAAACACAGAAACAAACTAACCCCAAAGCCAATAGGACATAATCAAAATCAGAGAAGAAACTAATGAAAGAGAAGAGAAAAAAATTAAAATATCAACAAAAAGCTGATTTTTTTGAAAAGATAAAATGAGATTGATGCAACCTTAGCCAACTCAACTAAAAGAGAGACCAGACCAGAATTTCTATAAGTAATGAAAAAGTAGCTGTCACCACAGATAATGTGAAAATTTTAAAAATTACCAAAAAATATTTTGAAAACTAAATCTTCAATATACTGGAAAATTAGAATAACCTAATATGTTCTTATACACCTGCAACCTACATGAACTGAACAACAACAACAAAACAGAAAACCTAAACAGAGCAATAAGAAGCAAAGAGTTTGAAACAGCAATAAAAAGTCTTCCATTAAAGAAAAGTCCAAGCTGGGCATGGAGCACACACTTGTAATCGCAGTACTTGGGAGGATGACAAAAGAGGATTGCAGGTTCATGGACATCTTCAGCAAATTGTGAGACTTTCATCAACCTAGGGAGACTCTATTTTCAAATAAAAATAAAATAGGGCTAAGATCATAGCTTGGAGTTTTCATGTCCCTTGGCTTAATCCCCAGTAACACATACAAAAAAAAAAAAAAAAAAAAAAAAGATAAATGAAAATTCCAGGTCCAGATGAATTACCAGCTAAATTCTACAAGAAAATTATAAAATAAGTGCAATGTTCCTCAAATCATTGCATGAAATATAAAAATAAGATATACTATCAAACTCATCCTATGAAACCAGTATCACTTTAATACCAGAACAGAATAAAGATATCATGCAAAAAGAAAATTACAGACCAGTGTCATTGATGACTATAGTTACAACAATTATTAATAAAATATTTACAATTTACTTTCAAAACTACTTCAAGAAAATTGTACACCATGACCACAATGAAAATTATAGAATATTAAAGAAATAAATCTTAGAAGATAAATATAAGATCTTAAAAGATCTTAGATATAAAGACCTCTCATGCTCTTGAATAGGCAAAATAAATATAATCAAAATGGCCAACTTACCAAAAGTAATCTTCAGATTCAATGCAATCCCTACTAAAACACCAAGTCATTCTTCACAGATCTAAGGATATCAGTCATAAAATTCATATAGAAAAACAAAAGATTAAGAATAGCCAATGCAATTCTCAGTAATAACAATCATGCCAGAGGCATCACAATAACTACTTTCAAGTTGTGCTACAAAGCCATAGTAATAAATACAATATAGTATTGGCACAAAAAAGACACATAGATCAACTGAATAGAAGATTCAGAAACAAATCCTCATATTTATAACCAGTTGATTTTTTTATAAAAGAGCCAAAATCATTTTCATTTTTCATATGCATTTTTCAATAAATGTTGTTTTTCAATAAATGTTGTTTTTCAATAAATGTTGTTTTTCAATAAATTTCAATAAATTTTTCAATAAAATTTTCAATAAATGGTGTTTGGTAAACTGGTTATACATTTGTAGAAATGAAATTAAACCCCAACCTCTCACCCTACACCAACTCAGGGTAGATTGACAATCTAGAAAGTAAAGCAAAAAATTTGAAATTACTAGAAGATGACTTAGGACAAACACTTCAACATATAGATACTGGTAGTAACTTCCTCAATAAGTCTCCCAAAGCTCTGGAAATTAAAACAAGAATCAATAAATAGGATGGCTTTACATTAAAAAGCAAAGGAAGCCGGGGGTGGTGGCGCACGCTTGTAATCCCCGCGCTTGGGAGGCGGAGACAGGAGGATCGCGCAGGTTCGAAGCCAGCCGTGCTGGTGTAAGAGACCCTGTTTCAAAAATATAAAATAGGTCTGGGAGTGTAGCCCGGAGGAAGGAGGGCTTCCAGGAACCCCAGTACCACCAAAAAAAAAAAAAAAAAAAAAAAAAAAAAGCAAAGGAAATCAACAAAAGTACATGGAGAGAGCCTACAGCAGGGAAGAACTTTGCTAACTACTCTACTGATGAAGGATTAAAATATATCAAGAGTTTTAAAATGTCATATTATTAAAGCAAATAACCCCAATTAGGAGTGAGCAAATTAATTGAATAGACACTTCTCAAAGGAAGAAATACAAAGGCCAATAAATATATGTAAACTTATTTTACATATAATTTTAAATGTTCAAAATTATTGGCATTTAGGGATATTAAAATCAAAACTTTTACTCAGATTCCATCTAACTCTAGTTAGCTCTTCTTCCCATCTAATTCTTGCCAGTCATCAAGTACATAAAAGTGATAAATGATGGTGAAGATGTGGAGAAATAGGAAGCTTTATAAGCTCTTGGTGGGACTGAAAACTTGTGTACTTACTCTAGAAATCAGTGTGGAGGTTTCTCAGAAGATTGGGAATGGAAACATCATATGAGTTTGTGATTCAGCTCATGGACATATTTCCAAAGGAACTGAAGTCAGAGTAGTATAGTGGTACCTGCATAGCAATGTTTCTAGTAGCACAATTCAAATAGCCAAATTGTGGAACCAACCTAGATGTCCATCAAGAGATGAATAGATCACAAAACTGTGATATATACACAACTGAATTTTACTCAACTATGAATAAGAATAAAATCATGTCATATGCAGGAAAATGGGTGGAACTCAACAATATTATACTAAACCAGATTAGTAAGTCTCAAAAACCAAATAGTTACCTGAATGTGGTAGTTCATGCTTATAATCCCAGTACATGGCAGAGACTGGTGGATCGCGGATTCCCATCCAGACTAAACTACTTTGTAAGACCTGCTGCAACTTAGTAAGTCCCTTTTTCAAAATGAATAACAATAGGGTTAGGGATGTAGCTTGGATTAGATTGATCCTTGGATTAGATTGATCCTAGGCACCACAAAAAGAAAAAAAAAATAGTTGTGTTTTCTCTTATATGAGAAAGCTAGTTAGAAATTTGGAAACAAATGTGATATTGGGAAGCAGAGTGCCTCCAAAAGAGTGAGAGAGGGAGTTTAAGGAAGACAGAGACGTAAAGATATAACTGTTGAAATGCTACCTACATATATAAAACTATATTTTGCAAAAAAGTATGTATGGGGTAAGGTAGGACCAAGAGGAAAGTGCTCCAAGAGATGTGCACATGTAAGTTCTTATCACACTATACCTCAGTAAGATTTATAATTATAATGTACAAATAAAGGTAAAAAATAAACTGAAATAAAGAATTTGCCACAGTTGGGTGTGATGAAGAACACTTGTACTTCCAGTACTGGGGAGGCAAAGACAGGAGAGTTGCAGGTCTAAAGACATTCTTAGCAATTAAGTGAGAACCCAACAATTGATATGATCCTGTTTCACAACAGTAGGTCTAGGGATATAGCTTGGTGGTATAATGCCTGTGTGTTCAGTCTTTAGTATCCCCCCAAAATAGTTTACTACATCTTCAAAAAGAAAGACCATCACATGCATCAAGTGAGTGCATTTTATCACTAACTCATGAGGCTCTTCTCCTCTCCTCTGGTCCTAATAATTTGCTGTTGGTGTTTACTAGGAATATATGGTCAAACTTAGACAGGTGATTTGATTTTGCAAAACAATATCCACCTACATGAAGCCACAGACCTGGATATATATCTGATAAAAAAAATTAAAAATCACCCTTCCTAAATTTAGAAGATATGTACCTGGCCATGAATAAATTGCTGTTCAAATCACAAATTGTTTTGTTGTTGTTTTGGTACTGAGCATTGAATCCAGGTGATTCTATCTTCAAGCTATACCTACAGTCCTATTTTACTTTTTATTGTGAAACAGAATCTCACTAAGTTGCAAAGGGCCTTGCTGAGTTTCTGACGCTGGCCACAAACTTGTCATTTTCCTATCTCAGCCTCCCAATTACTGGGATTACAGGTGTGTGCCATCATGCCTGGCTTTAAGTCAAATTTTACATATGATTAAAGTATTCATTGTTCATTTTCACTACATCCTATTTTTATATTCTGCCTAAAGATTTTCATTACCTGGTATTTTATTTTGGTTTATCGATTTGTTTACTATTTACTCTGATCAATAGAAATTGAGCTTCATATAAAAGGTCTCTATGTTGTCTGATTATTTGTCCCATAAATACTAGGGTAGCACCTCTCAGGTAGGACATTTGTATAAGTAGCTATGACTGAATAATAGACACTGTCAGTTAGTAGCAAGAAAGACTGTGTTTCCATATTGTGTCTGAGGACCATCATAGAACAGGTGCTCCACTCAGCTTCCTATTCTGATGCCTATGGCTCTCGAGCTGCCCGATATCTTTTGGCTATGCTTCTAACTCTGTGACCTTGTGCAAGTTGTTTACATTTTATGGGCCTCAAGTTTCTCCTTTTTAGTAGCAGAGGTTATATTTGATGGTTCTCAAGTGTCCTTTCCACCCTGGCACTAAGCAACCAAGTAAGCGAAAACACATGTCAATATTTATTACTTCCTTGTCACAGTCAGGAGCAGGAGGGGTGGTAAAACAAATAATGCAAAATGAAAAAAATATTTTGTGACTATTTAGTCTATGACATATAGCAATGTATTTATGTTTCAGAAGATGGTTTTTGATACGCTCATACACATTATTTGCTTGGAAATACTTTCCATATGGCAACAATGATTGAACAGAAACTTTTCCCAAGATTGTAAGTGAAGGCAGGGTAGCCCATACCTGTAATTCCTGTACTTTGGAGACTGACAAAAGAATGTCAGGCTCCTGGCCAGCCTCAACAAATTAGTGAGGCCCTCTATCTTAATGATAAACTGTTTCAAAATAAAACAGGGCAAGGGTTATAACTCACAGAAAGAAGTTTTCTGTGTTCAATACCCAGTAACACACACACACACACACACACACACACACACACACACACACACTCACACTAACACATACACAGAGCTAAACAATGGTGCTAGGGTGAAGGTAAGTGTTAGAGTGCTTGCTTAGCACATGCAAGGCCCTGGGTCCAATCGCCAGCACCACACACAGAGAAAATAACTAGAAAATAATTTCCTACCTTAAAGTAGGCATGCATCTATTATAATATTTACATTATAAGCATATCTGGTGAAATATGGGGCAGATATGGAAATTAAATTATATTAACTATAGAGATGAGACTGATGAGTCTACCTAGGCTTTTTGTTGCCAGACAGTATGCACACTGGATTTTCTTCTCCCCTGAGTACACAGGGGGTTCATACCCTAAGGCAGGAGAGCTTGCCAAGGTGCTTGGCTCCTGGCGCATTGCTGGTGCTGGATCAGGTGCTCAGTCACTATTCTATGTAACCTTAGGAAGAGCACTCACCATCTCAAAGCCTCAATTTCCTCATCCCCAAGAATATAAATGAAAAAATATCATTAGTCACTTCATTGGAAGAATAAAAAATATTGGAAAGCAGCACTCTTTATCACTTAATATTTTCAGTTGATATGAGTTGTTTTGAAATGACAGATTTCTAAGAGTGACTTCACTTTGCTCCTTTTTCTGCTGATAGGAGGAAGCAGGTGCACTTACCAGTTTTATTTCTTCACGCTTTCCTGTACAAAACATGTATGTACAGCCTTACTTGTAGGTCTTTTCAAGGAATACTAATGCATATGGTGAGAAAGTTGGCTATAGAGCCAGCAATTATTTCAGGAGACAATGCCTTTGTAGAAAGTATGAGAGTATGAGAGTACTTTGTATAAAGTATGGCTTAGTGCCAGGGTGGAAAGGACACTTGAGAACCATCAAATATAACCTCTGCTATTAAGAGGAGAAACTTGAGGCCCATAAATATATTAATAAATATATAATAAATATTATATATATTAATATTACAGTGGCATAGTGTTCTGAAAAAGAAAGACCTTATTGCTAAGTGAGTCCCAGAGTTTTTTTTTTTTTTATGGAAAGAAGTCACTTTTTTTCAAATAGGCTCTTGTAGGAGTCATATAGGTGAGGCAAGTGACAAAAATGTGTGGCATGGTGGCATACCCTGTTATTCTAGTACTTGGGAGGCTAAGACTACTGAAATATTGCAGGTTGGATACCATTCTCAGCAGCTCAGTAAGACACTCAGCAACCTAATTTTTGTTTTTTTCTCAAAACAAATATTAAAAAAGGATGGGGAGTGTAGCTTGCAGATAGAATGCTCTTGGGTTCAATCTCCAGTATAAAAACACACAAACAAACAAGGTATGGAAGGAGAACAGTATGGTTCACCCTCAGGAAAAAACAGAGACAAATCCAGAAAAAAGGCAAGGAAAGTTGGTGCTGATTAGGCACATGAGTGGGCAGAGAAGATGGAAAGGCTTCATGGAAGGAGACGGAATGGTGAGCCCTTCTCATTTCCAGATACTTGGAAGCTTGGTAGAAACTCTTTCCTTTTCCTGAGTAAGATCAGGTAATAGACTGGAAGACCAGCTGAAAAACTCAGTGGCCAAGAAGGAGGTAAGAAGCTCAAGGAATTATAGAACTAGAGTGGACAATAAAGACAGAAAGCATACTTCAATGAACATATCAGTTATGTCTGAGAATGAGGAGTTTCAAAGGGACAATTAGATGCTAGAGTAATTCTATCCAATGGAAATAAAGTGTAAGACACATAGTCGACTTAAAATATTCTAGTAGCCACATTATAAACATAAAAATAAACAAGTGAAATTATTTTAACAATGTTTTTCTTTATTTCAAAAATTCCAAAATAATATCATTTTGACAGGTAATAATGGCAAAGTGTTTTACATTTTTATGCAAAATTTTCAAAATTTAAAGTAAAATTTACATTTTTGACCCACATTAATTCACATTATCTGCATTTTATCACCTGAACAGTCATATGTGGTTAGTGGCTACCATATACTTGGACAGGGCTGGTCTAAAATGTCTTTAATCTTATGTAAGCATGTAAATGCAAAAATTGTTAACAGAAAGATAAGTCAGGGAACGGAAGGAAGACTTGATTCTAGTAGAAAAGAATAACATATTTTTACATTAAACATGATTATTTTGAGATATGGAGCACAGTAAGGTTAACAGGAGACATGAAAGTCTGAGATCACAGGTAGCAAGGTGATGAGAAATCAGCATGAGACATCAGTGAGGCCAGCCCTGTCCTTCAGATGGTATCTTGGGGGCAGGAATTAAGGGGAAGATGGTAGAAGAAAGCCATTAGCATGAGAAACAAGAGTGGAGATGGATCTAGAACTCTCTAGAATGTCAGCAGTGACTAATCCTCTGTAACTGTATCACTCACGTGGGCACAGAGAACAAAAAGAGCAGTGGCCACAAAAATGTGTCTGGGGTTTCCATGGCTCCAAGAATAGCTTAAATTAGGAATACTAGACTGTGGATATATGGAGCCCCTGAAGCCAGCATCTTTTTTTTTTTTTTTTTTTTTTTTTGTGTGTGTTGGTAACTGGGGTTCCTGGAAACCCGGCTACCTCCGGGCTACAGACATATATATGTACACACACACACACACACACACACACACACACACATATATATATATATATATATTTTTTTTTTTTTTTTTTGAAACAGGGTCTCTTAAGCCAGCGAGGCTGGCTTCGAACCTGTGCTATCTTCATGTCTCCACCTCCCAAGCACGGGGATTACAAGCATGCTCCACCACGCCTGGCACAATAGTATTTCTTATTATAACAAATGTCCCACCAATGATGAGAGAAAATGACATTTTCTTTTACTGAGCCAAACACCAAAATACAATGTACATATTTGAATTATCTGTATGTGTGTATATTACCCTCACAAAATGTTATATTGCAACCATCACCAATGTGTGTTTGAGTCAGTTTGTCACTGTAACCAAAATACCTGACAAACACAATTTAGAGAAAGGTTTACTTGGGTCATGACTTCAGAGGTCAGTTCATGGTCAGACAGCTTACAGAAACTGGGCTTTAGGGCAGGAAGGAGGGAAAAAAGTGATGTTCAGCTCACCAGCTGAGAGTGATGGAAGCACAGAGAGCGGAAGCAGCCAAAGGCAGGTAGTCTTCCCAAGACTGCTCCCTGAGTCCACACCCCCAGGGATGCACCCCTCCACCCAGGTCCAGCCTTGGAACCTGCTTATGTTGCCAACACAAGAGTGTCTCTGGGAGTGTTTGGCATTATGGTGCACACAAGTGCCATGCTAGTAATCCTATCATTTGGGAGGCTGAGACAGGAGGATCTGAGTTCTTGAACAGCCTCAGTTGCTTAGTGAGGCCCTTTGCAACACAGTGAGAACATGTTTCAAAATAACGAATTAAAAGTTGGGCTGGAAGTGTATCTCAGAGGTAGAATGCCTCTGGGTTCCATCTCCAGTACCACACACACACAAAATAAAAGTCTCTGGGGGATATTTTAATTCCAAACCATTGCCAGGGTGGGCACGATGACACATGCCTGTAATCTCAGGTCTTAGGAGGTTGAGAGATAACTGGTTTCAGGTCTGTCTAAGCAACTTAGCGAGACCCAGTTTTGAAATAAAAAATAATAAAGAGGGTTGGAGGTATAGCTCAGTGGTAGAATGTCCCTGGCTTCTATCCTTAGTACCAAAATAAATAAATAATTAAATAATTAATTAATTAATTCAAATCATGACAATATGGTTGTATCAGTCAAGGTATATTAAGGAGGAAGATGGAAGTCTAGAGGGGAATTCACTTGCTCAGTTTTTGTGGGAAGGAAGAACTGCATCCAGTTAGATGTAAACTTTGAAGTCGTGGACATCTTTCATGGGAGAGGAAAAATGAAACAGGACCAGGACCAAGACCCTGAACCCAATATTTTTGTTCTGCATGATATTTTTTTTTACCAAATTAGTAGAGATGTGCTTGCTAAAACCATATATTTATAAATATCATGTATAGCTAGTTACATATCTCATATGCATACAAATATATTAAGCAAGCACTTATTTATGTCTGTACAAGGATGTATAAATATATATGAGTGTATATACATTTTACACATAGTTGTGTGCTTTTCTCTTTTACCTTTAGGTTCCTAAATAAGTCTTAATTATGGGGCACTTAAAGTAAGGAAAATAGTCAAGGAAACTTCTCATGTTAGCCTAGCTTTGGATCTAGAGCTTCATTGTCCCATGCTTTGTGATCAAGATTTTTCAATTCCTTACACAAACAAATTATACCACTCTCTCAATTATTTCCCACAATTTCACATGGTATAGATTATTACTAATGAGAAAACTGACTGTATTGGTCCAGTTTCATGGTCAGGTAAGAGTAATCCTGGCTTGAGTCTTCCAGGTCAGCTGCTCCTCAAATGCACATGGTACACCATTCTCATGAGCTGATTGAATTTTCCCTATTATATAGATACAGTCAGGATTCACTCAAAATCTATATGAGTACTAATTTCATGAGATGCCCTCCAAAATAGAAATCTAATTTTCTCTGGAAATACATCATTGACAGAAAAAAAAGAAGTCAGATAAGAAAAAATTAGAAATAAAGTTGCTAATGTTAATACAATCCACCTGTATATTCAGCAGAATTTTTGTATCAGAGTTTAGAAAGAATGAGGTGTTAGAATAGTGAAGAAGTTGCAGAAATCACCTTGAGGGGGGGAGAGAGAGAGAGGGAGGAAGAGAGAGAAGGAAGAGAAGGAAGAGAAGAGAAGGAAGAGAAGAGAAGAGAAGAGAAGAGAAGAGAAGAGAAGAGAAGAGAAGAGAAGAGAAAAAGAGAAGAAGGAAGATAGGGAAGAATGCAGGAAGACAGGAAGGTGGGAAAGTAAAAAGGAAGGAAAGGAGAATCCTTTGAGAAACTCTCTGAATTAGGAACCTGAACTCTGTCATCTTTCATCTTGAGTATTGTAATTGACTGGATCCCAACAAAGAGATGCAACTTTAGGCAAATTATCTAGTGTCATTTTCCTACAGACCTGAAGGTATGATTTGGAAAAGCAAGAGCTGTGGCAATGGACAAGGCTATTCCAAATGACACACTTTCAAAATGAGCTTCTAAATGAAAAAAGGGACAAAGTGGAGACAGGAGCTACAGGCTGATGGTTTGTTGGCAGCTAGCAGGTACAACTGGTATGAATTTCTTGAAGGCAAAATGGAAATAAGAATTCCTCTTTTAAATGAGTTTTCCAACTTTGAGTTCTTCAAGAACAGCAACTGAGTCATGTTGATTTATTAAGACCAACCCCTAACACCAACTAGGCTTATCAACTGGCACAATGTCAATGTTGAAAACTTTTCCTTATATGTAAATATCATGTGAGATTATGGTGAAAATAAATTCTCAAGACAATAATTGGAACTTCTTCTGTATCAACAATAAAATAAAAATGCAGAAGATGTTGATAGCTTAAATTGGGAAGGTTTCTCATGTCTCAAGTAGGCCAGACATTTATTATGGATTGGCTAGGGCTCTATGTTAAGTCTTTTCTCTCTAGTAATCAGAGGCAGGTAGCAAATTTTCTCAAAAAGTGTTACTAGTCACCTTGGCAGAGGGAAAGTAGTATCTAAAATTCTTCAAACCTGCCTCAGCCTTGGAGTGACATAGGCCACATTTGCCCAGAATTAAATGTATATAGAAGCAAGGGGGCCAGAAATATATAGCTCTGCTAGGTTTCTTGGAGGTGGAGAGATTAAAATAACTTGTGCATAATTTTAATTGTAATTGGACAGTATAAAAACAAACCAGTGAACACAGGGGGAAACATAAGAGTAGAGAAATTCATTTTCAGTAAGGATTTAAAATGAAAACACATGTGTGCAATATTGTGCTTCTCTTTTTACATGCTTAGTGATGTGTGGGTGCGGTGCTGTGAATGGAGCCCAGGAACGTGTTCATGCCAGGTGAGCACTCTACTACTGAGCTACAAGCCCAGTCTACAAAGCCATATCATTTTTAATGTAGAGCACACTAAAAAAAATACATCAGTCCTCTAAAGCACTACAGAGTAATTTCTTAGCCTATAAATCTATATGTAGTTTTTCATGAGTATGTATCTCCTGAATTTCACTTTTAGATAAATCAAATATTTAGCTCATGCTAAAATTAGCTTTATTGTTTAGGCAACATTTTTTCCCAGTGTTAGTTTGGGCTAGTGTGAAGATCAATTGAAAAGTTAATACTTGAAAAGTAAAATTATTATTATTATTATTATTATTATTATTATTATCTTTTTAGAAGAACAAAATAAACTTCCAAAATTATTTTTGTAACTTGTCACAAAGTTCTAACATACATGTGTGTAAAACTGTATCTATATATATATATGTGTTGATGTATAGCTAAAATATTACATATTTCATTGATTTGTATAAATGCCCCACTTAATGATTCTGTTGCCTGGGAACTTTGTCCTTATGTATTTGTGTATATGTTAAAAACTGTACATCACAGTGTACTGTGGACATATTTCCCTGCTCTGAATGCTATCCTTCTTTCTAGCAGACAATTCTAGACAGCTCTGGCCAGTGAGGGCTGCCACATCACACTGTGAGCACCCAGAACCCTGCTTATACCACTGAGCTGTCTGGCCCAGGGCACACCCCAGCAACTTGCAAGACATTTCCACAGAGGCCTCTATTCTTGCTGTAAATTTTATTTTGAAGGAGTTGTGTTGATTCCCTAAAACTTTCAAAGGTGTTCAAGATGGTGTGAAAACCCCAGCAAAGGACCAAAAACACTATTAAGATCAAAACCCAACCCTATATATATAATGCTTTTTACTATACATACTAACATACCTGTCCAAGTTTATAAATTTGCACAGTAAGAGATTGAAAATAATAGCAAATAATAAAATAGACCAATTATGACAGTATACTAATATTGCAAGGGTTTATTTGATCATGGACCTGGTTCCTAAATGACTAAGAGGCTGGACAAAGGACTGCCCATATACTGGAAAAAGAAATATTCCCATGTCAGGCAGGATGATAGGCATTATGATGCTACTTGGGACACTTTTCAACTTTAAATGTATGAATTACTTGTTTCTGGAATTTTAGTGAACATTGTACCTGGTGTGTGTGTGTGTGTGTGTGTGTGTGTGTGTGTGTGTGTGTATGTATGTGTGTGTACGTGGTTTTGGGGATTGAACACAGGGGTATCCTACCTCTGAGCTATACTCCCAGTCCTATTTTATTTTTTATTTTAAAACAGGGTCACATTAAGTTACGGAGAGCTCCCCTAATTTGCTGTGGTTTGACCTGGAACCTGTAATCCAACTGTCTAAGCCTCGTAAATACAAAAATTACTAGCATGCCAGTATACATGTTTTTTTTTTCTTTTTTTTTTTTTATTTTTGTGGGTCTGGGGATAGAAACCAAGGGCATTCGAACTCCAAGCTACACCCCTGCCCTATTTTTTATTCTTTATTTTGAAACAAGGTCTCACTGAGTTGCAGAGGGCCTCACTAAGTAGCTGAGGCTGTCCGCAAACCGTGATCCTCCAGTCTCCACCTCCCAAATGCTAGGATTACAAATGTGCGCCACCACACCTGGCTCACTATACATTTTTTAATGATCGTTTTATAGCTGCACCATACACCTGGATTTCAGTTGACATTTGAAAACCTCTGCTGATTGTGGTAAATGAGACCTCCCAAAAGCAAAACCAGTTAAGGAAGTGGGGGTATAGGAATGACTATGTATCATATATAGCAGCTGCCAGTGCTTTCTGAAAGAGAGAAAAAAAATATTAAGAATGACTGAATAGTTAGTAGAATTTCTTTGATTTGGGGAAGAGCTTTAAACATCATGACAGCTGGATAAGATTAACCAAGGAAGAAATCAAATGAGCTGGCCTGGGGTAGTTCAGATTTCCTGGGGTTCTGAATGCATCTGTATGGGGTGGGATAACATTGACCAGGTGAGCTGATTAGTTATCACCAGGAAATCATTCTTACCTTCTTCTAAATGAAGGAGTTCTGTTCTGTGCTGTCTAAGAGTTCTTTCATGTGAGCTCTAGGTGCCAATGACTTTGTCCTCAATTTCAGGACGCAGGTCCCTAGTTTCTTTGAGCTATCCTGCGTGTCACAGTTGTAAAATGAGGCTATTCCTGTCCCTGAACCAGGTGTAAGAGTGTTTGGTGGGGGTATTTTTGGCCAGATAAAGACAGTGCCTCTTGCAGTCGTTTATTAGTATGCTCTTGTCTCTAGTAGGTATGTGCTTTCCTGCCTCAGGAGCATTGCTAATTTCATTTCTCACCCTCTGCCACACATGAATACACAGTTTACCTAAAGGTTAAGAATTATGAGTCTAATTAAGAGAATGGAGCAGTTCTACTACATTAACATTAATAGTGCATGGAAAGTTCTCCCTATGGCTTCATTTATTAAGCTGGAGCCATCTCCATGTCTGCTCTTTCTTTCTGATTTCTTCTTCCTGCATCAATTTATGATGCAAGAATGGTGTATCATTAATGATGCTAATGGTAAAAATGGCATGTAGGTCCATAAAAAAGAAAGCCTGCTCTGCCCCTGCTTTTTTCATTCTCATTTTGCCACTAAATGTTTTGCTGATCAAAGGCAGTACTCAGGAAAAGAAGCCAAAAAGATGGGGAGTGTCAAAAATCTTGGCTGCCTGCAAACATGATGAAACTTGTTCATCAAATGATAAAACAATGAACTTTTATTCTGAAATTAAAAGATTATTACAACAGAGAGTAAATTTTATAAAGATTAAATGTAAGTGACTGGTAGAGATGGATCAACAAATTCCCTGGCTTTAACACTGTATAGTATAAGACTTTCTCAGCTTTCTTTGATTTATGCAAAACCACTGGGGCCTCCTACCCATGCTTCCAGGGCATTCTTTGTGTATGCCTAGAAGTTTCATTATGTTATAAATTTCCTTTAGACTTTTAATTAGGGATACCTCTAAGAAAGGAGCAAATGCCTGTGGAGCTGAGAGTTCTTCAGCACCTCGCTGAAAAGTCTGGAAGCAGCTGGTCAGTATGGCAAGCATTCCAGGGGTATTGAGGGACATGTAGCTGCCTGGACTTCAGTCAAATTATAGAAAGAAGGAAGGAAAGAAAGAGAGAAAGAGAGGAGAGAGAGAGAGAAAGGAAGGAAGGAAGAAAAAAAGAAAGAATTCAGAAAACAGAGATGTGAAGGGACTCTTTCACAAATACTTTATTTACAAAGACTTGGCAGGCTCCAGCTTACTTTTTCCAATCTTATTTCTCCCCATTGACCATCCCTGATACTTAAAGTTTGAGTTAATGGAATCCTGAAGTGTGAAACACAGGAAGGATTTTTATCTGGCATATAGATAAACTTTCTAAAAATGTTGTTTGGAGCTCGGAGTATAGCTTAGTTATATAATGCTTGCCTACTATATGTGAGAGACTAAGTTCCATATTTAGTACAATAGTAATAATAATAATAATAATAATAATAATAATAATAAAAGTTGTGTTTTCATTTTATTTAGAAAAACCTATTAGATTAATACATTTAGTCTATGATCTCAAGTATCTTATTACTAAAGAGTAGTGTAAATTAAAAGGAATATTAAATTTAAGGTAAATTAGATAAGAAAATAAAGCTATGATGCACATTAAGTGAGTTTTTTATTGCTTTGCCAAAATGCCTACAAGAACAATTTAGAGGAAAATATATTTTGGCTTATGTTTTCAGAAGTCAGTCCACAGTGGGCCAGTTCCATTGCTCTGAGCCTGAGAGGAGGCAGAGCAACAGGTGGAAGGTCACAGCAAAGGAAAGCTACTCTGCTCATGGCAGTATCTATCAATTATCTATCTATCTATCTATCTATCATCATTTATCTATCTATCTATCTATCTATCATCTATCTATTATCTGTCTTCGTAGATGGATAGATAGATAAGTAGATAGATAGATATGAAAGAGAAATATACATATATTTGAGAGAGAAAGAGAGAGAGAGGAGTTAAGATAAAACCTTGCAGGGCATCATCCCAATGACCTACTACTTCTAATTATGTTCTACCTCCCAGTCATCCACTCAACCATCAATAGATTAATTAGTTAATAGGTTAATGAGGATTGATTAATTGATTAAACCAGGGCTCTAAAGACCTCTTCTTGTCTAAAAGTCCCACCTCTGTACATGAGACTTTGGGGGACATACCAGGATGACAGCATAGAGTAAGCTATGTTGCAACTGCAGGCTGTAACAGCAGCAAAATGGAAGCTGCTTCTGGAAAGACTGAAGTTAGCAGGACTGGGTCACTCTTCCCTCCCAGAGCCTCTCATGACTACTTCTGTTTCTCCAGGTGTCTTTCTCTCCCTCCGACAGTGCTGCTGGTTGAGATCCCCATTTCTTGCTCCCCTGTGAAACCCACTCTGATTCATTCATGAATATACTCTATTCTCCCTCTTTACCTGGCTTATGTTTCCACTGTGTTACTCATCTGCTTTTCACTCTCATCCATGCCCACCAAGAGATGGCATGCAAATTGAATTTATTCTTATATCCTTGGTGCCTAGACCTCTATTGAAAGGTATTAACTGATTAGCTTTACACACACAATTCCTCTGAAATTCCTCTTATCAAAGCTACCAATGAAATAAACAGTAGCCAAATCCTTTGGTGATATTCAGAGATTATCTCTGAACTTAATGGTGGTTGACAGAGTGAACTACTTTTCTCTTGGAAATGCCTGCTACTTGACGGCAAAGACACAACACTTCCCAGTTTGTTCTTTGCTCTCTGAATGCTTCCACTGACTTCTTCCAAAGTTCTTTCTTTTCTCCTTCCACCAAAAGCAAGGATGGAGCTTCAGGGCTCAGTCCTTGACTCCCTTGCCACTCATTCTTTCTTTGCTGGGGCTACCATTTCACACAGAATGGAAACTCTAAAATTTTGATATTCAGATGCAATCTGAACAAAGTTCTTGTATCACTTTGCTGCTTTTTTTTTTTTTTTTTTTGGTGGTACTGCAAATGGAACCCAAGGGCATTCTACCTCTGAGCTACACCCACAGCTGTAATTCTAGTCTTTATTTTGAAAGAGTGTTTTACTGAGTTGCAAAGTAAGTAGCTGAGGTTCTCTTTGAATTGTGATCCTCCTGTCTCAGCCTCCCAAATGTTGGGATTACAAGTGTGTGCTACCAGGACCCACTGCCTCTTCATCTTTTGATGGAAAAAATGAAAACATTTCTTAATCATTGTATAAAATCAGTTCATCCAAACATTATGTCCCAGTTTTATAAATATAAACTCATTTTTCTAGATATTTAGATCAATGCACCTTTGTATTAGCCTTGACTCCAGTGTTGTCTCATTAAAATGTTGTGATGTTCCAAATCATATAGGCTAGTCTGAGAATAGAGTCAGAATTTAACTTGACTTTCCACTTCCCTTGGTCACTCTCCAGACTCAAGATGGCTTGATTCTCAATAGTATTATTACGAATGCCTCCAAGATAGATTGATTGCCTTTTTTCATACCACTCCTGTTTGTTCTCAACTTAGAAGCCAGTGTGTTTCCTCCTGACCAGATAACCAATTGTGTCCAACCTCATTCAGAGTAAGACCAGTGGCTTCTCAGATCTTCGATATACCACTTGATTTGTTCATTTCCTCCCAGACATTTATATTTTTTCAGTTTATAAATGACAGTTTACACCAGGCATGGTGGCACATGCTTGTAATCCTAGTGCTTGGGAGGCTGAGACAGGAGGATCACACAGGTTCGAGGCCAGGCTCAACTACTTAGGCTCTCAGAAACTCAGTGAGACCCTGTTTCCAAATAAACTATAAAAAAAAAAAAACAGGGCTGTGAGTATAGTTCAGAGGTAGAAAAACCCTGGATTCCACCCCCCAGTACCACCATAAAATAAATACATTAATTAATTAATTAATTAATTAATTAATTTAATGACAATTTACTTAGTGCATATGGAATATTTTTATTCTCTATTAATTAATTATATGTACCCGCCTGTCCCATGCTTATTGCCCTTTTGTATAACTTCCTAAAGGAATGTTTGTTCAAGTTCTCTGATCTTTGTAAAATTGAACTATTGGCCTTACATTGAGAGTTTTTTATGTATCCTGGATAGAAGACTTAAAAAATAATATGTTCTTGGAAATATTTTCTTCCATTTTATGGGTTATCTTTTCATTTTATTGATATTAACCTTTGATTTAAAAATACTTAATTTTGGTGAAGTTCAATTTGCCTATTTTTATTATTTGTATTGTTCATGTCAAGTCTAAATTCAGCTTAGAATTATTTTTGTTCACCTGCCTGCAAATCTGTTTCAATTTACAACAAGCATTTTTCCTTTATCCCTTTTTAAGTTTCTGTATAAACATAACCTCCTTTTTAAGGTCTTCACTGTTATACCTGTAACACCATGGACTTAAAGGCTGCTTCTGCGAAAACTGTTGACTTTCCATTTGGACCAACAGCTGTCTCCTTTGCTACCTGAAATTTTGGGTCATATTTCTGCTTGACTTTGCATGTAGACATGTTAATCCTTTCAGGAGTGTTTGTCTAAAACTTAAGGGTGCAAGGTCGAGTAGCCCTAAATTTACCTAACCTCTACCCTTTCCCTTCAAAGCAAAAGATAGTAAGATACAAGAAAGTAGGATATTTTTAAAATTTCAAAAATCTAATCATGATCATCCTGTGATAGGAATTAGGCTTCCCCCCTCAAAGGAAGAAATTACCTCATAAAAGAATAAAGACTATCTCCTAAAATGGAAACAGTAATCTAATGATAGAAACCAAATTGCCCACTGAAGCAATAATGACTTCCCTGCAGCCAGAAAAACCAGACCTGAGACAATAAACAATAATCAGCCAGACCATGGTTTGACCAACACTCCTTAAATAAGCATATGTCTTCACTTCTCCTGCTATTTTGTTTCTTCCTTATAAAATCCTGAAACTTTTATGAGTTTTCTTAAGACAAGACTTAGGAAAAATGGTGACTGCAGGACTCAGCACTTCTCAGTAGCTGAAATAAATAAAGTTCAACTACCTAGAAGGCAGCGTCTTAACCAACAAAATAAATATATATCAGGAACCAAAACAGATCCAGGAACCTCGGCAGGAAGAATCCAGAAACCATGAACTGAGAGATCCACTGCAAAAAATTAAAAAAAAAAAACTAAAAAAAATTAAAGTCTGGGCATCAGATCTTCGCAGGCACAACTGGGCCACCCGCTGGCACCAGCGCAGGTTCCCAGCCCAAACCACAATCACTGGACCAACTGAAACCACAATGACAAAATAACCCAAGAGTTTGAAAAGAGACATAGAGCTCCACTTGAGCAGCGAGAGGCACCTGAGCCAGAAGCCTGTGTGCTCACCAAAGATGGAAGCACAGTGGCACAGAGAGTCCTCCAGACATCTGGATCAAGGAAGCCAGTTATCTCAGTGCGTCCAGAGAAGCTGCAGATCTTAGCATGTGCCCCAGGTCTGGCACTAGCCCTGGGCATCTGTTACCCGTCCCAGGACCTAGCACTATCCTCATGTGCCCTGCCCGCACCCCAGGACCCACAGTAGTTGTCTGTGCCACCCGTACCCCTAGACTCGGTGCTTATCTTGTGTGCTTAGCCCGCGTGTACTGCCTAACCTCATGGGCCCAGCCTGCTCCCTAGGATGGTAATAGCTGTGTGCACCCCACCAGCACCCATAGACCAAGAGCTATCCTTGGGCCTACACACGGGGTCCAGCACTAGCCGTATATGCCTTCCACACACCCTGGAACCTAGTGCTACACTTGTGTATCCTGCCTGAGTCAGAGATCAGTGCTAGACCCTACACTCTGTCTGAATCCCCAGACCCATCTGTGCATGCCCTGCACTCCAGACCCACCATTGGTTGTCTGCGCCAACCCCACAGCCAGAGACTCAGTGCTAGTCAAGAGCACCCAGCCCATGCCCTGGGTCTGGCACTAACTCTGTGCACCCTACCCGAGCCATGGAACACACCTGGTTTCAGTAATAGCCATGCACCCAGCCCATGCCCTGGGACCTGGCAGCATTCTGGTGGTAATTGTGTGCGCCCTAGGACCCAACATCAACCCTTTGCCCAGGGTGTATCTTGGGACCCCACGGGCTAGCCCAGTTAGAATTTCCAGACACACAGGAAAAGTCATCAAGACGCAATACCTGTACAGGCCTCAGGGGGAGGTTTCAAGACTACTTTGTACATCCTCCACCTCTGCAGTAGAGAAGCACAGCCCTGAGTGTAGGGTAGAGAGTGCAGAGGCACTGACTACAGGGTGGAAATACACAGAACCCAGGACTTGTACAGAACTTATTAACAGTGACACAAGATTGCCTGACACCTAAACCCAAAACTGGAAAGAAAGGTGTCCAAACACCCAAAAAGTGGCTTAAAAAGCTGACAATAGAGTACAGAGCAAATTAAGAGACATTGGATAATAGTCTGAAAGCTACCACATCAATCAGACATTCAAATATTATATGGACCCAACCCCATATTTGTAAATTAGTAGGACTGCGTTTTTTTGTGGTTGTTGTTTTTTGTTTTTGTTTTGTTTTTTATTTCCCCTTATTTCTTTTACTTTTAGTTTCTATGTATATTTGATAGTTTGCTTTGTTTTCTGGTCTCACACAGTCACTAGTTCTTTTTATTTTATTTTATTCTTGTCCTTTTTCCCTCCTTCTTACTCTTTTTTTTCTTTTTCCTCTTTAAGTTGTTTTTTTATTATATAATAGTTAGCTTTTGAATCTTGTGTTGATACTTTATTTGTGTTTTTTCTCCTACCCCCCACCCCTATTACAAACTTCCCCACTCTAACCTATCTACTCTCTTCCCCTAAAACTTTTTCCTGTATTATATCTCCTTGTTTAATATTCAAAGTATTTCATATCTCCATATTTAAATACTCTACTAAGATTCCTACTATTTAACTGTCACATTTAATAAGATATTACATTATCATACTTAAATTCTTACTCAAATTAAACATATCCTCTACCTAACCCAACTCCTGTACCCATCACCCCGGCTCCTTCCCCATCACCCAAACTTCAACATTGGAAAAAGCACTGCTGACCTGCTGATACCTCTAAATTCCTAATACTAAGATTGGATTATGATGGGTCCAGCCCGTCAGCAGTGGGGCTGAGAAGGAAAATGCGTGCCAATGGCCAGAACAGAAATACACCAGCCAGGAGTCGTGTCAAGCAGGATCTTGTTTATTGCAGAACACAGCAAGCTCTTTTAAAGTGGAAGCAGCAAGGGGATTTTCAGGGCACCAACCTATGGGCCAATGATTTTAAAGGTCAACCTGTTCACGTGCCTTTTCCTCCTATCCAGGCCTGAGTCATGCACCAAGCACGAGCGCAGATGTCTCTTTGCCCTATCAGGGGTTAGATCATGGCCAAATGACTTGACCACAGCACCTCCTCCCCTGAGGGCTGCCGTCGCCATCTTATATTTTTGAGATTGCTTAGTCATGGCTAAGCGAAAGTATCCAACAGATTAGATATAATACTCACAAACAATGGGTAGACATCAGAAAACCAGGACAGAACGTTGAAAATATGAGAACCAGCAATAATGAGGAGACAAGAGAAATCATGAATACTACCAAGAAATGCAAGAAGGGGAGTTCAGAATCTTGATCTACAATATGATGAAAGGCTTTAAAACAAGTCTACAGAAAATGAAAGAAGAAATAGAAACACTAAGACCAAATCAAAAAGAGGTCTGGAATAAAATGAAAGAGTCAATAAATGAAATGAAGACAGCAATAAAAATAAATTCTGGTAGATTAGATGAAATAGAAAGTAGAATATCACTGTTAGAAGACAGTTCATTCAAAGCTGAAAACACAGTCAACAGCATACAGACGTCAGTACAGCAACAAAAGCTAAACATACAGCAACTCTGGGACAATATAGAGCATCCTAACTTGCAGATAAAAGGCATTAAAGAAGGGATAGAAGTACAGACCAAGGGCATCTGTAATCTCTTCAAAGAAATAATTTCAGAGAATTTTCCAAATATGGAAAGAGACTTTGATTTTTACGTTCAGAAGACATACAGAACACCATTACAGCAAGATCAAAGAAGTACATCCCCACCCCATATAATAATCAAAATGACAAACATAGACATCAAATAAACTATCTTAAAAGCAGTGAGAAGAATAGGACAGGTGAAATATAGAGGCAAATCAATAAGAATCACTCCAGACATATATCCCAAGTCATGAATGCCAAGAGAGACTGGTATTATGTGATTCAGACCCTAGAAGAAAACAACTTCCAACCAAAGCTGATATATTGAGCAAAAATATTATTCAAAATTGATGGAAAAACAAAAGTGTTTCAAGATAAGCAAAACTTCAAAAAATTCAAAAAATTCAAAAAATTTTAAGCCAACACTAGAGAAAATACTTAAAGAAATAAACCACAAAGAAGAACAAAGAAGCTGACTCCAGAACCAGAGAAGAGATGAAGTTCTTCATTTTGTTGGATAGACATCCAACAAAAGCTAGAACACAAAATGATAGTAAATAAACTCCGTATTTCAATAATAACACTGAATGTCAAAGGGCTTAACTCTCCAATCAAAAGACACACACTGGCAATGCCAATTAAAAAAATATAATTCAAATATATGCTGTTGCAAGAAACTCACTTTTCAGCAAAATACATCCACAGACTGAAATCAAAAGGATGGAAAAAGATATATCATGCTAATGGGGACCAAAAATGGGCAGGAGTGGCAACACTGATATCCAACATTTTTTCAGACCATAATATGGAATGAAAGTAGAAATCAACAAAAGGAAACCCAAAAGAAACTATTTAAATACATGGAGATTGAATGATACACTATTGAATGATGAGTGGGTAAGATCGGAAAATAGGGGAGAAATAAAAAATTTCTGGAATTCAATGAAAATAGAGAAAAAAAAAAAACTTACCAAAATCTATGGGACAGTTTGAAGGCAGTGTTGAGAGGAAAGTTCATAGCATTGAGTACCCACATAAGAAGAACAGAAAATCACCAAGCAAACAACCTAATGACACAACTCAAAGACCTAGAAAGACTGCAACAGTCTAATCCCAAAGCCAGCAGAAGGCATGAAATTATTAAAATAAGAGCAGAAATAAATGAAATAGAGAACAAAACACAATTCAAAGAATCAAAAAACAAAAATATGTTTTTTTGAGAAGATTAATAGGATTGACAAACCCCTGGGCAACCTAATCAAAAGAAAGAGAGAATCAACTCAAATTATTAAAATCAGAAATGAAAAAAGGAGACATCACCAAAGACAGAGGAGAAATTCAAAGGATTATCAGAAATTATTTTGAGAATTTATACTCCAATGGACTAGAAAACATGGAAGAAATTGATAGATTTCTAAGCACTTATAATCTACCTAAACTCAACCAAGAGGACATAGCAACCCTAAACCAATCAATAGCAAACAAAGAAATAGAAACAGCAATCACAATTCTGCTATCAAAGAAAAGTCCAGGCCCTTATGGGTTTCCCACTGAATTCTACAAAACTTTCAATGAAGAACTAATACCAGTACTTCATAACTTGTTCTGGGAAATTGAAAGAAATGGAATTCTCCTTATTTCTTTCTATGAGGCCAATATCACATTAATCCCCAAACCAAATAAATCTACTTCAAGAAATGAAAATTGCAGGTCAATATCTTTAATGAACATAGATGCAAAAATTCTAAACAAAATACTAGCTATATGCATTCAAAACTGTATCAAGAGAATTGTACACCATGACCAAGTTGGTTTCATCCCAGAACAGCAAGGCTGGCTCAAAATACACAAATCAATACATATTACTCACCAAAGGCATAGAACTAAGAACAAAAACCACATGATCATATCAGTAGATGCTCAAAAAGAACTTGACAAAATCCAACACCATTTATGTTAAAAACACTGCAGAAAATTGGAAGAGAAGGAACATATTTGAACATCATTAAGACTATATACAATAAACCCAAAGCCAACATCATATTTAATGGAGAAAAACGGAAAGAATTATTTTTACAATCAGGAACAAGATAAGGATGCCCACTATCACCACTCCTTTTCAATATAGTCCTTGAGACTCTTGCCACAGCAATAAGATAAGAGAAGGAAATAAAAGGAATTCACATAGGAAGAGAGGAATTAAAACTATCTTTATTTTCAGATGATATGATTCTTTATCTGGAAGATCCAATGAACTCAACCAAAAGTTTTCTGGAGCTGATTAACCAATTCAGCAAAGTTGCAGTATACAAAATCAACCTAAAGAAATCAGTTGCTTTTCTTTATGCCAACAATAAACCCACAAGAAAAGAAATAAAGAAAATTATTCCATTTACTATAACCTCTAAACCAATAAAATACCTAGGCATAAACCTAATCAAAAGCGTAAAAGACCTCTACAGAGAAAACTACAAAACATAAAAGAAGGAAATTGAAGAAGACCCTGGAAGATGGAAAGATTTCCCTTACTCATGGATAGACAGAATAAATATCAAAATGGCCACTCTGCCAAGGTGATCTATAGATTCAATGCATTTCCCATTAAAATACCAACAACATTTCTCATAGACCTTGAAAAATCAGTTATGAATTTCATATGGAGAAATAAAAGACCCAGAATAGCCAAAGCAATTCTCAGCAACAAGAACCAGGCAGAAGGCATCACAATCCCGGACTTCAAATTATACTATAAAGCAATAGTAGTAAAACAGCATGGTTTTTGGCACAACAATAGGCAGACTGACCAGTGGAACAGAATAGAAGATACAGAAACAAACCCACACATCTACAGTCAATTGATCAAAGGGGCTAAACCCATATGCTGGAGAAAAGACAACTTTTTCAACAAATGGTGTTGTGAGAACTGGCTATCCATATGTAGTAAGTTCTATCTGAATCCTTATTTCTCTCCATACACAGGAATCAAAAGACTTAGAAATTAGACCAGAGACTGTGAAGTTATTAGAGAAAGGCATAGGACCAACACTCCAACATATAGGCACAGGCAGTAATTTTCTCAATAAGACTTCCAAAGTGCAGGAAATTAAAGCAAGAATTAATAAGTGGGATCTCATCAAACTAAAAAGTTTCTTCTCATCAAAGGAAACCATCAAGAACCTAAAGAGAAAGATTACAGAATGGGAGAAGATCTTTCCCAGCCAACACTCTCATAGGGGGCTAATATCCAGAATATACATGAGCTCAAAATACTCTACACTAGCAAAACAACCCAATCAAGAAATGGGCAACTGAACTGAATAGACACTTCACAAAAGTAGATATACAAATGTCCAATAGATACATGAAAAGATGTTCAACATCACTAGACATTGGGAGATGCAAATCAAAACTACGCTGAGATTCCATCTAACCCCAATCAGAGTGGCAAGCATAAAGAAATCAAACAACAATTGCTGGCGAGGATGTGGGGAAAGTGGAACTCTTTTACACTGTTGGTGGGAGTGCAAAGTAGTTCAGCCGCTATAGAGATCAGGGTGGAGATACCTTAGAACACTGGGAATAGATCTACCATTTGATCCAGCTATATTATTCCTGGGTATCTTTCCAAAGGGGTTGAAATCAGAGAACTGTGTTAACATATGCATACCCATGTTCATAGCAGCACAGTTTGTAATAGCCAAAATATGGAACCAATTTAGATCTCCATCAACAGATGAATGGATTGCAAAATTATGGGAAATACAAACAATGGAATTCTATTCAGCTACAAAGAAGAATAAAATAATAGCATTTGAAAGAAGATGGAAGAATCTGAAGAAAATTATGTTGAGATTAGTCAAGAACAGAAAGAGAAGGGACATATGTTTTCACTAATATGCCCAAGCTAGGGAGTAGTCGTAATACCAGAGGGACTCCAGATGATGGAGGGAAAATCTCAGCAAAGCTAGAATGGAAGGAGAGGAGAGGAAAAAAGCTGAGGATGTTTAATAGAGGAGCTACATAAGAATATGTGTAATATTATAAATGTAACATGGTTAACTGGACATTCTTTATTGGAACAGGGAAGGAAAATGAGGAGGAGAGGGCACAAAACACAATGTAAATGTACACCATTTTCAATATGTTCCACTTATAAATAAAATAAAATATTGAAAAAAAAAAAGACAAGACTTAGGCTTAGGACATGGTCCCCCTGTGTCTTTCCAGTGAGGTTATACTGAATAACACATTTCTTTCTTGATTCACTATTTTCATCTGTGTCAAATTCTGTAAACAGTCATGGCCAAATCTGCTGTGTTGGCCACACAAAGGCAGGCCGCTAGCCTAGGACTTAGATAATATCTATATTTAAGGTTACAACACTTTGTGGCTCCAGCACTCCTTAGCTATTTTTCCTATCTTACTTTCCTTCAGTGCTTATTTACACATACAATTTCCTTCATTGTATATATGTTTGGTGACTTAACATACATATAGCAGGTATCTATATCAGTCAGTTTACTACTCTATTTCTTTTGCTTATAAGAGAACCTAAAGATAAGATGAAGTAAGATGAAAGGAATAAGAAGATATGTTTAAAAAGCAGACAAAAAGGAGGAGAAAGAAGTATGACTTTAATCTCAAAGCTTTGTACTAAAGTTTCACATACATTGACTCCCCAAATCAGTTATCTCTCCCAAGACGTTCAGTCTCAGATTTCTGTGAAATCTATAAATCTTCACTTAAAAATTTAAAGTTACTTGAATTTCTCCCACTTATAAAAATCGCTGGCAAATAGCCTACATAATAGAGTATAAAAGGAGTGTAGCGAATGTTGTTGATGTTGATTGATTGATGAGAATTATGTCTCTCATATGAATGACAATGGAATAAACATGGCAGCTAGGGAGGCTGGGTTGCAGAGAAATGTCTATTCCTTCCATCCTTCCTAGCATCTTGCTTTTATTGAGGGTTATAACCAAAACATGAAAAGATATTATTAGTAATAGAAATAATAAATAAATCATGAGGTGAGTCAGGGAATAACACCAAAATGAATCAGGCAAGAAAAGGTTAAACAAGAAAACTGTCAAGGTTTTTGCTTATTGGTCAGGGTCCCTGGTTATCAGTCCCATTTAGTCCTTGGAAACTTGTCTGCATGCAAACAGCTCTCACCTGGTTGGACAATTTGTGCCCCTCCCAAACCGAATCAAGGTGACTTCAAAGCAGATGACTAACAATGCTCCCAAAAGGAGATATATACTTTTAGAAACCTATAATCTAGGATACTTTCCAACATTACCCACCATGAGGCAATGCAAACCATGTTAGCCTCAGGACCCTCCAACTGTCTGATCACTGGCCTGGTGTTACCCTACATTTCCCCTGCCATGTTACTTTTAAAAGAACAACCTGGAAACCCCAAAAGTGTCTACCTCTCTGGAGATGGTCTACAATTTCCCTTAAAAACACACACACACACACACACACACACACACACACACACACACACACACATTTAAATATATATATATTCTCCTAAATAAATCCTTTTTTCTTTAATGAACACATTTTAAATTATTTTATTTGATGTTCATCAAGAGCCCAATTCATCCAGAGTTGCAGGCCCATCTTTGGCAAGGACATGCTCAGCCCACCTCATTGGTGGAATCTGGCACCAGGAGTCTGAGCCTTCCTGTGTAGAACAGTTTTATGCCTCTCTCAACACCCACTCTTGATTTTATCTGTCATTTTATCATGGCTGTAATTATTAGCATAGTCATCACCGTCAAGCAATATTTAGAAAGGTTCCATCTTCTTATAATTTGAAGAATATGTATAGAAACATCCTTCTGGGATTTTGCAGCACAATCTTGATTTAAAAATAAGTTTATTATATAACATAACCCAAATTTTGTCTCAAAAAACATGGGCAGAAGAAACAGCAACTTTGCTTAGGATCCAAGTGACCTTAGGTTAATATCAAGATGACTCTGAACCATAGTTTTCTCATCTGTAAAATGAGGTTGTTACAAGAATTAAAGGAAATATATTCTGAGAGGCCACTCAGAGTATAGACTGTATGCTTCATCTTATCTATAGTATGTCTGTCATAGAATATTTTATCTGGTGATTATTAGAGCTTATTAGTAAAAAGAATGGTATTATCTTACTGTAAATGTTGGAGTATTCAAACTTAAAGCACAATATCATTTTTAAAAAATGAACATATTTTTAAATAAAGAGTGTGTGCTCAGAATGTCCTTCCTTCCTTCCTCCCTTCTTTCCTTTCTCTTTTGTACTGGGGGTTAAATCCTTAGGCATTTTATTTCTGAGTTGCATTTCCAGCCCTTTTTACTTTTTATTTTAAAAAAGGGTATCATTTAGCCATGTGTGGTGGCACATGCTTGTAATCCCGGCATTCAGGAGGTGGAGACTGGAGGGTCGTGGTTTGTGGACAGCCGCAGCTACTTAGCAAGGCCTTTCACAACTCAGTGAGATCCTGTTTCAAAAACTAAAAAGATTAAAAGAAGAGCTAGGAATGTAGCTCAGAGGTAGAATGCCCCTGGGTTCCATCCCCAGTATTCCCCCCTCAAAAACAAAACAAAACAAAAAAAAAGCTATCATTAAGTTGCTAAGAGTATCCTTGAACCTGTAATCCTCTTGTCTCAGCCTCCCAAGTACTGGGATGACAGGGATGTGCTACCATGCCTGACTTTAGAATGTGCTTTTAAATGGATTTGGTTTGCTCATTATAGTGATAATGGTGGAAATGGTGATAATAAGCAATCCTGAATTAAGAAGTACTATACTGATAGTTGGCAGAAAGGCAATGCCATAAAGGTGTCAAGGTGTTACTGTGCTACATATTTTTCCTTGCTCTAGGTCCAATTTTAAAAATTTTAGCTAATTTATGTATCTCAAAGACTTCAACTATGAGGTTACATACTAATATTCCCAATAGCTTCTGTTTGTTTACACTTTGTTGTATATAAAATACATAATTTATAACTATGAGTATAATAAAATCAGTATTCATTTATTTAATATTGACTTTGCTATAAAACCAGGCTAACTGCTAGGGGCATTATGTAATTGAATTAGCCACATACTATTTTTGTCTGATTTTCTAAATTCATACCCGAGGCACTGGGAAAACTACTAAATTCTACAGTCACACAACTATTTAAGCAAAAATTAAGATTTCAACTCAACTTTTATTTTTCACTTCAAATGTTTAGAATGATGAGTTGCTGACTTTGTTACATATATATTAATATATGCACATATATTCAACTTGCCCACTAAGTTTTATAATTCATTTATTTTTAGCATTTTACACATTTTCAAACATCTCTCCAATCTACTTTTAGCACATTTTTAACACTCCAAAATAATAAATCCTACACATTATCAGTCATTCTTCATTTCTACTTCCACCCTAACAATGCATCCTCTTTTATTTCTGACTTTAATAATTTTAATCTTTTTTCTTTTTTGGTTCATTCTAGTAATACATTTGTCAATTATTTTAATTGATTAAGTTTTACCTTGTATATGGTCTATCTTGGAAGATATACAATATGCACTTAGATTATGTAGTCATCTGTCACTTTGAATGTCAGGGTCTGTTAGGCACAGTTGATGTACAGTATTGTTCAAGTGTTTTGTGCTCTCATTGATCTACTGCCTGGTTTTATTTATTATTAATATAGGGTATTATATTCTCCAATTATTTTTAAATTATCTATCTCTTCACATTTATCTAAATTTGCTTTATGATATGGGGATTTCTGTTGAAATATTTACATGCATATACACATATATATATATATATATAAATTACATATATTTATAAATTTATATGTGTATTTACATATTTATACATTTATATATGTATATACATGATTTTATATTTCCCTGATGATTTTTCCACTTACCATGATTAATCTCTCTTTTCATCTTTAATGACAATTTATTAAAATATATTTTTCTAGTATTAAAGTAGCCATTTTAACTCTCTTTTAGTATATGCTTTCAATGGCATATCTTTTTTCATCCCTTTATTTTAAATATATTTGTCTTTGAACATAACTTCTTTTATCTCATATATACATATACATACATACACACACACACACACACACAGATATATATATATATATATATATATATATATATTTTTTTTTTTTTTTTTTTTTGCTGGTTTGGGGATTGAACCCAGGGGCATTTGACTTCCCAGATACACCCCCTGCCCTATTTTTTTTTATTATTTAGTTTGAAACCAGGACTCACTAAGTTGCAGAGGGCCTCACTAAATAGCTAAGGCTGTCCACAAACCGTGATCCGCCATCTCAGCCTCCCACCAGGCCTGGCTCTTATAGATATATTTTAATCAATTTTCAGTTTTTTCTTCTATTTATGGCTTTTGATTATGCCATTCAATTCATATATATTTAATTGAATTACTGATAACATTTTTATATACCATTTTATATTTTTTTTATAAGTCTTATGCCTTCCCCCAACAAACTTTGACTCTGGTCTTGTTTTGGTTAAATAGGCATTTTCCTAGTATATTGTTTATAGACTCTTTGTTATCTCTTACTATATTATTTGAATCTTTATTTTTTTCTTTTTTAACTTGGGATTACTAGACATTTTAAAGTAACCTAGTTTCTACTAATAAACTTTATTAGTATATAAAAAACTTTTTCATAATGTCCTTTGATTTCTTATCCCTTCCTTTATATTTTTACTAAAATAAAGATTGCATATTTGTATATTATAAACTCAACAGAGTTTTATATTTCTTTATATTTATTATTTTATATGATTTTCTGTTTTTGAGAAATTCTATTCATAATTTTTATTATTTTATTTTTATTATACTGGGTATTAAATTTAGGGGACTTCTACCTCCAAGCTTCACTTTCAGCCCTTTTTGTTTTGTTTTGGAACAGGGTCTCATTAAGTTGCTTAGGGTCTCCCTAAGTTACTAAATCTGGCCTTGAACCTTCAATATTCCTATCTTAGTCTCTCAAGAACTGGTGTTACAGAAATTAACCACCATGCCCTGTAAGATTTTCTTTAATTCCTTAGACATGTATTATTTTACTTCTCTAAACACATTTATAGAAGGTGATTTAAAGTATTTGTTTAATAGTTCAACATTTGCATGACACGGTGGCATACGCTTGTATTTTCTGCCCCTAGGAGGCTAAGACAGGAGGAATGCACAGGTTCAAAGCCATCTTCATCTATTTAGTGAGGCTCTCAGCACCTTAGTGAGGCCCTGTTTCCAAATAAAATATAAAAATAAGTCTGGGAGTATAGCCGGGAGGTAGAAAGCCCCTGAGTTCCACCCCCAGTACCACCCACCCCCAGTACCACCAAAAAAAAAATATATATATATAGTCCAACATTTGGGAGTTATTATTCACTTTTGTCTGTTCGGGCCATGGGATCCTGTTTGTATCTTGTCATTTTTTTCTTAGAATAATGGTAATTTTAGATATTTTAGATAATATAATATATTAACTCTGAAATCGGTATTCCCCATCTCCAAAGCTTATTTTTGTTGCATGTTACAATTTTTATTGTTGTTAATTGATAATGTTTATTTGCTTAGTGACTTTACTAATCCTGAATATATATATATATATATATATATATATATATATATATATTACAAAGTGTGATATTTGGATCTAATTAGTGGTCAGAATTATTTAATTCCCCAAACCAAGGAAAGTTACAAACTTTTTAGAGGAACTCTGAGGATCCAGCGGGCACTGCTTGAATGCTTGCAGCCATGCATTGGCCTGCACTGTCAATTTGAGCTCCCTTTTTTTCCTGTGCACAGTGCTGTGCCTGTGCATACATTTGAAATTTCCCTAAATGATAGTGACCTTTGTAAAGGCCCATAAGGCTGTCTCAGTCTCTTATTTTTCTTCCATACTTTTATCAACCTGTTTCAAATAGTACAACTACTTCAGGCAGCTGCAATAGTAAGCAATCACCATTGACTGTTCACAACAAATGCCCTATAAAAATAGATAATCAATCTCTGAACTCTTGCTCTGAGGATGGAGCTTTCCAAAGAGCTTCGAGAAGGGTCAAGTAGTGAAAGTGGGGTCTGTGTGTGAGGTGTATATAGAAACTTGTCCTGCTCCCTCAGGTGGCTACTGCACCTGTGAGTCTGTGAGTTGTCAATGCTTTCATGAAATTGAGAAAAAAATGGATGGGAATAGGAAAGATAAAAGAGCATAAGGCTTGCCATTATTACTGACATTCAGCTTTCTTTTGCTCTTCCTTTCTTCCTTTCTTTCTTTCTGTTTATTTTTGTGAAAGAGATTAAATGTAGGAACATTTTACCTTTGAACTGCACCTCCAGATTTTTTTGTCTATTACTTTGAAACAGGGCCTTACTATGCTGCTGAGGCTGGTCTGGAACCTGCAATCCTGACTCATCCTTCCAAGTACTGCAATTACAGGCTTGTGCCACCATATCTGTCTCACTTATCTTTATTAAATGAAGGCTACTTGGATTGTAACAAGACTTTGGTTATTTTTCAGTTTTGAAAAATTACTTTTTGCTCATTTTAGACAATGTTTTCCTTGCTATTTTGAAGGTGCAGGTTTTTGGAGGTTCTTCCTCCAACATTCTGGAAATATTTCCAGAATATGAAGGTTTAGGACTTCAAAGAGGTATATAGATTTCAGAATTAATACATTATATTATTATTTGCTAGGCCATTTTCTATGACAGATGACTGTCCCAACAGGGACCCTTGATGTATGAGTAGAAAAGTGGAAAATATAAAGTACTCCTGAATCTTCTGCTAGGGGAAGAAGAATGCAGAGATGGGACTTATGTTGATAATGTTGCATGGACTTCTCTGTTCTCACGCTATTTAGCATATCTGCATGCCTCTGTTTATCTCTGCTTCATCTTACAAAACTTTTGCCTTTCTTTCTCTTCACTGGAATATGAACTCTCTCAGGAAGGAGAGAAATATCGAATAGTCTTTTAGTATCCCCATGTCTTAGCACAATATTTTATACATCACAGTCTCTTCCCAGATGCCCTTGAAATAAAATGAACTACAAGCAAACATCATTACAAAACCCCAAAGATAATAGATAGGGCATGTTAAGTTCTCAACTGCAAACTTGTTTCAGACAGGAAGGAAAAAAAGGAACTGCCAAATCTCCTATGTCCCCCTCATTAGAGGGATGAATGGCCAGAGGCATGCCACCAGGTTCAGGTGGATATTGGTCATGCACAGAGGTATGCACCTCATTCTGGTTTGGGGTACATCTCTGGTAAGCAGGATAAAAGACCTGGTAAAATCAGATCTCCACAAAGAGCTGAGCTGGCCCCAGTTGCTAGTGTACACATTGAGAAAGCAATGTTTGAAACCCAGGGGTCTTATTCTTCTGAATAGGAATAGCTCCCTGAGCCACTTCAGTTTCAATTGCTATTGAAAATAATCACTAACACCATTATCATCCCATCCATTTTGATTCTAAAGTACTTCAAAGTTTACAAAGCAATCACCTATGGCGATTCTCATGGGAGCCCTGTGAGAGGCTGAGGACAGATACTCTTTAATCTCCATTTCATAGATGAGGAAAGAGAACCTAGGGAATTTTCCCACATTATTAATCATGATAAGTGACAGAACTTATAGGAGAACCCAGGTTGCTCTATCATGGTGCCATTCATTTCCTATTACTGTTCTTGCTGGGTTCAAAGCAAAACACATCTTTTTCTAGTTCCTCTGGATGCACAGCTGATTGTGGATGCATGACGCTTAGGTGGTTCAACATCAGTACAGCTCTGTCCTGACTTTCTCTGTCTCTAATCACTTACCTTATGGACATGCTGCTATATGCAGTCTCTAATGCTGAAGCTTTGGAGGAATAAAAAAGACAATTTGACCTTTAAGTGGACATCCAAGGTACAGAAAAGCATAGTAATTTCATTGAGATTCCCTCATAAATCCTTGCTTAGATTTTTTATTTACATGGGGATCAACCAGATTTCTCTTTGTTCAAGTTTCACCATAGATGTCACATAAACTGGCATCATAACCAGCTTTTCTGTTACTGTGACCCAAATACCTGACAAACACAACTTATAGGAAACAAAGTTTATTGGAGCTAACAATTTCAGAGGTACTGTCCACAGTCAGCGGGCTCCAGGCAGAAGCAGCAGCAATAGAGCTTGGTGGAAGGATAGTGCTCCCATAACATGGAAATTGGGAGCAACAAGCCAAAGAGGAGGTATCCTGGGATATGCATAGTGCCTAAGGCCCCACATCCAATTATTCACCTCTTCTAGCCACACCCCATCTTTGAACCCTGCTGCATTGAAGAAAATGTTTTCAACCTATGAGCCTTTTGGGGGATATTCCAAAAGCAAGCTATAACACCTAGGACATCTTCTTAGAGCCTTAGACAATGTCAGGTTCTTCCTAAAGGTCCACAATTGCCTCTACTTTTCTTCACAGCAATATTAGTGTCATGCATCAACCCCACTGCCACTCTTTATAATAATGTTTTTGCTGCTGCTTTACTAGTTTAAATCACCTATAAGCACATAATTCTAGAAACTTTATGAATAAATTATTATCTCCACCATATTACTTTGCTTTGGTCTTGCTTTTAAAAAATGAACCCAGTAGTATACTAACTCTGAGCTACAGCCTCAGCTCTATTTTATCTTTTTTTTTTTTTTTTTTGGTAGAAGTGTCTTGCTAAGTGGATGAGGGTCCTAAGTACTGAAATTACAAGATACATCAGCATGTCAAATTTCTAACCATATTTCTTTGCCTTGCACAAATTCTGACAAGTCATGGGTGTACCAGTATTGGGAATGGCCTAGGAAGATTTGAGAAAGCTCTGATTATTAATAAATATATTTCAAGAATCATTTTGTAGAAGATGAAGGGCATACCTGTGGAAGGACTTGGTTTCCCCAGGAAGCAAGCAGCTATTATAATGTAAAACATCCTAACTAAAAGTAATTAGCAAGTGGAAAGAGAAGTGGAGCTAGGACTTCCTAATTTTAAAGAAAAGTTTACGTAATAATTGATATCTAGTTAGGATGGAGGAGGGGATTGACCTTTGTGAAAGGAAAAACATGGGTGTAGACCAAAGTGAGGCAGGGGGAAAAATAAGGGGACAGACTTTACCTATGTCAGAACTATGTAGAACAATATGGAGGATGTCTTGTCTATAAGAGCTGTTCTGGGTTTTGTGGGTTGATGATTTTGTTCAAAGCACCCCCTCATGTTATTACTGGGTAACATGAGGCTGTAACTACTTTCTATATTTCTATCATTTTAATAAACTCATTTAAATCTTTAGCAAGAGTCCTGACCAGTGTACTTCTGTCCTGAGTTGAGACAAGGACCTGCGGTTTTTGTTTCCGGGAGCCTAACAAAGGTCCCCAGGGACAGTTCCCCTAAATGGTAACTCTCACTCTCAAGCCATAACAATGGGCATCTGTGAGCATTTGCCAGATCGCCAAATGCATATTTCAGTTTCAGGCAAGACACGGGTCCAGAAAAGGCCAACTTGGCTAGGGCTCCTCTAGGGTGGTAGTTCTGTGTTCTAAGTCCAAAAATTTGGGTATCTTCAGGAACATCTCCTGTTGGTGGCTTTTTAATCCATTATACCTGGCATACTTTTCTCTCTCATTGGATGTCTCATAATCCTTCATTGAAAATTTTTACTGTTTAGATAGTATGTTATAAAAACTCCAACAGATTTCTCCATAACCCAAGGCTTATACTTGTTGAAGTTATGTTTCTTTACTACTATTCATCTACTGATTTTCCTAGACTGATTCTATATTCACAGCACTTTCTATCTTTTCAGTTCTCTGCTAGTTTTTGTTTATACCTTTTTTTATTTCTAAACCTGGGTTGCTAGGGATTACATTTAGATCACTATTATTTAGTAGTCAGATGATCATTGTCAGAAGAGCTCTTTAAATTCCATACCTAAAGAGGTGCAAGTTTGAACTAAGGCTTCTGACAAGAAACCCTTTGCTTCTGCTCTGACCTATACAGATTATCAAGGTCGTTCAAGGTGAGAAAATGATGCCCTCTCATTTCCAAGGATCTTCCTGGGCCATGGATATTCTTGCATATGTGTACAGTGTAGAGATCACTAAGTCCATGGGGAAGTTTTTCAAAGTCTCTTTTGCCACCTAGTTTTCTAAGATTTCCTAATGTATTCCAGACCAAGCTCTTTTTTTTTTTTTTTTTTTTTTTTTTTTGGTGGTTGGGGTTCCTGGAAGCCCTCTACCTCCGGGCTACACTCCCAGACCTATTTTTACATTTTTATTTGGAAACAGGGTCTCCTAAGCCAGGGCGCGCGGCTGGCTTCGAACCTGCGCGATCCTCCTGTCTCCGCCTCCCAAGCGCGGGGATTACAAGCGTGCGCCACCACGCCTGGCTGAGACCAAGCTCTTTTTTGCTCCAGTCAAAATTACAACATGAAGCAGCTGAGATGTTGCCAGCAGTTTACTCTTATTTTGATAATGCCCCCGACAGTGAGCATTTCTTCCTTGCCTACTCAGCTGAGGAATAAGTTAAGTTTAATACTCATCACATTGTGAGAATAGATATTTACCAAGGAACATGTTAGTTTGAACAAAATGTTCACTGTGCTTTGATGACTGTTGTGGGAGTGAAGTGTGCATGGTATGTGTGTGTGTAGAGAAGTAATCCCCCCCACCACCACCACACAGACAAACAGAAAAACCGTGGATTCTTGTCCTAAGCTAAGAATAAGTATTCATTGTTTGGATAGCTACTAAAGATTTAAATAAGTTTATTAGAATGATAGAAATACAGAAAATAAAAATACAGCCCCATGCCAAGATGGCATGAGGGGATGACTTGAATGAGTACACCAAAGGCCTTACACGTGGACTTGGCCTTTTTTATACCCATGACCTCCATCTTGTTTGTGTGACTCTGAGGTAGTGAAAGTCCCTGTAAGGTACCTCCCCTAGCAAGGTGTGGTGAGGTGTCTCCTTTCATGGAGGGCAAGGTCAAACACTGCAGCATCCCCCCTAGATCATCATGCAGATCTGTCTTTAGAAAGAGGAAGCCCTTGCTCTCCTCTATTGACTTGTTAATTACTTTGAGCTAGGTTGATTTACATTGGAATAGCTGCCTGTTTTTAGGCAGAAACCAAGTCCTATCTTTATCCATGTCTGCCTCATTTTAACACAACTATTTTGAAATATACCAATTATTTTCTTTTGAAATATATTAATAATCAAAGCTTTCCCAAATCTTCCTAGGCCATTCCCCATACTGGCACAATGACTATGCTGTGAGTATAGCCCCAGTAGTCCTCAGGATCTTTCCATTTTCTGTAAGACTGAGGGTTTCTGGCTATGGAGATGTCACTATAGTTCCAATGGGTTTTTGCCATTATAATTCCAAGGGTTTTTGGCTTAAGTGGCATAAAATAATTTCAGCACAAACCAGTCAGAGGAAAATATTTTATTTAAGAAAGTGAGGAATTCCAGGGAGAATGCAGGCCATCTCAGGAGGGGGATATCTTCTAAACAAGAGCATCTCTGCTGATTTTTCAGTTTTTTTATAGAACTCAGTGCAGAGTGAGTGGGAACACACACCAAAGTTCTGGACTTCCTCTTAATCCTTGGGTTCCAGGATCCTTGGAAGGTGGTTGGGTGATATCTGACTTTTCTCTTCTCAGGGATTCTTTGTTTACTAAGCACCTCAGGAATCTCAGATGGGGAGAGAGGCCATTGTGATTTAGGGTATGGGCTCATTGTGCCTTCAGTTTAAGACAGAACACACTCTGTAGCATGAATTAGAGATTATGAATTTTCCAGATTTTAAAACTATATTATCCTTTCTTTCCCAATTTGTCTCTTTTATACTTAATATTTTATTTCTTCTATCCTACCTCAGGAACATTAGATACCCCACTGTCTTCCTTAACTGCAGTAATTTTATTTGTACAGGTAATTTTCATTTCCGTCTGTGCCTTAGATTGTTAGAGTCCTGAAATGATAGATTCAGTTGTTTTGTCTGGTTTGTTTGTTTGTTTGTTTTGGTCTTAGAGAAATAGTAAGTTTACCAAGGTGCTCACTCTGAAAATTGGAAACTCTGCTAATTCATAATGTATTTACATGTTAATTTTTTGTTTTTTATTTCTATATATTCATTTTTGAGATAGTGTCTAACTATGTTGATCTAGCTGGCCTAGAATCATGAGCTCAAGTGAGTCTTAGCTGCAGTCTCCTGCATAGCTAGAATTATAGGCACAGCTTTACTCTATTATTTTTTTAAGTGCTTAGCAATGAGCCTCAGGCCTCACACATGCTAGGCAAGCACTCTACCATGAACTGCACCCCAGCTCTGGGTTTTATTATTTAGATCTTGTGAATACAGAAAGGTTTTGCAATTCATTGCACCTTCTTACCAGCTACAAAAAGGATGCTGTCTAACTAGTCATGTGAAAATCAAATACAAATTACTTATGTACTAAACAAAATAAGTAGTTTTACTTACTGTAAACATTTACTTATGTTATGCCAGGAGCTCAGAACAAAGAAATTGAGACCACCAAATGGTTAAGGGGAGAGACTTTAATTAGCCACATGGCAGCTGCTGTTTTCCAGTAAAGGCAGATACAACAACAATCATGTCAACTCACAGTCCCTCTTTTATGGTGTAAGCTACTTGCAGGAGCGAGATTTTGGGGGGGTAATTTTTAAGCTAACCAATCACAAAAATGTTTTCTTTTTTTTGGAAGCAAGGAAAGGGTACACGGGCCTTCCACTTTCACAGGCTTTCAGTTATATAAATGACTCAGCAGTTACACAGTTTTAACCAGAAAACAAAAGATTTTGTTAAATGGGGCACAATACCACACTTATATATATATCTACTATTTATATCTACTATAGTGATCTTCATAAACTTTCTCATCAATCTAATGTGATACATTGCTGGGCCCTGTGTGCATGCCTATAATTCCTGGCTGAGATGGAAGGGTTGCAGGTTTAAAACCAGGGGGGAAATAACTGGTGAGACTTTGTTAAAAATTAATAGACTAGAAATTGGTGTATAGTACAAAGGGTTCAATTTCTGGTTGTTCACACACACATAACAACAACAACAACAAAAACAACAACATTACAGTTTAAATGCTACTGTAGATACTTTATCTTATTCAACTAAAGTTTGTTGAACAGAAAAATTAAAACTAATAAACAGCTTGGTGCAGTTTTAACAAATCTTTACTACAAGACAAATAGGAATACAAAGAGAAGAGAGAAAAAAAGCAGCGTGCTAACATGCACGCTGGATAGCCCCAAAATAGAACTCTGACCACCTCTCGGGACTCCAGCCTTTAAATAGGTTTTGTATTGGTATGTTCTTATCAGCATTAACAAGGCAATGTGCTAGTAACTTAATTATTAGCTAGGTGATGTTTCTTTGCCCCTGGACAGTGCTCTTACTAAGTGCAGGGGTCAATAATATACTTGGCCTTTGCTTCTATTGTATTGGTTGCTAATCAAATATGGGTGCTTTGAAGCAGCGCATGGAATTTACCTTTTCTATACTGAGACCAGGTCACAGAGAAGAGGAGGTAAACAGAGGCACTGATTGTTATGTTTTGAACTGTTATGATTTGGGAAACTGTCCCCGGGTACCTCTATTAGGCTCCTGGAGATTATTCCCATAAAACTGCAGGTTCTTGTCCAAACTTAGGACAGATGTACACTAGTCCAGACTCTTGCTGAAGAATTAAATGAGTTTATTATTACAAGGATAAAAATGCAGATTGTGCTGGACATGGTGATGCATGCTTGTAATCCCAGCATTTGGGAGGCTGAGACTGGAGGATAGCAGTTTGGGGACAGCCTCAGCTACTTAGTGAAACACTTTGTAACTTAGTGAGACCCTGTTTCCAAAAAAAAACAAACAAACAGGAGGTAGATTGTCCCTAGGTTTCATCCCCAGACACGCAAAAAACAAAACAAAACAAAACAAAAAAAACAACAGGTTGTTTCTGTTATGGCACCATTAGAAACAGGGAAAGATAGAGCTTAGAATATAGCACTATGCCACAAAGTGACACAGTGGGGTGACTCAGAAAGAAGTCATTGCAGATTCCTAAAGACAGAGTATCTTTGTAACTACTCTTCTAACCCAAGTAGATTTCCTCAGCAGGTAGTTTGATATGTAGATGACCTGCTCTGTCTCAAGCCCAGACCCCCATGCCTTCTGTTACACTCCAAAATGTGTTAAGTTGCTTATTTGGAGTCTAAGATTTCCCCACATTCTTGAGGAAGTTTGCCTCTCTTTAGAAATGTAAAAAAGCCCTAGACTTCTATTCTCTTGCTTATCACCCTTGGTGCCTGGAGATCTGCAGCCCTTTTCTTGAACCTCCTGGCTTCTTTTACTAACATAGATATATTTTAAAAATTGAAATATTTTCCAATACTGGTACATTAATACATTTTGAAGCCTCTTCCCAATGCGGGTACATTGACTGCCTCTGCCTCTATATACATTTAGGGCTAAGGGCTTTAATTGAACCTCCTGGCTTCTTTTACTAACATAGATATATTTTAAAAATTGAAATATTTTCCAATACTGGTACATTAATACATTTTGAAGCCTCTTCCCAATGAGGGTACATTGACTGCCTCTGCCTCTATATACATTTAGGGCTAAGGGCTTTAATTGTCTCTGAGGCTTTTTTTTTTTTAGTACTGGAAATGAGTCCCAGGGTCATTCTACCTCCAAGCTACACCCCAAGCCCTAGTTTTATTCTTTAAAACAGGGTCTCACTGAGTTGCAAAGAGCCTAACTAAGTAGCTGAGGCTATCTGAGAATGTGATCCTCCTGTATTAGCCTCCTCTGAGGCTTTTACTACAGGTTAATCATTAGAATGAAGGGCAAAGAGAGAGACTCTGCATTGTAACAGCTGCTGCCTCTACCTGCCCGAGTGTCTGCACAGCACCCAGACTCTGACTACATTTTACATTTTAGAAATTAATACCAAAGCAATTTTCCAATACTGGCACAAACAACACTAGTATATTAGGTTTATGTTTTTGCTGGTGGTGGTCTTGGTGTGCATCTGTGTGTTTGGGGCATTTAGAGAATATTTTATTGAGAAAAATCAACTATTTTCAGAAACTGAAAGAAATCAATTGGATGTTCCCTACTGAAAGGACAAAGTTTGACCACACCAGAGACCACCTTATAGCCAAGAGATTTATTGGAGGGGCCGCTATGAAAGGAAGAAACAGAGAGAGAGAGAAAGAAAGAGAGACAGAGACAGAGGGGGAGAGAGAAAGAAGAATCCAGGAAGAGCGGGAGGGCATGCTGGGGTCAGTGTTATATAAGGGCTTGGGGTTACTGATTGGGGGCTAATAGGCTAGGAGAAATGCCCTTTGAATTAATTGGCTAGAGTTCCATGGGAGGGGGTCCTGCAGCCAGGCTTGGAGTCAGCGGGGAATGTCCCTTTCACTGATTGGCCAAGGGTACCAGGAGGGGTCAGGTCTCCCAGGTAAGTGACCATGTGTGGTCAGAGGGGGATGGTAGCTTAACTGGTCAGACCAGGGCCTTTCAAGAGACTTAGCTTGGGGGGTGGTGGTCTGAAGTAAGAACCTAATTTATCTAACACCTACAGTTCATCTCAATTTATGGAGGAGACCGACAAGCAGAGTGAGGCTGATGTGTGAATTCTGGCTGCTTTAAGTTAGCCTGTTCCTCTTTTTATACACTTTGTAGGTCTATGCTTTAGACTTCTTAGTTGGCCCATTGCCAGCCTTTTATACCAGGATATCTATGAGGTATTCACCTCTAATTTTTTTATGTTTATTTTTTCCCTTTAATTACCAGAAACAAAAGGATATTTGTGGTTCTGTTTATCTTAAATTCTGGCTCCTATTGATGTTTGGACACAGTAGCTTTTGTTTCTACTTAGAGTTTTACCATTTTTTCTTCTCATGGATCCCCCAAAATATTAGGCAACTATCATTTACTGGTTGACTAATTGCCTAAGCTTATTGACTGAGTAATTGTTATATCTGCTTGATGCCACTGGCAAGGTAGTAAGTGATGAAATGCCACCTTGGACAATTCATTTTCTTACTCTGCACAGAGCCTAGGGATCCTTTGAGCCAGAATGTACTGAGAAATGTCATGTTTCCAAAGGATAAGTTTTATCTTCCATGAAACAGACCATTTGCAAAATTAATAGGTAAATTAGCAAAGTGTAATAGCCCATTAGACCCACTGTAATAGTTTAGAATCTGGGTTGGGGAAGGAAGTCAATGCTAGATGTGTAAACAGAGGTTTCCTGAAATGACAGGAACTCTCAGCCTGCGGTGGAGGGTTGTGGCCACTCAGACAATAATGTTCGTATGTGGTGTCTGAGCACACACTCTTGGTCTTAATTAGTAAGTCAGTGCTGCATGGATTACATTATAGTAAAAGCTCCAGGGCTTATTTCTGCTAACATTTTTTATTTATACCAAATTTTTCTGTGGATTACCTGCTTTTGTGGTAACTTTAGTAACCCTTAGTCTAAACTAAGGTTCTAGGTTTAGGGACATTTTTATTTTTTCCACTTGAAGAATTAAATGGAAATAGGAAATATGGAAATAGAAAACAGAGTCTTTGGTGTTACAGGTTTTGGCGTGAGGGTTACTGTTTGGGAAACTGTCCCCAGGGACCTTTGTTAGACTCCTGGGAATAATTTCCCAAAAAACACAAAAAAAGATAAAAACCGCAAGGGTTATTGTTCTGAGCTAAGGATAAATATGCAATAGCCCAGATTCTTGCTGAAGATTTAACGAAGTTTATTAAAAAGATAGAAATACAGAATAGGGTTACAGCCTTATGTTATCCAGAGGTAACATGAGGGGGTGGTTTGAATGAATTCGCCAAAGATACAACATGTGGACCAGATCTGTGGTAGATTCTTTGATATGTAGATGTGCTGCCCTATTTCTGTCTCCACCCCAACCAGATCCACCCCCTCTGGGGCAGGGGGGGGGGCAGCTCTGTCTCAGGCACAAACCTCCATACCTTTTGTTACACTCTAGAATGTGTTAAGTTGCTTATCCGGAATCTGGGATTTTCTCCCATCCTTGAGGAAGTTTGCCTCTCTTTAGAAATATAAAAAGGTCCTTTTCCCTGAAGGTCCTGGTTTTCTTCCCAAGACTGGTACATTTGGCTTCCACAGGCTAGTAACCAGACTGGTTCAAAGTGGGAATTTTGCAATCAAATGAGCTACTGACCTTAAGCATGTGACCTTGGGAATGTTTGAGACTTGTTACTTGACATGTAAATTGAGGCTAAGTTTTTCTTGTTTGCGTGTGTGAGGGAATTTGATGGTGATATTAAATGAGAACAGTCTATGCAATACTAAGCACAGATAACTATGAAATAATTCTGAGCTATTGTATGAACTTATTTTCATGTATTATATCATTCCATTCTCACAACCAACCTGTAATTCCAGTACTTGGAAGGCTGAGACAAGTGATTCACAACCTGTAAAGTGAGCATCATTACTATCTATATCTTCCAGTTGGGGAAAGTGATATTTCAGAAGCCAGATACATTGCCTAAGGTCACTAGGTCAGTGAGGGAGGGAGGTAGAACTCAGATCCAGAACATCTGGCCCTAGTGCCTAGACCACTGACCATGACACTTTCCTGCCTCTGTGGTAACTCTCAATAGAAGTCACCTTTTTCCTTGGTCCTTATCACCACATCCACTCTCATACCAGCTATGGGGATCAAAACTCCATTTAAGTACTTTTATGGCTAACCTGGAGGCACACGGTTGGTTTTCACATTCCTTAATAAAGTCTCTTGATCTTCAAAATGTAAATTACTTTAGAGCTCAGGTGTTCCCAGGTGCAAATCCCCTTGGATGTTTCTTTTAATTCAAACTGCCAAAGTGCAGGTGGTTGATTTCCCTTTTGCCTCTTCTATAAATTAAAGAAAACACTTTATTTCCATTTTCCTGTCTCCAATTTTTGCCTTCTCCACTATTTTGGCGGCTGTGCAGAATAAATACTGTAAAATGGCTCATTTCTGCTTACACTTTATTTCTTAGTACCCACATAGATCATCCCAATCACCTATAGAAATATTTGTGTCAAAGGCTAAGGCAGATGATAAAATTTTTTTCCTTGTAGGTTATGAGTCTGAGGATCCTGGAACCTCTGCATTGAAAGAAAAATAGTTGCATTTGGTGCTTGTGATGACTTGAGCTAGTGAAAATATTTTTACTGCCAACAAAAGTAGTTTTATGGTATTCAATTCTGAATCACTAAAATCTGGATTTTCAGTAGAGAAAAGTGTGCTGCTTACAGGGGAGGTTTTCTAAAATGACAGCTATTTATTATTTAGGCAGTCTTCATTGGCAAGTTTGTCTATGTGGTTAATGTCCTTAAAGAGTCTAGGGATATCTAACACTATGCGTGTGTGTGTGTGTGTGTGTGTGTGTGTGTGTGTGTGCGCGCGCACGTGTGTGTTATTGAGTATTACATAGAACAAAAGGTAATAGCATATAGGCTAAAAGACTGAGCTCCTAATCAACAAAAGTTTCAGAAACTTCGGTTTATAATTCTATAAGAGAGCCAAGAGTAGTGGCTTACGTTTGTAATTCCAGTATTTAGGAAACTGAAACAGGAGGATCACGGGTTTGTGGCCAGCTTCAGCAAGTAGTGAGACTCTCATCAACCTAGGAAGACCCTGTTTAAAAAAAAAAATAGAAAATAGGGCTGGAGGTGTAGCTCAGAAGTAGGATGACCCTGGGTTCCATCCCAGGTATCAAGATAAGTAATAAGTTCCCACTTTTGCTGTTGTTGCCTTGGACTATTTACTTTTTTTTTTAATTTCTTAATATTCCACTAAGTTTTCCTGGGTTGAAGTCATCGGACAATTTCACAATGAAGACTAACCTTATAGTTATTTTGAAATAGTATTGAACACAGTGAGATGTTGGGCCTGGGATTTAAACTTGGGCCCAAAGAACTATACAGTTAACTTTCATTCTACCTGCCACCAAAATTGGCAGATGCTGGTACTTTGGAATGGACACAGTGATGTCTGTAGCACAAGAGGTAATCAATTATAGTTTTTACTATTGACAACTTCAATTGTGCATTGCAATCAGCTAAATGCTGAAAGATGGGAAAAAGTACAGATATTAGGTACAGATGATGACCAATTAATGATGGTTTCACTTAGAATATTTGACTTTATGATGATAAGAAAGTGATAAACTCAGTAGTAACCATACTTAGAAATTTGAATTTACATCTTTTCTCCAGATAGTGCTCTGGGATCCATCCTCTGGTTATTCTTAGGTAGGATAGAAGAAATAAAATGTTAAGCAGAAAGGAGACAAATTGGAAAGGAAAGGAAAATATATATAATTTTAAAATCTAGAAAATTCATAATCTTTAACTTTGCCCTATAGAGTGTGTTGTATCTTAGGCAAAAGCTTCTATGAGCCACTTTCTTTTTTTTTTTTTTTTTTTTTTTTTGGTGGTACTGGGGTTCCTGGAAGCCCTTCTACCTCCGGACTACACTCCCAGACCTATTTTTACATTTTCATTTTGGAAACAGGTTCTCCTAAGCCAGCGCGCGGGGCTAGCTTCGAACCTGCGCGATCCTCCTGTCTCTGCCTCCCAAGCGTGGGGATTACAAGCGTGCGCCACCACGCCCAGCCCCACTTTCTTAATAATAATCACTCCTCTCCACACCTGAGACTCCAGAGATGCTTAGTAAACAAAGGATCTATTAGGAGGGACAAAGTCAGATACCACACAGCCAATACCCATGGAATAGGAAGTCCAGACCTCTCTTAGTTACCCTCCCCAGTCCAGATCCCCTGTTAGAAAAGGATTACAAATATCCCAAGGACCTCAAGGTGGCCTGTGCTCTTCATTAAATGTGTATTCTCACTTTTGCTTAATAAACCTCAGTCTGTCTCTGGCCAGCACATGCTGAAATTCTTTATGCCATGAAAGGCAAGGACTCCCTAGAGTCAACCTCCCTGAGGTGGGTTTCTATTTCCAAACCTAGGAAGTGCTCAGAACCCCACAGAATTATCATGTTTTCCTGTGACAATACTAGGTAGTGAGAGCCAGCCAGCTTTCAGTCAGCCAGGATATCACTAGTAGAAGCAGCCGATACTTGCCCAAGTATCCTGTGTCACTAGGCTTGGATATTTAATAGATTAGGATTATTCAATACATTTTCTATTTAGGATTATTTCATTTTACCATGGGTTTAATAGGACCTCCTCTTAAACTGAAGAACAATAATATGTAGGACCTAATTGTGTTCTTCAAGAAACATCAGACATTTTGTTTAAGTGGGTTGGAGAAGTCATAAATTCAAGAGAGGTCCCAGGAACAGCATGCCACCAATATAATCACTGGAAGGCTAAAAGCACAATTATTCCCAAGAAGACTTGGAGCACACGAAATAGAACTTGTAGAACATTTGTGCAAGATTGTGATTGATTGAGGTAGAAGTACTCCTGAAAAAATGGCCACCTGAAGAAGAAGACCTGGAGAGAGAGAGAGAGAGAGAGAGAGAGAGAGAGAGAGAGAGAGAGAACTAATATTTTTTTTATGTTTCAGATGAACATCACTATTCAACAGTCCCTTTCAACATTCCAGGCAAAATAAATATGGCATGGCCATCTAGACATTCCAACTTCAACTACCACTTGACCACAGAAGTTCTAAACAAGACTGGGAAAAAATGTATCCCTCTGAGACCTGGTCAATCTGCTGAGTTTTAAGAAATAAAGTTTTTTTTTTTTTTTTTTTTTTTTTTTTTTTTTTTTTTTAAGCCAGGTGTGGTGGCTCATGCTTGTAGTACTAGCATTTGAGAGGCTGAGACAGGAGGATCACAGTTCGTGGCCAGCCTCAGTTACTTACTTAGTGAGGCCCTTTGCATTTCAGTGACACCCTGTTTAAAAAAAAAAAAAAAACAAAAAAAAAAACAGGGCTCTAGGTGTAGCCCGGAGATAGAATGCCCCTGGGTTCCATCCCCAGTACTGCTAAATAAATAAATAAATAAATAAATAAATAAATAAATAAGTGTTTTTAAAGCCACAGCATTTTTAGATGGCTAGCCACATATCATTAGATAAATGAGACACTCTGGCCTTGAAGCTTGAATAAAACCTGTATCAATGCTGGCATTATAAGCACCAGCAGTTATGAGAAGTAATTAGAAATTTATGAATTTTCAGATATAAGTTTTAATTGAGTAATTTTAATTATTACACAAATTCTCTAGATCAGTACTGTCAATAAAATTTACTGCAAGGGTGGGCATGTTCTGTAGGTTCAGTGTTTAGTGTGGCAGATGCTGTGGCTCTAGAGCAAATGAAATGTAGTCATTGTGAATGGGGAATTCAGTTCTATTTGCTTTTGATTCTTTTTTTTTTTTTTTGGTGGTACTGGGGTTCCTGGAAGCCCGTCTATCTCCGGACTACACTCCCAGACCTATTTTATTTTTGGAAACAGGGTCTCCTAAGCCAGCACGGCTGGCTTCGAACCTGCGCGATCCTCCTGTCTCTGCCTCCCAAGCGCGGGGATTACAAGCGTGCGCCACCACGCCCGGCCCCTTTTGATTCATTTAAACTTAAGCTTGCATACCCATATGAAGCCACTAAGGTGAAAAGCAGAACTGCACAATTAAGGACAGATGCATTATTTTTGCATTCCATGTATGTATTTATTGTTTTGTGTGTGCTTTTACTGGTACATTATAGTCTCTCATTATAATGTAAATCATTATGACAATGACATCCATGAGCACAGTACTTGGTGCCCATTCCCTGCCTTATCACTTCCCTCCTTCCTAAGACAGAGTACCCAACATTTGAGGGGTAGAAGACATAGTTCCTTTCTCAGGTAGATGTTGAATCAGTGGGATGGGTACTGGCCAAGTTGTTGGCCTGTGACTTTTGCATTTGGCATTTCATTATTGAATGATTAAAGTTGAGCCCAGCATGGGGCAGAGTGGCAGAGCTGCCACTGAGAGTCTTTGTATCAGTGTCTCTCAAATTATAGTAAAATTAATGGCTGTTAGAAAACGTCAAAGCTCTTCAACTTGACAAGCTTAAAAATTATATACTGAGAAGGACCTGGCTCTTTGAGTGGGGATACAGTTCCTAGATGCAGCTCTTCCTGTATGATCAATATGTTCAGATTCCCATGGGTGGTGCTCACAGGTATACTTACTTATCAGTGAGTCAGCCTTTCATTAGATATGTTTAGCACTCTAACTCTCATCAGGAATACACACACACACACACACACACACACACACACACAACACACACACACACACACTCTAAAATGCACTGCTCTAGAAGTTTTATGGGTTTCCTTTTCACCAAGAATTACAATTTTTTTAAGTTTCTCTCTTGAGTGCTTAGAGAGTATTGATGGGAGAGGTGGTTGGTAATCACAGAAAGAAGTTTCTATATTCAGAAATGCTGGTACTTCCTGTGCACGAGAACAGAAGAATCTGTAAATGGGAGGCAGAAAGATCTGATTGAGCTGCAAAAATATCTGCAATAAATAATGATTACTTTTTCTTTAGTGCAAGCATTCTCTTCCACAATCCAATTTTAATGAATATGAAAGGAACATTTGTAATTATTAGTAGCAATATGCACACAATTAGAATACTAAAATGTTGGGAAATACTGTATCTTCTTAAAAGGTTAATTTTGTCCTCTGCCCTTGTTTGTTTATAATGAGGAGGACAGTTTCTTATAAAATATTTAAAAAATAAAGAATGTATCCAGGTGTGGTGGCAAACTTTTGTAATCCCAGTACTTGGGGGACTGAAACAGGAGGATTAAGGCCAGGCTCAGCAACATAGACCTTTAGCAATTTAGGAAGACCCTGTTAAAAAAATAAAAATAGAAAGGGCCAGGGGTATAGCTAAGAGGTAGAATGCCCCTGGGTTCAATCTCCATTACCACATATATACACAAGTGCAAAAGTGAAAAGTTAGTTGCCATCACTGTAAACTAAAATTTTTTTAAGTGGGATTTATTGACTTTACTTATTTAATATATTTGAGAAATAATTTTTCTATGTTGCTCAGGTTAGTCCCAACCTCCCAGGCTCAGGTAATCCACCTGCTTCATTCTTCCCAGTAGCTAGGACTCTAGTAGTGTATCACTGTGCCTGGATCTGACTTTGTTTTTTGTTATTTTTTTTAAACATAACTGTGACAGAGACTTACAGAAATAGCATTTTTAGAACTGCTTGTGCAATTTTTAAAAAAATTTAAAAAATTTAAAAAAATTCTTATTTTTTAGCAACTATATTCCTGAAGGAATTTCAGAGGTCTGGAAAGATTTATGCAATCAAGTGTAATATTCCAATTCATGTTTGAGAGCTATCATTTTGGTGGTTGCATTTATCAGAAAGGATTGGAGGAAGAGAGGGAGGAGGGAAGATGGGCCCAGAATCTGGTGCCTCAGTCTATGTCAGAGATTTTAAGTGTGACATTGTCAGTATTGAAATGAACAAGGGTATACATTTCAGGAAGAAAGTCTCTAAACTTTGATGGCTGTTCAAGATAAAGGAAATGCAAACACACGAGTCAGGCAGAAGGAGCTGACATTCTAGGGAAAGTCTTGGAATGTTTACTTCATGAAACAAACTAATGATAACACAATTGACCAGAAGAGGAGGAAGAATCCCTTTGTGAATGAAAAGATTCCAATTGCATTTGGACTAATGCAGCTTGCTAGCGAGTGTTATCTTTTGGGGAAATAACAAAACAAAGGAAGGTATGACAAAGAATTAGATGGATCTTTTAATCAATAATAAACTGCCAAGTAGTTAAAAAGTAATTACCCTTAAATAACAGTCCACATCTGAGAGTTAATTAGTACAGGAGGAGATAATGGGCACCTCCTGTAGGCAAGGTCAATTGTCTTATGCTCATTTAGAATGTATTATGAATAATTCACTGGTAAATCTGACTGTAAAACATGTTAAAAATAAAAGGTAAGTAAAACACTGGATCCAATGGAAATGCAGTCTAGTAATAGCAAGGTGATGATTATAGGCACTTAGCATATAAAGAATGACTGATCAGCTTGATTTTCCTGAGTGAAGCCCTGGTCTTTCTCCTCTCCTGGGCTTCTCCTTTGCATTCTCCCCCACCCAGCCATCCCGCAATGGATCAAGTACCCACCAGGTTTTACTTTAATTCTTGGAGATGGGTGGATCAGATCACAGCTCTGTATCCCAGAATCTCAAAATTCATTAGAAGACATATATTAGTGAACAAATAACTTTAAACAAAGCAACTGTTTTGGGGATGGAGGTTATTACAGACACTAGCTAGGAGAATAAGTTCTTGGGCAAGATTAGGTCTGAGCAAGACTTGGAGGAGGAGTGGGAATTAGCTAAGCCAAAATGAGGAGGTATACAGCTGGGGCCAAGACAGAAGCTCAGAGGTGGAGGTATGAATTAACACTGTGCACATATGCACTTGTGTATGTTCATATGTATATGTTCAGGTATACATGTGTATATGGGAGCACGTACAAATAGCTATGTGCAGATTCTACATACATTCTCCTATGTGTACATGTGTCGATAAGCATTTGCATGAGCCATGCAAATGTGAACTTACATATTTGCATGTATTTTTATGGGTGTGAATGTATGTGCATGTGACATGTGTGTGTGTGTATGTATGTATTTGACTGTGGAGAGAACTTGAGAGATAAAGATGGTTCACACTCTCAATTTACAATCTCAGTGTTTTGGTTTTTCTTCTTGGTTCAATTGGTTTGCTCCAGGCACTTCACGAGAGACTGTGTGTGTGTGTGTGTGTGTGTGTGTGTGTGTGTGTGTTACTGAAAGAGGTAAAAATAGGTGGATTTTTTTCCTTATCAGTTTTGACTGTGGACTCCCAATATGAGACAATGAATGTGAAAGTTTGTTTTTTGTGCAGCCCCTGCACACTTTATTATCTTATAATTAATTATACATGTGGCAAGAATCTTGGCATATATGTAAAGGTACCACCAACAATCTCTTCCATTCCTATATATGGCTACTGTTCTCTCATGCAGAAGTAGAATCATTTTTTCTTTCTCATGTATACAGACCATCTTGTCATTATGAGTGGCTTTGAACATGTGGTTTGTTGCCATTTCTCTGATGAGACATCAGGAGATTCATTAGTTTTAACTTTTGTATTTTGAGAACCTTGCAGATATGGGAAAAGCACAAGATAGACTACTGAGTGCTAAAAGGACATAGTAGAAAAGAAAGATCCAGGCCGGGCGTGGTGGTGCACGCTTGTAATCCCTGCACTTGGGAGGCAGAGACAGGAAGATCATGCAGGTTCGAAGTCAGCCACACATGCTGGCTTAGGAGACCCTGTTTCCAAATAAAAATGTAAAAATAGGTCTTGGAGTGTAGCCCGTGAGTAGAAGGGCTTCCAGGAACCCCAGTACCACAAAAAAAAAAAAAAAAGAAAAGAAAAGGTCCAGAAAGACCTCTATTTTTTTACTCACCCTTGGTGGGGTCAGAGGTCGAAGTGAAGCCTTTGGGATATTCACTGCTGGGCAAGTTTCCAGAAGAATATGGAAATTTTACACAGATGGGAGGGCATCCCAGAACATTCCTTGAAATAATAAACTCTTGTTTTCAAAGAGGCAACAGCCAATGAAGACTTCATGGTACACCATTTCTTTTTGAAAATAAAGGTTAATTGGAAGATAGAAATGTCTATTCAACTGTGTATCAACCATAGCTGCTTCTTTATCACCAGAGGGAAGTTGATTAGCTGTAACTGAGACCACATGGCTTTCAAAGCTTAATATATATACCATATGGCCTTTTATAGAAACATTTGTGGACCACATTTTAAGATACTATGATTCAAGGAGTTGGCTAAGCAACAAAACAAAACTAAATGACCTGCTCTGGAATTTCAGTTGACCTGTGAATGGCAAAGGTGGGAAAGATGCCATAGGTATTGTGAGTTAGGTGTAAGATACTGATGTTCAGGTATTCCTCAAGTATGTGTCTGGGCTGCCTTCTCCCAAGCCCCTTGTGCCAGAGCCAGCTGGCAAATGTACGGGTTCTGAAGAGAGGAGTGAGGATGAAAGAATCTAATTCTAAAAATTTAATTCAAAGAATATTTCATTCTAACATGGAAGGATCGCCAGTCCATTCTGGGGTCGATATCTCTACTGGCCAATAACTGGGTTAATTTTCTTGTGGTTATTTATACAGATTTTAGCTTCAGGTTACCCCAGAATACAAGAAAGACAAGTCCAAAGTTTGGGCAGGTCAAACAATACCTTGGTGCAACACAAACAACACAAACCTAATCTCAGCTCAGACAGAACGATAGCATCATTAGTTCTGAGTGAGTCTTAATTACTTTGAAACCTCCATGACCCCAATCCTTGTTGACTCTAGGTGGAAGGACAGTCAGAAGTATTCTTTTAGTAAAGATAAAGGGAAGACCTTAATGCCTCCCCACACCCTTGTAAGATTAAACTGTTGCAAGTTGCAAGTACACTGACCCAATGGACCCCACACACATCCTGCCTGGTAACAACACATATACTGAGAGCTGGGTGCCTCCTATTGTGACCACGTGGCTCACTGGGACTGCCACTGGCATTCTGTATTATCCTACAACATATTTCTTGGGAAACAATGAAAATTCAAAATTTATTTGCAGATGTTACTAAGCATGGATTGCTTTTTCATGACCCTAAAATAAAAACATGGTTATGTAAAACCAGTGTTAAATTGGGGCCATCTATACAAGTGTTAATGAGAAGACTGCACATGAAGGTTAGTACAAACAAAAATCAATCCCTTTCTGTTACAGATCCTTCCTCTTTATAAAGGAATAGCCAAAATGAATATGAACTAAGAGAAACAAACAGAAACTTGTTTCTAATTATAGGCAGAAAATGGGATAGTATTGCTTTGGGCATTATCTTTTGTTGTTGCCAATGGAATTAAAGAATAATTGTTTAGGAACTGAGGAATGCACCTTAATGATTTCTGGGGAACACGTCCTCTGGTGAATAGTCCCTTCTTGTGCTGTGCTTCCCTGCCTCCTTCTCAGCCCTTCCTTCCGATGTCCCAAAGAGTGCATTCATATATTCTTTGAAAATTCGATAATTCTCTTTCTCACAGCACATGAGACTTTCTCTTTCTCACAGCACATGAGACTTTTCTTGTGAATTATGAAGTTTTTTACACACAGATTTTAGCTTATGGAAAGGAGGCTGACAGCCATGGTGCCAAGATCATGGGTTTCTGCAGTCATGGAGGCACTGGTTCCAACCCTGGCATGGCCACTGATTTGCTATCTGGAACTGGATGAGGTGGTTTAGGCTTCTGTGCCTCATTCCTCTGTGAAGTATGGACAATATGAAAATATTTGGCAAGTGATAAATGCCTTTTTATCCTTTACACTGGAAATGTTTTCTCTTAGTATGCTTAGAGACAATCTCATTCAACATTTAAAATTAAAATCCTAAAAATCTCACTGATTCTCCAAAACAGCTAGAAAATGTTCTCTGTTTAGTAAAAATATAGTGTGTCCAATAGATTGGGCCAGGCTCTATAAAAGAAGATCGAAAGTAATGAAAATCTCTTTTGTGTGTGACGATGAGAACTGAAACCCAAATTCATTCTACTTCTGAGCTACACTCCAGCTCTGTTTTATTTTTAATTTTGAAAAAGGGTTTTCGTATGTCGCTGAGTCTGTCTGCAAACCTGTGATGCTCCTCTCTCAGCCTCCCAAGTACTGGGATTACAGGCATGCAGCACCAGGCCCAGCTAGACACCTCTTTAGTAGGAAGAATCAGAGATGTAAAATCTCAAAATACATATTAGAATGTTGTGCTGAACTGAGTTTTATTTAGTATTTTCTGAAATAAGGATGTTAAGAAGTGGTTTCTGTGTAGTATTTACCATATGTTGTGGTTTGAAAGTAAAATATATTCTGGAGGAAGCCACACTCGGAGGTGGGACTCTGAAGGTGTACCCTTGGGGACTATATTTGCCCTCTGTCACTACCTCTTGCTTTCTCTGCTTCTTGCCATTTTGCTTTGAGAACTTGTAGCCCCAGCTCCTGCTTGGCAGCCAGTGTAAATAAACTGTTTATATATGAATTTAAAGCTCAAGGTCTATAAGCAGATGAGTCTTTCTTTCTTAAACTGTGTGTGTGTCTGGCCTCTGGATCACAGCAGTGGAGGTACTGACTAGAGCCCCATTCTGTTTCTAAGTCCTTTGCATACACTGGTTGCTTATTCCTGATGGGCCTGTAAGTCTGTGGCTGTGCCACATGTCTCAGGTAGGCTGCACTTTCCTCACTGAGGATCATTGTCCTATCCTCACATCACTGGCTGGGACCAATGTGTTTCCAATACAATCTAATCATTTTCTACTTCTGAGTTTTTTAGAATATGTGAGCCTAATAGTATCATTTTAAATGATACTGTATGCCAAATGAAACAAAACAGAGAAAAGAAAACAAATCCAATCAACTTGAAAATTGTGTTTCAACACAGTGGTCTCTACTAGAAGCTGACTGGGGGCCAGAAACTCTCAAAAACCATGCTGAATGCACCTGCCTGGCCGTTTGGCAGTGGGATTTCTCATATTCAACTGTGTAGACTTCTGGGCTTGTTCTTTGTCTGAGATCTGGTTTCCATGTCTTCCTGACCCAACACTACAACCTCACAGTCCCCAGCTTCTTCCTTCTCACTGCACCATTCAGTGAATTTGTTCACAGGTGTGTGCTTCCACACCTGTATAGTTAGCATTGGCCATTGTTTTTTATTTTGTTTTAATTTTAAGCTTATGCAGTCTTTATCTGATGCACTGAAGAGACATTAAGTAAATAAGCCATGTGTCTGCTGATGCTAACTTGTGCATACAAAGACAGATTGGAACCCGAATACCCTGTGTTCATAGTCTACACCCCTGACCTCTTTATCTTCTTCATAAAATCACAAGGTGGATGCCACATACTTTTTTATAGCGAAATTCCAAGTGTCTGAACAACACTGAGTCATTTTAAGAGTTTTATGACTTCATGGGAACATTTCTTAAAAACCTAATGATAAAGAAGAATAAGAATTATTCACTATAATGCATGCAAACAACCTGTAGTTCCAGTCTTTTAGTGCCTCTAGTGGTATAATGGTAAAACTCTACAAAAACATAATGTAAAAGGACCATTCAGTGAAATTTTTCATAGATGTGTGTTTCCATGCCTGCCAAGGGAGTGATCTCAGCATTTTTTGTTGCTCTTTGCATGTGATTCTGTTTTAGAAGTTCAAGTAGTTTTTGTATGACACATTTAAGAGCATTCAGTAAATAACCCGTATATTTAATATATAAGTGTGATAAGTGTGTGTATGCATATATATGTACAGATGCATATATTCACTCAGTGCTCAGTGGTGCATGCCTGTAGTCTTCAGGAAGTGGAAATTGAAGAATACCAGCTTCCAGGTCAGAACACAATCTTTTACTTCGACCCTATTTCAAAATAAAAAATACAAAAAGGATTGAGATTATAACTCAGAAGGAGAAACCCCCATTATACCATGCACATGCACACACAAAAAATACATAGCATGAAATTTACAAATAATATTAAAATAAATATTACACCATTATTAATGCTATGTGGCCATTTCCTCCCCATAAGTGTCCTTGATTTTTTGACAAATTCTAGTTGTAGCCAATCTATGATCATAACTGATGCAAGAATATTACTCTAACGTGAATATCAGTTGATTTTTTCATCCACATTAGTAAGATGAAAGTGGAACAACAAAGGCCTGTGTGGAAACTTCACTTACTTGTCAGGAATATGAGAAACTTCTTTGTTGTATTCAACAGTAGCTTTAGAGTACTAGTAGCATAGCTCTGCATTTTTTCTGTGTATTAATTATGAAAAATGAAACACAACACACTTTTGAGTGCAATCTGTTGTTAGTATTTTATTCATCACTTTCTTTTGAGTCAAGATAATGAATGAAGTGATGAAGCTAGCCCCGATCTGCAGTGCTTGCTAGTTTCTGTGCTGTGGTATCAACCTGCTGCCACTGGAGAAAGCACTGAGGAGATGAGCAGCAGCACCCAGAGTTCCCTGTAATGCTGCACATTCCCAATAAACATGAATATCAGTCCTATGGTAGGGTACATACAGTTCAGTGTCCGAGGATTTGCCTAGCATGCACTAGACCCTGGATGGTTTGACCTCCAGCAACCCCCACCCCATGCAAACAGGCCATTGATTCTACCACCACTAACAACTTCAAGATCATAACTTGTTATGAAATGTAGTAAAATTATGGGACAATGCTAATTTTGTCTATTCCCTATTTATTATGACTTTCCAATTGTAGAAATTAAAAAATAAGTTTATTTTTGTTATAAAAATAAAGTTTATTTGTAAGCTGAGGAAAGATAAAAAACAAAAACAGCTTTTCCCACAGTGTGGAGGGTCCCTGAAAGAGAGTAAATGCTGAAATTCTTGGGAAGTGAGTTCTTATATCTTACTTAAGTTTCCCATTTGCTCTTTTGTGATTGATCAGAATTGGGTCTGGAAAGCCCAATGTCATTTGCCCAATTTCAATCCTTAATTCTTAAAATATGTTTTTATTGGTGCTTTATAGTCTCACATTATAACGTAAACCATGCTGACAGTGACATGCATGCACTTAGCTTTGTTGGGCCCCACCTTTTGGCTCCCTTCACGTCCCCTCCCCTTTCTCATATAGAGTTCTGAGTTTGATATTGATGTTTTCACATATGTATACAAATTTTATGGTAATGATTCTTGAAAATACCAATATCGATTAAAAATTTTAAGTTTTCATACTGACTATATTTCACTACAAGTTTCGTAAATCATTGAATATTTAGCAAGTAGCTCTCTTGAGCCAGCACAAGATGACTATAGAATATCAATAGAGGTACTTGAATAATTTGCATACTGGAAAAATACAATCAGTACTGTTAGACTTTGTACAGCTAACCTATCAAACACTTCTCATCACCTAAAAGAAACTAAACATCTCCAAATCTAAAGTAGGTTGTAAAGGATATCATAGCTTATTTAAAGAAAGAATGTGTTAGTTAAGAGTAGCTGGTCAGCCTAAGAACCAGAAGTCTGCCCTGGGTCCAGCTGGAGGGAGTTGCTATCAAAATTGCTCATGCTAATGCTCTTTGGCCAAAGTCATCCTTATGAAAAAGGAGCACAGGGTTAAAATTTAAGTGGGTGGATGTCGAAAGAAAAGGACTGTACCCTTTCTGATTGGTTTAACTGTTAAGAGGACCTTCCTCAACCACACCCATTGTTTAAGGCAAACAGCAAGAAAGCAAGTAGATCTGACCATAACCTCTTGCCAGACACTAACCTAAGTCTTCATTTAAATGTATTTACACACTGAAAATATGCCAGAAAGAGGGGGCTAACACAATTTTAGACATATTTTGGACTACCTTCAAACTGGCACAGGTGTAGTGAGAGATTGCAACAGAATTTATGAATATGATAATTTCTGGCTCAAAAATTGATATATGAACTGGGTGCAGTGGTGCATGACTGTAGTTCTGGTACTGGAGAAGCTGAGACAGGAGGATTGCAGGCTCTAGACTAGTCTCACCAATTCAGTGAGATCCTTAGCAACTTAGGGAGACTGTTTCAAACAAAATATAAGATAGGTCTGGGGGTATAGGTGAGTCATAGAATGTCCCTGGGTTCAATACCCAGTACCACAGAAACAAAATCAAAACCAAATATCCAAAACATGTATATGTGCTGTTCACTCCTTTATCCTCTTGCCACTCTGCCTGCGGGGCAACCCCCTGCTATGTGGTTTAATGTGATACATAATTGGCACTAATCTCTCCTTGTTAGCTATATTTGCTTCCTATTCTGCATGAGCTACAGGTACCACTGGGCCCATATCACTCACAGAGCACAGGAATAGAAGCACCATCCTCTGCTGTTTCAGGGTGGTCATGGCAGGGGACTAAAGGGGCATTCAGCACAGTCAAAGGGTGCCTGTGTGCACTTTGGCTTTTATTCTTAAAAAGTATTAGTAGTATTGCTACCTATTTTATTATTATTTATTTAACTTTTTTGGTGTTGGGTTTAAACCTGAGGCCTTGTGCATACCAAGCTTGCCTTCTACCGCTGAGTTGCACCAAAGTCCCTATTTTTATTTTTAAAATAATAAAGGCCAGGCATGGTGGTGCACGCTTGTAATCCCCGCGCTTGGGAGGTGGAGATAGGAGAACTGCGCAGGTTCGAAGCTAGCCGCACTGGCTGGCTTAAGAGACCCTGTTTCCAAATAGAAAAGTAATGAAGTAGGTCTGGGAGTATAGCCCGGAGGTACAAGGGTTTTCAGAAACCCCAGTACCAAATAAATAAATAAATAAATAAATAAATAAATAAATAAATAAATAATAAAATGATAAAAAAAAAAACCTGAGGTGGAGGAGAGGTGCAATAATGTGCTCAAAATCCCTTTTCTGTTAAGAGGTCAAACTAGAATGTAAACCTTAACAGAGCCCAAAAGCACTGACTGTTTCATCCTGAAGTTGTACATGCATAGGCTACAGTGTAGCTTAGTGGTAGAACATGCATTTGGCATGTATGAAGCCTGGGTTCAGTCCCTCTCACCAAAGGAAAAAAAAATCAGATAAATAAACAAATGTTTCAAGCTGAGAATGGGTCCATTGAGATGGTCCTGTGATGATTTCTACTGTTGGCGAGAGAGAAAATGTTGCCAGGGAAAAGCTCACTATACTTGGGGGCATGCTTTTGAGGGTCTCATTGAGGAAGAAAGCATTTGAATGTTTTCATGGGTCTTTGCCCAATAACAAAATCCCTCTGGTGGTAAATAAAAAGGTGGTGGCAATTACAGATTAATACCCTTGACTTCACCTCTTTTTCCTGCACTTGTATCCTAGAACTTCAACTTCAATTAAAGCAAAAGTATTAACATAGATTTTGTCCTGGAGAAATAACTCTTTTGACATTCATTTTATTTTATGTCCACTCATTTCACTATTTTTCCTCCTGCCTCTCAATAAGAAATGACTTCATAGTTCAATTTTGTTTTGTTGGTGCTAAAGGCCAAAGCAAAGTCCTTAAGCATGGTAGAAATATGCTCTACCACTGAGCTACACCCCCAGCCCAGAAAGTGGATTTTTTTAGGTAAATATAGGAACATAGGTTTTTATCTTAAAAAAAAATCTTTAACAATGTAATGTCTAGGTCATATTGAGAGTATCTTTTCAACATTTTTTTTAAATTTTTAGGCATTGGCAATTGAATGCAGGGCTATGCTACCTCTAATGCAATTCTGGACATTTTTAGTTTTTTTTTGAAACAGGTTTTATTAAGCTGTTGAAGGTCTCACTAAATTGTTCATTCTCCTGTCTCAGTCTCCCAAGTACTGGGATTACAGGCATCTGTCACTACACCTGGGTAGAAGTTATCTTTAAATAAACAGTAAAATGCTGATTCCTTCCTGATGACCATAGTCAACTCTGCATTTACCCTAGTAAGTTTTGTGGTTTGTGTCAAAATCAACATGTCACCTGGTATAGTGGTGTACACCTGTAATCCCAGTATTTGTGAAGCTGAAACAGGAGCATTTCAGGTTTGAAGCCAGTCCCAGTAATGTATCAAGACTCTCAGCAACCTAGTAAGACTGTTTTAAGACAAAAAAGTTAAAAAGGTTCTTAATATAGCTCATAGGTAGACTGACCCTGGATTCAACACAAAGTACTTAAAAATAATTATGTCATAAGTTCCTGAAGAAAAATGGGAGACATTCATTTAATAATTCCTTAAAACATCAATAAATCAATGAACTTATGAAGTTTGTTACAGCTCAACCAAGTTTGATCTTAGTTAATTCAGTCTTTGAATTATCTTAAAAGGGTGAATTAAGGGGTATGTGATACTCATTTTCCATACCTGTGCCAAACTCCTGAAACTATCACCAAAGCACACACATATGCCTACACACACACACTTACACACACATACACACATGAAAGCACACACACACAAATTTTTTTCTCTCAACTTTCAGATTAAGATTCAGTTTGAGAGAGCAGTTCCTGGTATAGCTAGTGTCTCCTTTGTAGATTTGGTCTTTCCTTTCTCTATTCAAATTGGCAAAGCTTTAGAACTTTTTGAGAAACTCCCTTTTTGCTTGTTATCTTCTGCATGAGGAAGCAGCATCTCAGGAAGTGAAGGAATGTGACTTGTGAGACGGAGCCAGCAAGGTCCCTCCACAGTAAGCCTGCTTATACTACCTGGATGCTTTGAGACTGCAACAGTCTTTGCTTTTTCTTTCTTTTTTTTTTAACAGTTTTAGATGAAAAAACAGGGCCAATAATAAATAATTTCTATGTGTCCTGAATCCAGTTTTCATGACTACTAACCCCTTATGTTTATCAAGAATTTGTTGTAATAATGAAGTCACAGTTGTACATCACTATTCCCCCAAATTTAAAGGCTATTGCTGAATGGTCTTGTCTTCCAGAATCGGCTTATCTTGCCACAACACATTTATCTCACGTTCTGACCATTTCACATACCTTGTTTTTTCCTTCTTGTTTCTAATGACCTTGGCAATGTGGAGGGTACTGCACAGTGTTTTATAGAGTCAATTCCCGATTTTTAAACCAATGTTATCTTCATTGATCCAATACTGACTTTATTTTCTCCAAACTTGACCTATCTTATCTTAAATAAGCAATGATAATAAGTAGTTTGATGGATAGATCTAAAAGGCCCTAAGTTAATTTAAAAAATAAAATAGCAATAACCTTTCAGAAGACTGATATAGGCCTGCACATCCTCAAATAGAGATTCCTTTATCTGGGAGAGCCCCCAAATCATGGATGCTTCGCAAACAGTGGAACAGGTCAGTCATCTGTCATCTGTTATTGATGTAGCACTGTTATTTGGTAATTATATTTTTTACTATGCATAAACAGATACTAGAAACTCTTTGTTGCACTGTATTAGTTATCATGACAACCTTATGAAATAGGATTTTTAATTATCCTTATTTTATTAAAAAACAAAGTCATATATTAGAATGCAGTGAGTAGCAAACCCTAAGAGAAAAACAAAGTATTGACTTCTAAAAAATTAGAAAGGTTTTAGTCTAAAGAAAAGAGAGTGCTAAAAGCTAGGGCTAGTGATCTGAGCAGGGAAAAAAATCAAAGAAGATTTTAGAAGATGGAAAGATCATCCATGTTCATAGATAGGCAGAATAAATGTCATCAAAATGGCCATACTTCCAAAAGTGATCTACAGATTCAAAACAATACCCATTAAATTACCAAGATCATTCCACATAGACATAGGAAAAGCAGTCCTTAAATTCATTTAGAACAACAAAAAAACCCAGAATAGTCAAAGTAGTTCTCAGTAACAAAAACCATACAGGAGGAATCACAATACCCGACTTTAAACTATACTATAAAGCCATTGTAATAAAGACAGTAGGGTACTGGCACAAAAACAGATACATAGACCAATAGAGCAGAATAGAAGACTCAGAAACAAATCCACAAACAGTCAATTGATTTTTGACTAAGGGGCCAAAAACATATACTGGAAGAAAGATAGTCTGTTCAACAAATGGTTGAAAGGTTAAAAATGGTTAAACATATGCAGAAAAATGGAAAATAATTCCACTTTTTTACCCTGCACAAGAGTCAATTCAAGATGGATCAAAGACTTGGAAATTAGACGAGAGACATTGAGGCTCCTTGAAGAGGGCAGAGGTTCAACACTGTAACACACAGGCACAGATAAAACTTTCTAAAAAAATACCCCAAAGGCACAAGAAACTAAAAGGCATATCAATATGTGGGATTGCATGAAACTGAAGAGCTTCTGTTCAGCAAAGGAAACTGTCAATAACCTCAATTGAGAGCCAACAGAATGGGAGAAGATTTTTGCCACCTACTCCTCCGATAGAGGGCTAATATCTAGAATATACAGAGAACTCAAGAAACACCACAGTAAAAAAACAAATAATCCGATAAAAAATGTGCAAATGAACTAAATAGACACTTCACAAAAGAAGAAATTCAAATGGCCAATAAACTCATGATAAAATACTCAACATAATTGGCAATCAGAGAGATGCAAATCAAAACTACCCTGAGATACCCTGAGATATACCTAACTCTAACTAGAATGGCAATCATTCAAAACACAGACAACAAATTCTGGCCAAGATGTGGAGAAGTGGGAACTCTAAAACATTGTTGGTGGAATTGCAAATTAGTGCAACCACTTTGGAAAACAGTATGAAGGATCCTCAAAAGAATGATGACAACTTTACCATTTGACCCAGCAATACCACTTCTGGGTATCTACCAAAAAGAAAGCAAAGCAAACTACCAAACTAATGCATGCTTATCTATGTTCATAGCTTCACAATTCACCATTGACAAACTATGGAACCAGCCAAGATATCCATCAACAGATGAATGGATTACAAAACTATGGTTTATGTACAGAATGGAATTTTACTCATTCATAAAAAAAACACAAATACATCATTTTCAGGGCAATGGATGGAACTGGAGGACATTATGCTAAGCGAGATTAGTCAGTTACAAAAAGTAAGAAATTATCTGCTTTCCCCAATATGTGAAAACTAAGGAGAACTTAAACATAACGATGTCACCCACTAAGCCAATCATGGGAAGGAGCAATGGGGAGGGAATGGGGTACAGATTGGGTAGGGGCTAACCGGGTGATGTGTGCATGTGTGGCTATACAAGTTTTTATCCCATTATGATGTATGAATACAATGGACCAATAAAAAAATAAAAAAACTTACAAAACTTTTTTCATAAAGTGTGCATATATATATTTATACACATGCATATATACGTATATAGATGTGTATATATAAATATTTTATATATTTATAAAAACTGAAATATATAATAATAAATATAGAGAGATATACTTTTCTTTCTTTTTATGACTCTGAGAATAGAACCCAGGAAAATTTTAACTTTGATACACCCCCGATCCTCTTTTATTTTATATTTTGAAAAAAGGTCTCACTAAGTTGATAGGGCCCTTGCTAAATTTCTGAGGCTAGACTCGAACCTGTGATCTTCCTGTCTCAGCTTTCAACTACTGAGATTATAGGCGTCCACCACCAAGCCTGGCCCATTTTCCACTTTTTATCAACAGTGTTTGAGCAGTCTAATTTCTCTACATACTTGCAAACATTTTTCACTGCCTCTTTGTTTTGGTTTTTGAGACTGGCCTTGCTAAGTTTCCCAGGCTGACCTCGAACTCTTAATCTTCTAGTAGCTGAGATTATAAGCATGCACCACCACATCTACTTTTCTTTTTTATTACAGCTGTCCTAGTGGGTGGTAAGTGGCATCTCATTGAGGTTTGATTTTCATTTTTAATTAGCTATAATGCTGAACAGCTTTTAATGGTAAAAGTCTCATTATTTTTAAAAATTTGACTACTTTTTATATTATTGAGTTGTAAATGTTCTTTATATACACTGAATACTAAATCTTTAGCTGATATATGCCATTGGAAAATATTTTCTCTAATTACCTGGGGTTTATTTTCATGCTTATAGAATAAATTTATTATATGCTTAAACATATAGCATGGATTTATAATAGACAAAAATTCTTAGAATTACAAAATTGAACATATTCATAATCTCCCATAGTTAGTAACTTTTCTTTATTTTTATAAAATAGTTAAAACATTCTCATTTAACTTATATCTCATGAATATATATATATATATATATATATATATATATATATATATATATCGCAGTACTAGGGACAGAACTCAGGGGCATTCTACCAATTTTACTGCCTACAATCCTATAATCCTTATGTTGTACATTATATTTCTAGATGTTTATCCTGTATATCTTGAACTTTGTATCCTTTAAGAACTGATACTTTCTCATTTTCTCCCTCACCCCTTAACCAGCTTTGGGTAGTGTGTGTATTTCTTTGTGTGTACATGTGTTTATATGCTCATGCAATTTTTATTCTTAGATCCACACATAGGTAAAATCATGCCATATTTTTCTTCTCTGTATCTGATTTATTTCATTTATCCTAATTTGCTCCAGACTCATTTATTTTTTGGCAAATGGGAAGACTACATTCCCCTTTAAAGTTGAATAACATTCTATTGTCTATATAAATACTACATTTTATTTTACATTCACCTGTCAATGAAAACTTGGGTTCAATCCGTAACTTGACTGTAGTGAATAATTCTGCAATGAATATGGGTGTGCAGATCTCTTTATAGGGGCATGAATGCAATTACTTTAGGATTCTTACATTCTAAAGTAGTTCTATTTTTATTTCTTTAGAAACCTCCACTATGTTTCCCATAATGGCCTTTCAAATCTATATCCTCATGAAGTGTACAAAAGGTCCTCACCAGTATTTGTTAATTTTTGACTTTTTTTTTTTTTGCAGTACTGGGATTAGGGATGGGGATATTCCTGTCTCAGCCATCCAAATGCTGAGATTACAAGTGTGAGCCACCACACTCAGCTAATGTTTTGACTTTTTGACAGTATACATTTTAATAGGTATAAGGTGGCATCTCATAGTGGCCTTGATCTGTATTTCCTGATAATTAACAAAGTTATGCACCTTTATATACACCTGTTGGCTACCTTCATGTTTTTTGGGAGAAGAAATATCTAGTCAGGTCATTTGCTCATTTTTACCTAACTTATTTATGTTCCTTTCAATTACTTATATAATTGTCTCAAGGAAAATTTCTGATCTTAATTTTGAGCAACATCATAAAATTCTTCAGTTTATGTACTTGCATAAAAATAGAAGTATGTTGCTGGACATGGTGGCACATGCTTCTAATCCTAACATTTCGGAGGCTGAGATAGGAGGGTCATGGTCTAAAACAGCCTCAGGTACTTAGTAAGGCCTTTTGCAATTCAGTAACACCTTGTTTCAAAATAAAGAATAAAAAATAGGGCTAGGGATGTGGCTCAGAAGTAGAATGCCCCTAGGTTCCATCCTCAGTACCGCAAAAAAAAAAAAAAAAAAATGTATGTTATTTGCATATATAAAATTCCACAATGAGACACATTTTTCTGTATAATTAAAATGCACTAATAAATATTATATAGTGAAGTGGGCATGGTGGAGCATGCTTATAATCCCAGCATTTGGGAGGCTGAGACAGGAGGATCGTGATTTGAAGACAGCCTCAGCTACTTAGTGAAGCCTTTGCAACTATTGAGACCCTGTTTCAAAACAAAGAATAAAAAATAGGTCTGGGAGTGTGGCTCAGAGGTAGAATGCCCCTGGGTTCCAGCACTAGTACTGGAAAAAAAATACCAAATAGTGAATATTCTTATACTTAGTACTTTAATTTTACAATAATATGAAAATTCATTATTTTATCATATACCTATATATTAGTTGATATTATTTTTCTTTTCCTTTTGGATTTTTCTAGACATTCCTAGTGTGATCCTCCTGCTCTTCCTTTTCTAGGTAACTAGAAAGACATTGCTCCATTGAAAACTAGAGAATAAAGATCAACAATAGAGTCTGTTGTTCTCAAAAGGAAATCCCACCATGTTGAAGATCTGAGGGATCTAATTATGTGTTCTATGAATCACATGAAGGTGGAGCATTCCAGTACTGAAAATCACAAGGAATTCAGAGTTAGGGTTTCTTTCTGTGGAATTTTGAGCAGTGATTCCTTTCCCCCCTTCTCTTCCTTTTTCTCCTCTTTCTAATCCTTTGCAGTGTTGGAGATTGAACCTATGGCCTTACAGATACTGGGCAAGTGCTGTACCACTGAGATGTGCCCAGCTCCTGTCCCTCCTTTTGCTAGAAAGATACTTCACAGTTCAAGGACTTGAATGCCACCCTTGACTTTGTGTGTACTCCAACAGCTGAAATAATTGCTCTGGGATATAGACTTTTTTTTTTAAGACTTTGTGAGTGAGAAGTTATCTCCTTTAGTGTCTTATTTTATGTCCCTGAATTTAATAGTGCCAATTGCATGGCTGTTGAGTTTACCTGCTTTATTTGCTCTAAAGAGAAAGTTCAGCAGAATTTCAGAAGGGGCAGGAGAATTGCATGTCAAGCAATGTCTGCCCTATATCAATTTTTGCACAGCTCTGGGAAAAGAGAACTGGAAGAAAAATTCCCATTATGTAAACGCAGCTATTAAGAAGATGCAACTGATTTTAGGATGATTGACAAAGGAGTGGGAAACAGTACTAAAGGGAGCTGGGCACAGTTAAAGGACTTATGGGCTCTTTCCCCATCTCCCCTCTTGATTTTGCCATTTACTTTGCAGGCTATCACAAAGCACTATTTTAAGACCAATCCTAATTTTTAGAACACTAACATCTGATATGCTGATTTCAACACATGAACACAAACATATGCTTACATTATAATGTTAAATGTGCCAGCTGTTTCCCTGTCACAGTAAGCATCCATGCATTTTATTTAAAAGTAAAAAAAAGCTTTTAAACCGCTTTGCTCAAACCTTGCTCTCCTTTCCTCACTCCTCCCTCCTTTCTTTTTCATTTATTTCTTCCTTTTTATTTTGAAAGAATACAGATTTCTTACAACAATATTTGCTATTCCAAAATAGAATATATTGGTACCACCAGGCAATTAAGTCTGGGGAATGATGTACTCCTATGCTTGCACACAGGACAGAATGAAATTTAAAAAAAATTTGTACCACGTAAAGGTTTTTGTTGTAGTTTATTTGTTTGTCTGAGACTGAGGATAGAAGAACCCAGAAATATTCTACCTGAGAGCTATAGCTCCAGCTTTTACTTTTTATCTTGAAACAGTGTCTCCCTAGGTTGCTGAGAATGGTCTTGAGCCTGTGATCCTCTTGTCTCAACCTTCCCAAGTATTGGGATTACAGATGTGCACCACCAGTACCAGCCAGAGTAAGTGTTGAAATTCCCACTAGCAGCTTTTTAAAACTGGTTACATCCCTGTAGGGAAACTTTCATGAATTCTCTATTTGGATAGCATTGCTTTTCAAGTTTTTATTTTTTTCTGTTATGATGTGAAAAACAGAAGTTCAAGGATTTGCCCTTTTTAATTGCACTAGTTCTATATTCCTCATTAAAATAACAACATAAAAGAGGTAGTTATGTACATTGAGATTTTCCTGGAGGTAACTTGACCTGCACAGATGAAGCTGGTGGCCATAGACCTTCCTTCTCTCTTGCAAGCTCAGCTCCCACGCTCTTTGAATAGGTGGACAAGCTCTGAGAAGATCACTAATGCTTAGGTTACTTTTTTTTTATTTTCATTTTTCCAGACTTCCTTTCCAGAATCTTTTCAAAAAGATTAAATAAATACAATAAGAGAGTATTTTGGTAGAAATCATGAAACTCATTATAACATTATTCCAGGAACATGCCAGGAGCTGTATCTGTTTTTGTAAGCTTATCTATTGGAAGGGGGGATATGCAGCCCTTAAGTATGTTTATGCAGAATGTATTATACCACAGGAAAATGATTCCAAAATACCGTTGATGGATAGACAGAGGATCTCTTACATGCTTAATGTTCTGTCAACCCATTTTAAATGTTTAGCTTTGTGTAAACATAGAAAAAAACTCAGGAGAAAAAATATCACATAACCATTTTTCTCCTGGTTACAGTGTTCTTTGCAGCAACCTACAAATTCCTATACAATCTCACTGTCTTCCTCTTGTCTTGCAACCCAGCTCCTACCCACTAAACCTGCAGTCTGTTCCTCAGCCTCCCCATCTCTTGGCATGTCTGTCGTCCCACTGCTGAAATGCTGCCAGCGTGTTATGCTCAGTGCATTCCTGCAGCACCCTCCAGCTTCGCTCAGAGACCACACTTCACGCGTGCGTGCGTGCGTGCGTGTGTGTGTGTGTGTGTGTGTGTGTTATACTGGAGATTGATCCCAGGAGCATCCTACCTCTGAGTTATACTCCAGCACTTTTTATTTTTAAATGGTCTCCCTAAGATGCTGAGGGTACTAGAGTTAGCCTCAAACATGCAATCCTCCTGTCTCAGCCTCCCAAATACTGGGAATACAGGCAAGCACCACCAATCCCAGTTTAAAAATAACAAGAATAACAACAAAATGCTTCTTACACGAGGCCTCTTCTCATAGAAATCCTCATGCTCAACAACACCTAGCCTTTTCTTTTCCCTTAGATATCTCTGAGTTCTTTCTACTTTTAACATCTTAGTACTTTCCCTTGTGTACTACATACGTATATTATGTAATACACAGATAACATATATAATTTTATATATGCAGTTGGCCTATTTTTAGGTTCTACAATCTTGGATTCAACCAGCCTCAAATAAAAATTATTTCAAAAGAAAAACCAGTGTCTAGACTGAATGTGGACAAATTTTTCTTGTCATTATCCCCAAAAATTACATATAACAAATATCTGCATAGTCTTTACATGATATTAATTATTATTGTGATCTAGAGGCTATTGAAAGTATGAGAAAGGAGCTGGGCATAGTGGTACACTCTTGTAATCCCAGTACTCAAGGCTGAGACAAGAGGATTAGAGGTCCACTGCCAGCCTCAGCTACTTAGAGAGATGCTCCACAACTTAGATACTGGTTCAAAATAAGGAATAAAAAGTAAGGCTGGGGTATAACTCAGAGGTAGAATGCTGCTGGATTCAATCCCCAGTTCCACAAAATTAAAATAAAAAATAAAGAATAAGGAAGGACATGAACATGTCATATGCAAATAACATGACTTTTTTTTGTGTGTGGGTCTGGGGATGGAACCCAGGGGCATTCGACCTCCAAACTACACCCCCTGCCCTATTTTTTATTCTTTATTTTGAAACAGGGTCTCACTAAGTTGCAGAGGGCCTCACTAAGTAGCTGAGGCTGTCCATGAACGGCGACGTTTCGCCCGAATGCTGGGATTAGAAGCGTGCACCACCACACCCAGCTAATAATATGCCATTTTATATGAAGGACTTGAGCACCCATCAATTTTTGTATTCTGGGGAATCTTGGAATGAATCTCCAAAGGAGATTATATGCAAATGTTTGTGTTTATATACATATGTATGTTTATCCATGTGCTGTTTAATGATAAGACTAGCTTTTGAGAAGATTTTGTCCTTGGGTGAACATTTTAGAATATGCTTACTTACACAAGCTAAAATAGCTAGGAGAGTGATAGGCGATATGATTTTATGGGACCACTTTCACATATTAGTCCATCTTTGACTAAAAGTTGTTACATGGGTGGGCAAGGTTGCACAAACCTGTAATCCTAGTGACTCAGGAGGTTGAGACAGGAGTATCAAAAGTTCAAGGCCAGCCTGAGAATTTTTTTTTTTTTTTCCGGGACTGGGGATAGAAGCCAGGGGAATTGTACTTCTAAGCTACACTCCCAGCCATATTTTTAGTCCTTCTTTATTTATTTATTAATTTATTATTTTTTTTATTATTTTTTTTGGTGGTACTGGGGTTCCTGGAAGCCCTTCTACCTCCGGGCTACTCTCCCAGACCTATTTTTACATTTTTATTTGGAAACAGGGTCTCCTTAGCCAGCGCTGTGAGGCTGGCTTCGAACCTGCGCGATCCTCCTGTCTCTGCCTCCCAAGCGCGGGGATTACAAGCGTGCGCCACCACGCCCGGCGTCCTTCTTTATTTTTGAAACAGGGTCTCACTGAGTTGCAAAGGGTCTGGCTGAGTAGCTGAGGCTGTCTGCAAACTGTAATCTTCCAGCCTCCACCCACCAAATGCTGGGATTACAAGTGTGCACCACCTAGCCCAGCCTGAGAAATTTAGTGAGACCCCATCAAAAAATTTAAAAAGGTCGCTGTGTGTGGTAGTGCATGCTCATAATTCCAGAGCTTAGAAGGCTGAGACAGGAGGATTGCACAGGTTCGAAGTCAGCCTCAGCTACTTTGTGAGGCACTCAGCAATTTAGTAAGACTGTTTTCAAATAAAATATAAAATAGGTCTGGGAATATAGCCTGGAGGAAGAAAAGCCACTTGGTTCCACCCCCAGTACCACAAAAAAAAATTTTTTTTAAAGTTCTGGGAATACAGCTCAGTTGCAGAGCATCTTTGGGTTCAATCCCTACTATACGTATTATATAACACAGGCATTTTTATTTTATGGATTGCATATTGTGTGTGTTTGTGTTTTTAAGTCTACCTTCCCAAATGTCAGTTCCTGAGGATAGGTACTCTTTGTTATATTTATTTATTTTTTAAATTTTTATTGGTGCACTGTATTCATACATCATAGTGGGATAAAAAAAAAAAAAAAACTTTTGTAGACTTACATGCACACATCGCCAGTCAACCCCCACCCGATCCCCACCCCATTCCCTCCCCATCCCTCCTTCCCATGCTTGGCTTAGTGGTGGGATGGTGATACATGCTGTACTCTCAGTACTTGGGAGACTGAGAGAGGGAGATCACAGATTCTAGGGTAGGGTGCTGTAATTTACTGCGAACTTGTCTCAAAATAAAATGCAAAATAAAGCTGGAAGTGTAGCTCAGAGTTAAAACTCCCCAGATTCAAGCCCCAGTACCAATAAATAATCATAAATAGATAAGTAGTTGGACTCAAATGTTTGAGTTTCATCCTTTTCTACATTATAAAAGAATTTTAATTTGAGATCATCAAGCTCTTTGAGTTTATAATTAATAAACTGAAGAATCAAGTGGACTTTTTCTTCTTCATTTATTACTGCATGAGCTAAATTTAACTCAAAGTCCAGTTGGAGGAGTTGCAGTGAAAAGTGGTCCTGCAGAAAAGCAGGGTGGCTTTGCTACCACAAAGGGAGTTGGAGATGGAACTGGGACGGGGGAAGGCTAGTCTATAAAAACCAGAGGACTGGATCATGCCTTCCCAGGAGTAGTTCTACACAGGCATAACAAAGCCAGAAAGAAACCCAGGCATCCCTCTCCCTTTGTCTTCGACTGGGCTTTCTTTGGATGATTGATAGACAAGGGGACCTGGATTGTGCTTCCCACGGGGGCATCCTCTGGAACACAAAGAGAAGCAAACAAAAACAGAGATTGCCTCTTGGGTATTGGAGGGAAGAGAAGAATAAGCAGTGCAAGGCAAATGCAAATTACACTACTGCTCATTATCGTGATAGGCAATGACATTTCTATGTTCTTCCCAGAACTGTATTTCCCAGAATTACATAATGCAAGTCTGCTTCAGTTTCCTTGCTGCTACTACTTTTTCCTTAAGCAGCGGTGTGGCTCCATTTCCTGTGGCAGTGGGACCCACACACTTACTGAGCATTAGTTACTGACTGCGATTGCTGATTTCTTTATTTTTTCCAACTTGAAATAATACTTTTCAACTTTATTTTTAATATATTTTTATTGACATATTGTAATTATATATCATCATGAGTTTCAGGGTGATATAAACACACAAACACTCATGTACCTAGCATTTGGTGTATTTTCTTCCCAATACCACTCACTTTTTCTTCATCCTGGTACATGTTATTGAGATTGGTGTTGATAATTTCATATATGTACATAGCATTTTTATACTGTTTTCTTCATCAATTTACTTCCCACACACAACTTACCTTAACCCCCTTCTATTATTCTATTGGAATTTCTCATTTATCTGAAGTCCTTTTTGTTTCCAAATTTCTCTTCCACATATGAAAGAAAATATACAACTCTTTATTTTCTGACACTGACTAGCCTCACACATATTCTCTAGTTCTCTAGTTCCATTCATTTTCCTAAAAATTACATGATTTTTTCTTTATAGATAAGTAGAATTCCATTGAATGAATAAACCACGGTTTTGTAATAACATTTATCTGTGGATGGATACCTAGGCTGAGTTTTCTAAGATAGGATGGCTTAGCAGTTTGACAGCTGTGTTGAATCAGCAATTATCTATGTGTAGTTTCTCTAGTAGCCAAACCTGGCTACAGAGAAGCTTTGGAAATGGGCCTTTTGTCTTTTTTTACCCTGGGCAAAGGCTGGGTTGGTAGAATTCTTTTCTACTAGCAGGGTCACAGAGCCAATTTACCGTGGACTTGTCTCTCAATTCTAGAGTATGCAGTAGAGCCTCTGCTGGGCAAAACGGTAAAGTTTAGCACGACTTTTATTTGATACATTTTTTCTGTGTTAGGAGCTTCTGAGAACATCCAGATTCTTTGAGCAAGGTATACTGAAATCAGAATACCCGTTCACACTGAGATAGAATTAGAAGGAAGAGCTTGAGGAACTACTGCTAAGTTCCTGGGGAGAGAGGCTGTGGGTTCAGTTCATGAAGGAGCCCAAGTGAAATTGTCTGAAGAGGCCAAGCAGGTAACAGAAGTGAAGACACAATTTCCATAAAGACTCATTTTTTGTAGAAAAAATATTAGGAGAAATTCTAACTTTTTAAAAGAGTCTCATATTACGTTTTTGCAAAGTAAAAATGTAACTCACATATAAAAATATACCAAACACAAGTTGCAAATTTATGGTTCATTAATTAAAGAACTAGTGGGTGGGAAATTTAGTTCATAGAACATTTGAGGAACAGAAAATTATATATAGTCTGGAAAACAAACTACATTCAGTTTACTTAGTTCTATCACCTCAACAAAAATAAAAAGTTGGTTAATGTCTTATCACCTCAACAAAAATAAAAAGTTGGTTAATGTCTTACAAGACAATAAGACAGAAATTTTCCAGTTAGAATTATTTTTATCTTTTTAAGACAAAAACTAAAAGTTAATAAGTGTTGTCCTAGTAAAAAACAAAGATAGCACTGAAAATAATCCCTTAATAGCTGGGCCTGGTGGCACATGCTTGTAATCTCTGTACATGGGAGACTGAGATAAGAGGATTATATATATATATATATATATATATATATATATATATATAGAGAGAGAGAGAGAGAGAGAGAGAGAGTGTGTGTGTGTGTGTGTGTGTGTGTGTGTGTGTGTATCAGTGGTTGCTAGGAACTGAACCTAGAGGCATTTATTCTACCTGTGAGGTACACTTCTAGCCCCTATTTGCCCCTATTTTTATTTTATTTTATTTTTTATTTTGAAACTGTCTCAGTGAGTTTTCCAGGTTGTCCTCAAAATTTCTGTACTTCTATCTCAGCCTCCCACATCCTGGGATTATAGGTGAGTGCCATGTTCAGTGAAAAAAATATTTGGTAACATTTATCTTATGTCCAAATTTCAGAAAACTTTTCTTAAGATATTTTGTCTTCTGTTACAAATATTTTTCTTAGTTTTCTAAATTTTCAGAAATGTAAATAAAAAAGAAATAACCACTTTCCTTTTAATTCTTTCACAATTAAACATAAGGAAGGCCTCATTTTTTTGCATTCTGCTGTGACTGGACACATGGAGCCCAATGATGGAGCTAAGTGTCTGAAGACCATGAGGAATGTTTATGGTAGAGATCAACAATGCGATAGGCCTGGTCCAGTCTAACTCCTGAGGCCATGGGTCCAGTATTGCTGGATATTCTAATTTTCCAAGAAGACCTAGGATCCAGACTTTCATGTTGAACATCCTGATGTCTAAATGTTGGCAAATTCATGCAAAAAGCTGTGGAGAGCTGGGCATGGTGGTACATCCTTGTAATCCCAGTACTTGGGAGGCTAAGACAAGAAGGATAATGAATTTTTGGACAGCCTCAGCTACTTAGTGAGCCCTCTACAGCTTAATGAGACTTTGTTTCAAAATAAAGAATAAAAAATAGAAATATGGGTATAGAGGACAAGAATTTCAGGCTACTTCTTCTTAGGGTATTTCTATATTACAGCTTTTTCTTGAATTGCACAGAATTAGCTGGGACTGGAAAATCTCCATATTTTTTATGCTATTTTGTAAAACTGCATTAAATAGTCAGTGGATTTGTTCTATATAAGCTTATATCTTAGAGTCTAGAATGGTTAGGTCTTATGAGTCCAAGAGAGGCCCTGGCATTTGCTGTTTGTGCACCCAGCTGACCATCCATCCACTATTCCTGTCTATTTAGCACAGATACTTTGGCAAGTGCTTTGCTGAATACAGGATGCTTAGTATGATTCCATCTCTTTTACCTTTTGCAGCCAGATTTTCAATGTGCAACTCTGTATCCCCATATGATCTCTTCAGGAACTACAGATCAAGTTCATGTTTCTGATTTTCTCTTCGCAGAACAATCTGTTGCCATCTCATTGTTAAATAAAGGAAACTTTTCATCTTTCTCATACAACTTGATTTTCATATGGCATTTAAATCTATTCTAAATTCTTTGAAAGTCTCTCAGGGTCTAAGGAAGTATTTTCTACAGCCACTCTTGCCCATTATTCTCTTAGTAGATTTATCTATATTACTTTTTCAAAGAATAATGAACTTACTATCTTCACATCAAAATCTCCCTTCTCGAAAAGTCATCAGTGAGGGGTACCAAGTCACATCACTCATTGTTCCTCATCTTCAACCTCCAACTGGTCATTAGGTGTTTATATTTTATATCCTTGAGGTTATCAACAGTACCAACTTTTTGCTGTCCCTCTGCTTTAATTCAGGCTTTTCTTATTTTGTATTATTCTAAACATTAATGCTTTTGGACACAAGAAACAGAGAACAGTGTTACATGGATTAAACAATAAGAACATTATTATCTTATTAACAAAAAGTCTCGTATTTGGACAGTTCAGGATTGTTGAATTTAATATTTGATCACAGACAAGTTACTTTTCATTTTTTCTCAAAGATTACTCTCAAGCCAGATGTGGTTGTGCATGCCTGTAATCCCAGTACTTAGGAGGTTGAGGCAGGAGAATTGCAGATTCAAGGAAAGCCTCAGTAACTCGGTGAAACCCTGTATCAACATAAAAAATAAAGAAAAGTTCTGGGGTTGTAGCAGAGTTATATAAAGGCCCTGGTTTCAATTCCAAGTATCCAAAAAAAGGGTCACTGTCATAATTGCCAGATGTAGGCAGAAGTTCCACGTTTTCAACAGAAATCAGCATCTATTCACAGAAGGCTTTCCTCAAATCTCATGCTTAATACTTGACGCAGTAGTGTGCTACACTTTAGTAGCCATAATTATATAAAATATATCTGTCTAAAACCATCATGAAAATGAAATTTAGGTACAAAGATCAGTTTGTAACAATGGATTAATTTATTTACAATTTTATTTTCTTTTGGAGCCCAACTCCCATGAGGTTCATGTGTGGTAGAGCTATAAACGAATTAAAGTACTGAGACTGGCTATGAACCTGCAATCCACTCTCAGCCTCCCAAGTATTGCATTATAGACATACAACAACATCCCTGGCTCAAGCATCTTAATTACCGTGCTGTGAACTTATATCCCAGCATTTTTATTAACATAATAGAAATGTATCTAGAGGGAGTGCTGCAGGGCAGTTTGTGAGTCTGTTTCAATCACTACAAACATTTTTCTCCAAATGGGTGTCCTATAAACAACAGAAATTCATTTTTCACAATTCAGGAGAAAGAGAGGTCCAGATGCTTTCTAGTTTACAAATGACAAGATGACACCTTTCCTCCTCCTCCTCCTTCTCCTCCTCCTCCTCCTCCTCCTCCTCCTCTCCTCCTCCTCCTCTCCTCCTCTTCCTCCTCCTCCTAGGTCTTCTTCTTCTTCTTCTTCTTCTTCTTCTTCTTCTTCTTCTTCTTCTTCTTCTTCTTCTTCTTCTTCTTCCTCCTCCTCCTCCTCCTCCTCCTCCTCCTGTGGCTGCGGCTGCAGCTGCGGCTGCGGCTGCTGCTGAGGATTGAATCCAGGGGCATTCTACCTCTGAGCTATAACCCTATCCCTTTTTATTTATTTTCTTTAATTTGGAAACAGGGTCTAAGTTGTTGAGAATGATCTCTAATCTGTGATCCTCCTGTCTGAGCCTCCCAAGGGCTGCGTTGACAGACATGTTCCCTGCCTGACTTGATACCACCTTCTTGTTGCTTCCTCATGCTCATGTAGTGAATGGACAGGGGTCTTTCTAGGCTTTCTTTCTCTTTTTTTGTGGTACTGAGGATTAAACCCAGGGGAAATCTACCTCTGAACAACATCCATAGCTCTATTTTTTTATTCTTTATTTTGAGACAGGGTCTTACTAAGTTGCTGAGAGACTCACTAAGTAGCTGTGGCTGGCCTTTACCTGCAATCCTTCTGTTTCAGCCTCCCAAGCATATGCCAACATGCATGGCTTTCTAGGGTTTCTTTTATAACAGCACTGACATTATTTCTGAGGTCAAAGCACTCATAACCTAGTCACCTATCAAAACCCCCACCTCCTAATCACATCATCTATAGTGTTAACATTTCATAATATACTTTTTGGAAGAGGAGGGACAAAAATATATTTTTCGGGCCATGACCATTTAATGTGCTTATTAATCTGGTCCCTCTTCTTATCTACCTTGTTACACTGCTACTAGTGTGAAACACACAAAAAGGTACACATTTGTCTACACCTGACTGTTGCCTATGAAGAAGTTGAACCTCTGCATCAGGGCACCAGGGAAAAGAGGCTCAGTTTCTCTGACTCCCTATCTTTCTGCTGCCCCAGCTCAGAAAAAAAACTAATTTCCTTTTATTCTGTACTTTAATGTTGTCTTATGGTATACAGTATTCATATTTGAGCATATTTTCTTGATTTTATGTATATTTTTGTGTATTTTAATTTATTTTTGGACAGGAATTTCCCTATATATATTTTTTTAATTTTTAATTGATGCATTATATTCATACGTCATATTGGGGTAAAAAACTTGTGTGGACATACATTGTACACATTACCGATTTAACCCCTACCCAGTTCCCACCCCATTCCCTCTCCATCCCTCCTTTCCTTGCTTGGCTTAGTGGTTGACTTCGATATGTTTAAGTACATTGTATGTTTTAGAGAATTTCCTTCTTTCCCTCTCCCATCCCCTCATTTAGGTTGTCTTGTTTGCTCCTCTGTAGGATTTCCTTTTTCATCTAGAGTTCCTCCTATGACCTATTTTTCCTTATTCTTGCTACCCAACCTCTCAGTTTCTCTCTTGTCTTCTCTGACATGCACCTGAGCTGGATGATGGGCTTCATTTTGTTCCCATACCATTATATATTACAACAATTTTATTTTGTCTTTTTTTCCATAGAGATTGAACCCAGGGGCAATCTATCTCTGAGCTATACCTCAGGTCCTATTTTAGTTTTTATTTTAAAACCAGGTCTCAGTAAATTTCTGAAGCTATTCTCAAGCCTGCTTCCTTCCAATCCCATTACTTCAAGTACATATTTATTTGCCTTCTAAATGTTCCTCTTTTCCAGGTCATTGTGTATTATCCATCTCAAAGCACAGTGCATCTTGGCATAAATACTTACTGTATATTTTTATTGAATGAAGATACAGAGCAACACTCAAGAGCTCAGAAAATAGTGCCATAAGGAAAACACTTGAAATTAGGTATTCATATAGTAGGAAAATATTATAACATTTACAGAAAATTGACCTAAAACCAGATCTCATATTTAGTTAGCTTTTTTTTCCCTATGACCAGAATATTTGCCTGATAAAAACAACTTAGAGGAGGAAGGCAGAGACATCATGGTGGCAGGGTATAGTGGAGTAGAGCCACCTAGCTCATGGCAGCCTAAAAGCAGAGGGAGAGAGGAAGAGACCAGGGGCAGATAAGGTCCCCAACACCATTTACCGTTTTCCTGTCTTATCAAGCCACATTGCAGCTGCCTGCAGTCATCACCCAGCAATTCCAACAGAATGATTAGCACATCAGCAAACTACTCCACTGATTAAAATACAGCCCTTATTCATTTATTTTACCTGTAAACATCTCTATATTGATAGCACATGAAATTTTCTGAGGGACATTCTGTAGCCAAACCATAACACCCCAACCAACTTAATGAAATTTTCTAATTTAACCCCAAATAATACATGTCCATTTTGCTTGATGACTTGTTACACATAGTTGGTGAAATGTGAGGGCTGTCCTTCAAATAGGAGAAAGAACATACCGAATCATTTCTCACTGTACAAAATGACCCTAAATAACCACAAATCATCTATGAGTTCTTGAGACATAGAACACACACACACACACACACACACACACACACACACACACACACACCAGCACTGCTGTGATATCTCCATCTAGGAGAATAGAGATCCAAAATAAGAAACAGTAATAGGGAATGGTGCCTTTTATCAGCAATGTAAAGGCAGTGCACAGAACCCACACCAAGGGTCTTGAGCCCATCTGGGAAAGAAGTGGTGCTTCTGTGATTCTTACCTGAAAAAAAAAACTGAGCATCAGGAGATGTATGCTGTAAGTGAGCTGTAAACAGGCCTTTCCTGGATGAGTATTTGTGTTTAAACAGCCTTCCTTTACTTACACCTCTGCTATTTCCACAGATTACCTCAAGCCTGCACTAGTAAACAGATCAGATCTAGTTAATCTTTTGTGTGGTACTGAGGATGGAACCAAGAGGCTTTCTACCTCTGGGCTATACTCCTAGACCTATTTTATATTTTGTTTGTAAACTGGGTCTCACAAAGTTACTGAGATTCTCACTAAGTAGCTGAGGCTGGTTTCAAACCTGCGCGATCCTCTTGTCTCAGCCTCCCTAGTACTGGGATTACAAGAGTTTATCACTATGCCCTGAAGCTCTGGTTATTTTTATCTGTTTTCACTTTGAAAGTTTCTTGGAAACTTTGTATCCTGACATCTAAATAAGCAGCCCCTGTAAATTCAGATTTTCAACTTTGGCAATTGATGCTTTGGAGTTTAATTGTGTAAAGGTCATTTCTGAGAGCATCACAGTGACCTTGATCTCTGTGTGTTGTGTCAAGTGTGTACACATTGCATGATGCTTGGGGTCCAAGGCATATGGAAGAGCTCAAGCCAATCACTAATAGCATAGCTACAGTGGGTACACAGTGGACTACTTCAATTATGTGTATGACCAGTGCAAATAAAGAAGAGAATTCCTAGACCAGAGAGAGAGCTCCCTGTAGTATACATCTCTTTTCTATGACCTTGGGTCTTTACTGGGCTGTAGAATCTTATGCATGGAAGAAGCAGTTTCCACCTTCCATGGCCCCTAAATTAAATTTTGTAATTAAATCCATGATGATGATGCAGTGAGATTTTGCTTTTTGCTTCTGTTTTATTTTATTTTTGTGGTGCTGGAAATTGCACCCAGGGGCATTTACCTCAGAGCTACATCATCACCTCTATTTTTTATTCTTTATTTTGAAATAAGGTCCCACTAAGTTGCAGAGGGCTTCACTAAGTAACTGAAGCTGACTGCATATTTGTGATCCTCCTGTCTCAGTCTCCTAGGCACTGGGATTACAAATGTGCACCATTATGCCCAGCATTTTTTGTTGTTGTTATTGTTTGTTTTTACTTTAGAACACTGTTTTGTGATGGCACTGGGATTACAAATGTGCACCATTATGCCAAGCATTTTGTTTTTTTTTGTTGTTGTTGTTATTGTTTGTTTTTACTTTAGAAGACTGTTTTGTGATAAATGATATTGAACTCAAAAGCATCCTACCTTTGAATCATACCCAGATTGTTTTGTTGTTGTTTGTATTTTGAAACAGGGTCCTACTAGGTTTCTGAAAATATAACTAAATTGCTAATACTGGTCCTGAACTTGTTATCCTCCTGTTTTATCCTCCCAAATATTGGGGAGCATGTGTCACCATATCTGCTTAGAACTTTGTTTTTATACCAAGAAATACCTGTGCAAGATTTTATTTTTGTACTAAATATATTAAAGGTATATATTTTAAAAAGTTTTTATTCCCTCAGGTTTAAACTAATATCTTAACCATTTATATTTTTTTAAAAGTTTTGATAATCATACACCATGGAATTTTGAATAAAATGTGCCCCCTTAAATCAATACACCTTTAAATTTTTCAGGATGCATGTATTTATCTGGCTGATCCAATTTCTTTTTAAAAAGTCAAGTGAATCCCACAATAACTCATATGTTCATATAATAGCACCTATACTTGTCCTCAGTTCATTTCTCAATTCTCATGAATCCTCGGGGAATGGAATGGAAGATGTCACAAATCAAGATATCCATATTCCTTAACATGCTAACGCTTTCTCTTGCCCTCAAAGCCATCCTGAAATGATTCTTGTCAACACTTGCACTTGAATGTCACTGATGCTGTTTTTCAGTTCAGGCCAACATGACCACCCACAATAAGGACTACATTTTAAATGAGGAACTGAAACGTTTTAGTAGAAATATCCTAAATCAAGCATTGATTGGTGTAGTAAAAACCATCATTTCCATTTTGGTCTCGTGGATATTATCTATTATACATGGTACTATTTTAAAGACACTGGACATGTTTTAAAGTTGTTATTCAGGAATCACTGTTGGTATTACATATAAAATATTGCTTATGGGTTTAAGAAATGTGTTCTATTCTATTTTATGCTGGTATCATAAAATGCCTGAGACTGAGTAATTTATAAATAATGGAAATTAATTTATTTGTTATTCTAGAGGCTGAGGTCTGAGATCACAGTCCTGGCATCTGATAAGGTCATTTTTGTATACAGCAGACACATGTGAGTGAGCAGGACAGAGTGCTAGTCAATTGTAAACAAGCTCAATCTTGTAGTAATGACATTGATTCATTCATGGGGACACAGTCCTACAACCTTCTGAAATTTCCATTGCTCAGCAGTGTTGCACTGGCAATTAGGTTTTCAACACATTAATTTTGATGGACCCATTAGGACCATACAAATATGTATATCTACACACACACACACACACACACACACACACACACTATCAAGCTGGACATGGTCTCACAACCCTGTAATATCAATACTTGTGATGCTGAGACAGGAGGATTGCAAGTTCAAGGCTCGTCTCAGCAACTTGGTGAGACTTTGTTTCAAAACAAAAAATGAAATTGGGCTAGATTTATAGCTCAGAGGTAGGTCTCTGGATTCAATTCCAAGTAGCAAAACAACAATGTATATATATATATACACACACACACACACACACTACACACACACATATATATAACTATATATAACTATATATATAGTTATATATGTGCATATATAGCACACATATGTATGCATCTGCTGTATATAGTAATATTTAAGTGTGAATAATAATGAAACCTTATGTAATGTATTGTGTAATTTTTTTTGTGTGTGTGTGTGGTACTGGGGTTCCTGGAAGCCCTTCTATCTCTGGGCTATACTCCCAGACCAACTTTTTTATATTTTTATTTGGAAATAGGGTCTCTTAAACCAGCATGACTGGCTTCGAACCTGTGCAATTCTTCTGTCTCCACCTCCCAAGCGTGGGGATTTTAAGTGTGTGCCACCACGCCTGGCTTATATTGTATAAGTTTTATTTATATATGGATATATTTACTAGGTCACCTATATATTCAGTATATAATTTCTATTTTACTAGAACCATACACCCATATAACTTTTTTTTTTCCGGCACTGGGAATTGAACCCAGGGGCCTTCTACCTCTGAGCTACACCCCCAGCCCTATTTTATTCTTTATTTTGAAATAGGGTCTCACTAAGTTGTAGAGGACCTCACTAAGTAGCTGAGGCTGGCCATGATCCCGGATCCTCCTGTCTTAGCCTCACAAGTACTGAGATTACAAGTGTGTGCCACCACGCCCAGCTCAGATATAATTCTTTAAAAGAATCCAGAATCTGGAGCCTGCCAAACAGTAATACAGCAGAACCTTTGCTCTAAAAAGACAGATTTGCAGAGCCTTGTTCTTAGAAAATACCTTCAATGACCTTTTAAGCAAGTCTCCAGCAATTTAGTTAATTAACGTTTAAGACAAATTAGAAACTATAATTTCACATTGTTTACCACAGAAGCTAGAGCTACTGTAAACAAGAAAAAAAGGCTGAGGAATGTTGTAATCAGAGGCACAAACACTGTGCTGGCCTGGAGGACTCAGTGCAGTGTGTTTAGTCATTGAAAGGACCCTCAGCGCAGCTGGTTCTTGTGGGTACTTCACTGAGGAGGATGGAGCCGGAGCTCCCAGTTCTCTGCTTCAGTTACTCCAGCAATTGCATGAATCAGGGTTCATCACAGAGGATAAAAAAAATCAGATATTAAACAGACATGCCTGATGCTTAAATCCTGTTACTTAGGAAACACGTTGGACAGCTGAACTAAATTGATGATATAGCGATGTATCGGACCTGAGATAACCCCCATGACTCTCTCATTTTATTAGTGGGTTCTTTTGCTTTGAGTTTTTTCTCCCATTGTCTACTGTCTATGAATCTGAATTTTTCTGCATAATCCTGAGGTAACTGCCATTATGTTCCCAGAGAGGTGTCAGAACAGAGGTAGGTGGTTGCTCTTTTCCATTAAGAACACACATAATTTTACTCATGCACCATGCTTCAGAATTTACCTGTATGAGTTTTACTTAATGAAATAAATTATTGAGATTTTTACCTTTATGTAGGTGACTGCACTCTTCTAGAATTTTATTGCTCTAGAAAGAAAATTGTGAGGGATACTACTGCCAGTTTCTATCATCTCATCTGATTGAGAAAATACACAGATGAACAAATAAACAGATACAAGGAATGAATATCCAAGATAAATTTCTACCTACATAAGAAAACACATTGAAACTACAAGTCTAAAATGAGTCCTTCTCTTCTCTCTCTCTCTCCTTTTTCTTTTCTTTTTCTTTTTCTTTTTTCTTTTCTTTTTTTTTTTTGAGGGGGTACCAGGATTGAAATCAGGGGCATTCTACCCCTAGCTATACCCCTAGCTATACCCCTAGCCCTATTTTTTAGTCTTTTTGATTTTTGAAACACAGTTTCACTGAGTTGCTAAGGGGCTTGCTAAGTAGCTGAGGCCATCCACCTGTGAGCATGAACTGCAATCCTCAGGTCTCTGCTTACAGAATGCTGGGATTACAAACATGTACCACCACACCCGGCTAATATGAGTACATCAATTTTTTTTTTTGGGGGGGGATATGCACACAGTGGAATTTTACTCAGCCATCAAAAAGAACAAAATGACATCATTCGCAGGAAAATGGGTGGAATTGGAGAATATTATGCTAAGTAGATTAGTCAACAGTCACAAAAAGTAAAAATTCAGGTTTTCTCCCTAATACACTAGGGAGAAAAAGGGTCATAGAAGGAACTCTGGACAAAGACGGAGAAACCATAAATGAGCAAGTTAGGTGACCTAACTGAGGGGAATGGGAGGGGGGAGGAAAATTCTCTTAATGTACATGACATACATTCACAAACATATCAAGTCAATCATTAAGCCAAACATGAGAAAAAGGGCGGGAATCGGGGAGGGCTAAATGAGTGATGTGTGCATGTGTGCCTTTACCATCTTGTACCCCATTAAGATTTATGACCACAATGCAATATCAAAAAATAATGTATTAGGGTTACAAATTGAATAATTGATTTCTTTCTAGGGCTGTATCTGCAAATATATAGATTGCCAAAGTAATCAGATCTTGCCAGGGCTTTGAATTCTGTATATAATTGGCTTACAAACTTTTTTTTTTAATTTCTTTTAATTTTTTATTGGTCATTGTAGTCATACATCTTAATGGGGTACAAGATGGTAGAGACCCTCAGCAACTTAACCAGATCTTGTTTCAAAGTAAAAAATTAAATAGGGCTGAGTTGTGACTCAGAAGTAGAATGCCCCTAGGTTCAATCAAGAGTACCAACAAACAAACAAACAAACAAAAAAGCAAACTTATATTAAATGTTGCCCAATATTAGTAATTGTTTATACCAAAATCTCCTAATAAAATTAAATTGTCTCTGATTTAAGAGTTCTATTCCATAAAACATTTTATTTTTTTAAATTTATTTTTATTGGTGCACTGTATTCATACATCATAGTAGGATACATACTTTTGTAGACATACATGCACACTTTTCCCAGTCAGCCCCCACCCAATCCCCACCCCATTCTCTCCCTATCCCTCCCTCCCATGCTTGGCTTAGTAGTTGACATCTAGTATTATGGCAATTTATCTAAAATTAAAAATGATAATCTCACATAACAGTTTCATTTGTCTGAAACCAAGCTTTTGATGACTTAAAGATAACATTTCAATATTTCTTTTTGCTTTCTTTCTTACCAGAGAATATTTTTTTTTCTATTTTTTAGGTGAAACTATCATATATTTATATATTTATTTTTCAGAAAAAAATCTATCCTAATATGGAATATGGACTCTAGGTACCCAAAACGATCTTGAAAAAGAACAAAGCTAGAAGATATATATTTTCTGAATTCAAACCATATAAAGCTACAATAATTGAAACAGTGTAGTACTATTCTAAAGGCAGATATATAAACCATTGGAGTTAAATAAAAGCCTAGAGCTAAATTCTTCCCTATATTGTCAAGTTATTTTTGACAAGGTTTCCACGAACATTTGGTGGTGGAAATATTAATCTTTTAACTAAATATTGTTGAAAAATAATAATTACATGGAAAAGAATAAAATTGGACCCTTACCTAATCCCATATACAAATATTAACTCAAAATAGATAATAGACCTAAATATAAATCTTAAGGCTATAAACTTTTAGGAGAAAATCTGGGTCATTAAACCTCACAACATTGAAATTGGCAGTGATTTCTTGAATATGATTTTAATGGCACAGGCAACAGAGGAGTATACAAACTCCCTAAAAAAAAAAATTGTATATCCAAAGACAATGTAAACAGAGTTAACAGTTACTAATAGAATGGGATAAAATATTTCCAAATGCTATATCTGAAGGTATATTAATATTCCAACTAGAAATCCTAGAAATTAACAACAATAAAGGCAAACAATACCCTTTAGAGATAGGTAAAAGACTAACATAAATAATGACTCTCCACAGATAACCAATCTTAGTTGTCTGTTGGATGGAAAATCTTGTTTCTCTAGTTCTGGAGTGTGTTACCTATTTCTTCTTTGTAGTTAATCTCTTTGAGTATTTTCTCTAGTGCTGGTTTTGAAGACATAAATTCCTTCAGTTTCTGTTTGTCATGGAAGCTTCTTATTTCTCCATCTAATTTGATAGAAAGTTTTGCTGGATAGGAAATTTTTGGCTGGAAGTTGTTTTCTTTCAGAGTTTGGAATATGTTACTCCAAGCCCTTCTGGCTCTCATGACTTGATTTGGGAAGTCTGGAGTGATTCTAATTGGTTTGCCTCTGAATGTCACTTGGCCCTTTGCTTTTGTTGCCTTTAAGATTCTCTGCTTGGCTTCCACATTGGTCATTTTGACAATTATGTGGCATGGGGATCCTCTTCTCTGATCCTGTCTAAAGGGAGTTCTATAAGTTTCCTGGAGCTGTGTATCGACCTCTTGCTCTATGTCTGGAAAATTTTCTGCTATTACTTCCTTGAAGAGATTGTTGATCCCTTTGGTTTCACTTTCTTTTCCCTCCTCTATTCCAATTATTCTTAGGTTAGCTCTCTTAAAATGGGTCCATATTTCTTCAATATCAGATTCCTGCTGTTGGATATTTTTTTCTAGATTAGAAACTATGCGTTCATTTTTGGATTGCTCATCTTCTAAGAGTGAGATTCTGTTCTCCATGTGTTCTAATCGGTTGTTTGTGCTTTGAATTGAGACCTTTACTTCATTAATTGTATCCTTTATCTCTTTTTGGCTCTCTCTGAGTTCTTTTTGAATTACCTCTATTATTTCTACAGTTATTTTCCTGATTTGATCTTCTAGAAATCTCTGATTTTCAGTTTTATCGGGTTCTGATGTTGTGGGGTTGTGGCCATTTATTGCTCCAGTATTAATCCTCTTTCCCATGATTTCGGATGTTTGTGCCTTCTCTGGGTTCTTCCCTTGGGTCACTATGACTTCACTTAAGGTGTTCTGGATCTCGAGTCAGTAGTATCTCAGACCCCACTACTCCTTTACTGGGTTTTATCACAGAGTCTCCGACCCAGAGAGTCGATAGAGGCTGCTTTAGACTGTGGGGGGTGCCAGGTTGCACGTTCTCCTATGGTATGATATCTCTGCCACCGCCCCTCCCCCACTGGGTCAAGTCCCAGGGAGTACAGTACTGGGATTTCTCCTCTGTGGCCCGCAATTTGACTCACTGTTCTTGAGTACGCAGATGTAGCTGTACTGACCTCGCTGAATTCGGTGCTGCTGCCGCCGGTGGCAATATGGCGCCGCTGCTACGCCCTCGGCTGTGGGGCTGGTGTTTTTCTTCTTGGTTTTGATTTCCACTCTGAATCCCTGCAGCGTGTGCTGAGCCGGCCACTGGGAGCTTTAGATTTTACCTGCGGCGAGAAATCCCGCCTGGCTGTTCCGCAGCGGCTCACCTCGGCTTGCTGTAGCCGTCCCGTGAATTCGCCGGTGCCGCCGGCAGTATGGCGCTGCTGCCGTGTTTGCCGCGTCCTCGAGCGTGAGGCCGATTATCTCCTCTTTGGCTCTGTTCTCAGTCCGCTTTCTCTCTGGAGCCTGGTGATTTTTTGTTTCACTGGTGATGGTGTTTTCTGGCTATGAAAGGCGCTGATTTTGTGGTAATGGAGATTGGTTGTTAGCAGGGCTCTTAAGCCCTGCTTTTCTCGGTCGCCATCTTCCCGTCTGAGTACATCTATTGAACTCTTTCACTGACTACATCATGATTATAAAAGAGCTAATATTCTGTATCCCAAATTTATTTTAGGTTAATATCTGGACATGTGGCTAAGTGGAGTGTCTTTTTCTTTCAGGAAGCTAGCTGGATATATACTCAAGGAATGATATATGGCATGGCATCAATTTTAATAAATTTCTGAAATCATAAAAAATAAATCTTACTGAGATATATGTGTATGTAGATGTATGCATATATAGTCAGGAAATAGATGTAGCTTCAAGACATTATTTGATTTATTTCCCTTATTATTTCTTAACTTTTAAAAGGCTACACTGAAAAAATTGTCTATGCTCTTCTATTTATACTTTCTTTTTTTCCTTCCCAATTGACAGTTCTTTTCTTTATTTATTTTTATTGCATTATAATTATACATCACAATGAGGTTCAGAGTGATAGAAACATACATGCACACAGCACCTGGGGTGTTTCCTTCTGGATCCCACCCTACTCCTTCCTGCCCCATACATAACATTGAAATTGGTATTGATAACTTTATATATGATCACTGCAGTTTTGACAGTTATTTATTTAAAATTTTTCCTCACATTATAAACAAACTCTATACATGGTTACAAAATAAAAATGACTTTTACAAAGTAAAAATATGAAAACAGGATTCATTTTACACACTTAGATAAATCCTGGAAAGTCTATGTTTTGCTGGTGGTAATGACTCTGAATGTTTGAGGTATATTATATTTTAAAAACTTTGGGGCAGTCCAAAAATTACTATCATAATATACTACTATTATTGTTATTCTTAAAAATATGTGATGGAAAAATACCCATTCATTATTTGGGAAATTCACTTATAGTGTGCCACTGTCTGTGAAATTGCTGGATAAACCAGGTATAGAAGTAATAGAAGCAGAATACCCCACACAATACCCCAAAACTCTAAATATGCTTTATTTTTTAAATTTTTATTGAAAGTAAATGTTATACATTTAATCTGTATTTGGTGCCCTCTCCCCCTCCCCTCATTTCCCTTCCCCCCTCCCGATACTTAATACCCAGGCTAACCTTGCTATATTTGTACTTTTACACCTATTTGGAAATAGCCGATCATCAATCAAGTTCAGCCTCCTTCCTCTCTTAGTTTTCCATTCAAACTTTGCTGAGATTTCCCTTCCATTATCTGGAGTCCCTCTGGTATCCCCAATGCTTACTTGTTTGGGCATATTAAAGGAAACATATGTCCCTTCTCTTTCTGTGTTTGGCTGATCTCACTTAAAACAATGCTTTCCAGCCCTTTCCATCTTCTTACGAATGACGTGATTTTGTTCTTCTTTATAGCTAAATAGAATTCCATTGTGTGTATTTCCCATAACTTTCTAAACCATTCATCTGTTGATGGGGGCCTAGGTTGTGTAATTTTGGCTATTACAAATTGTGCTGCTATGAACATAGGTATGCATATGTTGTTGTAGTTCTCTGTTTTCAACCCCTTTGGAAAAATACCCAGGAGTGGTAAAGCTGGATCGTATGGTGGATCTATTCCCAGTTTTCTAAGGAATCTCCACACAGATCTCCATAGTGGCTGAACTAGTTTGCACTCCCACCAACAATGTAAAAGAGTCCCTCTTTCCCCACATCCTCACCAGCATTTATTAGTGTTTGATTTCTTTATGCTTGCCAATCTGACTGGGGTGAGATGGAATCTCATTGTAGTTTTGATTTGCATCTCCCTGATGGCTAATGATGAAGAACATCTTTTCATGAATCTATTGGCCATTTGTATCTCTTCTTTTGTAAAGTGTCTATTCATTTCAGTTGCCCATTTCTTGATTGGGTTGTTTGTTTTGCTAGTGCAGAGTCTTTTGAGCTCCTTGTATATTCTGGATATTAGCCCCTTATTGGAGTGGTGACTAGTAAAGATCTTCTTCCATTCTGTAGGCTTCCTCTTTCGGTTATTGATGGTTTCTTTTGACGAGAAGAAGCTTTTTAGTTTGATGCTATCCTACTTGTTGATTCTTGCTTTAATTTCCTGAGCTTTTGAGGTTTTGTTGAGAAAGTTACTGCCTGTGCCTATATGTTGTAGTGATGAGCCTATGTTCTCCTCTAATAACTTCACAGTCTCTGGTCTGATTTCTAAGTCTTTGATCCGTCTCGAGTTGATTCCTGTGCATGGTGAGATATAGGGGTTTAGTTCCATCTTTCTACAAATGGATAGCCAGTTCTCCCAGCACCATTTGTTGAAAAGGCTGTCTCTTCTCCAGCATATGAGTTTGGCCCCTTTGTCAAAGATTAATTGACTGTAGGTGTGTGGATTTGTTTCTGTATCTTCTATTCTGTTGCACTGGTCAATGTACCTGTTATTGTGCCAGTACCATGTTGTTTTTACTACTATTGCTCTATAGTATAGTTTGAAGTCTGGGATTGTGATGCCTCCTGCGTGATTCTTGTTGCTGAGAATTGCTTTGGCTATTCTGGGTCTTTTCTTTCGCATATAAAGTTCAAGATTGCTTTTTCTAGGTCTGTGAAGAATGTAGTTGGGATTTTAATGGTAATTGCATTGAATCTATAAATCAGTTTTGGCAGAATGGACATTTTGATGATATTTATTCTGCCTATCCACGAGCACGGGAGATCTTTTCATCTTCCAAGGTCTTCTTCAATTTCTTTCTTTAATGTTTTATAGTTTTTGTTGTAGAGATCTTTTACATCTTGGGTTAGGTTTATTCCTAGGTATTTTATTGGTTTTGAGGTTATAGTGAATGGAATTAATTGTTTTATTTCTTTCATTGTGGATTCATTGTTGGTATAAAGAAAAGCCTCTGATTTTTTAGGTTGATTTTGTATTCTGCAACATTGCTGAATTTGTTAATAAACTCCAGAAGTCTTTTGATTGAGTTCTTATGGTCTTTTAGGTAAAGGATGATGTCATCCACAAATAAGGATAATTTTAATCCCTCTCTTCCTATTTGAATTCCTTTGATTTCCTTCTCTTGTCTTATTGCTGTGGCAAGAGTTTCAAGGACTATATTGAAGAGGAGTGGTGATAGTGGACATCCTTGTCTTGTTCCTGATTTTAGGGGAAATTCTTGAAGTTTTTCCCCATTCAATATAATGTGGCTTTGGGTTTGTTGCATATTGCCTTAATGATGTTGAGGTATGTTTCTTTTATTCCAATTTTTTGTAGTGTTTTTAACATAAATGGGTGTTGGATTTTGTCGAAGGCTTTTATGTGTTTTTTATCCTTGATTCTATTTATGTGGTGGATGACATGTATTGATTTGAGTATGTTGAACCAACCTTTTTTTTTCCGGGATGAAACCAACTTGGTCATGGTGTATTATTCTCTTGATATGGTTTTGAATGTGTATGGCTAGTATTTTGTTTAGAATTTTTGCACCTATGTTCATTAAAGATATTTGTCTGTAGTTTTCCTTTCTTGAGGTATCTTTATTTGGCTTGGGGATTAATGTGATACTCTCCTTGTAGAAGGAATTTGGGAGAGTTCCATCACTTTCAATTTCCTGGAATAAGTTATGAAGTATTGGTATTAGTTCTTTACTGAAGGCTTTGTAGAATAAGCTGGAAACCCATCTGGGCCTGGGCTTTTCTTTGATGGGATAATTTTTATTGCCATTTCTATTTCATTGTTTGCTATTGTTTGGTTTAGGCTTGCTATGTCCTCTTGGTTCAGTTTAGGTAGGTTAACTGTGTTTAGGAATCTATTAATTACTTCCATGTTTTTTTGTCTGTTGGAGTATAAATTTTTAAAGTAGTTTCTAATAATTCTTTGAATTTCTTCACTATCTGTGGTGATGTCTTCTTTTTCATTTCTGATTTTAGTAATTTTCATTGATTCTCTTTTTCTTTTGGTTAGGTTGGTCAGGGGTTTATCAATTCTATTAACCTTTTCAAAGAACCAGATTTTTGTTTTGTTGATTCTTTGAATTGTTTTTTTTTTGTTGTTGTTGTTCTCTATTTCATTTATTTCTGTTCAAATTTTAATAATTTCCTGTCTTCTGCTGGCTTTGGGGTTGGACTGTTGCAGTCTTTCTAGGTCCTTGAGTTGTGCCAATAGTGTCTGAACTTGGTGATTCTGAGTCCTTCTTATGTGGGCACTCAATGCAATAAACTTTCCTCTTAATACTGCCTTCATAGTTTACCAGAGATTTTGGTAAGTTGTGTCTCTGTTTTCATTTATTTCCAAAAATTTCTTTATTTCTTCCCTAATTTCTGCTCTTACCCATTCATCATTCAATAGTGTATCATTCAGTCTCCACGTATTTGCATAGTTTCTTTTGAGTTTCCTGTTGTTGATTTCTACTTTCATTCCATTATGGTCTGAAAAGATGCAAAGAATTATATTACATCTTTTGAATTTGCTGGTGCTTTCTTTATGTACCAGGATGTGATCTATTTTGGAGAAGGTTCCATGGGCTGATGAGAAGAATGTGTATTCTGTAGTTTCTGGATGAAATGTTCTGTATATGTCTATTAGGTCCATTTGGTTTATAGTTTTCTTTAGTTCTATAGAGTCTTTACTCATCGTTTGCCTTGAAGATTGATCCAGTGGTGTGAGAGGCATATTGAAGTCTCCCAGAATTATTGTATTTGGGTCTATTTGAGATCTGATGTCCTGAAGGGTTTGTTTTACAAATGTGGTTGCATTCACATTTGGAGAATAAATGTTTACTCTCATTATATTATCTTGGTGTATTGTTCCTTTTAATAAAAGGAAGTGCCCTGATTTGTCTCTTCTGATGTGTCTTAGTTTATAGTCTGTTTTGTTGGATATCAGGATTGCTACCCCTGCCCTTTTTTGTTCTCTAGTAGCATGGTATATCTTTTTCCATCCTTTCACTTTCAGTTTGTGAGTGTCTTTGGCTGTTAGGTGAGTTTCTTGCAAACAGCATATATTTGGGTTGTGTTTTTTGATCCACATTGCCAATCTCTGTCTTTTAATTCATGAGTTAAGTCCTCTGACATTAAGAGTTATTGAAATATGATTTTTGTTTTCTGTCATTTTGTGTTCTGTCATCTGTTTGGTAGTTTTTTTCTTTCTTCCTTACTTAGAAGCCCCTCTGATCACTTTCCTCTCTTCTCTGGTTCTGAAGTCTGCTTTTTTTTTCTTCTTTATGGTTTATTTCTTTAAGTAATTTCTCTAGTGTTGGCTTTGAATTCATAAATTTTTTGAAATTTTTTTTATCTTGAAACACTTTTATTTTGCTGTTGACTTTGAATAGTAGTTTTGCTGGATAGAGCAGTTTCGGTTGAAAGTTATTTTCTTCCAATGTCTGGATCATGTCATACCAGTCTCTCCTGGCATTCATGACCTGGGTTGTATAGTCTGGGGTGATTCTTATTGTTTTGCCTCTGTTTGTCACCCAACCTTTTGTTCTCACTGCTTTTAAGATCTTTTCCTTGGCCTCTATGTTGGTCATTTTGACTATTATGTTGTGTGGAGAGGTTCTTTTTTGATCTTGTCTTAATGGTGTTCTGTATATCTCTTGAACATGAAGATCTATCTCTCGTTCCATGTTTGGGAAATTCTTCGAAATTATTTCTGTGAAGAGATTACGGATGCCCCTGGTCTGTACCTCTATCCCTTCTTCAATGTCTTTTATCCATAAGTTAGGGCGTTTCATGTTGTCCCAAATTTGCTGTATGTTTAGGTTTTGTTGCTGTAATGACTTCTGCATACTGTTGACTGTGTTTTCGGTGTTGGATGAACTGTCTTCTAACAGTGATATTCTACTTTCCATTTCATCTAATCTTCCAGAATTTCTTTCTATTGCTGACTTCATTTCATTTATTGACTCTTTCATTTAATTCCAAGCCTCTTTCTGATTCTTTTTAGTATTTCTAACTCATCTCTCATCTCCTCTAAACTTGTTTTAAATCCTTTCATCATACTATAGATTAAGATTTGGAACTCCCCTTCTTGCCTTTCTTGTAGGTCAGTATTAGTGATTTCTGTCATTTCTGCATTATTCCTAGTTCTCAAATTTTCAAAGTTCTCATGTCTGCTTTTCTGCTGTCTTCCCGTAGTTAGTGGGTATTATTTTTAGCCCAGTCTTTGTATTAGGACTTTAGAAAAGACTTATACCCCCAGGAAAAAAAGAAAAAGAAAAAAAACTTATCCCCCCAGAAAACCAAAAACCAAAACAAACCCAAAGACCCAAAAAGTAAAACAAACAATACCAAACTGCAATAGTAAAAAATAAAATATAAAAGGATAGAAAAATAGTAAAGAGAGAGAGAGAGAGAGAGAGAGAGAGAGAGAGAGAGAGAGAGAGAGAGAGAGAGAGAGAGAGAGAGAGAACAGTCCTATGTTGCCAATATATGGTGAATCTTATATTTGCTTGGAGTGTCCCCTTGTGGCCCCATGCAGGTATCACGCCTTAAGCACTCTTCTTTGGTCCCGGAGTTGAATTGGCCCACTTTGCACACACTGGCACTCACATATATCGTACTCACTCACTGTGTGCTCGCCGGGTCCGTGACTCATCTGAATTCACACTGGAAGTCCAATCTGTGGCTCTGAAGCTCTGGCAGCTCTCCCGTATCCTGCTGACTTTTCGCTCCCGCGGTGAGCAGGTCCAATTCCAGGTCCTGGCCGATCTCCGGGTGTGTCTGTGGGGCCTCCTTGGTTGGGTGAACAGAGCTGCTCAGGAGCTTCAGATAGCTAGCAACTTCAGGTATTGGAACTCTTTGGTCACTTTCAGACTTTAGAACTTCTCTGGGAATGTTAAAGACCCAAAAGTCCCATTTGGGCCAGTGGTGCTGAGCGGCACTGAGGCCAACTGCACCTGCGCCTGCACTCCACCAGCAGCCAAGTCTTCAGCTCACTATCTGCTTTTTTAGTGTGTTGTGGTGAATCTTGCAGTTCAGTTGCTGGATTTTTTCTGCCGTACTCCCCAAGTCTGTTTTGGATCGCACATTTAATTTTTTCTTTAATAAGACACTTCTGTCTCAGTAGTTGAACTTAATTTTCTTCAACTACTGAGGGACGCTGCATCTCTCCATCGCCATCTTGGAACGCCCCTAAATATGCTTTAGAGTATGAATCTTATCAATGAATGTTTGTGTTTTAATTATGTTAGAATGAAAAACTACTTAAAGGCAGTAAAAATATCACTTTTCTTTATATTATTTCCATATTAAAGCAATAAAAACCTACATTGTAAACACCTACCATTTATTCTAGATGCAGAGTTTAAAAGAGAATTCCTAAATGAATAGAAAAAGAAAATATAAATACTTAAAATAGGCAATTATGAGATGGCACATAAATAGGTATTGATTAGATAATAGATTTTCCTGACATGTTACATACTTAGCATGAGCGGAAATAAAATCAGGCTGTTGGTTTCTCTATTGTGTACAACAACCTGTGGATAAATGGATGTTTCTTGGTAAACTAGGGCTGGAATAGCAAAACTTCTGTGATATTCAGTGCAAGCACTCCACTTCTTAATGTCTTGCTGTTCCTCATGATCACCTCCTGCCTTAATATCCTGGGTGCTTATCCTCTTGAACACAGTTCTTAATTTCTTGAAGATCATCTCACACACTTTATTTTTATTTGACCAAGCTTTCCCTATGTAATTATTTTAATCAGGAGCACCATCTCCTTTAACCACTATAGCAAATGATGCCATTTCCAGAGTGAAAGAGAAAATTAAAATGGTTAGGATCCAATTTGATTCGCTTATGATGGTGTTTCCAGGGGGCAGAGAAGAGGGGAATACCTGCTGTGCCATGTCATAATAAGGACCAGAGGTTGCGTGCAACCACATTGGCATTATTTTCACTCTATAGAGGGTTTTCCTTTCTGAGTAAACTTGTAGAATTTTTATCAGGGAAATATTCAAGAAAGGCTTGAGACTCATAGAAGCTGCACATTAGCCTGCACAAGCCTGCCTAGAGGCACTCAGACAATATTAATTTAAATGTATTAAAATGCAGAGACATGTAAAGCATTGGCTTGACATAGTGCCCCCCCAAAATCTTAGGGTGCATAAGAATCATGAGGAGCTTTCTAAAATCAAATTTTCTATATTTTGCCCCCAGAAATTTAGATTTAGTGCCTTTGATGTTAAGAGCCTGAGATTTTGCAACTTGAAAGAACTGAGGGATATCCCATCTTTAAATCTGCCACAGTCTGTGCATAGATGGCATTCCCTGCAGAATATGGGGAAACCTGATACTGGTAAAGTAAGTTATGCTGGCTTGGATGAACTGTAAACGGTGAAGGGAAATGAAGTTAGAATATTCACACTGAGGGGGTCGATTTGCTCCTCTTTATATTCTTCTTTGTTTACCTGATCAATACAAATGAAAGTTTATTAATGCAGTGTTTCAAAGGAGTCAGTAAGGACAGGCAGAGACATAATACATGATAGATACTCCTTATAGTGTGAGAAGCCCAAGTTCCAAATTGCTTACCCACTCTTGAAACCAGTATTAAAGTATAAGTGTTAGTTTATGTGTTGGTGACAACACTTGTCAAAGATCACATGCCATCCATCCCTGTAGTTTCATATCTTTATGCTAAATACATTTGAAGATAAACAGATACAAAAGGAGCAGCTGTTCAATCAATCTCACCTGGACACCCAACTTTCCACTCCTCCAACATTCCTACCGAATGAGACAGAAAATGAAATCTTTAAATAAGAGCTACATAAGAACCCAGAGGCAAAGTAGTTTTATGCATTGATCAGTATCCCTGTGTCTAAGGAAGCTCTCTGATCTGAGTAGCTGGTATGGGCTAAGTGACTTTTTCTACTTTCACCTCAGAAATCTACCCAGAAAACAATAAAATCAATCTGACAAACTCTCCATTGAGAATGAAATCATGAATGTCCCTGACTCTAATTTCCCTATCAAAATTTTATTTACATTTCTGTCATCATATTTCATGGTATAAACTATCAAAGGAAAATATAAAAGGCAAAGAGCCCAAAACATCCATTTGTTGAAAAATCAAACAGATGCCCGGTTACTGTCCTTAAAAATGTTGCTACTGCTGCTGCTGAAACTGTGTTGGTGAGTATGTATGCCAGATTGTACTACTGGTGTGATGGGATTTGTATACCTTTCCTCAGGGACCAGAAAGGAAAATATGTTCTGCTCAGGCTACAAGAAGGAAGAGACATAGGTTAAGATTTCAGGGAATGACAAGGACTCACAGAGGTCAGCCCAATGACTTACTGCTTTTTTTTTTTTTTTTTTTCAAGTCACTGAGCCCCCTTCACAGAGGGACGGTGCCCTTTCATGGATAGGAGGATCAGCAGGGGTGAAAAGGCCAGGCTTAAATTTACATTTTTTTCCTCATAGGTTGATCATCCTTAATCTGAAAATTGGAATTCCCAAACTCTTCAAAAGCTAAAATAATTTTAATACTAATATGATGCCAATAATAGAACAGTCCACATCTGAATTCTTGTGACAGGTTGCATTAAAAAATGCAGGTCTATTAAAATATTGTGAGGTGTATATAAAACATATATCTCATGTATATGCAAATATTTCAAAGTAGAATAAAAAGAATCATATATCTGAAACACTTCTGGTCTCAAGTATTTTTTAATAAAGGGTATTTAACCTTTACCTTGGATTAATTAATGAAGCTTGTCAAGGTTAAGTCTTTTCAGCTGCAAAATAGGTATTATGAAACTTTATATAATTTGAAATGATTAAATTAAATAATTAAGTATGTAAATCACTTCCTGCTGCCGGGTGTGGTGGCACACTCGTGTAATCCCAGAACTTGGGAGGCTGGGACAGGAGGATTGCATAGGTCGAAGCCAGCCTCAGCTACTTAGTGAGGCTCTCAGCACTTTAGTGAGACCCTGTTTTCAAATAGAGTGTAAAATAGGTCTGGAAGTATAGCCCAGAGGTAGAAAGCCCCTGGGTTCCCCTCTCAGTACCACCAAAAAAAAAAAAAAAATCACTTCCTACAATTATCAACATATAATATTATTTTAACTTCCTTTTGTGCATACAATTTTTTGTTTGTTTGTTTGTTTGTTTTATTCCCTGTCTGAGGTTAAAAAAAGTTTGCCAAATGAATGAAATTAAAGTTGTATCTCTGGGTGATTGTAGTCTAAAACGAGTTATGATGCACATATGTAAAGAATAGCTGAACCACATCATATACTTACCATAGACAAGATATTTGTTCTGATATACGGTACATGCAAAGGGGATTTAAAATGACACTCTTAATTTTATTCTCAGTTTGTAATTTCAACATATAAATTTAGAAAATGTCTTGTGTAAGGTGATTTTTCAGCATCAGCATTATAATTCATTTTATGGTCCTATGATAATTTATAAAGTCTCTGTTGAAGGTACTCAGCATATACCCCAGTTTTTTTTTGTTTTTAGATTTGGTTTTGTTTTTTTGCAGTACCGAAGATAGAAACCAGGGGCATTCTACCTCAGAGCTACACCCCCAGCCCTAATTTTACCCTTTATTTTTGAAACTGGGTCTCACTGAGTTGCAAAGGGCCTCACTAAGTAGCTGAGGCTGTCTGCAAACCGCGATTCTCCTGTCACAGCCTCCCAAATGCTGGGATTACAGGTATGCACCACCATGCCCAGGTATCCCAGTTATTTTTTTTTAATTATTTTAGACTCAGCAAAACCATGTTGAATATTCGTATCAAGGATTCAATAATGATCTTTAGAGGTGGATTAAGACTTTAAAATTGCTGAACATCTCTCTAGAAAGTTTGTTTTACTTAGTTTTTATATTGAGTATGAATGTATATCTACAATTGTGATATGATATGAAAAGGTTGATCTTGGAAGGCTCAGTTGCCACAATTTTGTGATAGGCTAGTAATTTGCTTTGATGAAACAGGTGATCTCTCTGAGGAGAGCTGGGAGAAAAAAAGAAGCGTGGCTGCTTTGGCTACTGAAATGCTCTCAAAGATAAATTAGAAATAATAGATAGCTAAATCAAACAGTGAGATGTGATAGCAGCAAGGCTGTGATCCCATTTTGAATTGTCTGGGAGCATGGTGTTGCCAAGGTGTCTCAGTTTTCATGTTGACCCTATCCCAAAGACCATCCCCTGAGACTTGGGTTGGATTTCTTCACAAGAAGGTGCTTCATGTTGGCTGAATGTTTTGTGGTGACCAATTTTTTTTTTTTTATTTTCAGAATGTGTATCAAAACGTCTGCTTCTTTTTCACTATGTGACTATAGTCAGAGCTTCTCCCACATCCCACTTCCCATTCTGCTGTGAGATTCAAGTGTACAACTGAGTTAACCAGAAACAAAATAATAGCTGATGGCATTTCCAGAGACTTCCTTCTTCCCCAAGATGTTTCAGAAAAAATTTTTAAAATGTGTTTTAAATTTTCAGGCAGTTGCACTATTTTGAGAGCAATTTTAGGAGAAATAGATACATAGTGTGAAAAAGAAAACTAAAAATTTTTATTTTACCTGAGCCAGCCTTGCAGGAAACCTTAAAAACACAAAATAAAATATTTGAAAACTAAAATGTCTACTTGAAATCAATCTCAACTTTAAACCAATTTCTTACACACATTTGTTTTACTTTTATTATTTCAAAATATATATAGTAATATATATCATTGTAGCTATGAAAATAAAATACTAAATTTCTTTAGAGGGTATTTTTTAGTTTATATTTTACCAAATTTTACTGAAAATGTGATTTCCAACCCTTTATTTTTCTTCTTTTAGAATATATAGTTTAAGTATATGTTATTTGTAATGCTTGAGACCAGAAATGCTTTGAATTTCAGGCTTGTTTTTTTCCAGATTTTGAAATATTTCCACATATACAATAAAATACCTTAGGGATGGAACTAGTCTAAATGCAAAATTCATTTATGTATTTATACAATTGTAAATATATATATATTTATGCATATATAAACAAAAACATAAATATATAAACATACATAAAATATATTTATACATATAAAGTTATACTTATATGTACACTACATATATATATATACTTTTTTTTGGGGGGGGTAGGTGGTACTGGGGTTCCTGGAAACTTTTCTACCTCTGGGCTATACTGCCAGACCTATTATTCTAGTGTGTGTGTGTGTGTGTGTGTGTGTGTGTGTGTGTGTGTGTGTATATATATATGTATATGTATATATATATTTTAAAACAGGGTCTTTTAAGCCAGTATATTTTATTTGGAAACAGGGTCTCACTAAGTTGCTGAGGGTCCCACTAAGTAGCTGATATTGGCTTTGAAACTGAGCGATCCTCCTGTCTTAGCCTCCCAAATATTGGGATTACAAGCGTGAGCCACCATCACACCTGGGTTTTACTATATTTTTAATATTTTTGTACATAAAACACAGTTTCATAGTATAATATTTTATACCTGTAGCTTCCTGTTGGGATAAAATGTTTTGAGTTTTTCAGGGGTTCATATTTTGTATGAGTCATAATGCTCAGCTTATACTGAGCATTAAGACAACATTATAAGACAGCTTTCTTGGATATCAGGCTGAATGGCACTGGTCCATGCTTGAATTTGTTTCCTTCTCTTTCCATCTTTTTCTGGGTCTTATATTTCCTCCAAGGTGGAAAACTTCAAGTCTCATTAAATAGACAGACAGAGGAAGCCTTTTCAATACTCACCTTTGTCTCTCTCCCACTCGCTCTCCTGGCCGGACAGAGGGTAGATAATGAGCATATTCAGAACTACCAAACAGAAGTTTACATGATTTATAAGAATTAAAATCCACAGGCAAATCAAACAAAAGCAAAAACAACATCATAGAATTTATTAATGTCTCTGAAAAAACAAGCAAACTAAAGTTTTGCCCTATTTGTTTTCATGAATACTGTATGGTTCCTCTTATTCATTACAGAAAAAATTTTTCCTTTAATGAATTAGATACTTTATAATTCAAAGTTCTAGAGGACTCCTGAACTGTACTGAATATTTCTCCTGGGGCACAATAAGAAAGCACCAGACACTGGATGGCATAAGGAACCAACATGTATTTCCTGCCAGAACTTAGAGCCTGACAGTGCAAGAGCAAGGTGTGGCAGGTTTCCCTTTTGATGCCCCCTCAGGCTGCAGGTATGCACCTCATTGCCCAGCCCTCACACGGCCTCTTCTCCTCATCTCTGTGTCTTTTCTGAATATATATAAAAAGAAATAAACCATATAAATACACAAGTCATATTGGATTAAGATCCTTACATGAGCAACTTATTTTCACCTAGTAACTTTATTTTTAAAAAAACTTATCTCCATGTGCAGATGGTGTTCAAATTTTCTACTCTATAGTGGTGTGAAAACAGTATGATTTTAATAGAAACCATACTTAATACTATAAATCTGGGTCTTCTTCTGAGTTACCAATATGTAATACAGCATTCCATCCTAATCCTGGGCAGCAAAATTAACCTTAGCTCCCAGTCATCTCAGAGATCACTCAGGGATAAGCAGGCAAGTCTCTGCAGTACACAGTGGGGTTGAACTATTATGTGCATCATGCTTAATATATTAAATACATTATTTTTGGTACTGGATATTGAACCTAGCAGTATTCTACCTCTAATATACACCCCCAGACATTTTAAATTTTGTTTTGAAACAAGGAATCCCTAAGTTGCTAAGGCTGCACTTGAACCTGCAATTTTTCTGTCTCAGCCTTAATCATACTTGATTAAAATTGCTGGTCCTGGGATTATAGTCCTGGACCACCATATCTGGTTTAAATGAGTTTTTATCCTACAATACTTTCACTTTAGACTGCATTTAATGAGATGTAACTCCATCTGTACAGATGTTCTGAGGTAGGGTTCAGATTGCAGCAAATAAGTTTGAAAGGGACACAAATATAACAGTCCATAGTATGAATTCTCACAATTCCAGCTTTCCTCCTCTCCTGAATAAGTAACAATTACACTATTTCAACAACTCGCAAACCTTTCCCCATTTCAGTATTAACTACACATTGTAAATTTTGTTTCAGTATCATCTAATTCAAGAGTAGGTGAGATTCCAAGTAAGACTCATCATCTGCAGGCCAAATTCTTCTCCAGCTTTGAACCTAGAAAATCAGAAAAATTTGATGGTAGGGTAAAACCAGGATAGACAAATCAAGGAACCTCGGTGGAAGGAATCCAGAATCCCTGAACTGTGAGATCCACTAAAAAAAAAAAAAAAAAAAAAGTTTGAGCATCAAATCTGCTGCAGACACAGCCATGCCACCCGCACCAGTGCCAGGCCACCCACCACCGGTAAGCCACCTGGGGCCTGAGGAGGCTTTGACTCCACTCTGCCTGGCACCATCCCAGCCATGGCCCAAGCCTGAGCCCAAGCCTGCGTGGTCCCACCTGGGCAGCCCAAGGCCCAACCACAAGAACCCAGCTTACAACCAAAACAGACTTGGGGACTATGGTGGAAGAAATCCAGTAATCTGATCTGCAAGATTCATCACAACACACACAAAAGAAACACAAGCGAGCTGCAGATGCTGCGGTCCCCATTGCCATATCGAGCCGCGAACCCAAAAAGGATTTTTGGCACTGCAGTCCTGGCAGTCCAAGAACTGTCTAAGAGTCTGAAAGTGGCCATAGAGCTCTAAACATCTTAAGCTTCGAGTTCACCTGAGCACTTGAGCAGCACCATTTGCACACCAGAGGAGGTACCCACAAAGGTGCTGGGAGACCTTCAGGGACCTGGACCCAGACCTACTGTGCCCCCAGAGAATCAGCTTGATATGGAAGAGCTGCCAGCCCTTCAGCGCCCCCAGACTGGGCTGCCAGGTAACAGCATGAGCTCAGATGAGCCAAGGGAGACAGCGGGCACACAGTGAGTGTTACCAGATATGGAGATAACAGAGGGCACCAGTGTGCGCATAGGGGGGCAACTTCAACTCCATTGACACATCAAGGGCGCTTAATGCCTGATACCTGCACAGGGTCACAAGGGGTCGCTCCATGCAAATACGAGACATTGGCATATAAACCATATATTAGTAAAGTCATAGAACTGTTTATGTTTATTTTTTCTTTGGGGTTTGGGTTTTTTTGTTGTTGTTTTTTGGGGTGGGATTATTATTTTCTTTTTTTTACTTTTATTTGGGTTTCTTGTTCTTTGGATCTTTCACTTCATATCACATGGTTGATAGTTTGTTTTATTTTATTTTATGTATATCCTGTTTATTCTCTTAACCCTTTTTGCTCTCTCCTGGTGGTCCATTTTTGTTTTGTCAATATTGTTGTTTATAATTGATATATAATAATCTTTCTACATTATTTTGTTACTTTATCCATTTTTATTTGCTCCTTCCCCCAACTCCCTCTACAAAAGTCTACAATTTATAACATCTACATTCCCTCAGAACTTTCTCTTTGTCCCCTAACTGTATCTCTTTGTTTCCCACATAAAGTTTTTCACATTTCCATATATAAATGTTCTAATAAATACAAGAGTCCTACTACCTAACCTTCCATTCTGAACCTGATTCAACATTATTATACTTAAATTCTCCCACAACCTAATTATATCCTCTACCTTACCTGACCCCTGCACTCATCACCCTAACTATTCCACAATCACCCAACCCTCACCACTTGACAAAGTACTTCTTACCTGTTGACTCTTCTAAATTCCTACCACTAAGACTGGACTAAAAATAATACCCACAAACGATGGGAAGACATCAGGAAAACAGGCCTGATAACTTTGAAAATATGAGAACCAGAAATAGTAGAGAAATGACAAAAGTCATGAATATTGTCCTACAAGAAATGCAAGAAGGGGAGTTCTGAATCTTGATCTACAATATGATGAAGGGACTTAAAACAAGTCTAGAGGAGATGAAAGATAAGTTAGAAACACTAAGAAAGAATCAGAAAGAGGTCTGGAATGAAATGAAATAGTCAATAAATGAAATGAAGTCAGCAATACAAAGAAATTCTGGAAGATTAGGTGAAATGGAAAGTAGAATATCACTGTTAAAAGACAGTTCATCCAAAACTGAAAACAGGCAACAGTATACAGAAGTCATTACAGCAATCCAACAAATTTGGGACAACAGGAAGTGTCCTAAGTTAGGAAAAAAGAAAAGGTGTTGAAGAAGGAATAGAGGTACAGACCAAGGGCATCCGTAATCTTTTCAGAGAAATAATTTCAGAGAATTTTCCAAACATGGAAATAGACTTGAATCTTCATGTCCAGGAGACATACAGAACACTAATAAGACAAGATCAAAGAATGACCTCTCCATGCCACATAATAGTCAAAATGACCAACATAGAGGCCAAGGAAGGAATCTTTAATTCAGTGAGAACAAAAGGATGGGTGACATATAGAGCCAAAACAATAAGAATCACCCCAGACAATACAACACAGGTCATGAATGCTAGGAAAGACTGGTATGATGTGATTCAGACCCTGGAAGAAAATAACCTCCAACCCAAACTACTATATCAAGCAAAACTAATATCCAAAATTGATGGAGAAACAACAGTGTTTCAAGATAAACAGAATCTCAAAACATTCATGAATTCAAAACCAACACTAGAAAAAAAAAATTCTTAAAGAGATAAACCATAAAGAAGAAAAAAGAAACAGACTTCAGAACCAGAAAAGAGAGGAAGTTGATAAGTGGGCCATTTAAGTAAAGAAGAAAGACCTAATAACCAAACAGAATACAGAACACAAAATGAGAGAAACAAAAATCATATTTCATTTCAATAATATCTCTTAATGTCAAAGGACTTAACTCACCAATCAAAAGACATAGACTGGCAATGTGGATTAAAAAACATAAGCCAAATATATGCTGTCTGAAACTTACCTTACAGCCAAAGACATTCATAGACTGAAAGTAAAAGGTTGAAAAAAGATATACCATGCTATTGGAAACTAAAAAAGATCAGGGGTAGCAACCCTGATATCCAACAAAACAGACTTTAAACTAAAATATATCAGAAGAGACAAAATAGAGCACTTCATTTTATTAAAAGGAGCAATACACCAAGAAGATATAATGATAGTAAATGTTTATTTCCCAAATGTGAGTGCTACCACATTTGTAAAACAAACCCTTCTGGATATTATATCTCAAATAGACCCAAATACAATAATTCTGAAAAACTTTAGTATGCATCTCATACCACTGGATTGATCTTCAAGGCAAAAGATGAGTAAAACTCTTTATAACTAAAGAAAACCATAAAACAAATAGACCTAATAGATATTTACAGATTATTTCAGCCAGGAACTACAGAATACATATTCTTCTCAGCAGCGCATGGAACCTTCTTCAAAATAGACCACATCCTGGGACACAAAGAAAGAACCAGCAAATTCAAAAGATGTAATATAATTCCTTGCATCTTTTCTGACCATAATGGAATGAAAGTAGAAATCAACAACAGGAAACTCAAAAGAAACTATTCATATACATGGAGATTGAATGATACATTATTGAATGATGAATGGGTAAGAGCAGAAATTAGGAAATAAATAAAGAAATTTATGGAAACAAATGAAAACAAAGACAAAACTTACCAAAATCTATGGGATACTATGAAGGTAGTATTAAGTGGAAAATTTATTGCATTGAGTGCCCACATAAGAAGGACAGAGAATCACCAAGTATAAAACCTACTGGCACAACTCAAGGACCTATAAAGACTGCAACACTCTAATCCAAAAGTCAGCTGAAGGCAGGAAATTATTAAAATCAGAGCAGAAATAAATGAAATAGAGAACAAAAATATTCAAGGAATCAACAAAATAAAAAGATGGTTCTTTGAAAACATTAATAGAATTTATCAACCCCTGTCCAACCTAAGTAAAAGAAAAAGAGAATCCACTCAAATTATTAAAATTAGAAATGAAAAAGGTGACATCACCACAGATACTGGAGAAATCCAAAGGATTATCAGAAACTACTTTAAAAATGTATACTCCAATACACTAGAAAACATGGAAGAAAATGATAGATTTCTAAGTATAGTTAACCTACTTAAACTGAACCAAGAAGACATAGCAAGCCTAAACCAACCAATAGCAAACAAAGAAACAGAAATGGTGATAAAAATTCTTCCACCAAAGAAAATTCCAGGCCCAGATGGGTTTTCAGCTGAATTCTACCAAACCTTCATTGAAGGACTAATACCAATACTTCATAAATTTTTCCAGGAAATTGAAAGTGATGGAACTCTCCCAAATTTCTTCTATGAGACCGGTATCACATTAATCCCCAAACCAAATACCTCAAGAAAAGAAAACTACAGACCAATATTCTTAATGAACAGAGATGCAAAAATTCTAAACAAAATACTAGCCATACACATTCAAAACAATATGAAGAGAATTGTACACCATGACCAAGTTGGTTTCATCCCAGAAAAACAAGGCTGGTTCAACATACACAAATCAATACATGTTATTCACCACATAAATAGAACCAAGAACAAAAATCACATCATCATCGCAATAGATGCTGAAAAAACATTCAACAAAATCCAACACCCATTCGTGTTAAAAACACTGCAGAAAATTGGAATAGAAGGAACGTACTTCAACATCATTAAGGCAATATACTATAAACCCAAAGCCAACATTATATTGAATGGGGAAAAACTGCAAGAATTTCCTCTAAAATCATGAACAAGACAAGATGCCCACTATCACCATTCCTTTTCAATATAGTCCTTGAGACTCTTGCCATAGCAATAAGGCAAGAGAAGGAAATCAAAGGAATTCACATTGGAAGAGAGGAATTAAAATTATCCTTATTTGCAGATGGCATGATCCTTTATCTGGAAGACCTAAAGAACTCAACCAAAAGACTTCTGGATCTCATTAACAAGTTCAGCAAATTTGCAGGAATCAATATCATCCTAAAGTAATCAGTGCATTTTCTTTATGCCAATAATGAATCGACAATGGAAGAAATAAAACAATTCTATTCAATATAACCTCAAAACCAATAAAATACCTAGGAATAAACCTAACCACAGATGTAAAAGACCTCTACAACAAAAACTATAAAACATTAAAGGAAGAAATTGAGGAACACCTTGGAAGATGGGAAGATCTCCCATGCTCATGGATAGGCAGAATAAATATCATCAAAATGACCATTCTGCCAAAAGTGATCTATAGATTCAATTTAAATCCCATTAAAATACCAGCGACTTTCTTCATAGTCCTAGAAAAATTAATCATGAACTTTATATGGAGGAAGAAAAGACCCAGAATAGCCAAAGCAATTCTCAAAAATAAGAATCATGCAGGAGGCATCACAATTCCAGACTTCAAACTATACTATAGATCAATAGTAGTAAAAACAGCATGGTACTGGCACAATTACAGCTATACTGACCAGTGGAACAGAATAGAATATACAGAAACAAATCCACACACCTATAGTCAATTAATCTTTGACAAAGGGGCCAAACTCATATGCTGGAAAAGAGACTGCCTTTTCAACAAATGGTGCTGGGAGAATTGGCTATCCATTTGCAAAAAGATAGAACTAAATCCTTACTTTTCACCATGCACAGAAATGAACTCAAGATGGATCAAAGACTTAGAAATTAAACAAGAGACTGTGAAGTTATTAGAGGAGAGCATAGGCTCAACACTACAATATCTTAGCACAGGCAGTAACTTTCTCAACAAAGCCTCCAAAGTTCGGGAAATTAAAGCAAGAATTAACAAGCGGGATGACATCAAACTAAAAAGTTTCTTCTCATCAAAGGAAACCATCAATAACCTAAAGAGGAAGCCTACATAATGGGATAAGATCTTGACCAGCCACCACTCTGATAGGGGGCTAATATCCAGAATATAAAAAGAGTTCAAAAGACTCTACACTAGCAAAACAAACAAGCCAATCAAGAAATGAGCAATTAGCTTGGTGTGGTGGTGCACACTTGTAATCTCCGTGCTTGGTAGGAGGAGACAGGAGGATTGCATAGGTTCAAAGCTCGCCATGCTGGCTTAAGAGATCCTGTTTCCAAATAAAAAAGTATAAAAATAGGTCTTGGAGTGTAGCCCGGAGATAGAAGTATTTCTAGGAACCCCAGTATCACAAAAAAAAAAAAAAAAAAAAAGAAATGGTCAATTGAACTGAATAGAGCTGAATAGACATATTACAAAAGAAGAGATACAAATGGCCAATATATACAGGAAAACATGTTAAAGATGTTCTACATCATTATTCATCAGGGATGTTCAAATCAAAACTACACTGAGATTCCATCTAACCCTACTCAGAGTGGCAAGCACAAAGAAATCAAATAACAACAAATGCTGGTGAAGATGTGGAGAATGAGGAATTCTTTTATACTGTTAGTGGGAGTGCAAACTACTTCAGTTGCTATGGAGATCAGTGTGGAGATTCCTTAGAAAACTGGGAACAGATCCACCATATGATCCAGCTCTACCGCTCCTGGGTATTTTTCCAAAGGGGTTGAAATCAGAGAACTACAGCAACATATGCATACCTATGCTCATAGCAGTGCAATTCGTAATAGCTAAAAATATGGAACCAGCCCAGGTCCCCATCAACAGATGAATGGATTTCAAAATTATGGGAAATACAAACAATCAAATTTTATTCAGCTATAAAGAAGAAAAAAAGATCATGTCATTTGCAAGAAGATGGAAAATCCTGGAGAGCATTATGTTACATGAGATCAGCCAAGCACAGAAAGAGAAGAGACATATGTTCCCTCTAATATGCCAAAACTATGGAGCATACAGGATAGCAGAGGAACTCCAGATAATGGAAGGGAAATCTCAGCAAAGTTTGAATGGAAAGATAGGAGAGGAAGACGACTGAACTTGATTAATGTGGGTCTACATCCGAATATGTGTAAAAGTATGAATATAACATGGTTACCTTGGACAATCATAGGTGGGAGGGGGAAAGGGAAAATAGGAATAGGGAAGAGGGCACCAAGTACAGTTTAAATGCATACCATTTATTTTTAATAAAAAGATAAAAACAATTAAAAGTGGGCAAATAAATTGAATAGATACTTTACAAAAGAAGATATACAAATGGCCAATAGATACATGAAACAAATGTTCAGTATCATTAGCCATCAGGGAGATGCAAATCAAAACTACACTGAGATTTGATCTAACTCCAATCAGAGTGGCAAGAATAAAGACATCAAACAACAACAAATGCTAGCTAGGATATGAGGAAATCGAAAATCTTTTACAGTCTTGGTGGAAGTGCAACGTAGTTCACCCACTATGGAGATCAGTGTGAAAATTCTTTAGAAAACTGGGAATACTCCCACTATATGATCAGGCTATATTACTCCTTGATATCTTTCCAAAGGGGTTGAAATTAGAGAACTACAGTAACATATACATATCCATGTTCATAGCAGCATAATTCACAATAGCCAAAATATGGAACCAACCTAGGTCTCTATCAACAGATGAATGTATTGAAAAATTGAAATACACACAATGGAATTCTACTCAGCATTAAAGAAGTACAAAATCATGTCATTGACAAAAAGATGGAAATACCTGGAGAACATTATGTTAAGTAAATTAACCAAGCACAGAAAGAGGTGGGACATAAGTTTCCTTTACTATGTCCAAGATAGGGAGCATTAGGGATACCAGAGGAACTCCAGATAATGGAGGGGAAGCCTCAGAAAAGCCAGAAAGAAAGGGAAGAAGAGTAAGAAGACTGAGGTTAATTAATGGAAAACCTATATTCGAATATGTGTATACATGTGAATATAACATTGTTAACCTGGACACTCAGTATTGGGGAAGAGGGAAAAGAAGAAGTGCGAATGAGAGGGCACCAAGTACTGTGTGAATATATGCCATTGTCAACACAATACACATTGTGACGTGAGACTATGGTGTTCCAATAAAATTAAATAAAAATAAAAATTAAAAAGATAAAAATTAAAAAATTAAAAAAACATGAATTAAAAAAAGAGAAAATGGGAAAAAGTTTGAAGTCAAATCCTTGTATCAACATTGCTTAGATTGTAAGAATCTGAAACAATCCTTTTCAGCTTAATGTTCCTCCCCAGCTACACCAGGGCACACTGGCTCTCTATCCCAGGAACACTAGATGACAATTTATTCTCAAAGTTCTGAATGCTAGCTCTACCTCTGAAATCTTCTGTAGTAGCAACCAGTACTGCTGTAGCCGAAGAGGTTGGCCCTGTACTCTGAATATTAGTTGGAGACAGCCTAGTTCCCCGACCAATGCCTTTCAGTACCATGGCCACAGTGGCAGTCTTTCTAATCTTTGAATCACATTTAGTGTCCTTCTTCTGCCATTTTGGAAGATAAAATATGTTCAAGACCAGAAAGCTGTATTGTCCCACACTGCAGAATCCAAGAAGCATGCCAGTCTTCCTTCCTTTGTTTTTTACTCTTCCTGTCCCTGTTAGTTCTTATACAAATACTTCTTTAAACAGTAATTTTCAATTCCATAAGTAAGATTGCTTGATCATCTGGAAGCTCTACATTTCATCTGTTGAGGGAACTCCATTCTCTTCACCACAATGACTGCACCAATTGGCATCCCAAGCACACTGTAGAAGAGCTCTGATTTTTTGCATCCTCACCAACATTGATGGCTTTCATCTTTTTTATAACAGCCATTCCAATAGGTCTGATGTAATATCTCACTGATTTTGATTTTAATTTTCTTGATGATTAATGATGTGAAGCACATTCTATATATTTGTTAAACCATTTATATTTCTTCTTTAGAAAAATGTCTACTCAGGTCTTTTGCTTATGTTTAAATTATGTTTAGGTTTGTAATTGAGATATTTCAATTTTGTACAGATTTTGTATATTAGACTTATTAGAGGCATGATTTACACCTATTATCTTTCATTTAATATATTGTATTTTCACTCTTTTTGTTGTATTTAATTTTGATATTTTTACTGTGAATAGGATTTTTATTCTGATGCAATCCCATTTGTCTATTTTTAGCTTATTGTCTTGGGTTTTCATGTCATATTAAAATCATTAATGAGACCATTATCAGGGAGCTTTCTCCTATAGTTTTATAAATTCAGGTGTGCATTTTAAGTTTTGAATTAATTTTGAGTTGATTTTTGTATAACTGTGAGATTAGGTCCAACTATATTCTTTGGCATGTTAATCCTCAGTTTTTTCAAAGCTTTTTATTAAAGAAACTATCCTTTTTCTAGTGTGTTTTTAGCATCCTTTTTAAGATCAGCCTACTGTAAATACATGAATTTGGGCCTAGAATTCTATACCTTTGAACTATATGTCTGTTTATATGCCAGTAATATACTGTTTTTATTATTGTAGCTTTATAATATACTTTGAAATAAAATACTGAGATGAATCCATTTTTTTTTTCTTGTTGAAAATTGGTCTACTGGGGTTTTTTCTGATTCTACATAAATTTTAGGGTGATTAGTTTTGTTTTTATAAAAAATGGCATTGGGATCTCGATAGTTATTACATTACAGCTGTAGATAACTGGATAAAATGAGCTTCTTTGCAATATTTATGTCCTTTACAATTTCTTTCATTAATATTTTCTAGGAAATTTCTTCCTCATTATTTTATGCTTTTTTAATGCTATTGTAGGTGACATTCTTTTCTTCATTTCTTTTTCATATAGTTTGTTGTTAGTATACATGTACACTACTATTTTTGTTGTTTTCTATACTGCAAATGTACTGAAATTACTTAATAGTTCTATTGTTTGATGGATTTTTTGAGTTTTCTATACATAAGATCATGTTACGTATAGAGATAATTTTACTTTCTCATTTTCTGTTCAAGTGCTTTCTTAACTTTGTCTTTCCTAACTGCTCTGATTAGAACTTCCAACACTATGTTGATTAGAAGTGGCCAAAATGAGCATCCTTGTCTTGTTCCTGACCTTAGAGGAAACATTAAGTATTTCATTATGTCAGCTATGGATTTGTTTTATAATACCATCATTATATTTATGTATTTTTCTTATTTTTCTTGTATATTTAGTTTGTTGAGAGTTTTTAATCATGAAACAAAGTCAAAAACCTTTTTTTTTTACTCCAGCCATAAAGAAGAACAAAATTATATCATTCATGTGGAAATGGATGGAACTGGAGAACATTATACTAAGTGAGATTAGTCAGTCATAAAAAGTAAAAAAAATTAGATGTTCTCTCTAATATGCAGAATCTAGAGAGAAAAAAGGGTCATAGGAGAAACTCTATACAAGAAAGGAGAAATGATAGATGAGCAAATAAGATGTTCTAACTGAGGAAGATGGAAGAGGGGAAGAGGGAAGTTCTCTAATGTACATGATGTCCATTCATAAACATATCAAAGTCAATCATTATATCAAATATGAGAAGGAAGGAGGGGTAAATGGGGTCTAAAATAGAAAAATGCAAAATCAGTGAAGTGTGCATGTATGCTTCTACTATCTTGTACCCCATAAAGATGCATAACTACAATGCACAAATAAGAAAGAAAAAATATATTTTGAACTAATTGAGATGCTCACATGTTTTTTAGCCTTTATTCTTTTAAGAGGATATGTAACATGTATTAGTTTGTGTATATTGTATTATCCTTATATCCTAGGAACAAATCTCACTTGACCATAGTGGATGATTACTGACTGTTGAACTCAGTTTGCTATTTTTTGTTGAAAAAATTTTAATATCTTTTTTTTATCAGATTTGCTGATATGTGATTTTCTTTATCTTTGTTTGGCTTCTCAGAGTATTAAATGTTAGAAGTATTTGGATTGCTGATTCAATCTCCTTAGCCATCATTGATCAGTTCAGACTTAGTTATTATATTCTAATGAAAACCTCAAACCAAATATAAGAATGAATGCAAATAATATTGCTCTCTCTCTTTTAAGAAACTTAAAATATATTTAAATACATAACTTTTCATACATGTACAATTTTTTTTTCCAAAAATTCCCAATTGAGTGGTAGCTGCATATAGCTGAGTTGATCATAGAAAGCTTCATGAAACTGGAAATATTTGTAATAAATTTTGGGGGAATACAAATATTGGACAAAAGACTTTATGATGATTTTAAGTCCTTTTGACTCTCTGAATGATTTTAATATAAAATATGGTAACTTCACAAAAGTAATTTAAGTGATTCTTTATAATTTATTTGCAAACTAAACCAAATGATAAATTATAATTCAATATGTAAGATAAGCTATATTCTGTTGTCTAGTGTCAAATACAAATATGCTTAGAGTCTTGAGAAAGCCTGCTCATTTGGATGAATAGAATATATTAGAAAAGCAAGGGAGTTTCCCAAGATTTAATGAACAAAGTGCTCTCATTAAATCATATTAGTATACATACCAGACCCTGTGAGGCCTTTAGGACTCTGGCGAAAAATCATGTCATGTCACTTTGGTTCTGACCTATTGCCTGTAACAGTTACCAGCCCAATCAGCATTAAGGGCAAAAGACACAAACTTTATCTCTCAATTTGAGTAATGTCAGAGAACTTCAGGACCCTCTTTTAAATCACCACATGAACTCATGTTTTTATACAATAGGTCTAGTCCTCCAATATATTCATGAAACCTGTGAACTGATGTCTAATTTAAGCCAATCAGTAGTTATTATTCATAAAATGATATTGGTAGACTCCTTAAGCACTTGCTATTCTTGTAATATGTTATAGAAAGCACCCTTTATCCTTGTCATATGTGTGACAACAACAATAAAAATACTAAGCAATTTTCCTGAGGGAGAAAAAAGAGCAATAAATGCAGATGCAATGAATCATGAGAGTTTTAACTATATTTGGAAATACAATAAAAAACCAATTTTTAAATTTTTAGTATTTATGATATTAGAATGTCAGCTCTTTCTATTTCTCCTTTCTTTCTTTTTTCTTTTAGAGTGGTACATAAAATACCATTTCCCCAGTTCTGGATGAAATATGGTCATCATTACCCACAATTTAAGAGTGGCCAGATACTTGGAACATGATAGTAACCTTTATTAGGTGATAATTTTCTATATACATAAAAATGAGTCCTAGACCTTGGACATAGGTACTAGATCCATAGATTTAATAATGTTATTCCACAAACCTGTTAACAGATGAGGTACTTTTGTTTTGGTTTACTTTGGTTTTTAATATAAAGTTCTCATTTATCTGCTTTGATCTCAGACTCCCAGGAGCAGTCAGCAGTCATCAGCCTGCTCTGTTCATCGAAAAGGCCCCTTAATGTGCCTCTTCCTATTGCATGAGATCCAAGAAGGTAGCCTCTACTGATCGGGTGTCCCAGTAGCAGAAAATAAATGGGTTTTGCACCCTCAGAATTGAGCCCTGATGTGGTACATCATGTTATATCCCAGTCACTTCACTTTTTCTTGTGATAGCAACAAAGTGGCTTCTTGAAGAATGAAGCCCTGTGCCATATTATCTGAAAAAATATTTACCTGGCTGTAAGCCATGAAACTACAGATTTTGTGGTAATAATCCTGTCTTAAATCATAAATAAAAGTATTACTCTTTGAGGCATTGTACTAGAATTAGCATTAAGAATGTTTATGTCACTGTATGATATAAAAATGACAGTAGTGTTTTGTAGTAGGTGTGTATGTGTGTGTATATGTTTGTGTGCATGTGGACAGACATATATATCTACATACACATATTCATTTATTCATTCAGTTATTTCTTGTGGTGCTGGAAATGGAACACAGGGGTAATATACCCCTGGGATACACTCCCAGACCCAATTTATATTTTACTTGGAAATAGGACCTCACTACGTTGCTAAGAGTCTCACTAAGTAGCTGAGGCTGTCTTCAAACCTGTGCAATCCTCTTGCTTCACTCTCCCAAGTGCTGGGATTATAAACATGTGCCACCACACCTGGCAGATTCATTCAGTTATTTAAAGAATTGCTAAGTGTCTAATATATTCTGGGTATAAAATAATGACTAACCACTTCTGCCTTTATATAGATTTCTATCAACTTCTATTAACCTCACTTCTTTTTCTCTACCTTTTACAATTTGGAAACACAGCAAGTAGTCTGTTGTTGATGCTCTGTGAACACTAGTTCATGTTTTAAGATTTTTTATTTAGAAAATTGCTTTTCATCAACACATGAAATTACTCACTTACATGAATTGGCTATTTAATCTAATTTGTAACATGTAAATTAGCCTTTTAAATGTTGTATTCCTGCTCAGAAACTAAATTACCTTTTATTCATTTCCTGATTGTAGAATATCTTTCAGAATAATTAAATGACCTTTGCGGGCCATCATGGAACAGAAAATTCTTGCAGGCAGAAAATCCATAGCCTTGCTGTATTTTTGTTATACACCCTTCTAATAATCATAGGCAGGAGACAAGTTAATACATAGTGTTCATATTTGGGAATATGAAATAAGAGATACAGGTGTGAAATCCTATTTCATTGCCATCATTATGCTTATGATCCTCTGGCCACTTCTCTCTGGTCTGTGTAATTGCAACCTTCTTCATATTTTATTCATTAGAAGAGCTTCTCTGTGCCTATCCTTCTTTTGCTGCTCCCGTGACTGCTTCCAATTCTTCCTAATGGGTGTGATCTGTGGCTTCTATCAACTTTCTGTCTGTGCCTTGTTTGGGCCTCTAATAAATACTAGGCTTGCAGCCATAAGTTATGTTTCAAGTAGAGAAATAAATGAACAGAGAATTTTTGTTTGTCCATTAGCACTATGGAAGCAAACTGACTGTGTCTTCATTTTGCTCTCTTTGATATATTTGCCCACCTATTATAACTATTTTGAAGAAAACGTGGTTCATCAGGTATTCATGTCAGGGGTTCTTGTTAGCTGTTTTGGTTTTCTTTTTTCTTTTACCGTAAACAGATAATGCATATTAACTGTCAGTAGTAGAATACTCTAGAACTATAAACAATTTTCAGTGTACCAGTGACTATATTTCTGTGTTTAAAAATAGGAAATTAAAGATTACTACAGGAGATGGCTCAAAGACAGGGATGGAGTGAGAAGAGAAGAACAAACAAGTTTGAGAAATGAACAGGGAAGAAAGAAGAGGGGGAGAAAAAATGGAAGATAGGGAAGGAGAAGAAGAGAGACAGACAGAGGAGAAAAACCAGAGAGAGAAAAGAAAAAGAGTGCTATGAAAAAGCAAGTGAGGGTAACAGGGTACGGGTCACACAAGGGGTATGTGTGTGTGTGTGTGTGTGTGTGTGTGTGTGTGTGTGCATGTTTTGAAAAAAAACAAATCTTAACTGAGTAAAATAATTTAAGAGTATATTATATAGAGAGAGGAGGCCCTCAATTTAGGTTTCTTTGTTCAACATCTGGACGAAATTTTATTCTTTTCCTCTGAGCATTTAGGTTTTTGTCATGTTATATTTCACTTAAAATAGACAAAGGGACCAAAAATGAAGTATAAAGTAAATAGGAGCTTGACAGAGATCATGATGATAATTTTATTGAGTACTTGGGAGGGGATGTGATTCTTGTTTTATGAGGGGCTAGTCTCAACAAAAAAAAATGTTAAGGAAGATTTCAGAGAAACTTGAAGAGAAAATACATAATTAAATATTGGTTGCTCATCTGAAATAGTGGCCCACGCTTGTAATCCCCACGCTTAGGATGCGGAGACAGGAGGATCGCGCAGGTTAGTAGTTAGCCTCGCTGGCTTAAGAGACCCTGTTTCCAAATAAATAAAGAAATATAAAATACATATGGGAGTGTAGCCCGGAGGTAGAAGGGCTTCCAGGACCCTGCCCAGTACCACAGAAAAAATAAATAAGTAAATAAATAAAATAAAAATATTGGTTGCTCAATCTATTTATTTTTTATATCTTAATCTCTCCTTATTATCTTTTGTAATTCCCTTAGATAACTTAATTCTATGAATACAATTCTGTACTATTGCTATTATCTGAATATTTTGTGTCTCCAGAATTCATATGTTGAAGATTTATCTCCAATGTGTTGGCATTAGTAGGTGGGACCTTTGAAAGGATTCTCTGAGATGGAGCTTTCACTATTGACATTGGTGACTGTGTTATTCAATTTTCTATTACTATTATGAAATGTCTGAGATCATTAATTTATCCAAAAAATGGTTGGTTTGAATCAGGTGAATCCCTTGCTTAGGGAAGTGATGGGAGTGTATGGCAGGATGAAATGTTCACTTTAATACTAGGAAGCAAAAGAGAGTGAGGATTCCCACAAGCCCTTTGGTACAATGCTGTCAGTGACCTATAGGTCTTTGAAAAGGTCCCCACTAGGCTACTACAGGTGCACAGCACCCCCCAAGCAGCAGTCTGCAAACCAGGATTTCAGCAGACAGATCTCTGAGGAGAGTCAGCATGAAAATGGCAACTGTACCTTTATATAAAAGAGACAGGACAGAGTCCTCACCCCTTCCACCACGTGATGAGAAAGCAAGACAATGCTATCTGTCAGCCAGAAAACAGACTAGCAGCATGCACTGACTCCGCTTTGATCTGGGCATGTGAGTCTACAACCATGCAAAGTAAATGTCCGCGGTTTATAAACTACCTTATATATTCTATCAATCAGTCAATAAAACTATCTGTTTATATATTTTATCTATCTATAATCTATCTAATAATTACCTATCAACATCTATTTACCTGTATGTGGTACTAGGGATTGAAGCAAGGGGCAGTCTACCTCTAAGATAAACACCCAGCCCTTTTTAAATTTTATTTTTGAAACAGAATCTCACTAGGTTGCTGAGAGTCTCTTGTTGCTGAGTCTGGCCTTGAAACTGTGATATTTCTTTCTCAACTGCTCAAATACAGGATTATAATTGTGCATTACCGTTTCTGGCTGGCATTTTCTAGTAGAAGTCAACATGGACTAAGATGCATGCAAATTCATTTTATAATAAAAACAAACAATATTTCAATAAAATAATATTTATTTTAAATTTTCTATAATTTGTAATGATTTTATCTTTGTAGATAAAAATATAAGGAATGCTCATCATCTTACATAAGCACTTTTACCTTCTATTACATGTTGCTTAACACAAAAATTGCACAAAGTTATCATCACCACAAGAAATTTACAATCTGGTTAAAAGATGCAGGATGTAAGCCACACTGGATTTGCTCCCTTGATAAATAGTTAAAATTAGAACAAGGTGTGTGTATTAACATACATGATCACAATGGCATTTTGATTAGCAATGCAACATTAATTCCTTTTTTGCTTGACTTAACATATAACTATTGATTTATTGAGTTTTTATTTAATAAATATCAGAAACTCCTCAGGAGCATGTATATAGTAATACCTCTATGTACATTTGCATACACATGCACACACATGTGCATGTATAAACACTTATAAAATAGTGAGAACTGAACATTTTTCAGGGTTTGTAAGTAATCACTGATGAAATGGAATTGCATACACTTATTTACTTAGTTACGATACTGAACTGCATCCATAGTAATGCCACTGTTAAGCTTCACCCCCAGTTCATTTTATTTTGAAATAGCATCTTACTAAATTATTGAAGCTGGGCTTAAGCCTGGAATTCTCCTATCTTACCCTCCCAAGTACAGGGATTACAAACATGTGCCACTAAGTCCAGCAATTAGTTCTAATATAAATAAATTACACACATATATATGTGTGTAATTTATTATATATATATATATATATATATGTATCAGTAGAGAAAGCAGACCTTGTATTCATTAACAGAAATAACACAATATAAGATATTATGCAATCAATCATTTTTATATTTTCAACTGAGAAGAGGAAACACATTCAACTAAAACTTTCAGAGAAGACTAGTTAGAAAGAAAAATATTTGAAGCCAGGTGTGATGGTGCACACTTGTAATCCCAGCATTTGGGAGGCTGAGACAGGAGAATTTCTGTTGGTTTGCAGACAGCTTGAGCTACTTAGTGAGGCCATTTGCAACTCAGTGAGACCTTGTTTCAAACAAAAAAACACCATATATATATATATATATGGCTTGGAGCTTGGAGGTAGAATGCCCTTGTGCTCAATCTCCAGAACAAAAAAAGAGAGAAAAGGAGGATCTGCATTGTCACATATGAAAGGGCTTTGTCAACCACTACTGCAGGTAAAGATTGTCAGTATGGAGCTGAGCAAAACAAAAGAAAAGGATATATTCTTCAAAATTAGAGTAGACAAATCTGAAAAACATCTTAGGGTCAGAAAGTGGAGACTTTACATTTCAGGTTGCAAATATGTGTTGAGTATTTTGGAAATGAGGTGCTGTTGTATATTTTTGCTTCCAAAAAGCACCAGAGCAGAACTGTGCAGAGTGGGTTGGTGTGATGTGGAAACAGGAGATGGGAGCCCTGGGGTGATGTGAGAAGACAGGGTTCAGCAGAAGAGATGAAGCTCATTAGAATATGTACAGTCTTTTCCATATCGATGTCCAGAAATTTGTTTAATATGTCACTAATGTTTCCAGCCTAAAAGCCCAGGAAAAATAAGAAACCAGGAGAGAAGCTGGAATAAAAAAAGAAACAGCAGTACACATTTTTTTTTGAGGAACTGATTTGACAGTGATATGGAGATGCCCATTGAGCTACTGAGAAAAAACACAGGCTGTGGAATACAGGCTTTCAAAGCATTAATGTATAAGTTAGATGGAATATTTGTTAGAGTACCCCCACATGTCCAGTGGCAGAGACAATTCAGGGGCGATGGGGTGGAAGGAAGACTGGTAAATGCAGCTAAGTGGATGGATGAGTGGATGGGCTGAGAGAAAGAGAAACGGGGAATAGAGGAAACCTTCAAAATCTTCCCTTCAAAAAGAGTGAAAAGTGTACATCAAACAATCACTTGGCATGGGTCTTGAAACCTGGCAACTTGTTTTTGTTTTTGTTTTTTGTTCTTTGGTTTTTCTAGTCAGAGTAGAAAAAAAAAATGCCCAGAGCTTGATCTGGGCCATTGTGATCTTTCCAAAGTATCCAACAGTATGTACTACAGAAAAGTGCACTCAAAAAAGATCGAAAAAAGAGCAAAAAAATATTTGTGGGAGGATCTTCTGGGAAATATATAAGATCATTAGCATGTATTTTGGGCAACTTCATGGTCATAAGAAATTAGCTCATGTGAACATTTGATGACCTCAGTTACTCATTAAATCTAATTTTCTCTCTGTTTTTATTTGTCATATCTTAACATCTTATGTGTTTTAATAACAGAATTAAACATAAAACTAAATAGCATATTAGTACTTGGCAATCTGGGAGATTTTCAAATAAGTGTGTGTGTGTGTGTGTGTGTGTGTGTGTGTGTGTGTGTGTGTGTGTTACTGGGGATTGAACCCAAGGGTGCCCTACAACTGAATTTCAACCCCAGCCATTTTATTTTATTTTATTTTATTTTATTTTATTTTATTTTTTGGAAACTGGATCTTGCTAATTTTGAGCAGCACTGCAATTTTATCTTGACTCAGCCCCTCAAGTACTGGGATTACAGATGTGCTCAACCACACCTGACTGACAGGCCCATCTTCTGAGAGCTAAGTTGATGGTCTCTCACAAGTGGCAGGATTAAAGAGGGTACAGATTGAATCCCGGTGCATTTTAACGGTGACCCACAACTTCAGCCCTACTATATTATTTTATCTTGAAAGAGGGTTTCATTAAGTTACTGATGCTGATATCATATCTGTGATCCTCCTATCTCAGTCTTCCCACTACTGGGATTAGAGGTATGTGTCACCATGTCCAGCTTCAAATAACAATTCTTAATTAAAAAAAAAATGAAAAAGGTCAGAGGAGGAAAGATTTAAAAGTTTTGAAAGTTTGAATAAAGTTCAAACCGACTTACTGACAATTTAAAAATTTTAGGATGTAAAATTTAGGGTAAAATTTTAGCACCATTTGGTGGGTATGATAGAAATAGAGAATTTGGAGTTTGTTCCAGTCAGCATTCTTGCAATTATAATTTAAAAGACTGACCATGTAACTTAGAGGAAAAAATTCTTTTTATAGTTTCTCGGGTTCAGTTTATGTGAGGCCAAGAACAGTGGACCTCAGAGTATAGCTCCAGAAAGCAGAGAAAGGGAGAGCACATGGGCTGTGCTTGCAGTATGGAGGCCAGAAGCATGCACACACGAGTGCACCAGAGAGCGAGAGAGAGAGAAACCAAATATAATCCCCAAGGCTGAACCTCCAGGAACTACTTCCAGCCACACCCTACCAGTCTACTGGGTACCACACAAGTATATCCATTACAATGTATTTATCTGTTGCTAGGATTTCAACCCTCAAGACTCCATTATATCAACTCCAAAGACCAATTTATGAGATCTTCAAGGCGCTTCTCTACATTAAACCATTAAATCATTACAGGGACCCTCTTTCTGAGTCTCCAGTATGTTCCATGAACCTATGTTCCCATGAGCACCCCAGCTTGTACTGATTTGAGAGACTACAAGCTATAATTTGAGAAACACTGGTCTTAGATTTCTAGAGGGAAATTTCCGTACTCTGTCATTATTTTAGGTTTTAATTTAGCATTGGAGTAAAAGCTCAGGTAACTTGGTGGGTTTTTTTTCTTTCTTTCTTTCTTTCTTTTCTTTTTTTTGGTGGTACTAGGGTTCCTGGAAACCCTTCTACCTCCGGGCTATACTCCCAGAACTATATTTTATATTTTTATTTGGAAACAGGGTCTCTTAATTCAGCACGGCTGGCTTCAACCCTGCGAGAGCCTTCTGTCTCTGCCTCTCAAGCATGCACCACCACGTCTGGCTTGGGCTTCTTAAAGACAATTTACTTAATAGAATTTTTATTTCTAAAGCTTTTTTGTTCATATTTTAACCATTTCTGAAGATTTTCTTTTGTTTGTTTGTATTTTGGATAAATAAATAAACAGATAGAAGTGGGGAGACAATACAACTGGGAAAATCTCCCAAGGAAATGGGAATACATACACAATAAAGATCTGCAGTTTTGCCAATGTAATTATTATTTCATGTACTAGTACAATATTAATTGAAGAACAATTTTTTCTGAGAACCCATGCTACTATTTTTGTTTCTGTCTGTAAGGGACTGCTTTTACATGGAATAGTAAAATATTACAAAGATTTGGAGCCATAACATCTAAATTTGTCTTTTTTCTGCTTGATCCCAGGGAATTTAATAATACATTGTTACCTTACATCTCTTCAGCTAAAAGAATGAGAATAGAAACTTTCCATATTGCTTGAATTCCACCTCAGTTCTCCATTAACTTGGAGATGTTGAAAAGGTCACCTAACCTTTCTTGAATTCATTATTGCTCTTCAAAAATAATAATGAATAAAAATAAAAACTAAAGCATTGCAGGGTGTGGTAACACACATCTTGTAATCCCAATATTTAGAGCCTGAGTCAGGAGCATGGCAGTTCAAGGCCTACCTTGGCAACTTAACAAGGCCCTCAAACACTTAACAAGGTAACCCTCCCCCCATTTCAAGCTAAAACTAAAAAAGGCTTGGGGATGTAACTCAGAGGTAGAATTCAAATGGATTCAATCCCCAGTACCACAAAACTCCACAAAAACAAATTCCCTAAAAGATATCATTATATTCTCCCATAGAAGTTTAAGCAACACAAATAGAATAATTCAAATTAAATAACTTTTTTCCACCTCTCTCTCTCTGACCAAGGACAATATTTTTATGTAGTCAGCTTTTTTTTTTTTTTTTTTTTTTTTGGTACTGGGTTTCCTGGAAATCCTTCTACCTCCGGGCTACACTTCCCACTCCCAGACCTATTTTATATTTTTATTTGAAAATAGGGTCTGTTAAGTCAGCAAGGCTGGCTCTGAACCTGTGTGATCCTCCTGTCTCTGCCTCCCAAGCATGGGGATTACAAGCGTGTGCCACCATGCCCAGCTGTAGTCAGCTTTTTAAAATGTGCTTTTATTGGTGGATTACAGTCTCACATCATAATGTAAATCATGTTTACAATGACATATATGTACACAAAATTCCCTCCCCCATCTCATTACTCCCCTTCCCAATACAGAATACTGAGGCTGACATTGGTATATTTATATATGTACATATAGCCAATGGTAATATTTCCATTAATAAACCTCAGTCTTTCTCCTCCCCTTATCTGAGATCTCTACCCTGTCTCCACTGAGGTTTCTCTTCCATTATCTGGAGTACCTCTTGTATTTTAATTACTACCTAGCTTGGGCATATTAGAGAAAATATATATCTCTTCACTTTCTATAGTTGGCTAATCTCACTTAACATAATGTTCTCTAGGTCCTTCCATTTTCTTGCAAATGGCATAATTTAGTTCTTTATTGCTGATTAGAATTCCATTGTGTATTACATATTGTGCTGCTATGAACATAGGTATGCATATGTTGCTGTATTTCTCTGAATTAAATATGGAACCAACCCAGATCACCATCAACAGATGAATGGATAGCAAAACTGTGGGAAATACACACAATGGAATTCTATTCAGCCATAAAGAAGAACAAAATTATGTCATTTGCAAGGAGATGGAAAACCCTGGAGAACATTATGTTAAGTGAGATCAGCCAAGCACAAAAGAAGAAGATACATATGTTTCCTCTAATATGCCCAAACTAGGAAACACAAAGAATACCAGTGGGACTCCAGTTATTGAAGGGGAAATACTAGCTAAGTTTGGATGGTAAGATAGGAGAGGAGGAAGGTCGGTCTTGATTAATGAGGGTCTACACCTGAACATGTGTAAAATTATGAATAAGTCATGGTTAACCTGGACAGCCATTGGTGGGAGGGGGGAGAGGAAAACGGGGGTGGGGGGGAGGGCATCAAATATAGTGTAAATGTATACTATTTACGTTCGATAAAAAAATTGTTTAAATTAAAAAAAATAAAGCAATAAAAAAATAAAAAATAAAAAATAAAAAATAAAAAAGAATTCCATTGTGTATATTCTCCATCATTCTGCAATCTATTCATCTTTTGATGAATACCTAGGTTGGTTCCATAAATGGCCGATTGTGAATTATGCTGCTATGAACATAGGTTTGTATATATTACTGTAGTTCTCTGGTAAAGTTCAGCTTTACATGATCCCATCAAAGTGACTTTTATCATTCATTTCAAGAGGCAGCATCATTAATCTCTGTTTCTCTTATCTTTTTTGGTTTCACTTAAATTAAATAGGCAAGAGAAGAGAACAGTGGACAACATGGTAAAAGTGTTATTTCATAATGCCACTGAGTAGCTCTTAATCACATGATTAGACGTATGCTCTCAGTTAATGACCCTAATCAGCACTCAGAGAGAACAAGATTGACTTTGATGAATGACTGCCATTATTTTCTGCTATGGATAAGGTTGTTTTTCTTTCAAACTACATGTCTCCTCAGAAGTTATATTCTATTTAGAAAGAACATATGAGACTTCCTTTTTAAGTGACTTCATTTAGTTGGCATAGCATCTTTAGTAAGCCTGTATTTGGGTGATTTGTATTTTGTTCATTCAGGGAACATTGTGCAACACTCACTAGGGATTTTTAACCTTTGAACTTTAGTGGAATTAATCTATACTCTTATTCTTTCAAAAATCACAAAACTCAGCTGCAATCCATAAAAGAAAACACATTGACTGGGGGCAGAAATCTCATTATTCCAAGTAGTTTCTTCCTAGAGACTCTGTGGCAAAAATCAGATTCCCTCTTTTTATAATTCTTGGCTGCACGCTCTTCCCCCCATGGCATCAAAGTCCTTCCTAACACAAAACATCTGGTCAAATGTACCCATTTTCATCAGGCCTTTCCAAGACACCTGAACAAAGCAGTTTCTTCCTCTGAGCTCCCCTAGAATTTAACTAACTGATCTCTTTAGATTCTTTTCTCAATATGAATTGTATTACTCATAGATATGTGCATTGCCTTCTTCTCCTAAATGTTATGAGCTTCTTCAGGAAATCAAGAGTTTAGTAAAATTTATATCACTGATGTGTCACATCATGACCATTCCACAGAATTAAGAAATCATTGAACATAATAATTACATAAGTTATATAATTACATTTTTAACAATTACTTACTATGTTTAATTAATATAAAATACCACATTGCATCATGTTGTGAGTGGTTTAAGTAAGACACAGGAAAAGAACCAGCTATGGGAATTATTTCCCCATAGATCTATGAAGAGTTTCTAAGTAAATAGATAAGAGGGAAATACTGAGATTTAGAAAGATAAGACAATATTATCATCATGGGGGGAATACGTACACAGTTTACAGAGAGAACCAAGCTCCATGTCTGAAGTGGGCAAAAATAGTTATGGAAGTGAAAGTCACACTGCCAGTAACTGGAGGGGCCAAGTTGGAACTCAGATTGAGTTCAAGAGAAAGTTTAGAGGAAATGGAAAAGGCCTGATTTGTGACTTGAAAATAATTAAAGTGTGGGTGGTAACTGCTTACATGTAGGGATAGAAAGTTATAGAATAAATGGGTAAAAGCAGATTTCATGCTTTCCCTTATTTTCTTCTTTCACACTCATGTCTTTTAGCTTACCTTGATAACCAAATTGCAAATACCTTTAAAGTAGGACCATTATTATTATGACTTGTGATGGGAATATCCCCCAAATAATCATCACGTGTTGTAAGCATGTCACTTGTGAAACAATATTCAGAGGTGAAATAATTGAATCTGAGCTCTAATATAATCAATGGGTAGAATATATAATAATATAATAATTTAATAATAATATAATCAACTGATAGAATAAGAATTTGAATGTGTTTAATAGGTAGTAATTTAGACAGAAGAAAGTAGGCCACTGAGTATCTGTTCCTAATTGCTTACTGTCCTCCTCTCTGCTTTTTGGCTACCATGAGATTACGTGCTGTTCTCTCTTACATGCCATCATGATATCTGCCTTTCAGGTGACCAGTTATGGACTGTACCTCTGAAAACGTAATCTCAAATAAACCGTTCCTCCTCTATGCTGTTCCTATCAGGTATTTTGGTCAAAGTGATGAAAAAGCACTATAACAGTCATTGATAATTCTTTGTACTCATTTACAACCATTACAAATTTATTTTATGTGGTAAATATCTAATTTATTTACATTCAGAATAATGCTATTTACCCTGTTACCAGAGCTCACTGGCATATGGGATTCAATTATTCTTATGCTCTCAGGTTTGAGTACTCATCATGAAGACTATGCTTTGTAAGCCATATTGTGGAGTCCAGACTGGGGAAACCAAAGCATTTGGGACTATTTTTATAGTCAAGTATGTTCTACCACTGTTCTACTACCTGATCTAACAGTCATGTTCCCTGCCCTTTTTACTTTTTACTTTGAAACTGGTTCTCACTAAGTTGATTAGGCCCTTGCTAAGTTGCTGAGGCTAGCCTAAAACCTGCAATCCTCCTATCTCAGACTTTTCAGTTACTGGGATTACAGGTGTGCACCAGCATGCTCGGCATTACTTCTAAACTTAAAAGTAAAATAAATAAAAGCATTAATGTTATAATCTCCACATATTAGTAATTTGGCTTCTGGCAGTGCTCCTGGCAGTGGGAGCAGGCCAAATCCTCCTGGATGTAGCTACATTATTAGAAAGGTTGTTTGCTATTACCCAGGTTATCAAGACCTCAACAATTGTAAGATGAAGGAGGGACTCCAATTTTAATTTTGTTCAACACCTTTCCCAGCAAGTAAGCCATAAAATTGTGGGACTCACATGCTTCATGAGATTGCCTGAATTCCTTATATTTAAGAAAATCATAATTGAACTATGTATATGTTTGCCTTAGACTTAAGTCTTCTATAAAATGCATTGGATTTTCTCTCCTTGACTCATTTCGCTATAAAGATCACATAAATGTTTCACTTGAACAAAGCTTAGGGGCGGTGTGGTATACTTAGGTACTCAGTGAAACTTCTTCACCTTTTGTGATGCTTTAAATTCAGATATATACTTTACAAAAAACGATCATAAAAGAGTAGAAAAGAGCTTGTGTCTACTCAGTTAATAGGTGAGGTGCAAATATTCTTCTTCCTCTTTTTTTTACTTTCTCAAGACATGCGCACACACACACACACACCCTTAACAAACTCAAATTTCTTTTACAAAATCTTCTGTATTACACAGTTTTTACTTCTATTATTTTTGGGCTTGGTTTTGGGATTTCTGATTTTATAGAACATGATTTTATTGATGATAATTAGTCAAACCGGGAACTTAATTGGTAATCTGAATAGTGAGCAAAACATTTCCGGAGGCTTCTGCTGTCTCTACATGAATGGAAAATAATACACACCTGTACTGATCAAGAGGGAAAAAGTAGACTCCCTCTGTTGAAATGAGCTAAAGAAATTTCTCTAGGAATGAATTCATATGGACAAACCTGAAGTTATCTAATGTGGGTTAAATAATGGTCTTGCAAAATTTTCTACCAACTTGTTTTTCCAATTACCTGGTCACTTTAAATCCTTCAGAATGGAACAGGAAAAACTAAATAACTCTCAGAAAAACATTGAACTTTTGTGTGTGTGTGTGTGTGTGTGTGTGTGTGTGTGCGCGCGCGCGCATGCACGTGCACCTGTGTGCATGTGTTTATCTTTATCTTTCATTTTTATGTTTGATTAGCATATATTAATTATACATTAAAATGGGGTTCAGAGTGATATTTCTATAAAATGTACAACATACACTGATCAAATACAAACTCCCTTTATCTCCACCATCACTCTTTACACCCTTACCCTTTTCAATCTCCATTAATCACTATTCCACATTCAAGTCAACATTATTTTTGCTTTTATATTTGATAAAGAACATGCAACACTTTTCTTTCTTGGTCTATCTTATTCCACTTAAAATAATGTATATATTTACAGTATGATTTGGCGATCCCACTGCTGAGTATATATCTAAAGGGAAATAACAGTATTCCAAAGATATACCTGCTCATCCACATTTACTGCAGCACTATTCAGGACAGCTAAGATATGGAATCAGCCTAGTTGCCCACCAATATATGAATAGATAAAGAAAATGTGATGTGTATGCATAGTGGAATAATATTCAGCAATAAAAAATAAAAGTCTGTCACTGAAAATTTGAAATGAAGGAAGCTACAAAGCAAACTTTGCTTTTCAGATTATATGTTATGTGCAACAAAGTAAAACACACAATGCCTTGACATTTGGACTGTCAAGTGACACTTGGATCTCCTGAAGAGATCCCAGCAGCAGTGCTAATATTAAATTCTACTATAGTATTACTACCAAGTAAGAATGCATCAGAGTTGTTTACTTATGCATTTGTTTGGTCTTTATCTTGGTGAATGTTTAAATTTATCCATTATTTACAATTTTCTTAGTTTTTCTCATAAATTCAATTCACCCATATACATCTTGCTAAACAGCTTTAAGTTTCCTACAATGAATTGTTTCTCCACCTCCTACCTCCAACCAGAATACACTAGCCTTGCAGAGGTATGGGGCCCTAGACTCCTAGGAAGAAATACATGGATATAAATACTCAGTCTAAACTCTTTAGCAGCATGGCCTCAAGATGACTATTCAACTTTTTCTTGATTTATTTTTTTATCTCTGACTCTGACGTTTATGTTATATAGATAGCTGTGTGTCAAAAACTTCAGAACTCTACTTACAACTAGAAATTACTCAGTAATATTTTCTACTTTTATTTTTATAAACCACATAGGAAGTATGACCTTTGTTTTGGTTATATTCTAATTGATGTATATAAAGGAAAAGTTATTACATTTTATTTTTATTTTTCTGGTAGTACTGAAGATTGAACCCAGGAACATTCTATTTCTGAGGCACACCTATAGCCCTTTTTACTTTTTATTTAGAAGCAGGGTCTCTGCACTGTCCTCCCTAATCTTTGCCTGGGTTTCTCAGTGGAAGTCCTACAGTACCTGGTGCTGGGACTGTGCGTGGCTTCCTTGCTGGAAAGCTTTCCCTTAAAATCCTGATTTCTCAGTTCTGGAAATCACAAAACATGCATGTGTCCCCTCATTGTGGCCTGGCTTATGTTGCAGAAGGTAGCTACAGGGTTGGTCAATTTTTCCACCCATTCAGTTTCCTGTCAAAACAGAGTAACTTTCTTGTTGTCAAAGCAAACCTGGTGCTGGGTATGGTGGCATATACCTGTTCTTGGCAGGCTGAGACAGGAGTATTTCAGGTTCAAGATAAGCCTTAACAACTTACTGAGAATCTCAGCAACCTAGTGAGACCCAGTTTTACAAAATAAACATAAAAAGGGCTAGGACCTTAGCTCAGGGGCAGAATGACCCTGGATTCAATTTCTAGTACTACCAAAACAAAAACAGCAAAACTGTGGTCTTCCCTTGCCTACCTTCTCTTGGAGTTCTCTCTCTCTCTCTCTCTCTCTCTCTCTCTCTCTCTCTCTCTCTCTCTCTCTCTCTCTCTCTCTCTCTCTCTCCCCTCTTTCTCTCTCTTTCTCTGAAACATCTAAAGAGGTAGGCATTTTGATAAGTATCCCCATTTGATGTCATGAACTAAGATTTCAGAGATTTGGCATGTGAACCCTTAATTGATACTAAGAGTCTGGTGAGCAGCATATGGACATTGGTGCTGTCCCTGCTTGCCCATAATTTTTCATTATTGTTGGTGCATTATAGTCTCATAATAATATATATTATGTTGACAATGGCATACATTCACATAGTACTTGGTGCCCCCCACCTTCTGATTTACCTCTCTTCCAATACCAAGTATCCAGGTTGATAATGTTATATTCACATGTTGCCCATCATATTTCAACAGTGTTTTCTGTTAGGGAAATGTGTGCTGAATGTTACTTTTGCATGGAAGTCAGAAGCCAAGTCTTCAGTTCTTCCAGTGAGACCCAGGCATGCACCTCCAGCTTCACCCATTTGTCCATTTAGATTGATGCTCAGAGTGAGGAAGCAGCAGGGAGCAGGCTCAGGGACAGGGACACCTGAGCCTATCTCGAGGTATACTGTGTTCAGGGATGGCCAGCCAGGCAGGGGCTTTCATTGGCCAGTTCTTTGACACTACTGTGTTTAACCAAAAATGTCTTTCTTATCTTTACAATTCTGTGGCAACCCATACTATTTTATATCTTATGACATGAAACCAAAGAGTGAATTCTCAGTTTCTAACCAGATCAATCCAAGTTCTCTTTTGCTGTTTTCTTCCCTTCATCTCTTTTGTTTCCTAATAGAAATTCCTCCATGTTCTGAAAGTTGGTGCTAAACCCTTGGTCATGGATTTTAGACAGCGCCCTTATTTCCTTTCAGGCCTCCATGCAACTGGCTCCCTTGTCTGAAGCACTGTCCTTGTGGCACAGTCCCTAACCTGCTATAATTTTTCACACTTGTCCTTTCTAAATACTGAACTATTTAATGATCATTATTATGGATTTCTGCTTGTACAATGTAAATTCTATAACAGCACATTGTGTTTGTTTCTTTGCTTTGCTTTGTTCTATGGTTTACCTCAAGTTTACAGAATAGTATACAAGATTATAAAGCCATAGAAAATATTTATTAAATGAGTGAATATTTATTTATTTATTTATTTATTTATTTATTTATTTATTTATATTGGTGATTGTACCCAGGGCACTCTACCTCTAAGCTATACCCTCAGTCCTGTATCCTTTTTTCTTTTTTTGAGTTAAAGAAGTTGTAATGTACTGCTACTGTACTTTTTAAAAAAATTTTATTGCTGTATTGTGTTCATACATCATAATGGAGTAAAAGACTTGTGTGGACATACATGTACGCATCGCCCATTTAGCTCCTACACAATTCCCAAATCATTTCATTCCCATCCCTTCTTCCCACGCTTGGCTTAGTGGTTGACTTCAATATGGTTAAGTACATTGTGTGCTTTAGAGAGTTTTCTTCTTTCCCCCTCCCATCCCCTCATTTAGGTTGCCTTGTTTGCTCCTCTACAGGATTTCCTTTTTTATCTAGAGTTCCACCTATGACCCATTTCTCCTTAGCTTTCACATATTTGGGATACCATCCAATTTCTTATTTTTTTGTGATTGACTAATCTCGCTTAGCAAAATGTCCTCCAGTTTCATCCATTTCCCTAAAAATGATGTAATTGTGTTTTTCTTTGTGGCTGAGTGAAATTCCATTGTTTACATATCCCACAGTTTTGTAACCCATTCATCTGTTGATGGATATCTTGGCTAGTTCCATAGTTTGGCTATGGTGAATTGTGCAGCTATGAACATAGATACGCATGCATGAGTTTGGTACTTTGGTTTGCTTTCTTTTGGATAGATAACCCAGAAGTGGTATTGCTGGATCAAATGGTAGATTTGTTCCCATTCTTCTGAGGATTCTCCATACTGTTTTCCAAAGTGGTTGCACTAATTTGCAACACCACCAACAATATTTTAGAGTTTCCACTTCTCAGCTTACTCGCCAGCATATGTTGTTGTTTGTGTTTTGAATGATTGCCATTGTAATTGGAGTTAGGTAAAATCTCAGGATAGTTTTGATTTTTATCTCACTAGGTGCCAATGATGTTGAGCATTTTTATACATTTATTGGCCATTTGAATTTCTTCTTTTGTGAAGTGTCTATTTAGTTCACTTGCCCATTTTTTATTGGATGCTTTGTTTTCTTAGTGTTGAGATTCTTGAGTTCTCTGTATATTCTACATATTAGTCCTCTATCAGAGGTGTAGGTGGCAAAAATCTTCTCCCATTCTTTTGGCTCTCGATTGAGGTTCTTGACAGTTTCCTTTGATGAACAGAAGCTCTCCAGTTTCATGCAATGCCACAAATTGATTTGCCTTTTAATTTGTTGTTCCTTCGAGGTCTTGTTGAGAAGGTGTTTATCTGTGCCTATGTGTTGCATTGTTGGATGTATGCCCTCTTCATGGAGCTTCAAGGTCTCTGGTTTGATTTCCAAGTCTTTTATCCATCTTAAATTGACTCCGATCTTTTCTAAATGGATTTCTGTAAGTTTTCTGAACCTGTGTATTGACCTCTTGCTCTATATTTGGAAATTTTTCTGCTATTATTTCTTTGAAGGGATTATTAATCCCTTTGGTTTCATCTTCTTTTTCCTCCTCTATTCTGATTATTCTTACCTTAGCTCTCTTAAAATGGGTGCATATTTCTTCAGTGTCCAATTCCTGCTGTCTAATTGTTTTTTCTAAGTTATATACTATGTGTTTGTTTTTGGAGTGATCATCTTCTAGGAGCGAGATTTTATTCTCCATGTGGTCTAATTGATTGTTTATAGTTTGAATTGATGCCTTTACTTCAATGATTGCATCCTTTATTTATTTCAGACTCTCTAAATTCTTTTAAAAAGTCCTGTATTATTTCTACAGTTACATTCCTAATTTGATATTCTGGAGATCTCTGCATTTCTATGTTATTATGTTCTGATATTGTGGGGTTGTGGGTGTTCATTGTTCCATTGTTTTTCCTCCTTCCCATTATTTCAGAAATGTGTGCCTTCTCTGTGTTCTTCTCTGGGTCACCAAGACTTCACTTATGGTGCTCCGGACCTCTGGATTTTGTGATAATCTAAGCCATCACTACTCTCAGGGAGTTAGTAGAAGCTGCAGGAGATGCTGGAGGTGCTGTGCTGGCCTGGCCGTTTTCCCACAGGGACCTGAGAATAGGATGTGGTATCACTGCCACCACTACTTCTTCACTGGGTTGAACTGTGAGATCTCAGACCCAGGGAGTTTATCAAAGCTGTGCTATTCCCGGGTGGTACAGCACTGCGATTTCTCCTGTAGGGGCCGCAATTTCACTTATGTTTTTGGTGTGTGCTGGTCTGGAGCTCTCATGGGCATGGTGAACTTGCCACAGCTGCTCATAATATGGCACCACCACCACATCCTTGCCATGCCCTTGACATGTTTCTTTTCTGGTTTTGAGCTCTGCTCTGAATCTCTAGAGGGTGTGATGAGCTTGGCTGCTGGAAGTTTTAGATGGTCTTTACACTGAAAGAGCTGCTGAATTACATAAAATCAAATGATCCACAACTTCTTGCTTTAGCTCCTTGTTTACCTTTTCATCTTTGAAGCCTGGTGCTGTGAGGCAAAATGGCTCCAGTGCAGCACCCACCATCACAAGATGGGCAGGTTTCTATTCTGCTCTCTGGTTGTTCTTCTAGTCTTCTTATTCTCTGTCCTTTGTATTTATAGATTTTATTTCTCTACTGATAGTGTATTCTGGCTATATAAAGTGCTGATTTTGTGGCAATAGAGATCAAGTATTAGCAGGACTATAAACACTGCTTTTCCTGGTCACCATCTTCCTGGAAGTCACTTTTTTGTTTTAAAACATGATCCTCATAAGTTTCAGATTTTACAAGTTTCTGAGGCTGGCTCCAAACCTGTGATCTTGTTTCAGTCACCAATATATTGGGATTACAGGTGTGTGTCTCCACACCTAGCTAAATTAATATATTTTTAAATTGTTGTTTTTGTTTTCCACTGATTTAATAATTTAATATCAAAGTGGGTGGGGATATCCACCACTCTCAAGCATGTTCAAGATACTAGGCATGTCTACCTCAGGTAAAACAGACACTTATTTCAGTGTTCTTAAACTGGGTGACATGCTGAGATGGTCCCTTAAATCTCTTGGTGCTAAAGATTGGTGTGACTTCCCAGAGCATGGGCCAGCCTCTGCCATCCTGGAGTCAGCTGGTGGACACAAAGTGGCCTGGGAGTCATAATGTCGGAAAAGCAGCAGCCTCAGAATAAGATGTCAGGACCCTGTTACAGGTCTCCTCCTCGCCCACCATGGGCATCCTCTGGTGGTCACTGTCCAGTCCTGTAGGTAGTCAGTACTCAGGTGCTGCAACTACACAGAGCTTTCCTCCATCCTCTTGGTGGTGTCTGTCCATTCAGTTGCTTCAGTTCTTTGGTATGGGGGTACCAGAAAGTGGGTATCACTTTGTACATAATGTTTAGATCCCTGCAGAATGAGAAGAGGATGCTGAAGACTCCTAGAAAGCACATAGCCTTTGAGATGACCTCATTGCAGCCCAGCAACCCATGGCAATGCACCTGCATGTTCTTTCTGTTCAGTCAGTATACTCTCATGTATGAATGGGGACACTAAAACTTGAAGATTAAGCAATTCTTCCAAAGTATCCTGCTGACCAATAGTAGAACCTGGTGGAAACTCTTGAGCTTATAGGCCATAGCACTGGTCCCAACGCTAAGCATTTCTAGTTTGTGACAAGAGGCCGCTAATTGATCATGGCCTCAGAAAAAGTCCTATAATTTCCAATGAAGATCTGATCTTTTTTCTTTTTTCTTTCTCCTTTCTTTCTTTCTTTCTTTCTTTCTTTCTTTCTTTCTTTCTTTCTTTCTTTCTTCCTCCTTCCTTCGTCCTTCCTGCCTTTCTTTCTTTCTTTCTTTCTTTCTTTCTTTCTTTCTTTCTTTCTTTCTTTCTTCTATTGATACTGGAGATTGAACTCAGGGGCATTCCACCTCTGAGCTATACTCCCAGTCCTATTTTAGATTTATTTTGAAACAGGATCTCTCTAGATTTATGAGAATAAGATTACTTGATAAGGCTGTCTTCAAACCTGTGATCAGGTCCCTGTCTTAGACATCCAGGCACTGGGATTATAGGCATGCACCACTACAACTGGTTCAGAACTTCTTTCTTAATACCAGAACATCATTGTCTTGACAGTAACTTCTTCCTTAGGACTGGATTATTCTTTCTAACACTGGAACTTCATTGTTAGTAACAAACTTCCTCCTCAGGACTGGAACTCAATCCTTGATCAGATCTTTCTTACAACTGAAACTCCCTTTTCCAGGTGAAAACATTTTTTTTTTTTTTTTTTAGGACCAGAACTTCTTTCTCTGAATTGGGACATTCTTCATAGAAAGTTTTTTTTTTTCTTCTTAATACCAGAACTTCATTTTTAGTACCAGAACTTCCTTCTCTGGACTGGAAATTTTTCTTAACCCTGAAACTTTCTTAGGACTGGAACTTCTTTTTCTGCCCAGAAGTTTCTTTTTAGCATCAAAATTTCCTTCTCAGGACCAGAACATATTTCTTAGTACTGGAACTTCTTTCTACCACTGGAAATTCTTTCTCAGAACAAGAACTTCATTTTTTTAGGACTAAAACTACCTTCTCAAAATCATAATTTTATTTTTTAGACTAGAAAAACCTTCTCAGGACTTCTTATGATTACAAACTTTTTCTTAGGACCAAAACTTTTTTCTCAACACCAGAATTTTTTCTCTGGATGGAAACATCTTTCTTAGAACCATAACTTTCTTCTCAGCACCAGAATTTTTTCTCTATAGTGAAACTTTTTTCTTAACTTAAATGATTATTTTTAAATGCACTTTTTATAGTTATGCTTTATTATTTATAAAAGTTTTTTCTCTTTGGTCAGGAGAAAAAGGAATCAATTTCTACAATAATCAAAAATTATAGCCAAGAGTTAGATTCTTTCAGATTCTCCTCTATGTCATTAGAGTTTGTGAGTTAATGCAAGTCAAATATTCTTCTTAACCTTCAACTTTCTCATTTTCATTTTCTCTCTGACATTCTACATGGATGGAGGAACAAAGGTGGGACATATCGGGGAAAGAGTCAGCAATAACTCTCCAATTTTCATATTCACACACATATGTGTGTAAATCTCTCTCTCTCTCTCTCTCTCTCTCTCTCTCTCTCTCTCTCTATCACCTTTCTTTTCCTTTGTTTGTTGACAGTCAGTTAAAACCATCTTCAATATTTAAACAAATTGTCATACATTGAGAGGGGACTATTAAGTCTCACTGGTACAAAATGTTAATTGAGTGAACATGAAAAAGAGCCTTGAGAAACTAATAGGAATTTTAGGGAGAGTAAGATATCAAATAAAAATTGGCAAAACTTATAGAAACAACACATCCACCAGAGACTATATAGAAATTGGCTGTTCAGAACTTATAGCATGAATAGTGACACTATTACTGTGCTGGCCTTTGGGGATAGTTTATAAATAGAAATAATCAGAGATGAGATAGAACTTGACTGTATGTCTATATTCTAAAATTTCTGGGAGGAGAAGTTTGGGGAGTGCTTATGGAGGGAGGTGTCAGCAGGTTTCTTGCCCTTTTTAGACCCAAGGCCAGCACTGGCAAATTTACCTTTAAGTAACTTGGACTCACTTGCTGGGGTGATCTACTTAAGCATAATGCTGAGGCATTGAGAGACACTGTTTCAAAATAAAAATAATAATAATAATAAGCTGGGCATAGTGTCACGTGCTTGTAATCCCCATGCTTGAGAGGTGGAGATAGGAGGATTGTGCAGGTTGTAAGCCAGCCTCACTGGTTTAAGAGACCCTGTTTCCAAAAATTAAAAAGCATAAAATAGGTCTGGAAATGTAGCCAGGAGGTAGAAGGGCTTCCAGGAACCCCGGTACCACCAAAGTAAATAAATAAATAAATAAATGACTGGTTGTATGGCTCAAAAATAGAATTGCTCTGAGTTCAATTTCTAGTACCAAAATGGAGGTGGATGAGAGGTAGGAGGAGGAAAAGGAGGAAAAAGAATAAATATTAAGGAAAGAAAGATCATGTGTACGCATGTATGTGCTTACTGTGCATATATATATTGCCTATAAATAATGTCCTAAAGAATACAGATATTCTTCATGACATTTTCATTTCAGTTTCTATGCTAACCTGTCTGCCATTTTGGGCTTCCCACCTGACTTGTGGACTGTCTGATCTTTCAGATGGTGTGCCATTTACCTGGTGGATTGGACGGTCCAGTGAAAGGCACCCATACTGGGGAGGTTCTCTGCCTGGAGTCCAGCAATGCAGCTGTGGTCTGGATGAGAGTTGCCTGGACATTGGACATTTTTGCAATTGTGACGCTGACAAGGATGAATGGTAATGAGACTCACAATCTTTCTATAGTTATAGAGAAAGCACATTAATTAATTACTGAAATTTTCCTAAAGAGAGAGGGATGTAGATGAGAAATTCAGTATGAATCAGGGATCTGTGATGTTTGTGATTGTTCTTAATTTTAAAAATGGCCATTTTTCATTTTAAAGCCATTACTAATGTCTATACTATGTAGGTGTATGGTTATAGAATTGCCTCCTCGTATTTGGAACCTTTTGTTTCAAGCAAAGAACTGTCTTCTTGTCAGTATTATTGCAGTTAAAATCTAAAATATTGACCATGTATTTTAGAGCAAGATGATTTATTTTCTTATGGTATGGGTTTCAGTCCATGTGAGGTTGGGGACTGAGGATCTTAAGGGATGTTGGCAGGAGTTGGAGAGAGAAAGAGCACATGGGTTTTACTACTCACATCCCGGAGGCTAGAAACAGGAAAGAGAGCAGGGGCGGATGAATCATATATAATCCCTACTGCCACATCCTCAGGAACCTCTCCAGTCACACCCTAATGGCCTGGCTCTCCACCCAGTTAAAGCCATTACAATGGGTTTGTCAACTGCTTGGATTATAACACTAATGAATCAAGTACATCAGCAACAAACATTAATGAATAGGCTTTTTAGGAGGAATTTTATATTTAACTATAACAGACAGAGATGTAGGATTGAGCTCTGCCATGGCGTCAGTGTTTCCATAATGTGTGGAATGTAGGTGTGGGGAATGGAAGTGGGGGCATTAGGGGTGTGCCATTATACGCTGTTTCTCCTTTCTACTTTTACAACCAATAAAAATAAAGCGCATGTGTGTTTATTGATCCTCTAATTAATCCACAGAGAAGTCTTTACATTCCATGTAACTTTCTCACTTTTGAATTCTGAAAATGAGAAATGCTGAGAGAAGGTAAGTAGTTTTTGCCAAGGTCACACAATGGAATTAGATCTTGAGTTTAAATGGGGCCAGAGACACTCGTGTTCTCCTAAACCAACCTGCATCTATAAAGTGAAGGCCCATCTTAAGTTCTCAGCCCCCTGGCATTTCTGTTTATTTTCTCCATCTTAAATGCTTGCTTCTCACCTTATCATTTACCTAAATTTGCATAAAACCTCACCCTATAAGCTCCACTTTTGACTGCATCCTTTGACTTGGGTTTATGCAATTTTCATCACATGCTATTATTTATAACATAATAATAATATAATATATATTATAATATATATGATATATATAATATATATAATATATATAATATATATTATAATATAATATAATATAATAAAACAGACAAAACTGTGTTGTAGTATGGTTCATGTTTCTTGTGTTCAAAATTTTAGCAGCAGGGACCATTGCAATGAAGTGTAAGAATGAGCCAAACTTCAGTTCAGGAGGAATGGAAATAGCATTTGGCTCCACTGGGATTCATTAGATGCACTTCACCACTTAGGAACACCACAGGACTGCTTGGGTGCCACGAAAAGTTCCCTGGGTGCCTTCATCTTACCCAGTCTCTTCATATGGATAAAGTCAGATGAAATTGACTGACAGAGCATGGGCCCCTTTGCATTCCTATTATCACAGCATCATGGATGCTTGCAAATCAAATATAACTTGTGTACTGGATAAATACTACATCTCTGCTACCATTATATTTCTCAAGATGCATTCCTGATACATTGGAAATTTAATGGTAATTAGTTGAACAAATAAACTTAGAAAGTCTGGAGAAGTAAGATCATTACTATTTTATTCAGAAGCCTGGGAGATAATTGTGGAAAATTGCAATTATTGTATTGCTTGAAAAACATACTCAAAATCTCTGCTCTCAGCAGCTTAGAATCTTCTTTTTCCTTTCTTTTTCCCTTTATTTTTTCTTTCCTTCCTTCCTTCCTTCCTTCCTTCCTTCCTTCCTTCCTTCCTTCTTTTTTTTTGTGTGTGGTACTGGGCTGGGGTTCCTGGAAAGCCTTCTACCTCCGGGGTACACTCACAGACCTATTTCTTTTTACATACTTTTTATTTGGAAACAGGATCTCTTAAGCCAGCATGGCTGGCTTGGAACCTGCGCGATCCTCCTGTCTCTGCCTCACAAGTGCGGGGATTACAAGCGTGCGCCTCCATGCCCGGCTTTGCTTCCTTCTTTTCTTCACTTGCAATTTAACCCAGGGGCTTCTCTACTTCTGAGCTACCCCCATCCCTAATTTATTTTTTATTTAAAAACAGGATCTCACTAAGTTGTTGAGTCTGGCCTCAAACCTGTGATCCTCACATCTCATTCTCCCAAGTATTGGAATTACAGGTGTGTGTCTCTGTTCCTGGCCTCATTCATTTCATTGACTCATAGGTTATGCTTTGCTGTGTATATTAGGAAGTATTTGCAGATTTATAGGCTCTCGTAGAAGTCCCTTAACTTCATGGTGCGTAACTTGAGAAGCTAATATAAGAAGTATGACATAAGATAGATATAGTTTACAAATGGAAGTTTTTCTTCCATAGGGTCATATAGACTGGGAAGTCAGATTTCAGAGAGAAGTCATAGCTAAGTTTTGAAAAACTAGAAGTTAACCCCCCCAAAAAAAAATAATAAGCAAGTTAATATTATACAAGAAGGGTAAACCTCTGTGTTAATACAGAGAAATGGGTAGAAATATGAATGTCACACATTTCCTAATGAACAGGTATGTTGGCATGATTACTGTATAGTTTTCTTATAAGAAATTTACAGGAGATGAAGGAAGGAAAGATTGAATTCAGATCATAAAGCTCCTAGCATGGGATATGTCAGGAGCTAACTTTGTCTTACTAAAGTAAGATATTCAGAGAACTCAGAAAATTTCTAAGCCTCTGAGGATTAATACTTCTTTGTCATATGTTTCAATGAGACCTAAGTAAATGAGGGAAACAAGTCAGGGTTGTAAGGCTCAGTGAAAGACTGAGAGATCAACAGATGGAGATGCATGTTGGGAAGAAAGTCACTCAAAGAACATTTCTAAAAATGTTATTTCTTCTTAGAAAAATGTATTTTCTGCTCACAGTAAAATAAAGTCTCAACTAGACATCTCAATCAAATTTACAGTTATTCTTCAGTATCTACTGATGGTTGGGTTCAGGATCTAGCTCTTTCACCAAAATCCAGAGATGCCTAAGTTTCTTTCATTAAAAGTGTGGTATTTACATGGAAACTATGTGCATTATCCTGTGTCCTTTAACTCATTACTAGATTACTTATAATGCTCAATAAAACTTATGTTCTAGGTAAATAGTTTTGAACTGTGTTGTTTAGAAAATAATGTCAAGATAAAAATGTCTGTAGTTGTTAATTACAGACAGAATTAAATAATATATATATATATATATATATATATATATATTCAATATGAAGTCAGTTGAATCTGTGGATACCAAACCTTTAGATAGAGATGGCTGACTGCACTATGAAACTTATTTTTTAAGGTTTTTATCACATTAAAAAAATAAAATAGGACAGGAAGGAAGGAAGGGAGGGAGGAATAATGACAAACTCACATCTGATGGCTGTTTGCACAGGAGATTCTCTTCTCTGCAATCACCCATTCTGTAGGAATCTTCTGTTGGAGGAAGCAGCTACTTTAGACTGATGGACTGTGAGAGAAAGGCAGAGTGTTCCAGTGGCAGCTCTGGCCAGCACCCTGGGAGTGTCCCAGCAGAGTGCTGGGCTGTGTGGTAGGTTGACAGTGCTCTTCCAGGTAGAGGAACGAGAAGCATGGTTGAGCAGTGTGCTGAAGAGAGCAGAGGACAGTGCATAATCTGCCTGTTGTTAATGGCCACAGCCTGGACCAGAGTTTTCTCATCCAAATAACCAGGTTGGAAAGAAGTGTAGCTATCTTTATTAATGGTAGAGCATTCTTTTATTTCTGGACAAGAATGTGCAAAAGATTTTATTTGTTGTATATAACTTTTATTTGTTGTATATAACTTTTATTTGTTATTTTATTTGTTGTATATAACTTTTAGATTAATTGATCACTTCACTGTTAGCCATTTCTAATCTTTCATATTCTCACAATACATATTGATTATCAAGTCTAATGTATATTTTTTGCTACAGATCAATTTTCTCTTGGCTATCAAAAATAGTTACTTCTCTTTCTGTGCCTGGATTATTTCACTTAACATTATGGACTCCAGGTCACAGATGACAGGATTCCTGTATTTTGTTGAGAATGAATATTACTCTCTTGTGTCTTTGTTCCAACTTGTATTTATTTACGTTTTCCTTACTGGCTAGTGAATTTGCTTCCATGTGAGGAGCTAGTTATATTAATTGGCTTGAGTTAGTCATCCTAAAATGTACACATATATCGAAATACTGTGTTTTAAACTATGAACATACAGTTTTTAATTTATAAATTAAATTAATTTCTAAGAAAGTAGTTAGACATAATCATCTCTAAAAGTTGTCTTTTATACACATTTACTTTCAAATATATTACTTTTCTCTTTGTAAATTCATGTCTAATCTAGCTCCTGAACCTGGTTCCATGATATTTCTTCATTCACTTTCTCTGGGACTGACTGATATGACACTGGATATATCCCAGGGGCTTAGAGTTCTATTATCTGTGATTTTTCAGACATTTCATTTCTTCCAAGCTGCTACCTCTGAAATCCCCTGGTTGAATGCAGTTAGTATACAAAATAATTATGACATCCTGAGCAGGAGTGTGACCCTGAATCTTTAAAAGAAAGGAAACATCACCTCAAGGCACATTAAAGTTCTGCCCTTTATTTTAAAAAATAGAATTACAGCTAGATGTGGTGGAACACACCTATGATCCAGTACTTGGGAGGCCAAAATAGGAGAACTGTAGATTAAAGCCATGATCAGCCTCAGCAATTTAAGGAGACTCTCAGCAACCTCCAGAGAACCTATTATAAAATAAAATAAGTCTGGGATGTGACTCAGAGATAGAATGCCCCCTGGTTCAATCCCCAGTACCACTTTCGCACATACACGCATGTATGTACACACAAAATAATATTGTGCAATATTTTACTCATTGAATTTTAATATTTGTGAAATGGATTATGCTTTGTTCTGTATTTTTCTTTTTGCAATTCTGGGTGTAGACCCTTGGGGAATTCTACCTCTGAGCTATAACTTTAGCCCTATTTTTTTTATTCTTTATTTTGAAACAGGATCTCACTGAGTTGCAAAAAGTAGCTGAGGCTGGCCACAAACCACAATTCTCCTGGCTCAGCCTTCCAAATGCTGGGATTACAAGCATTGTGCCACCACACTCGGCTTGTTCTATACTTTATTTAGTTCTGGAAGTCCCTTTCTTCCAATCAGTCAGGAATCATAAAGTTGTTATTTGGATTGCCACTCAGTCTTTGGATTCTCATACACATCTGGCAAGATAAGCAGAACTGGTACCTTGCATTGAAGGATGTTTGCTTGGCATGCAGCCAGTTCTCTGGGCACTAACTACTGAATGAATGAGTGAATGAATGAATGAGTTAATGGATAACTTGTGTGATTGCCTTTCCCCTCCCCCTTTCCTCCTGGCCAGATCTGACCTCCACTTCTCCAGTGATTTCTTATACTGTTTTAGTTACCATACTTATTCTCAAAGTACACACTGATAACTTTATATTTGTTAGTGTGCATTGATGTTACCAGGACTGGGATTCAGAGTGTTTGCAAATTCAAGGAAAGAAGAAAAAATACAGAAATGAAGAAAAATAACATATAATTAGAGATTTAAAATTCAAAACTAAAATGCCATATTTTGTACAACTCTACCTGGAATAAAATAGTCGACATAATGGCAAGAATAGCATTTCAAAGATTTTTGTTTTAACTAATGAAACCAACATCCTATCATCAATCAGGAGAAAATGCCCCAAATGAGCAGTTTATGATGCATGTGTTCTAGAAAGTAGAATATAGCTATAAAATAGTTCTTTTTATTGCTTTATTAAATTTGATACTGAGGGTGGAACCCAGTGGCTTTTCTACCTCTGGAATTTACTCCCAGACCTATTTTATATTTTATTTGGAAACAAGGTCTCACTAAGTAGCTGAGGCTGGCTTTAAACCTGTGCAATCCTCCTGTCTCAGCCTCTCAACCACTGGTATTACAAGTGTGCGCCACCACACGTGGCCTTTTTATTATTATAGAAAGAAAAACATAGAACGAGATTTCGTTACATCTGCTATCTTTCAGGTTCTACAAATATATTAAATCCATGTTGTTTCTAAAGTGTCATATTTGAGCAATTGCAAAGGTATGTAAGAGGAGAACTCAAAGTTAATTTGACACTTAAGTTTTACATTTGTAATGAACATTTCATCCATTTTGATTTGGACTATTTTTTACAGAAAATTTTATAATTTTACTTAAATAGTCACCAGGACTTTGGCTTCTATTTTAATTCGCCTGCTTATCACCAATGAACGGCATGACCTACCTCATAATAGTTCTCAGCCCCAAATTGGTTAAATGAACTGTTTGCCTCTTTTGTCTGCTCAGCAAGTTTGAAAATAGTTGTCACCTCAGCTCATATTTTAAATAATATACAGAGGAAATTACCTTTCTTATTTTGTTTAAATTTAAGATGTCTTATTATAAAAGTATATAATACATTCTTATTGTAAAATACTTCAAGATTTCAGGTGTATTTAGAAAAAATATCAAAGTTTCATATACTCTGAATAATTTATGTCTACTACATATGCAAAATTTTGCTCCTGTAGATAAATTCAGGTATATAGAGAATTTCTATATATAAATATTTTTTTTCAATACATGTGCCATCTTTTAAAATATGTTTGTTCATGTATTATTAGGTGTGGGAAAAATTACATGTATTTTTCAGCAAAATGCTTTTTTTAAAAAAATAATTTTGGAGATCTTTTCCTTGGCTCCTTTAAACAAGCATGAAAATGACAGTTTGTATTTAATAGATGGATGGTTTTCCATAGTACCATTATGTTATTGCTTATTTTCCCATTTTTTATGATGAACATTTGATTTTTGACTTCTTTTTTAACTGTTAGAAACAATACTGAAATGAAAAAAAGCATTTTTGAGTTTAATTTATATTTTCTTCTACCTACATTATCATTGTTCTTGAATAATATCCCAGTAATAAATTATTAGAATATGTGCCTTATGATTTTGATAGATGTGCCAGATTACTGACGGGACATTGATCTTCATACACACTATAAGGGAATCTGTGAAGAATGGGCTGGCTTGGTCCCATGGAGGGAACCATCTCCTCCCTGAGAAGCCAGTGTTGCCATGGAGACATTCAGAACTCACTAGAGTGAGAAAACAGTCATGAAGGGAGGCATTTGTCACAACCCCTTCTGGTTTAGAGCTTGCTGTTCTCCTTAGGCTAACATGGTGTCAGGGTCAGCGCTGATGGGATAGTCCTCGCTGATGCTCTGGTCTACCTCAGTTCCTTAGCTTTGTGGTTCCATTTCTACCTGGTGCTGCTTTCAGGGTCCACAACAGTGTAGTTGGATATACACAGATAATTAATTGCCAGCCTCTCCCTGTGTTTTCCAAAATACAATCTTCAATGTGTACAGAAAGAAATCATTCTTTCTTCTTTGTACTTCTTTCTTATATTTTGTGAAAATGTCATGAGCTGAGACATGTAATACATATCAGAAAACACACAAATATGGGTTTTGTTTGATGGTAGCATTTCATTTTCTGGGTGTGAAATGTAATAAATCATTAAGCAATATTTTATTTTGTAATAAAAATAAATCTGGGACAACCAAATCCCAGATTCATCACTTATTAACTATAGAACTTAAATCTGAGCTTTACATTTCTATTTTTTTAAAAAAAGAGGAGAGGGATAGCCATCTCTGGGGAGCACTGACTGCCATCTCTGGGGAGCACTGACTGAGTTATCAATAACTTGTGCATCTTGCAGATGTGGCATGTAGTCAGTTCTCAAAAATGCATCCCATCATTTTATTATAATTTTCTTGATATTGTAAATAAACTATATGAGAGACTATTGATTTATAGACATTAAATAATTTCCAAGAAATATGTACATATTTATAGTATAGATTATTTTCACAATAAGATGAATAACATAAAAGGAGCAATATTATGGCAGTGCAGTCAAATTTCATTCAACTGTCATGTTCTGGAATAAGCACAGTTGTAACACTGAGGACCTCTCTCCTCAAAAAGAGAATCATCTCTGAATGTGTTTTGGTAAAAGTAGCCGTGTAATGGGCAAATCTGCCCTGAGTAGCAATGAGCAAAGAGAGTGCTTGTCAACATGTAACTGAAGAGTTTTTGGACTATCAGAACTCTCGCCAAGGTGACTCCGGTGTAATCTCTGGGCATGCAGGGCTGGAAAATGATTGCAAGTTGGTAAAATGAAACCTAATCAATTAACTTGTATCTTATGTGAATGGAATGGGGATGCTCAGTATGAGATCACAGGGACAGCTCAAGGACTCAGGCCCTGGTGGTATATTTATAGCCCTATCCAGAAAAGGTGCAGAATAAATGTGGTAAGTGACAGATTTCACCCATAATGTGTAATGTGTCACAATGTGGCCAAAAAAGCATGAATAAATATGCAAGGTTTTCTCCATGGCTCAAAAGAGTGGACTTGACCAAGGTCTCACATCTGCTTTATTGGTCCATTCTGTCTTGACTCTTACTACTTTTATATATTTATGTTTGAAGAGTTTCAAAGACTTTGCCAAGATCTGAAAATTGAAAGGTCTGATATTATTATTCCAGACTGGCCCTTTGGTATTGTATTCATGATGGGCACAATTTCTTGTTGTTATATTCACTTAGTTTAATATTCTCGAGTACCATCCATTTTCCTGCAAATGGTGTGATTTTGTAAAATTTCATTCTGTATATATACCAGTGAGTACTTCCATTCCCAAAGAAATCATAGATATATATTCTTTCTTATATGTGGAAGCTAAAGAAATATTTGGAAATAAAGGCAACATCAGATAGACCAGCAAAACAGACTCCAGGGGAATGACCGAGGGGGATTAGGAGAGGATGAAGTCATAAAGAACATATAGTAGAAATAATTCCACAAACATTTACAAAATTGTCAATTACAATCTCAAAGACTTGTGAGGAAAGGGACCCAGTGGGGAGAACTGGGTTCTTGTGTTTTTCTGACACTATGCATGTAAAATTATTATGCAGCCCTCAAGAACAGAAAAAAAAAAATTCTCTTTTGCTTAGGGATGTCTCTGCTCCCTCCCAAAGAGACACCTACTTCCCACAGGCTCTCTTTCCCATCCCCAACAATTAAACTCTGTGTTGGCTTCCACTTATGGATAACACAAAGCTGGCTTCATACACTGCTATGACTTGCCTGGTTTCTGTAGGTATTTGAATTTATATCTATTTCTATTGCTTAAAAAACAAACTTTGGAGAGCAACTTACTTTTTCTTTTGGGTCAAGTTGTCATATAAAGAGTATTATTGATAATGTGCCCTGCATCATTAAACGAAGTACAGATTTTTGTTGTTGTTGTTATTTGGAAGAAATTTTTATTCTTAGAGTGCTATTTTTTATGCCAACACTTTGACAGAAAGGTGTCAAATTGATGTATATCAGATGTTACAATGTAAGACAGGCAGAAATCAGCACTGATGAACAGGCCTGAGAATCTACTATTTTTACCTTGAAAATGAAAATGGTGAGAAATAAAATTCTAAAGAGTATATCAGAGTTCTTTCTGGAGTAAATCTGGGTTTGTTCTTTATTCAGCACTGGCTATTTGAAATTTATATAAAATTTCTCCTTAAAAGGATACTAAAATATAATGATAAGTTTATTCTGCATCTATGCGACATTCATAAACATGTTTTAAAATGAAACAAAAAACAGAGCATGACAGTGTACACTTGTAATCCCTATATTTGGGAAGCTGAGACAGGAGGATCAAAGATTCACAGCCAGCCTCAGCTACTTAGTGCAGGCCTCCACAACTTAGTGAAACCATGCTTCAAAATAAAGATTAAAAAATAGGGCTAGGTATGGGGCTTGGAAGTAGAATGGCCTTGTATGTAATCCCCAGTTGTGCGAAGAAAATGCTTTATTCTAGATTATCAAAATCGCCTCTGTAATGCACCTTTTTACATTTTGTGTTAATAGACCTACAGGTAACAACATACACATGAATTATTTATTTTTTTATAACCAAGAAAAATTAATACCTGTTTTTTATCTAAATTTCATGAGTTGATACTGAAATTTAATTTTTCACATGTGCTATGTAGCAAAAAATCTCCAATACAGAATCCTAGTTATATGCATTAAAAAGAAATGCTGACTTGCCCGAGGCTATGAAGCAGTTCAGGGACAAAGACGAGAACTTAATTGTCACCACTACTATTTCTGAGGATTTACCACAGAGCAGAAACCGTGCACAGTGAATATATAATTTTATTTAATCTTCTCAACTCTGTTAATAAGGTGCATCTACATTTAAAAACAGAGCCCACCAACGATTTCAGAACTAAAATTACTGGCGGAAAAACAACGCAGCTAGGACTTGGGACCTGGGTTTCCAGGCATGGCAGAGATACTGGGAATAACAAGAATAGGATTTGGGTCCTGCCCCTTCTGCTGTGTGACCTTAGGCAAGTTATGTAATATTTCTGAGCCTCAGTTTCTCCATTTGCAAATTGGGAGAATGACACCTATGGCATAAGAATATAGTGTAGGAAAAACATACCTATCTCGTGTATATTTCTGGCTCCAAATAATTATTCAATGCCAGTTTCTTTCTTCCCATTTGTTCTGTTTTATTTTTATGGTATTGGGGATGGAATCCAGGGAATTCTACTTTCAAGCTATTTATTTTGAAACAGGGTCTCAGTTGCAAAAGGCCTCCCTTAGAAGCTGATGCTGTCTGTGAACAGCGATCCTTTGGTCTCAACTTCCTGAATGCTGTGATTGCAAGCATGTGCCACCACACCTGGTTCTTTCTTCTCATTTTTACTCTCAGCCAAATGGTAGAGTCTTCTCTGTGAGCTTAAAAGCACAGCTTATAAAGAGGGCAAAAAACAGTGTCTCACCAATATTCTTTCTTAACTTTATCATCAAAAAATAACTAGCTGACTTCTTATTTGCATAATTAACAAGAACAAAGCCAGAGTCATAACTATCAAGACCTTTAAAACAAAGGACAACATGAAAAACAACTGGCAGCTATAAAGATTTCTTTTTTACAAAGCTAAAAGATGTTACAGAAGATCTAAAGCTGATTAAAACCTGTTGGCAGGTTGCTGCAGCAAGTCCTTGGAGTGATTTTGGAGAGGGATTTGTGATGTCTATTTCAAGTTAGTTACTAAGATAGCAAATCTTTTTATAGGAAAGCAAAATGTTGTTTAATGTCACATTAGCACTGCATTGGGCAGGTGGGGTGCCCTCAGCCACAATAAGCAGAAGCAATCTTTGTCAGCTACTTGTGTATTTGCAAGCACATTTAGGAATGTTGTAAAATCCAATGGCATTTGGAAGCAGACCACAGGTACTGTAATAAGCATTGAAGCCTTTCCCAAGCACTTCTGAGATGAAAGGCCTTCTGTCAGGACCTTCCCCTCCTCAACTCTGCTACAACCAATCCATATCACTTTTGAAAAAATAGAGATCTTGGCATAGATTCCCTAAATTATCTACATTTTGTCCCTTTTCTTTCTTTCATTTATGTTTTGCAGGACCAATGATACAGGCTTTCTTTCCTTCAAAGACCACTTGCCTGTCACTCAGATTGTTATCACGGATACCAACAGATCAAACTCAGAAGCTGCCTGGAGAATTGGTCCCTTGCGTTGCTATGGAGACCGTGAGTAATAAATGGAAAGAAGCTTTCTCCCTGCATTATAAGTGCACAGATGTTTTTACTCTTTCTCTCTGCAGTGTGCCCTAGTCAAATCATCCACATGCCCAATACCTTTCCATATCTCACTGAAAACAATGAAGCATGCTCTGAAGGATGCTCTCTTTTGCAGGACCCTTCTGGAATGCTGTCTCATTTTATACAGAAGCCTCCTATCTCCACTTTCCTCCCTTCCACGCGGAATTCAGTGTTGACATTTCTTTCTATTTCAAAACCACCGCCTTATCTGGAGTCTTCCTAGAAAATCTTGGCATGAAAGACTTTATCCGACTTGAAATAAGCTGTAAGTGCCCTCATATGTGATTCAGTATCACAGTTAGCAAAGTAAAGTTTACCACTATGTTTGCCACCAAACACTACTGTATATTTGCTCCATCCAGTTTATTTTGTTGGACAATGGTAAAATGAGTAGTGATACTATTTGGTTCCTCCTAATGCTTTGTGATTTATGTTACAGTTTGAGATGATATGGTTTTGGGGAAACTGTCCCCAAGGACCCCTGTTAGGGTTCTGGACACAATTTCCCTCGAAACACACATAACACAAAAACAGAAAAACCACGGGTTCTTGTCCTGAACTAAAGGGAAATACTCATTAGCCCGGACTCTTGCTGAAGATTTAAAGTTCATTAAAAAGATAGAAATACAGAAGACAAAGCCCCATGCCATTCAGAACTGGCACTGGGGGTGGGGAGAGGCAATTCCTATGAATTTGCCAAAAGTTCCTGCATGCTGAGTGTTCTTATCCTGACCAAGTCTGCGGCAGATCCTTTGATATGTAGATATGCTGCCCTATATCTATCCCAGGTATCTGCTCTGTCTCATCCCAGCCAGATCCACCCCCTCTGAGGCAGGGGTGGGGCAGCTCTCTCTCTGGAACAGACCCCCACACCTTTTGTTACACTCCCAAGATGTGTTAAGTTGCTTATCTTGAATCTGGGATTTTCTCACATCCCTTTAGAAATGTAAAAAGGCCCTTTTTCTGAGGAACTTTGCCTCTTTTTAGAAATGTAAAAAGGCCCTCTTCCCTGACTCTCCTGGCTTTCCTTACTACCAAAAATATATTTTTAAAATTAGAAATCTTTCTCACTACTGGTACATTAATACATTTTGAAACCTCTTCCCAATACTGGTACATTCCCCCCTCTGTCTTGTAACTTTCTGACACCTGTCAGGCCAAAGGTAGGTACAGAAAATACATTTTGACTTTTACAGTTTTACAAACATTTAACATGAGCTAATTTCCCATCAATTTTCTCCAATTATTATTATTACATACATGTACCCATAGCAAAGGAATAAGGGCTATGACTCACTGAGCTTCTTCAGGCTGAACAGGGGTGATGTAAGGGGATCCCAGGTTATGGTATACATGTATGTAATTGGTATGGGGAAATCAGATGGCTCCATATTGTGTGTTTCTATGGTCATCCAAAGGGCTTCGATAGATATCCTTGTCAGGGTCTGTCTGTAACACCATCTGAAGTCTGAAAGCTTCCAGCCTATGAGAAATGAAATTCACCATACAATTTAGTACACATGACCCAAAAAGTAAAATGACAAGGATGATGAGAAGGGGAGTTATAAATGACTAAGCCATGCCATCCATGAGGAACCATATCCAAACAAACCTTTATATTGTTGAATATGTGTTAATTCTTTCTGCATGTCTAATATTAAACTGGTTATCTTTTTTGAATTATTGATAATGTTAAAACAGCACATTCCAGGGAGTTCTTGACACCCTATATGATGAAACAAAAGCAGATAATTTATGGTGGCTCCGTTTTCTAGAGTGGCTTGGCGTACGTCACTCAGTTCTGTATTGATAGCTGCCAAAGCCAAAGCTGAGTCATTAATTGTTTTAGTGAATAAACAAGCGAGTTCATTAATCACTATATAGGCCCCTAACACTAATCCAGGGATGGCTAGCAAGGTGGCCGACAACCCTGCAACGAGGCCTGGGCATCAAAGATGGAGATTATCATTACAATCTGGGGGTAAAGAAGGAAGTGACCGAGTGATTTGTCTATGGGAGGACACTGGTGGAGTAGGTAGAATCATCCTGAGTTTGCCTATATAACAGCAGCCTTGAAAGCCTGGAGGGATGACAGAATAAGAAAAATTAAAGCAGAAAACTGACCAGCCTAAGGGGAGATGCAAGTTTGATGCTGGAATGGGACTGGTTATCATATGATGACATTCGAGATTACATGGCACAGGTCCCACGTGCAAACAGTCTCCCAGGACAACTACTGAGGTTGGAATCGGGTCTTCCGCTATCTGAATGTTTTTATTAGACTTATAACCATGAAAATTTAGAAATGATCTTACATTAAGATTCATCTGCCTCTTAATATTCTTCTCAGTTAGCCCTAAACCAATTAAATGAGATGTTAAAACCTGTTTTGCCAACTTTGGCTTAAACATACAGAAGTGGGATGTATTTAGGATATTTCATGCGATGTGAACCCAGAAATTAGTACTGTGGAGACCTGAAAGAGGCTTTGGGGGTAATTTGAATAAATATTTTAGAAGATTCCTTATATGGTATATCATTAGGGTACTGTTTTTGGATTTTAATGCACTTATAGGTGCCAGTATCTAGTATAGTGGCTTGAGGTAAAATAATAGCAAAATTGCTGTTAGAAGGTTTTGATTGATCTGTTAAATTTTAAAATCTCAACTGTTGAGTTGTATGAGAAAATATTGTTTTTTAATCTTTTACCCATATTACCAGCCCTATGGGAGAAGTACAATTTGTCCAGCACTGCAATGTCAAGGAACTTCCTATCGCCACTGTGTCACCGCTGTAGCTAGAGGCTATAAGATAGCATCCTTCAGCAAGTGAACACATAACAATTGGAAAAAGACTAAAAATGACTTGCTTCATTGTTTAATTAATCCATAAAAATGAGTATAATTAGGAAAGTGAAAAGACACAAATTTGAGTGTCTGTATATTCCTGGAAAATACCTTGGATCCACTCCTCGTGGAGTACCTGCAAGAGTTCTTCTTGAGTATTTAGGGGGCCATGAGGTAACAAAGCGAGCTATTGGGTAAAGTCCAGGAGAAACCTATGAAATTTTTGTGGGAAAAGGGGCATACTAAATTGCCCTCCTTAATTGTGACTACTAATCAGGAGATGTCTTCTTAAAAAGAAGTCTGAGTGCCTCCAGTGGTTCGCAGGAATAGTCTGGAGTGGTCTCTGGAAGCTCAGAGGTCACAGCAGGAGCAGGTAGCGGGCCTTCTGCTGTCCTCTTCTTAACCCTGGTATGATGTATCCATGAATCAATGCCAGGTACCTTAACAGCAGTGGGAGTAGAAATGATAACAGGATATGGGCCCAACCAGGGGTTTTCCTTTTTATCTAGGGATTTGATTAGTACCAGATTCCCTGGACAAAACAAATGGTTTGCTTTCCCCTCCAGTGCTGTTTGGAGTATACTTAAGACCTGTTGATATGTTGCCAATTGGGTAACATAGTCTGTTAATATTTGAGACTCTGTATCTAAGACTATATCTTGAGTCAGGAAAGGTCTTCCATATAGCTTTTCAAAGGGGGTGAGATTCATTTGGCTAGGCATATTACAAATCCATATTAAAGCCATTGGAAGTAATTGCCACTAGGGGCCCTGTACCTCCTGGGTTAGTTTGAGAGGTGCTGATTTAAAATCCTGTTTGTCCTTTCTACTTTTCCAGAGGACTGGGGGTGCTAGGCACAGTGTAATTTAAAATCTATTCCCAGAGTTTGCATGATATCTTGGGTAACTTCTGATTTGAATGCTGGTCCATTATTACTCTGTAATGAGTGGGGAACTCCAAAATGGGGAATAGTTTCTTGGAGTAATACCCTTACATCCTCCTGGCCCTTTTCTGATTTACAAACAAAAGCTTCTACCCATCCTGTAAAGGTCTCTATTAAAACCAACATCACCAGATGCCTTTTACCCCCGGGCATATGAGTGAAATCAAGCTGCCAATCCTCACCTGGATATGTGCCTCTAGATTGCTTGCCTGGTGGACTTAACAAGTTATTTTTAGGGTTGACTCTAAGACAGATTTCACATCCCTGCACAATGCAACTCATAGTCTCCTGTAACTATGGTGGGCAAAGGTTCTGTTTCCTTCACCTCAAAGGGTGTGGTGACTGCATAGCCCGGATACCATACTTCTTCACAAAATCACTGCCATCAGTAAATAATTCCGCATCAGGGTTTAGAAGAGGCCTGTCTGAAAGATCTGGTCCAGTAAACAATCTTGAACCCAGTTTTAAGGAATTATCCCTTCCCAAATTATGTATCTGATGGAGAGTTTTAAGTATCTTCCATTGCATGCTCTGGGGAACCCAGAGTTTATTGTTAGACATAATTCACCATCCCCTACTATCCATCTTACATCCTTGCTGCTGGGCTTTAGTGCTTTCTTCTTGGAAATACACTGGTCTCACATCAAACAGCAGGGACCCTTCCTACAGGATGGGCCAGAGTGTCTGACATGGACAGCTGGCAGCCTCTTGTGCTGATTTACCGGCTAAGTTATTACCTTGAGAAACAAGGTCTGTTCCCCTCTGATGACCCTGACAATGTAAGATAGCCACTTGCTTGGGTTTTTGGACTGCCCCTAATAAGTATAGAATTTTGGACTTATGTTTGATGGGGGATCCCGATGATGTAACCAGTCCCCTTTCCTTCCAGATGGCTGCATGAGCATGGATAACTAGGAAGGTATATTTTTGAATCAGTATGAATATTTGCCCTATTTCCCTCTGCCAGATTAAGGGCCCTTGTCAAGGCTATGAGCTATGCTAATTGAGCACTGGTGGAGGTGGGCAGAGGTTCTGTTTCCTTCACCTCAAAGGGTGTGGTGACTGCATAGCCCGCATACCATACTCCTTTCTCACTGCCATCAGTAAATAATTCCTCATGAGGGTTTAGAGGAGGCCTGTCTGAAAGATCTGTACAAGGAGCCCAGAGATGGGCTAATGTTTCTTCATAGGAATGGACCAGCCCTTTGGAATCCTCAAGCAGAAAGGTGGAGGGGTTAAGGTAGTGCATTTCTTCAGTGCTATGTCTGACCCCTCCATAAAGATAGACTGGTATTTAAGAATGTGGCTGTCTGACAGCCACAAATGTCCCTTGGATTCTAATAAGTTTCAGAGTTCACAAGGGGTTTGTACCATGAGGGGTCGCCCTAATGTTAGTTTTTGGGCCTCCAGAATCAAAATCCCTACTGCCGCCATTGCCTTTAGACAAGCTGGCCATCCACGGGCCACAGAATCAATTTCCTTGCTGAGATAAGCCACTGGCTGTGGAGTTCCTCCCTGGTCCTGTGTTAACACTCCTAAGGCTACCCCACTCCTCTCCGAGGTATACAAAGTGAACTCCTTTTGTGTAGGCAATCCCAAAGCTGTAGCTCACCTTAAGGCTTGTTTCAAATTTTCAAATGCTTGCTTAGCTTCTGTGTACCACTCAGGGAATCTAGAACACTCTTGACATTCCTTAAGAAGGTGATACAAGCTCGGAGGTCCGGGCCACTTGGCCTCGAACCCGGGGCAGTGAGCAGGCATGCGCGTGGAAATTACCTCAGAGGCAGAATACTACCCCCACGCACCCTAGGGAACATGGGACAACCTGCTGGGTGAAGAGGGTGCTTGGATCAGAGCCTGCTGAGGGGTGAGGCCAGTGCTGGGGCCAGCGAGGCTGGGATCGAAGCCTGCCGTAAGGTAAGGCAGGTGATGGAGTCTCTGAGGCCAAGATCAGAGCCTGTCGAGGGGTTAGGTCAGTGCCAGGGCCAGCAAGGCTGGGATCGGAGCCTGCTGTGAGGCAAGGCCTCTACTGAGGCCTCCAAGGCCAGGATCAGAGCCTACTGTGAGGCAAGGCTGGTGCTGGGGCCTCCGAGGCCAAGATTGGAGCCTGCCGAGGGTTTAGACTGGTGCTGGGGCCAGCGAGGCTGGGATCGGAGTCTGCTGTGAGACAAGGCCAGTGCTGGGGCCTCAGAGGCCAGGATTGGAGCCTTCCAAGGGGTTAGGCCAGGGCGGGGCCAACGAGGCTGGGATCGGAGCCTACCATGAGTCAAGACTGGTGCTGGGGCATCTGAGGTTGGGATTGGAGCCAGCTGATGTGTTAGGCCAGTACCAGAGCCAGCGTGGCTGAGATCGGAGCCTGCTGCGAGGCAAGGCCGGTACTGAGGACTCTGAGGCCAGGACCAGAGTCTGCTGAGAGTTTAGGCCAGTGTCGGGGCCATTGAGGCCCGGATCGCAGCCTGCTGTGAGGCAAGGCTTGTGCTGGGGCCTCTGAGGCCTGGATAGGAGCCTGTCGAGGGGTTAGGCTGGTGCCAAGGCCAGCAAGGCCGGGATCAGAGCCTGCCTTGAGGTATGACCAGTGCTGAGGCCTCTGAGGCCTGAATTGGAGCCTGCTGAGGGGTGAGGTCAGTGCCAGGGCCAACGAGGCCGGGACCGGAGCCTGCCATGAGGCAAGACCGGTGCTGAGACCTACGAGGCAGGGATTGGACTCTGCTGAGTGGTAAGGCTGGTGCTGGGGCCAGCAAAGATGGGATTGGAAACTGCTGTGAGGCAAGGATGGAGCTGGGACTTATGAGACCAGGATAGGAGCCTGCCGAGGGGTTAGGCCGGTGCCAGGGTCAGCGAGGCTGGGATTGGAGCCTGTTGTGAGATAGGCCGGTACTGGGGCCTCTGAGGCCGGGAGAGGAGCCAGCCGAGGGGTTAGTTCGGTGTGGGGTCCAGCAAGGCTAAGATCAGGGCCTCCCATGAGGCAAGGCAGGTGCTGGAGCCAGTGAGGTCGGGATCAGAGTCCTCCGGGTGGCCAGGCCACTACTGGGGCCGTCAAGAGCGAGATCAGAACTTGCAATGTGGCATGCACAGAGAAATAGCAGAGAAAATAAAATCCAAATGCTTCCCCTAATTAGCAAGAACTAGGAGGAAAGGGGTAACAGGAGGAGGTCGAGTAGTAGAAAGTGCCCTGTTGAAAAGCAATTAAGGTGACCAATCAGAGGAGAAGTGATGGGGAAGGATGGAATCTCTTTAAAACTTATGAGGTGTATAAACAATTATATCAAAGATAATCACCAATTAAGCATGGGATCCAGAAAGTGAATCGGAATGGGATTGGTATTGGATGAGGGCTTATTGGATGATATGTGCTTGTATATCCTCTCAAGTCTTGTATTCCAAAGTGATGTATGATTACAAAAAATATATAAAATAAAAAATAAAAATAAATTAAAAAGGTGGTACAAAGTTCAGGCCTTTTCAGCAAAGCCTGGTATCCAGATATGACAGTATCCCCCAAATCCCCTAAACTGTCTCAGGGTACAGGGGAGGAGGAAGCCCAAAATAGGCTGCAACCTCTCTGTTCCCAGGGAATGTGAATCCCCTTCGAGTATGACTCCCAGGTAGGTAACTTTAGCCTCACAGAGTTGAGCCTATTCTCTTGAAACTTTATAGCCTCTCTGGGAGGAAGTTGAGAAAAGAGGGTAGCTTTCTTGCAGTTTTCTTGGGAGGGGCTGGCAATCAGGAGATCATCTACATACTGAAGGAGTGTGAACTTAGGAAAGTCCCAGTCCTCTAAATCCTTAGCAAATTCCTGTCTGAATATGTTCAGACTGTCTCTGAACCCCTGAGATAGCATTGTCCATGTTAACTGTCATCTACCCCCTCTCCCCCTTGGATCCTCAAAGGCAAAGAGTGATTGACTTTCCTCATGGAGAGGAACACACCAATACCCGTCCTTAAGGTACAATACTGAGTAGCATTGTGTCCCACCTGGAATTTGAGTCAATAAAGTGTAAGGGTTAGGGACTACTGTATGGAGTGGAATTACTGCCTCATTCACCAGTCTGAGATCCTGTACCAACTGCCATTTGTCCTTCCCTTTCTTTGCACCCAGAATAGGAGTATTTTATGGGCTGGTGCACTTTCTTAATAGACCTAGGTCTAGTAAACGATTTACAATCAGCAACCATCTGCCCTTAACCTCTGGCCTAAGGGGGTACTGTTTCTGCCTGGGAAAGGCAGATGGATATTTAAGCTTAATGAGTACAGGTTTAGCTGATAAGGCTCATCCCACTGTTCTCCCATCTGTCCATACTGCTGGATTAATATCCACCTCTAAGAAAGGGAAGCACCCCAATTTATCTGAGGGGAAGATCAGTTTTACCTTTGCTTTTGACATTATATCTCTTCCTAGCAATGGGGCTGGGGTCTCTGGGATAACTAAGAAGCAATGGGAGAAGAGCAGGTCCCTCCAGGAGCAGGGGAGCTCTTGAGTAAAAAAAAGTGTTCTAAGGGCTTGCCAGAGGTGTCTTGAACTGTTACTTTATGAGAGGATCTTGGACCGGGAGAATATAGCAAGATGGAAAATCTGGTGCCTGTGTCCACTAAGAACCAGACAGTTTGTGAGCCCACCATTAAAGTCACTCAAGGTTCCTCGGTCTTTACCCAGGAGGTGGGGACCTGGAGAGGTGGCCCTGAGGCCCATCACTGGGGGCCTGGTGCTGAAGTCCTTCGATCCCTTCATATCTGGGGGCAATCAGCCTTCCAGTGATCCCCCCTGTACCTTAGGCAGGGCGTTGGAGGCTGACAAGCTTTTTGAGGGCACTAGCTCTTATAATGCCATGGCTCCCCACACCTGAAGCAACCATATGCCTGGGTTTTTATGGGGGTATCATGCTTCTGTACCAGAGTTTTTGTGTACTTAGCATTTGAATACATTGCTGCCAGGATTCTCCATGGCATTTCTCTTTCTTTTTCTCCCTGTCCATGTCTCTATTGTAATAAACTGAATTGGCAGCCTGTACTAATTGTCCTAGCATATATTTTCCCAGATCTGATGTCACTTTTTGGAGTTTTCTCCTTATATCTGGTGCAGATTGAGTTAAAAACTTGTCTCTGAGAATAGCCTCCCCTTCTACCGAATCTGGAGCTATATTAGTAAATTTCAACATAGCCTCTTTTAATCTTTCTAAGAAAACCATAGGAGCCTCTTCAGGAGTTTGATGTGGGGTGCCAATTGGCCATAATTGAGGGGTTTTACCTTTGTTTACTTCAATCCCTCCTGTATACAGTACAGGTAATGATTTCTATCCCATTCATTTTTAGGGATATAGGGGGTCCCATTTGGGATCTACAAGTGGCACTGCTTGTTCCCCTGTGGAAATATTCCATCTGTCATCCTATTCCTTATTCATGGAGGCCCGAAAATAATCATCCCCCACTGCTCTAGACTCCTTATATACCCTCTCCCTTTCTACTGAAGTCCGGGTTTGCTCAAGAAGTAATTTAACATCCCTCCAAGTAAGATCATACAATGAACTAAGTAATTTGAATGCCTTTATGTAGTGATCAGGGTCGGTAGTATAACTTCCCAAATCCTCTTTAATTTCTTTCAATTCTGCTAGTGAGAAAGGCTGGTGGAACAGTTTTGACCCAGTCCTCCCTACCCCTACTGAAACAAGAAGAAATACCCCTCTCTGCTCCCGAGACTCAGGCTGTCATTTTCCAATATAGGGCACCTCTTGGGTCTCCCGCATATCGGGGTTGCTACCCTCATGTGGAGGAACCTTGTTCTGGTTCGGTCCCTTGGGCATTAGAGGGGGCCCTGTGAGGGCTGTGGCTCCCACAAGGCCCTCTTCTTCCCTTTCCTGTCCTATTTGCTCTTTAGATTCTGTTTTTGCCAAAGCTGCCACAATAGCTCCAATCTTGCAATTTTAAAATAAATCCGGATGGTCCCCTAAGTAGAAAAACAACTGAAAATAAGCTATCTCTGTCCATTTACCCTTCTTTCTACAGAATAGATCTAATTGCCATATGGTATTGTAATATAGACTTCCCTGAGGGGGCCATGTGTCTCCATCCCCTAGCACATACTGTGGCCATACTTGGGTGCAGAAAACAATGAAAGCTCTCTTTTTTTAGCATTTTGGGATCAAACTTTCCCACTTTTGGAGAATACAGCTTTCACTTTGGATTGCTGGTGTCCCATCTGAGAGTTTTAGTGGCCTGTCTAGGCAAGGTCGCCCTTCCTCCCAGAGCTTCCCAATCTAAAACCAATTACCCTAGCATTTAGGATATTGCTGGAATCTCATCTTAAGACAGAGAGAGGTCTGTGTGGCCCTTCTCTGTCCAGATGAGTTTCCCTGCACCCCTAAAGCTAGGAACCCAGCTGGGTATGTCCAGCTGGGATGGCATGGAGCAGTTAGAGTGGTGTCACCATCCACCAGAAAGCCAGTGCAAGCTTGAAGTTTAGCCACCTCCCTTCTGCCTTTCAGCTGAGCTTTCACTGTGGCCTTTTCGCTCAATGAGGTTTTTCTAGCAAAATCTTATTAATTTGCATCCCTGAAAATATTCCCCAATTTCTGAGGGGCCTATGAATCAGGAGCTGCCAGCGGTTGAGTGTGGCCTCCTCCTGAGTTTCCTCTCTGGAGGGCTTTCTTATGTGAATGGAGCTGTAGCTATCTGTTGAATGTCAGATAATGCCTCCTGGGTGCAGCCTTCTATAGGGCAGACCTACCTGTTATCTGGTTGAAACTTTTGATGTAGGCTTTTTATTGAGCTCTTGGACAAGCTTACCCATTCAGGCTTCCAATAGCCACTGGGGATTCGGAGCTACCGCACATGGTGGTGGTTACCAATGGCAACTCTTTCTAGATGCTTCCACTCAAAACAAGGTAGCTTATCTCCCTAGAACTTGTCTCTGCCTCCCAAGTGCGGGGATTACAAGCATGTGCCACCACGCCTGGCAAGACACAGAAATTATATAAATAAAAAGTCTGAAGCTGAGATCTTACTCTCAAAAACAAACAAACATACTTGAATCTGTGTGTTCAGGAGCAAATAGTGTAGCTTAATTGTCTGTATTGATTTCAGCTAGACCATGATATATATTAAGTGCTAAGTAATGAAATGTCCTGACTGCAAGTTGACATACACTGTATTAAAAACTAACAGTAACTTTAACATGTATTCCAAGGTAGATCAATAAAAGATTATTTGGGAGAGCAATGTTTCATCATGACATTGCTTCGAAATACTGGTGAGAGATAATCATAAAAATAGTTATATATTTAGTGGCTTTCACTGTCACTCTTAGGTTCTCTGCACTTTGTGTATCCTTTATTGCTTTTACATGGAATGAATAGTACCCCTCACCCTCATTGTGCTAGGATGCTGGTGATTTGCTAGTTACACTGGGTGCCCCACCACAATCTGAATGAGTTGACTGACCATGGAACTAAGGTGAAGTAACTGCATGGAATACCCTTCAAAGCATTAGTAATGTCTTAGCAAAATAAATTGGGAATTTAAGAGCTCTAGAAAAGAAACAGAATGGTCTGCTGGGAGAGATGGCAAAGGCTTGTGTGTAAGACTCCAGGAAGTCAATGAGCAGATAAGTGTTTCTTTTGCTATAACACAATGCAGGCATTGAAAAAGAGCTACTTCACTGAGAGTTTTCACCACCTTAGGCTCCAAAGATTTACCCTAAAACTGGTAGGAATTACTTGTGGCTTTGAGGATAAAATCTCTCATCTCTAACTCAGCCAGACTGTTAAAATGTGGAGTCCAGTACAACCATTTCATAATATGGATATAATAGTTTCAAAGTAAATTTAATAATAATCAGGCTCTGTGTCCTTTTGATTCATTAATACTGTAGTAAATGTCATGGCATTATTATTACAAGATAATGGGTGGTGATTTAATGTTAATTAAATCTTGATATCTAATTTGTTTGTACTTTGTGGTACTGCTTTTGTATTTGTGCAAAAGAAATTTTAATGCAGATTGGTGTCAAGTTACAAAATATTAAAAATCATGAAAGTAATGCTTTCTCAAAAGATTAGTAAATATAGTTTCCAATAACAAGATTTTATAAAAAATTAAAAGTTCATTGTTACTAGGAATATTACTAGTAGTTAGAAAGAAAAAGTGCTATGGGGCGGATCTTGCACTTCTTATGTATAAATAAGAAGTGCAAGATCTTATGTATAAATAAGTTCATGCTGTACATTTAAAACAGATTGAATTTTAACCCTAAAGAGTTAAACCTTTACAAACTATGTACTTGGAAAAGAAAAGGCCTTTTAACAGATGCAGCCACTCCAAATAGATTCCCCTCCCATCCCCAAGGGGTCTTCTTCTATAGTTATCTGAACAGCAGTTCCCAAGGCTAACATATCCAAGTTGTTAGACAATAGCAGGTTTCAATAAAATTCCCAATCCATTTCTCCTTCTGGGTCACTTCCAACTAAGACATTTGAATCTTGCCACCTTGGGATTCAACTATAATTTATGAAAAAGAAGACACTTCACATGTCCTCAAGTCTTATTGAGTGAGTTTGCAATCTGGAAAAAAATCAACTATTTTGGCAACTATCTCAGAACGGCATTGCAGATTGAAATAGACAGTTTGGAATAAATAAGGAGAGGCATAGAAAGTGGCTTTTGATTGTGTGACCTAGAAAGAGCCTAGATTGCACAGCCAAGTGTGGATTCAAAGTTCTCTTCCAAGTTGATTCACTAGCCACCTTGGAAATTTCTTTACCTAATTTATATTTTTTATGTATCATGGGATTAGATCTCAACAGACATATTTGGCTGCAATTAACAGAAAGCTGGATGTAAACTGGCAGAGGCAGAATGGGAATTCGCTAGTGCTAGGGCATGTGGCCAAAAGCAAAGGACACAGGGCTGGCTTTGCTTCTAGTATAATTTACCAGCTGAACAAGTTAGCAGAGGTCTGACTATTTTGTCTCTGTGCTCTGACTTTTTAATACTTACTCCAGTCTCAGGCTAGCTTCTATCTATGGGAGAGTCATATCCCAATGGCAAGGAGTCACTTCTCCAGGTGTGCAAGTAGTCCTCCTGATACACAATCCATGTGACCTCCTGGGCACTGATGACGGTGCCAGGGAAGAAAAGATGTCAGATTATTCATGCTGTGGTGCATAAACAATAAGTAAGACTGGCTTTTCCCAAAACCCAGTAAATACATTCCCAAAGCAAACTGAACATTGCTTAGAAAATTATTGTAGTGGTCAGAGGAATCAATTGTGATTCTTTTAAGGCACCTTACAGAATTGGAATGTGTAATTTATATTAAAAGATATGCCTTGTAAAGTGAAGGGAACCAAAAAAATAACTATTTTTTGACAAATAAAAGACTTTGTTTCCAAATAAGAAATAAAAATCAGGCTGGGAATGTAGCTTAAAGGTGGAATGCCTCTGGATTCAATCTCCAGGAAATAATAATAATAATAATAATAATAATAATAATAACAACAACAACAACAATAATCAATAACTAGTTTTTGGTGAAATTGTTATCTTGTAATCATGGCATTTTTTATGACTCAATATAGGATATTTTACTATGTTATTATCTAAGTAAATAAGATTTAATATTTTTATTCTAATGCCTGGCTGCTTTCTAATAATATTAGTTCAAGTGGGATATGTAATTCATCTCAGTGTGAATTACATAGAAAAACACCCATAAATTTCCTGTTTCTAGTGAAAAAATGTGTCTGAATATGATATATGTGTACATATATAAAAAGATATGGATATAGCTGGATGCTGTGGCATACACCTGAAAAAACAGTACTTGTGAGGCTGAGACAGGAAGATAATAAGATTGGGCCAGCCTTGGTAACTTATTAACATCTTGCTTCAAAATAAAAAAGTAAATAATTACTATGGGTGTAGCTGAGTGTTAGTTCCTTTACTATTTCAATCCCCAGTACTGAAAAAAAAATCATACATAGTGTGTGTGTGTGTGTGTGTGTGTGTGTGTGTGTGTGTGTATGTGTGTGTGTGTGTAGAGTGAGAGAGATATTTAAATTTTAGATTTCAGAGATATTATATTAAGAATATTACCAAATGTTAGTCAAATAGTTCAGTACATGTCTGTAATCCCAGTAAACAGGAGGCTGAAACAGAATGATTAGAATGATTATATCCTCAGCAACTTAGTGAGACCTTCTTCCAAAATTAAAAGTGAAAATTCTGGGGACAACTTGAGGATAGGACATCCTGCGTTCAATTTCTAGTATCCCCACACACAAATGTGATGTGAATTTGATTAACTGAACCTCAGAGAATAGTAAAAAAAATAGTATTACTAATAATTATCACTGAATTGTTTTGTGATACTTGACTAGATACTTGGCTAAATTCTTTACATTAATTCATTTTTTTCTTAAACAATCCCCCTATGATGGTCACCATATGGCATGTGGTGATCCTGCTCAGCACCATGCGAATGATGAGGATGGGTTTACAGAGGGTGCGCTGCTGTCCAGAAAACCCTTCCACCCAACTCAGAAGGTGGTAATTTTGGACTCAATCCACCTCTCTGTGTCTCAAGCAGCCCAAACTGCTTGGGGAAACTGCAAGATTCAAAACGTCAGAGGGCAAGATAACATTCACTCAATTCTCTCCAGGTCTTGAGGCTTAGGACATTCAGGAAACTCCTGCAATTTGATGCAAAACCGTATGTGTGAAAGGCAAGCAGCACAGCTGTGTCAGATCCCCAGAGAGTTCTATGTCTGACACATTTGATACTACTTCATCTACCTGAGGATTCTTACTTTACAGATGTGTTCATGGAAGGTCAGGGGGTTAACTGGCTGCATTAAAGACTTGCAACTTTTCTATTTCATCAGTTCACCTGGGTTCTCTGGTGTGTAAACTGAGTGGGAGATGAAGATGCTGAAATGCAGATGTGGCTTCACTCTGAGGGTCTGAGGTCTGGAGGAGTCTCAGTGGCTACTGAGGAAATTCTCTGATGGACACTGTGACCAGCCTCTGCTTTGGGCAGGGACAACAACACAGCTGGCTTTGCTGGGTTTCTCCCCTTTTCTTTGTTTGAGCACTTCCATGCTCCTTTGTCAGTCTACTCAAAATCGAGTTGTGAGCCCATTTTTTTCATTTATCCTTGAATTCTCAATGCCTACTATGGCATCTGACTTCATAAAAATCCATCTAAAGGTTGAAGTTGAATGTAAAGTTATCTTTACATTTTTAATTATTTGTTTATTTATTTATGTGTATGTCTATATGTGTTTTCTTTTTGGTATTGGGGATTGAACCATGGCATTGTACCTCAGAGGTATACCACCAGCCCCCTTTTTTTTTACTTTCAAAAAACAGTGTTTCCCTAAGTTGCTGAGTATCTTGCTAAGTTGCTTAGGCTGACCTTGAGCCTGTTATCCTCCTGTCTCAGTCTCCAAAGTACTTATACTTCACCTTTAGCTTTCTATTGAACCATAAAGGAGTAGTTGGTGGTCAAAGGCTTCTTTCAGACACTTGAGCACAGAGAGGCCAGAGGGTAAAATCATTATAGAACAAATGCTACCACTGGGCCTCTTGTCTTCCCACCAGCGCCACCGGATTATGTACACTCCTCCAGCCAGTGACAGGGAGGGTTTGGCTGCTCAGGTGCCTTACCACAGGCCTTGGGCTGATGATGGGTGCATTATTCATTCACCCATATATTTTTCATTCAATTTTTTTAGGCATCTATATTATTTATTCTAGCAGTCTGTGTAGACTGCATAGAATTTGAGGTTGGAAGCTTTGTCATAAGATGAGGGTATAAGTAATTAGCTGGGCATGGTAGCCTATAATAATCCCAGTACTTTGGAGGTTGAGACAGAAGGTTTGTAGGTTCGAGGGCAGACTTAGCAAGTAGCAAAGCTCTCATCAACCTAGTGAGATTCTATTTCAAAATAAAAATAAAGTGCCAGACATGGTGGTACATGCTTGTAATCCTGTGCTTGGGAGGTGGAGACAGGAGGATTGCGCAGGTTTTAAGCCAGCCTCGCTGGCTTAAGAGACCCTGTTTCCAAATTAAAAAAAAAAGAATATATATATATATATATATATATATATATATATATATATATATATATATATATAATAGGTCTGAGAGTGTAGCCTGGAGGTAGAAGGGTTTCCAGGAACCCCAGTACCACCAAAAATAAATAAATAAATAAATAAATAAATAAATAAATAAAAATAAAGTTGGGCTGGAGATGTTATGTGGAGATAAAATGTCCCTGATTCAAATCCCCAGTAACACACACACACACACACACACACAAGATCTTATCATTTGGACTCAATTCATTTTTTCTTTTAACTAGGAACTTAACCCAGAGACATTCTACCTATCATCTCTATACCCAGTTCTTTTTATATTTTATTTTGAAGCAAGATTTTGCTAAGTTTGCTAAGTTGCCTCAAATCTTTGATTCTCTTGTCTCAGCCTTTTATGTACTGGGATTCCAGGAATGCACCATTGTACCTCACTATAGATTCAAATTTAGATTCTGCCTCATCCCCCTGGAGCCAATTCACTGTCACATGCATCTCAGAACCTGTCTAATAAAATAGTAGTATAGCTTAAGTGAATTATTTCATTAAAATACTTAAAAGATTTTGTTGAGGGTAAACATTCAATAATTATTCTTTTTCACTGATTCTTCAGTTTTAGAAAATGTTTAAATACTCTAGGTTATTGATACTTACTTGAACAAAGAAAAAATAATAATTACCTTATTGATATTGATACTAGGAATTGAACCCAGGGGTGTTCTACATCAGGACTACATTCTAGCCCTGTTTACATATTATTTTGAAATAATATCTTACTAGATTGCTGGAACTAGCCTCAAATCTGCAATCCTCATGTCTCAGTCTTCCAAATACTGGGTTGACAAATGTGCACCATCACACCCAGATAAAAGCAATAAATTTTTAACAAGGTTTTTACAGGAAGCTAATACCTTGGTATAAAATAGGAAACAGCTGAGCAAAATTGCAGAAGTGTATTTTGTATGTATAGTATAACAGTGTTTTAATGAATACAATGTTCATTTGGTGAGTTTCTCATAAGACTTCAGGTCTATAATGAATGAAGTGTTCATATTTAGCTTGCAAGCTAGAGATAGAGACAAACAGATCATTTTACATAACAGGACATGAGGAAACTGAGCATGGGTAGATGCAAACACAGTGGATCTCCACAAAGGTGTGTTCTCTGTGTATAACTTAAGAGCCACAAGACTGGCTTTGCAGGAGAGTTCTTAGCAAAATTTTAAGATTCAATCCTGAAAATTCTCACAAGTCTTTATCTTGTTTTCCAGTGAGAAGGAGAGAGAGAGAGAGAGAGAGAGAGAGAGAGAGAGAGAGAGAGAGAGAGAGAGTCCTGATAGAGAAATAAATGTGGAGCCTATTCCACACTCAGTAAACCTTTGCTTTTGACAGGTACAGGGCTGAAATGTGGCATTGGTGGTCCAAATAAGAAGCAGCGAGTGGCTCAAGGGTCTACCTGCACTTTGATTTTTTTTTTTTTTTGCCTTGTTGGCCACCTAATTTATTCCTTTCCATTTCATCCACCTCACCATGTGGCTTTGCAAGGCACAACCACTTCCCCTGGGTTAGGAATTGTGTGATAGAGCAAAAGTAACAGCATCTACCATGCAATGAGCTCATAGCATGTGCAGGCACAGTACTAACCTAGAAACTACCCAATAATTAATTATAGGACTGGTTTGATTCCCACATTACAGACGAGAAAACTAACAACAACAACAACAACTTGCTTTTGAAAAATGTAGCTCCTGCCTCTGTTCCCTCAAATCATGTTTGTAAGTTTCTGCTTACTTCTCATGAAGGCCAATACCCAGCCAAAAGAAAAGCCAGTCAATATCTCAGTTTATTGAAATGCTGCATTATGGAGCCTTCGTATAGCAGGATAGGTTTCTCTTAGTCACAAAAGCTTGGGAAGAGGTGGCCTATGTGGTATTTAACCTTTGGTATCTATGATAATTTAGATCTGGCAGTTGATAACTTTGTTAAGTAAATGCCCATTTTCTGATGGAGGGAGAAGAGAGAGAGAGAACCATAGAGGGCTGAGAAGAAAGGCAGGGTCTAGCATAGGGGGCTTAGATACACACAGAAGACTCTTCTCCTAAACTTCATTTATAACTAATATCTCTACTTTCCTAAGATTTAGAAAATTATTATGTGAAAATATATTTTATATATTTTATTACTTATTTTGAAACAGGGTCTCACTAAATTGTTGAGGGCATCACTAACTAGCTGAGGCTGGATGTGAAACTGCGATCAAAATAAAGAATTAAAAAATAGAGCTGGGGGGACAGCTCAGAGGTAGAATGCTCCTGGGTTGAATCCCCAGTTAAAAAAAAAAGTAAATATATGACAATGTAGCTAATAGAGTAAACTAGTGAAAAATTCTTCTTCTGAATTCAGATTCTACTCACTGTCTGCGAAACTTTGAGCAAATTAGTTATACTTCTCTGAGCATTTTCTTACTTATAAAATGGGGATAATTATGTGTTTCTCACTGGGTTATTTAAAGAACTAAAATTAGAGAATTCATTATCAGTGACCTTATACAGAGTTAATTGTGTCTATACACCTACTTCCATCTGTTGCTTTTAATCATTCCAAAATTACCACTACCACCACTATCAACATACCACCACCATCACTACCATCATCACCATCAGCCATGATCACCATTGCCACCATGATAACTATCATTACTACCACCACAACTACCATTACTATCAACCATAACTATCATTATTACCATCACCATCACAACCAACACCACCAACATCACCATCATCATCATTATTGTCATCACCATCATTTCTACCACCATTACCACAACCACCATCACCACAATCAATATCCCACCACCACCACCATGAGATTCATAATCACTGCCACCATTACCACCACCAATGTCACTATCATCACCACCACCATTACCATCACCATTACCACCAACAAAATCATTACCATTACCACCATCACCACCACCACCAATATCACCATCATCATTGCCACTACCACCACTACTGCTACCACTAGTACCACATCACCACCATCAGCACCAGGCATCATTATCACCATTACCACCAAAATCACCATCAGCATGACCACCAACTACCAACACCATCATCATGACCACCATGATTCCCACCACCACCACCACTATCAACAACACCCACTTTCATCATAATTACCACTTATACTTACTACCACAACCAACATTTCATCATATCACCCCTAACTGACTGACACCTGAATTGAATTATACACAGATTACTAATTCAGAGGCCAGAAAAAGAAATCCAGCATGGATGTGGGAGGCTGGAGTTTGATTTAAGGCAAAAATTTTTGTGATGTCTCCTGGGACAAGTCAGTTAAATTTTCTCAGGCTCATTTTGTTTGTAGTGGAAAAAGCACAAATACTTGACCACATGCATTAATATTCCATAAAGGGAGCACCGGGCTTCTCAGGACATGAGTCTCCTCCCTGCAGGAGTAAAAATTTCTAGGTTACCCTATGTCTGCAGATATCTAGGAGAACAAAGTTGAAGCCAGAGTAGATCAAGAAAACCCAAAGTCTTAGCACAGATGCATCTGTCTCACAGGCATTCATGATTCTGGTCCCTTTTCTCTTTCCTGAGTTGCACAATAAGGTCCAACGAGGGTAAGCATGTATGCCCCTGATTTTTGTGGTACTTGCTAGTAATGATGATTTCAGTGCTTCAGAGATCTCAGAGGATGGCAACTCAACAGTGATGTGGCTTAGAATCTTTTCTTACATAAATTCAGGACCAGATTGAATCCTCAACATACTACTGGCTCCCTTCATTTTTCTTCCTCTTTCTCTGTTTGGTTTCAGCTCCTTCTGAGATAATGTTTGCCATCGATGTGGGGAATGGTCCTGTAGAGCTTGTGGTCCAGTCTCCCTCTCTTCTGAATGACAACCAGTGGCACTACGTGCGAGCTGAGAGGAACCTCAAGGAGACCTTTCTCCAGGTGGACAACCTTCCAAGGAGCATCAGGGAGATGGCTGAGGAGGGCCATTTCCGCCTGCAGCTCAACAGCCAATTGTTTGTAGGTAGGGGACACCTTGAGGTACCCTTTGTACTAAACATCCTGCAACACTACCTTATTATCAGTCTGAGGAAACTTGCTTTTATTTTAGGCCTGAGAAATGACTAAAATATCATTATGAATTTAATTCTGAAAGTTGTTTGATTTTGGCTTCCTTAGCCAGAACAATAAAAGTAATACTTCACCTTGGGGAATCTGGGTGTGGTTGTGGACTCTTGATACCTTTTCTCTTGTATATATTACCTTCAGCTATCTGGAGATCTTTTTTGGTAGTCATCATTATAATAAAAATCTGTTAGGAAAGTAAAAAGCTTCACCTTGTTAAATACAGACCTCAAGTGAGTGGACCACTCTACCTAGTGACACCTGACTCTAGACAGCTATGCAAGCCCATGTAATAACATAGTTGACTCCTCTCAAATAAATTTCAGTTACCAGTAACATGCCTGGAGTGGAACTACAGACTTATAGATGAGGATCTCCTTTCCTGTTCCCTGAAACTTAACCAAGTAGTTAGCTGCCTCACACTTGCACAGGAAAGCAGCCCTGTTACATAAGCAGACATCTTTCTGCTTGCTATGCCTTCCATGGAGTTTAGAATCAGCCTGCAATGCCTTGTTCAGCTAGACTGGCAGCCACTGCTGACAGTTGACCCAAAAGGATTTTGACTTCATTCCTTAATTTCCTTCCTTCCTTCCTTCCTTCCTTCCTTCCTTCCTTCCTTCCTTCCTTCCTTTTCTTTCCTTCTCTTCTCTTCTCTTCTCTTCTCTTCTCTTCTCTTCCTTTCCTTTCCCTTCTCTTTCTTCTTTCACCACTGAACATCTAATACTAGTTGGAAAACCTTTTTGTATGGTGGAGATTGAAATATGAATTAAGCAATACCACTGCTGTTTAATGAGCTTGTGCGTGTGTGTGTGTGTGTGTGTGTGTGTGTGTGTGTGTGTCTGTGTGTTAGCCACAATGGTCAAGGTATAATTTCCTAGACTAATAGAAGGCCAGTATTATAGCCGTAATTTATTACTATTACTTATTATTATTATTAGAAGTAGTAGTAGTAGTAGTAGTAATAGTAGTAGTAGTAGTAGTAATGGGGATTAAACTCAAGGGCATTCTACTTCTGAGATACACCTCATAAACATTTCTTAAACATATTTTGATGCAAATCAAAACTACCCTGAGATTTCACCTAACTCCAACTATAATGTCAATCATTCAAAACACAAACAATAATAAATGCTGGTGAGTATGTGGAGAAGAGGGAACTCTAAAACATTGTTGGTGGGATTGCTAATTAGTGCAAACACTTTGGAAAACAGTATGGAGAATCCTCAGAAAAATGGGAACAAATCTACCATTTGATCCAGCAGTACCACTTCTGGGTATCTACCCAAAAGAAAGGAAACCAAACTACCAAACTAATGCATGTGTACCTACGTTCATAGCTGCACAATTCACCATAGCCAAACTGTGGAACCAGCCAAGATGTCCACCAACAGATGAATGGATTACAAAACTGTGGGATATGTACACAATGGAATTTTACTCAGCCATAAAAAAAAATGCAATTGCAGTATTTTCAGGGAAATGGATGGATCTTGAGGACATTATGCTAAGTGAGATTAGTCAGTCACAAAAAGTAAGGAATCGAATGTTTTCCCTAATATGTGAAAGCTAGGGTGAATGGGGTCATAGGAGGAACTCCAGGTGAAAAAAGATTCTATAGAGGAGAAAATATTTTGAAATTTCAGAACAGGATCTCACTAAATTGCTGAGGCTAGCTTCAAACCTGTGATCCTCCTGTCTCAACCTTCCAAGTACTGAAATTACATGTTGCCTCATCACACACAGCTGTATAAGCATAATTTAGAAAGAATTATTTGAAAATCAGTTGAAGAGGGCTTGTAAAGCTGTAAAAAACTTTCAATGTTAGGAAGTTTTCAATGCTAGGGATACTGTAACTCTATGACTGGTGAGAAAGAGTGCCTTCCTGTAAACAACTTGAAGTTCACATGCTCAGAGCATGGATTTCAGTACTTGATAGGCCTTGCCAATCTCCTAAGTCTTCACTTCTGTTCTGCATTGCTCATTTGTTTATTTTATCCACTCTCAGACTATGTAGTTCTTCTGCTGGTAATAAAATGCCATCCCCACTAAACAGGCCTTTTTACTTGCTTCCTTTCAAATTGAGTTTTTGCAACTTTTTAACTATGAAAGATGTTGTCACTGAAAACACATCAGCCAAACAAAGGAGGTAACGAGATAAGATGTCCAATTCTCTAATCTCAACATGAACTGCCCTTTTCCAGTTATCTGTCACAATTTACATAACCAGCAGAAGCCAAGATATGATTGAAATATATTCTATGATCACCGTCCACTTGTTTAATTAATAACCATGTAAATTATATGATTTACTATAAAATAGTTTTATAATTTTCATTTTTGTTTCAATTTTCAATTATATTGAAAAATTGCATTTTATTTATTCAAGAAAACATATTAGTCATCATGGTTTAATATCTTTTCTGATGGAATCAAATCAAGTATTTTGCAGTGTATATAAAGCTTATCCGATGCAAAAGTTTACTTTATGAATATTCCCAGCTAAGGTGAGTGTAAAATGATGGAATGATTTTTTAACCTTTTCATGCAAATTTCATGTAGCTATGAAATTATCAGATGAACTGAATATGTGATATAGCTTGTGAAAATCCAAAGGAAAGGTACACCACTGTGTGTTATGCTAAGTCATTGTGGCAAGATGTTTTTGTTCAGTTGATCTAGAGATCACAAATGCAGTTAGCTGTAAGGGTGCTTTCCTGATCAAGAAAAGGTGGCTTTCTGGAATGGGAGCTGGAACCAGAGCCAAAATTGGCTATGGTGATAGCACCTGCTTCTGTTGTGCTTTTCCCTCAAAAGTCCCATCTAAGATGTTACTCTACTTGATTGAATTTGTCTTAATGAACTTGAAGAAGAAAATATGCTCTTGGATGTCATTTTACTGGGTTGGCTTAAATTTTATTGTTTAGCATTTGGTGGTGATATACACATTTGGAAATGTCAGGTGAAAACATTTTTTAAAGAGCTGAAGTCCCAAAATTTACATTTTATGTCATGCAGTTGTTCAATAAGTTAATAAACAAAAATTCATGAATTATATTTAGTTGTAGCTTTTCAAATAAGGAATTACATTCTTCATCATTGAGAAGTTCAGAGGCACTGAGTATGTTTGCTAGGCAGGAAAGGATATCAGTGGTACACAATTCTGGACTGGGCTAGCTTGAGTGTGGCATTACTAAAATCTTAATATTAATTTGGATATGTGTCTTCAGATACCTTGGGCCACGGAAATGGTCCTTCAGTCCAAGTGCCATTCAGTATGGAAGTCACTGGGCTACTGCTGTAGCCATGAGTGTGTTCTGTGTTCCAAACACAGACTGCCTTTGATAAAGTAGCCTTTAGCACTGCCCTTTCATTGGAATGCGACAGGTTAAAGTTTGGAGATGTGAGTCAATCCTTGCTACCTTCCCAGAATTAATAGTTTACCTTCCAGCTGATTCATCACTGTGACAGCTAAGGACATCTGTATCTGGGCCCACGCATTGGTTCCATTTTTTAAAAACATAGTAGGAGGAACATTCTAATGTGTCACTCTTGAAATACATGCTACAGGCACATGGGGGGCTATTACTTGGAAGTAATAATGCTGTCAATATTTCTTCTTGGTTAGTCTCCATTAATGTGCTTAAACAATATAGAAATGAGACTAGATAAATCCAAAATATACCATCCATTTCTGAAAGTGAAATGAAGAGATCTGAGCATATATTTCAGGTCAACCATCATGAGTTGACCTCAGTAAGAAAATATCTAGCCTCTGTGTGCTATTGTCTTTAGCTACAGAAAGAAAATGAAATCTGGGAACTGATATTCAGGACTTGAAGATATGCTCCCTACATAAATATATTAGGAATGACAGACAGTCATTTTCTCCCAGTGCCCATGTGTACGACTCAGTAAGGCAAATGTCTCATTCTTTTCAAATTGAGTAAAGCAACTTTCCAAATACTCTGCAATAATAGAATGAAGTTTTTGTAAAAATGTGAGTCTGCATGTGTCATTTTATGATTTATTTTTCTTTCATGGGCCCATCTGTATTTTTCCTTTTCCATCTTAGCTTTCTTTCTGCCAAAATAAACCAAAGTTACTTCATATTTATAATTCCCTAGAAAAAATACTGCACTAACTTTACAAATCATGGAATTTGAAGAGATCCCCACAATTCCCTTTTTATGTCCCAACTGGAAGAAAATTATTATTCCTGTTTTCAGGGGAAGCATGTTAAACTTAGAGATGTCAACAGGGAAGACAAGCGGGCTTGGCATGCACTTTAATTCCCTGCTTGGGTACTTTATAAACTCATCATCTGTGGCATGATACAAACTCAGAGTTGCTGCCCAGCCTTTCCATGGAATAGGAGCTTCTGCTATGTCCTGTGAGCATCTCCTGGTGATATCTGTCCTAGTGCAGGACAGTAGTATTCATTTTTAAAATTCCAGTGTGTCTCAGAGTGCAGGAGGAGATATATAGTGATTTTACATTAATAAATAACTTAAAAGCCACCTTTTAGCAGATTTTTTTTTTGCAGTAGTGGGGATTAAAGCCTGGGACATTTTATCTCTGAACTACACCCCCAGTCTGATTTTTTATTCTTTATTTTGAAACAGGGTCTCACAAATTGCAGAGAGCTTCACTAAGTAGATGAGTCTAGCCATAAACCCAGATCCTCCTGTCTTAGCCTCCCAAGTACTGGGTTTACAAGTGTATGACACCATGCCTGATTACCTTTTAGTAGATTTATCACATGATTTTATGGAGGAGAATGCTTTTCATTTTTTCAGTGACAAAGCAAAATATAAATAAATATTTGTCTTTTTGATATTTTTGAGTTTCCAATTACAATACCTAATTTGTCATAAAATCTCATTTTGTCAAAGTTAAATAATTTTAGATATACTTAAATCATTTTTAGAAAAAATTAGCATATGACTTCTGATGATTCCTGTAATTACTGTATAAAGGGAATTGTTTTCTGTTTAGTGTAATAACTTGGCAAGATACCTCTGAATGCCAGCAAGAATGTCCCTGGAAAGTCTCAATCAGTTGCAGAATAGCAACCACCTAGAAAGACACACAGTAGTCATTCAATAAATGCTCTTAATATATGTTTAGAAGTTCAAACAGTTATTTTTATATATGTAGACACAATTGCAGTTTGATAACAGAAGTTCTGGTGTTCTACAGTGGATTCACTGACTACAGTTAAAATAATCTATTATTTTATTTTATTTTTTTATTTTTTATTTTTTTGGTGGTACTGGGGTTCCTGGAAACCCTTCTACCTCCAGGCTACACTCCCAGACCTATTTTTTTATATTTTTATTTGGAAACAGGATTTCTTAAACCAGCGCGGCTGGCTTCGAACCTGCGTGATTCTCCTGTCTCTGCCTCCCAAGCGTGAGGATTGTAAGCATGTGCCACCACGCCCGGCAAAATAATGTATTATTTTTAATACATTGCTAGAAAAGAAGGATTTGAATGTTAGCAACATAAAGAAATAATAATAATTGTCTGAGGTGACAGAAATGCTAATTATCCTGATATAATCACTACAAAATGTTTATGTGCATCAAAATGTCATACTGCCCCCCATAAATATGCATTATTATTGTGCATCAATTAAAACTTGATAAAATGCATCTTCAATTAAAAAAAAAGTGTTGAACCATCTGGTTACTCATTAGATTTTCTCCCTCAACCCACTGAACCACAAAATCAGATTCTTATAACTGAAATGATTCTAAAGACCATGGGTTCTAGTTTTATATTTGAGGAGGAGATTAATTAAATTAATTTATGCAAAATGTTGTTTCCTCATGAAGCAATTGAAAGTGGGATACACTTAGCCCCAACTAAAAGTCAATTTTAGTGTTTTCTGTCCATATTCAAGAACATTTTGAACTACGCATCTTCAATCTTTGCTCTTTTAATTGAAGCTCATTCCATCATACATTCGTCTCCATTGTATTGAATAAAAGACAATTGGAGTAGAATGGAGAGTTTTCATCTCTGGCTTGATTTTTTTCTTATTGAAAACACTTTTTAGAAATTATAATTCATTTTTTTTAAAGAAAAGTATGGCATGGTTTAGATTTTTCACTTAGCCCATGGAGATAGGCTCTGAGATATGGTACGCATAAATTCCATGTGAGAAATTGAGAAATAGTAATTTACTTCAACTGGTACTTCAAGTAGTCAACATTTATAACCCAGTAAAGAAAGTAAAAAAAAAAAAAAAAAAAAAAAAAAAAAAAAACTAGAATGCAACCATGTAGGTGGAATTAGGTTAATAACTGCAAAATGACACTCAAAAGCCAGGCATGGTGACACATGCATGTAATCCCAGCACTTGAGAGGCTGAGGCAGGAGGATGCAAATTTGATACCAGCATTAGCAATTTAGAGATACCCTGTTTCAAAATTTCAAAAAATAAGGCTAGGAATATAATACAGAGGTAAAATGGCCCTATGTTCAATTCCCAGTACCAAAAGCAATAAATTAAGGAATGAAAGAAAAAATCAAGAAAGAAAGAAAAAAATCTCAAAGGCAGTTTTCTGAAAATAAACCAATGCTCTTTGAACATTCCTAGACCCACTGTAAGAGTCAGTGATCAGTTCACAGGTCAATTGCTCCACTCCAAAGTCAAAGTGCCTTTGAGGTAATGTGAACTGAACACACAGGAAGCTCCAGGCCAGAAAAAAGCAAACTGGTCAGGTGCAGATGCTGAGATGCTGCCTAGAGCCAGCATGACTCTTGTGGTCTCTAAGTGTCTTTGCCCACATATTGATATCTTAGAAGAGGGTTAGAAAACCCTAGAGTGGCACCATGGATAGGAGATGGAGCCAAACTTGTCCACATATGGTTAATGACCAATGTATAGTCTGTTCTCATCTTATTATCAAGTTCATTCTGATCCTGGAAGAAAGACATAATTTTAATACTATTGCAATAAGAATTCAGTTCCGTAGAAAAGACATACACTATGCTTGAATTCAGCTTCTGGCTTCATCACCCATGCCTCTGACTAAAGAATAATGACTTTCATATAGACCCTGAAAACTCAGAGACACCTGGAATATTTAACCAGGTTCCCTGGGGCACATGCTTATGTATTCTTTAAAAATCAAATTAACTTTATTTTTACATATATATGTCTTTGATACTGAGTATTGAACCCAAGAGGCAATCTACCTCCAAGATACTCTACAGTCTTGCTAGGTTGCTGAGAGACTTTTTCTGTTGGTGAGGTTGTTCTTGAATCTGTGATCCTGATGTCTACGTCTCCCAAGTACTGGTATTATAAGCATATGCCATCATACCTGCTTTGTTATAGTTAAATTTTTTATTGATTTTTATTTTTATTTTTGATACTGCGGATTGAATCTAGAGACATTCTACCACCTAGCTATACACTTAGCCATATTTTATTTTTTATTTTAAAAGAGGGTCTTGCTAGGTTGAAGAGAGTCTCAGTACTTGTTGATAGTATCCTCAGCTTTGTGATTCTCCTATCTCAGCGTGCAGCACCACACCTGACTCATATCAATTTTCTTAAGTAACATTTATTCCAAAGTACTGGAATTACATGCATGTGTCATCATACCTGCCCACCCAGCTCAATTAGCTTTCTTAATTTATTCCTCCAAAGTATTATCAATAAGATAATTTCTCTTTTCCTTCCACTTTCTTTGGTGACATATTTTTAAAGCTAATGGGTTCTTCGAAGAGGCCTTGTATTATTTTCCTTCATTAATTTCTGTAGGTTTCAGCTCAAAAGCTAAGGTTCATTAACTGAAGATTTCTCTTTATTAATGCTACAGGTTTTCATGACTCAGACTGAGGACTCCCTCTCAGAAGAGTCCATTTTTGCACAAACACCACACACAGACCTCTATGAACAAACACACGTGCCACACCTCCTGGTAATGATGGATTCTAACTTCTCTCCCATCTAATGTTTCACTGTAGGCCGACATAATACATTAGCCATCTTTACAACCTCTGGGCCTTCTTCAAGTTCACTTGTATATTTTGTATTAAATAAATATTTGACCAGTCTGTGAAAATTAATGAATGCTGACCTTCAAATCCTGGATGTTCTACTGCTGGCTTTATGGGTGTGGGTAAGTCACCTATTTTCCTTGAGCTTCAGTCAGTCCTTCTGCCCATGAGGCTTAATAGCAGCTCATATACTTCGATGTGATGTATGGTTGCAATGCACCAATGAAAGTTTATTAAAATATACATAAAATAATAATCAGTATTTCACAAATCAGTTTCAAGTACTGACTGCAGCAACAGATATCACTCTGATTTGCTATTTCTTATTGAAATTAATAAATAAGAGAGCTGACAAAGGGCTTCCTCACACAGAACAGACCTGAGCATCCTCTTTTATGGAATATTGGGGCAATGCCTGAAAACCTAGGAGCTCCAGTATTCAGGGTGCACACTGCCCAGGTGTGAGAGCTCCGGGGGGAGGATCCTTTCCAATTGTAGACTTCATCCCTTCTCACCAATCAGCAAAGGTTTCGCAGACATTTTTTGTTTTGTTTTTGTTTTTGAACATGGTCTCATTAAATTGCTGACTCTCACTAAGTTGCTGAGACTGGTCTTGAACCTGTGATCCTCCTATTTCAGCATGCAACACCACGACTGTAAATAAAATTTAAAATCACATCTTAAAATTGTTATATGGTTCTCACACACATGCTTCAGCTGTATTATTGCGAGATTCTATTGTTGCTAATTTTTTCTCCTCTATGCTCACTAACAGCAGGTTTAATAGGTCTCAGTGTCACACACCTGTAATCCTAGGATTTGGGAGGCTGAGACAGGAGACCATAGGTTGGAAGAAAGCCTCAGAGAAACCCTCAGGAACAAAGTGAGAATATGTTTCAAACTAAAAATTAATAAAAGAGGCTTGGAAGTAGAATTTCTCAGTTCAATTCCTAGTACCAGGGTGGGGGGGGGGAGGACAGGCTTTGTATGATAATCTGCATTCAATCTGGTTATAAGAACAAGTTTACAGACCAAAGAAATCCCCATTGCTTGTGGTTCAAGGACATGCTGGCTTTATGGCATGAACTGAAAGCTAGCCAGATTCATCTGATATGCAGGCCCTTTCCTGGCCACTATCTTTCTCTTTAGCAGAGCTAAGAACAAAGCAACAGCACGAAGCCAGACCATTTCATTATTATTTTTTTAATTACAGTATTTTTAAGTTGGGTGTAGTTGCACTCACCTATAATCCTAGTATTTGTGAGTTAAGAATTGCAGGTTTGCAACCACCTATACTCCCACACCAAAAAAAAAAAAAAAAGGACAGAAAAAGAGACAGGGAAGTCATTCCTCCTTATTTGAGAGATAGAGTCTTAAATTTGATCCCAAGCAGAATTATGATCAGGGTCCCCTTCCCTTGTTCACATCACCTTAAATAGATATGTAGGGCCCCATAGTCCTGTTTAAAATCTAACCCCCCACACCTACAGAATGGATGGATCTTTTCGTGTCCTGTTCCCATTTTATAGGGCTGATAACAGAACAGCCATGCAAAAAAAAAAAAAAAAATTGATCAGTAAGTGGTGGCAAAAGCAGTATGTGAGGAGAGGATGAAGGACCCAGAGTGGCAGGGAAAGGGCAAGTGCAGGCGAGGCCTCGTTCCCTCCCATGCTGGTAAGTGATGTGCTTCACTCAACCACCCACTGGCCTTCACCATAAATTCTGGGCAGAGGTTAATCTCTGGAAGAATGAAGAATATATCTTGCTTAGAAAAAGTACTTCAAATTTTTTTTGGTGTGTGGTATGTGTTTCTGTGTGTGTGTGTGTGTGTGTGTGTGTGTGTGTGTGTGTGTGTGTGTTACTAGGAATGAACTCAGGACTTTCTCCCTTTAGTGTATACCCTAGTTCTATTATATTTCTATTTGAAATAAGGGTCTCGCTAAGTTGCTGAGGCTGATCTCATACTTGCAACCTGCTTGTCTCAGCTTTCCAAGTGCTGGGATTCCAAGTGTGCCACCATGTCTGACTTTGCCTTTATCTTACTTACATTTAAGACTCAGCTTTAGAAGGCAGCCTAGCCTGTGTGTGCATTTTCAGCATGGAAGGAGCAAGTCTCTTACTGTGGCTCAGCCAGTCCCTTGCTTGTTCATCATCCTCAAAACATCCTGAAACTCTTTACTGAACTACTGTCCATTTGGGTGTGTATAGTAGGCTCTGCCATAGGGAACTAAGGTCTTGGCTTCCCCACTGTGCATTGATGGGAGCATCCTGGAAAAGTGAGATAATGCTGCCATCAACCATGCCAACAGTGCTCTTCCACTTGCTATTTCCACCCTATCTTCCAAACCCTTTGCTCTCGAGGCCCCTCTGCTCCCACCTTTTCCTCCTACCTGCACCTTCTTTATGGACATGACATCAATATATGAGGATAGGGGTTACTGTTAAGACAAAACAGGTAGCCTTGAAGATCAGATTTCAGCAGAAACACAATGGATATTTACCCCTGAGATCTACTAAAAAATCAGTCTCTGCCCAGAGGAATTGCCTTGTGAAGAGATAGTGGAAAGCAGGGCACCAAATGCATATGTCTGTGTGTTTATATATGTATGTTTAAATGCATATACATGTATGTATATATTGGTTGCATAATACAATTAGATATAACATATTCTATATAAGTGTATCATACTCTACACATGAATCATGTTTGTCTTCATAGAACCTCACTTTTTCACAGTTCCTATGCCTCAGCTCCCGTCTTTTCTGCAAAGGGTTTTGTATTACATACTTTCTCTGATTCTATCATTCTTATTTCTTCATTTCTTCACCCTCATTTTTCTCCTCCTTTCTTTTTCTATTAAGCTACCTTGAGTCTTTTCTTTTATACCTGAAGAGCATTTAATCTCTGTGGGGGCCTGAATTCTCAGCAGGAAAATGTAGATCAAAGTATACCTACCTCACTTCACATTTTCAAAAGAATAGCAGCACTCTAGATATTTCAATATTTTATTAGCATGATGAAACTTGTCCCTGTCATCTACTTTGAGTTTAACATAACACCTTTTCATCCAAGGTTTTTACTTTTATTTTATTTTTCAGGTCTGGAGATAGAACCCAGGGGGATTCGACCTCTGAGCTATACCCCCTGCCCTTTATTTTATTATTTATTTTGAAACCAGTCTCACTGAGTTGGCAGAGGGCCTCACTAAGTAGCTAAGGCTGTCTGCGAACTGTGATCCTCCTGTCTCAGCCTCCTGAATGCTGGGATTACAAGCATGCACCACCACACCCAGTTTAAGGTTTTTACTTTTTAATAAAAAGTAGTCTCATTTACATTGAGCCTAATAGTGTAAGGTATAATCTTCAAAAAAGATAAAACCACAAGGTTTGGGCAAATAAAAATTAAAACTAAGCATACATCACAGATGTTATTTAATTTCTTAATAATGATGAATCCAGTAATTAGTTATAACCAATTCAAAATACATCAAAATGAACAATTATTTGTAGGCATTCTTGTTTTGGGTTTTTGTTTCTTTGTGCTTTTTATACTGGGGATTTATTTCAGGGATATTGTGCCTCTAAGCTACATCCTCAGCTATTTTTTTAATGGTTTGTTTTTTAAATAAGGTCTCAAAAATTTCCTGAGGGCCTCACTTAGTGGTTTCTGAGGTTGGTCTCATATCTATGATCCTCTCATCTTAGCCTCTTAAATACTGGGGATTGTAGGCATGTACCACCATGCTTGGCATTTGTAGGCAACTTAACAAAAACAACAACAACAAAAGAATAGAATCTTTAGAATAGGACTAAAACCAGTTAATGTTCAATGTGCCATTTTTTGAGTCATCTCCTTAACTGGAAAAGTTCATTTTCATCAACTATACAAGTATTACCCATGGTTGTTGCTATATTTTCAAGTTTTAGTTCATTTTTCTGACCACAATTGCAAGTCACTTGTGATGTGTCCTAATCAGGAAGAAGATGGAGGAAAAGGAGGAGGAGGAAGAAGAAGAAGAAAGAGAGAGGGAGAATGAAAAAGAGAGGGAGAGGGGAATGGAGAGGAGAAAGGAAAGAGCAAAGCAGGGGAAGACAGGACAAGGAGAGAGAGAAAGCAGCATTACCCAAGTAATTTTGTGAAACAGGAGCCCAACCTGGCACATGAAGTGTTTTTTCCAAGGAAAGAGTACTCAGCAAAGGAGTTAGGTTTTATTGTGTGCAGGGGAACACAGGAACATATGGAAGCAACACAGACTTCAGGGCCGGTGCAGAAGACTGTGAGATGTGTCTCTGAATGCAGTGAGCATTTGTCCAGATGACACACTGAAGTTTTCTAAGACAGGCTCAGAATGATGGCAGCAAAATTTTTAAGAGTTGATTCATACTCAGTCCAAGAAAATGCTATCATAATGAAGACACCTGATACCAGGAGCCAATCGAAGAGGCTCTTACAAAATTGCTTCTAGGCAGACCAGTCAACTAATGGTCTAAACTGTCAGGAAGAGTGATGTGGAAGTCAGAAGGATGAATGATGGGTGTGGGCTACCTGGTGGAAGAACCCTGTGAGAGATCAAAAGAAAAAAGTAGGAGATTCACTTGACTGCAGCATTGAATGACCTGTACTACCTACTACACATGCTCATTCCATGGCTTCAAGGTTAGAGCTAAATGTGAACTTCAAAATCCCCAGATGTGCTCTGACCCCTGATTCTGCCAAATAGAATCTCTCAACCCTGACCAGCTCTTTCCCTCTGGTTCTGTCTTTTCAATTGTGTAATGTGAAGAATATGAACAACATCATTATCCACACTGATAATGAGTTTAGTGTAAATTTTTAGCAGAAAACTAGTATGTTTGAAATATGCATATTTAGAATTGATGGCAGTGTTCTGATTCTCAAACAGCTTTGTAGATTAAGGCCAAGTCTAAAACAATGATTCTAAGTTGCTTTAAGGACAATGCTTTTTGTTCTTTCAAATGTACAGTGAACTGCATATGAGTCAAGATGCAAGTGAAAAAAGAGAAATGTGTATTAGGACAATGGCTAACAAATTAAATACTCTACAGGGCCAGAAAAGTAACATGAATGTATCAAGAGATCCAAGTGGGCCACACGGTCAAGTGGAGAGGACATGTTTCCATCTCTAGGGAGCCAACTGCTGACCAGGTCATTCTGCCAGGCAACAAGCAGGTCCCTTGTCCTCTCATTCTCAATGAAAGTCTTATTTAAACCAATTCTTGTTTTTGGAAAAATGTGCAACCTATTAAAATTATTGAATTATGGGTGGGTACAAATATAAGGGACTAAAATGAATGTACATAAGTGCAAGTCTGTGTATTTGTGACTGCAGGAATGAAATTTATCTATCAGTGAACGTGATGGGTAGATAATATTCAAAAAAAAATACAACATGTGAAGAGGCCTAAAGTCTAGAGATACCATGAACATTAAGGAGACATAAACACTTCAGAATGCCTGCACACTAAAGTCAAAGTAAGAATGCAGGAAGTAGTCCTGGGTGTAAGGGAAGCCAGGTCTCCGCTGCTGTATCATCTGGGTAAGGACTGTCAGCTTCATTCTTAATACAGGAACTGCTCTATGGAGGGCATGCAACAGGAATGGCAGAATCAAGTCTTCAAATTTGCATCTACTCTGGATGCAAAGGGTGGGACAAGTCAGGATTGGTTGTAGGTTAATGTTGGAGGGATTATGGTTGAAGGAGGGGGAACTGGACCAACAACATGGCTCTGCATGCAAAAAGAAATCAATGGATCCTGAGGTATCTAGGGGAGCAAATCCATATTAAGAGGGAAGATCATGGCTGCTTTTCTTCAAAGGATCTACATTTCACAGAAAATTCACACCTAGAGCAACCCTGTGCATGCAGTAAGTAACATCATCAGAGGATGTAGAGAGTCGTCAACTATTCTTTAACTCTGTGTTTGTGTGTGTGTGTGCGTGTGTGTGTGTGTTGTGTTGTGTTGTTTGGAGAATTTTTAAATTCTTTTCTTGGCCTTTATATTTCTCTAGATAAATAAAAAGGAACTTTTCTCCTTTTTAAAGAATAAAACATGGCCAGGTTAAAATTGAATTTTAACCAGTGTGATGCAGCTGTACAGTATCTCACGGTGTCTTTGTGCCCCATCATCATCTGAAAGTAGCATCATCACCTTTTTGGTGAATATCTAACCAGGCTCTGCATGTCTACAACTTCCAGGAGCAAAGGCTGCCATAGTCACCTTCTTCTCCATTTTGCAAGAAGAAAAAATCCCCAAGCATTCTTTTGTCTTTATAAATGTGTCGACCCAACTTTTACATAGGAAAATGTGCAATTGATCTTGTGTTCTTTCATCTTTGCTAGAAGGCAAACTACACTAACAAGATATAGGAAAAGTTATTCAAATTTGCCAAGAGGAGTGACTGTGAAATAAGAGACACAAACCAAAGCATTTGGTTACATAAACCCTCCCCTCTTTATCCTGACCCATCTCTGGGAAGGACAAAAGAAACCTTTTTCTTCTGTGACAAGTATGTGTGTGTAATTAAGTTTTTCTTATAGTTGAAAAGATACTTACACACCCAAATTGAGACAGACAGGAAAATGCAATTTAGATTTGGTCTCTTGGTCAGCCTGGATATTACATACCAAAATCAAAAATACAGAGGAGTTTTGTCATTACTTCAGAATATGAGCCTAGATTTATTCCATAAGAAAGTTCTGTCTCAACCTTTGGATACAAGCAGTGAATTTCATGCATATACTTACTGGTCTGGTAAACGTATAATTTGAAAAAGGCAGAGCCTCTACCCTCAAGTCATAATTCTACCTTCTATGTTTTGAATTATTTCCATGCCTTCCTGTATTTTCTATTATTTCTTATTGTACAGCTTAGCATCCTTTTTTTTTTTTTTCACTACTGAGGGTCGAACCTAGGGGAATTCTCCATCTGAGCTACATCATCACCCCTATTTTTATTTTGAGACAGGATCTTACTGAGTTGTAAAGGGCCTCATTAAGTAGTAGTTGAGGCTGTCCACAAACTGCAATCCTCCTCTTTCAGCCTCTCAAATGCTCGTATTACAAGTGTGCACCACCATGCCTAACTAGCATCTTTTGTTGTTGTATTGAGAGTTGAACCTAGGAACAGTCAAACTCTGAGATGCCAATTCCCCCACCCAGCCCATCCTTTTTTTTTTTTTTTTTCATTTTGAAAGAGTGTCTAGCTAAGATGCTTAAGATCTCGCTAAATTACTGAGTCTGGCCTCCAATTTATGATTCTCCTGCCTCACCCTCCCTAGTACTGGGATTATAGGTGTACATCATGGTGCCTGGCCTTCATATATTTTGTAACATTTATAAATTTTGTCTGAAATATCACACTTGAAATTCCCAAATAATCCACCTTGATGGTAATATATTCCAACCTAGTCACTTACTGGGTTGATATTTGATAAAATTGTAGGATATGGGGCTAAAAATTAATGAGGGTCAGACATAAAACTAAGGATGCAGAAAATTAAGGGTAAGTAGTGCTTGTCATTGGTTCAGAACTCCATCATGACATTTAATAGACCTTAAAGACCTGCATGTGTTCTTGGCTGTTACATATGTGTGTCTTGGACCTCTGCTTCCTCTGAAATCATTCAGAATTCCCAGCAGCAAAGAAATACCTGCTGGTGGCATTTAGCCTTATTTCCTGGCTTGCCATTACTTAGAATACATATTTTCTGATATCAGAGTCAGAGGCAGGTAGAATTCTTAATTTTTGTTGGGAGCAAATCGTATAGAAATTTTCAATATGCTTTATTCTTCAAGAATTGCTAAGAAATCCAACAAATATATCTGAAACCCTAAAGTATACCTTAAGCAGAAAGTTTGATTATATCCCTACACCGTATTCCAGGTAAAGAACTCTTGCTTCCCGATTAGTAATCTAAAGATAAGCTCTGGTATCAATAGGAACATATGTATTAAAAATATATTAACCAGGAGAGGTGTCTTGTGCTTGTAATAATACCAGTCTTGGTAGGCTGAGACAGCAACTTAAGTAAGACCCTCAACAACTTAGCAACTTAGCAAGATTCTATTTCAAAAAATAAAAATAAATAAAAGTGGCTGGGGAGTGTAGCTTGAAGGTAGAATGCCCCTGGATCCCATTACCAATATATATATATATATATATATATATATATATATATATATATATATATAATCTCCATTGTGAGGACTCAAGAGAATGTAAGAGAAAAGGAAATATCAATTATCGAGCACCTGCTGCATGCTCTTATTCAAGCCTTGCTGGAAATACACAAAGTGATCCCTTTTTATATATCAAGTAGCTGTGGTCTGAGTTATGAAGTGGTATAATGCTAATCAGTGAGGGACAGAAAGTTTGATTGCATCTCTCTCTGACCATAATGCCCACTTTCCAATGTGCAGAGTGGAGATGAATAGCAGTTTTCTAACTTGATTTGCCTGATAAGTGGCTTCTACATCATCATTTCAGTCCATTTATTCTTTTTACATCATATGCAAGTCCACTGTGGACTGTGTAAGAACCCATTGCTTTCATTTTACAGGCACATGACCACCACAAGTTTCACTCTCATGAATCTGTAGGGTAAAGGATTTGTGAAGAATTATATTCTTACCAGGTGGGTTGGTGCACAATTGTAATCTTAGCTATTCAGGAGGCTGAGGCAGGAGGATTGCATATTTGAGGCGAGCCTGGGGAACGTAGTGGGTCCTTCAGAAACTTAATGAGGCCCTGTATTAAATTTTTTAAAAAATTAGAAAGGCTGATGATGTAGCTCAATGATTGAGAACCCCTGGGTTCAGTCCCAGTACTGAAAGAGGAAGAAAAAAATAGGAGGAGGAGGAGGAGAAGGAGGAGGAGGAGGAGGAGGAGGAGGAGGAGGAAGAGGAGGAGGAGGAGGAGGAGAAGGAAGAGAAAACATATTCTCTCTCTCTGAGGCAGTATAGAAGGACAGGCATCCCTGCCCAGGCTTCTTAAATTTCTTTCACTGAAAATTTTAAGAGTTCAGCACATCATGATAACAATACTATCTATTGCCAGTCAGGGTAGTTGGGGTGATTGAGCCTCGTGCCATCTTATGTTTCCTTCTCATCTTTCACTCTTAGGAGGAACTTCATCAAGACAGAAGGGATTTCTAGGATGCATCCGCTCCCTACACTTGAATGGGCAGACACTGGACCTGGAGGAGCGGGCGAGAGTCACCTCTGGAGTCAGGCCTGGCTGCCCGGGTCACTGCAGCAGCTATGGCAGCAACTGTCATAATGGTGGCAAGTGTGTGGAGAAGCACAGTGGCTATTCATGTGACTGTACCAATGCACCATATGAAGGGCCCTTCTGCAAGAAAGGTATGGTTTTCTGGGCCCTGCCTTCTCCCTGCAGGCCAAGGCAGTCCACATGGCACCAACTGCCTTGTCCTCATCAGTCCTCTCCTGCCTCCTTGCCATGATTGCACACACTCCCCCTCCCTGAATGTGTGCACAGACCATGAGAATGCACTGGAGGGAGAGCAGCAGCAATCTCACTGTCTGTGCTGAAGAGTAGCCCAAGATCAGAAGCAGTGGCTTTGCCTATCTGTATCATTAACTAGATTACTACAGACACACTACATTTTTCAGTTCTAACTCTTCAGTCTGCAAACATAATCAAGGTATCATAGACTCTAGCCCTGGAGAACACTTAAGCCATCTTAAATTATTTTTATAACAAAAAAGTATAGGCAAGTTAGTAAGAACAGTATCATTTATCTAGTGAGATTTTCCTGCACTACAAGTGATGTGAATACATGTCTGAAGCTTTCAATGCCCTACAATGAAGTCAGGCATGGTGGTGCATTCCTATAATTCCAGTACTTGGGAGGCCGAGACAGGAAGATTGTAACTTCAAGGCCATTCTCAGCAATTTAGCAAGACTTATTTCAAAACAAAAAATACAAAGATAAAGATAAGTAAATAAGAAAGGCTAGGGCTTTAGTGGGAAGGAAGAATTCACCTGGGTTTATTCTTTAGTACGAAGAAGAAGAAGAAGAAGAAGAAGAAGAAGAAGAAGAAGGAGGAGGAGGAGGAGGAGGAGGAGGAGGAGGAGGAGGAGGAGGAGGAGGAGGAGGAGGAGGAGGAGGAGGAGGAAATAAAAACACAAGCCTTACTTTAGGGGATTTTGTTTTTTTGCTCTGCTTTTCTAAAACTAAAAGACAAAACTGGGCATGGTGGTGCAATCTTGTAATCCAAATACTTGAGAAACAGAGTATGGTAGTGTTCTAGGCTAGCAACTCAGTGAAAGTTTATTTCAAAATAAAAAGTAAAATATGAATGGCGGTATAGCTCAGAGGTAGAATGCTTCTATGTTCAATCCCAGTACCACAAAAATTAAATTAAGTTAAATTAATTAAATTAAATTACAACATAAGAGTCAAAATTCCTGCCCTGGAGATCTTTATGTACCCCTACACAGCCTTTCAAATTTATTACATTTTCAAAAGTTAAAAATAAATACACATACATTAGTTTGGTAGTTTGTTTTTTGTTTCTTTGGGTAGATACTCAGAAGTGGTATTGTTGGATCATATGGTAGGTTCATTCCCATTTTTCTGAGGATCCTCCCTACTATTTTTCAAAGTAGTTGCACTAATTTGCAATCCCAACAGTGTATTAGATTTCCCACTTCTCCACATCCTTGCCAGGATTTGTTGTTGTTTGTGTTTTGAATGATTGTCATTCTAATTGGAGTTAGGTACGATCTCAGCATAGTTTTGATATACATATCTCTGATTGCTAATGATGTTGAACATATTTTAATCCACATATTGGCCATTTAAATTTCTTCTTTTGTAAACTATTTAGCTTAATTGCATTTTTTTTCTTTTTGTGGTACTGGGGTTCCTGGAAACCCTTCTACCTCCGGGCTACACTCCCAGACACCTATTTTATGTTTTTATTTGGAAACAGGGTCTCTTAAGCCAGTGAGGCTGGCTTCAAACCAGCGCGATCCTCCTGTCTCAGCCTCCCACACGCGGGGATTAAAAGCGTGCACCAGGACAGCCTCAGGTACATAGTGAAGCCCTCTGCGACTTAGTGAGATCCTGTTTCAAAATAAAGAATAAGAAATAGGGCAGGGGGTGTAGCTCAGAGGTAGAATGCCCCTGGATTCCATCCCTAGACCTGCAGAAAAACCCAAAAACAAAAACAAAAAAGAGTGCGCCACCACGCCCGACCACTTGCACTTTTTTGATTGGGTTGTTTTCTTAGCAGTGAGTTTCTTTAGTTCTTTATATATTCTAGGTATTAGTATTTATGTTCATAGCCTTACATTCACAATTGCCAAACTATGGAACAAGCCAAGATGTCCAGCAACAGACTAATGAATTAAAAAATTATGGGATATGTACACAATGAAATTTTACTCAGCCATAAAGAAGAAAAAAAAGTATGTAATTTGATGGAAAATGGATAGAACTATAGAAAATTATACTAAGTAAAATTAGTCAGTCACAAAAAGTAAAAAATCAGATGTTCTTTCTGGTATGTGGAAGCTAGGGAGAAAATAGCCATAGGAGGAATTCTAGACAAGGAGAAAACATAGATGTGCAAATAAAGAGAGCTCACTGAAGAGGAAAGTTTTCTAATGTACATGATGTACATTCACAAACATATCAAAGTCAATCATTAAGCCAAACATGAGAAGGAGGGAGTGGGAAGGGAATGGAGTGGGAATTGGATAAGGTCTAATTGAGTCATATGTGCATGTATTCTCCTACCAGCTTGTACTCCATTAAGTTGTATGATTGCAATGCACCAATAAAAATAATTTTATTATATATTTTTTATTTATTTAGCAACTTAGTGAGACCCTGACTCAAAAAATAAGTAAATTAATTAAAAGGCTTGGTGTGAAGCTCAATAGAACTCCTCTGATTCAATCCCCATTGTCAAAAATAAAATAAAGTAAAATACAATAATACAAAATAAATAAATAAAAGGTACTCTATACCTTGGAGGAAGAGTGATAGTCATTGTGCAAATGTTCTACATAAATTCTAGATAACTCTATGAATGACATCTTTCAGAATAAATATTTAATAATTTTCAAATATCAAGATAAAAGGCTTGGTCTCCTCTCAATTTTTGGAATATTTTAAATTTATTTTATTGATAGCTAATAATTTGTTAAATAAGTAATGTAAATAATAATCCCAAAGCAGCACTTAACCTGTTAAAGTAAAATGTTGTAATCACTCTAAGGCACCACTTACTTGGAAACAGTGCTGACAATTAAAAATAATTCTTATCAGTTCATTAAATACATTTTCAAAACATCTTTATGAAATGATGCTTTATTTAGTTCAACTTACTTTGGTAACTGAAATACCAAAGGGAAACAGTAAATTATATAGTATTTTCTTAGAGGAGCCTATAATTGAAGTTCTTTAATGGTTCATTCTGGCCTTCATCCCAATCAACTAAAATTATGTGCTTATTATTTCTGGGAAGCAGGTGGGTTATGCTTCTTGAGAAAAAATTTAATAGTACAAATTGTAGGCCTAAAAGTTTGATTAATCCAGCATGGAAGTTTCCAATAAAACAAGTCCCATCTCAATATGTCCTTGGTATGAGCTAACACAAGCAAACTGCTGCCAAGATTCACACTGGGAGAGATCTCTAAATTACCTCCCTTGAAAGTCCAAATGACACTCTGAAAGTGGCCCACACACTTCAGACAGCAAATACAGAAGCCAGGCATGGTGGAACACACTTGTAATCCCAGCATTTGGAAGGCTGACACAGGAGGATTGCAATTCGTGGACAATTTCAGCTACTTAGTGAAGCCCTCTGCAACTCAGTAAAATATTGTTTCAAAATAAAGAATAAAAAATCGGGTTGAGGGTGTAGCTTGGAGGGAGATGCTCCTGGCTCCAACCCCAGTACCACACACACACACACACAAAAAAAAAAAACCACATACAGAATAAACACACTTAGGCCCTGTCACTGAAACACTTAAGGCACCCTTACAAGTCTATATCCAATCTAGAAATAAAGTGAATAGTAGATTTTTCTGTTTATCTGATGACATAATTAAAATATCTTAAAGATTCTGTTGTAAACTTAGCCAACTTTGTGTGTATGTGTGTGTGTGTGTGTGTGTGTGTATGTGTGCATGCACATATGTGTGTATAAGCTCCTTTCTCCCAGACCTCAGACATTCCCCATTCATTCTCTTTTGTACAGGTCATGTATCTGCTCCATGTATATGTTCAAATATTCTCTGCTCTCTGTCTCACTCTTATTATGATACATTAATTAAACTTTCTCCTCTTCATGCAAAAGAAACTTTCTCCTCTGTAACTAATCATTGAAAATATGTACGATAGTCGGGCGTGGTGGCGCACGCTTGTAATCCCCGCGCTTGGGAGGCAGAGACAGGAGGATCGCGCAGGTTCGAAGCCAGCCGCGCATGCTGGCTTAGGAGACCCTGTTTCCAAATAAAAATGTAAAAATAGGTCTGGGAGTGTAGCCCGGAGGTAGAAGGGCTTCCAGGAACCCCAGTACCACCACCAAAAAAAAAAAAAATATATGTAAGATGAGATTTTTAACCAAACATTTTAGCCATGCCAAGTGCATCTGGGAAGTGTGATGAAACTGAAATAGGGACCTATGGACTCTAACGTGGTTTTGAGGGGAGCAGATCTCTAGCAGGGAGCTCATCCAGTCTTCTTACTGTGACACAGAATATTGCGGAAAGTCCTGAAAATGTCTACAGTAAATTAGAGACATGCATTCATGCTAAATATTGGGCCAGAATCTCACTGATCTACTTTCTTTTTCTTTATAATGGTATAGGAAAATAATAATAATAATAAAATGAACAATGTAATAAATGTAGCATATATTCTTTATATTTAAATTAAAAGGACAATAATTTATATCTAGATTTAACAAATGAGGGCTTCATGAATATTTCCTGTTGCTATGACAAAATACCTGAGATAATCAACTTATAAAGTAAGGTTTATCTTGGCTCATGGTTTCACAGATTTCAGTTCATGGTCACTTGACCCTGTTCCCTTTGGGCTGCAGTTCACTGTAGGGAGGTCCATTACCTCCCTACGTTGCCACAGGCTGGTGACCAAGCCTTTAGATAATGATCTTTTGTATATTCCAACCATAAGAGGAAGTTAAGTGGCTATCTAAAAAAGGTCAGAGCTGGAATTCATGTAGCATCTTTTCAGGGTTTTTTTTTTTTTTGTCTGTTTGTTTAAGACCTTAATTTCATTGTGTCTGGACATATGGTAATGGTATTCCATTTCTCTGAGCACATAAATTTTTATTTGTATGCTTCCCTCTCCTTTGTTGTCAATGACTATCTGATATAATCCACCTATCATAACACCTACCCTTCAAGGTATATGGCCTTTTAGTGTTCTCACAGAGCTGCATACCTTAACTACTAACTCCAGAATTTCTTTTGTCATCATCTCCCTCCACTTTCAACTTGTTTCACTCTCAGTTCCTGGGAACCACTAATCTGCTTTCTGTCTCTATAAATTTGCTTATTCTGGAACTTACTTTGTTGTATGTGATACTGAGAATTGAACCCAGGGGCATTATACCTCTGAGTTACATCCCTAGATTTTTTTATGTTTTTAGTTTGAAATAGAGTCTCACTAAGTTGCTGGGGGTATTGTTAAATTACTGATGCTGGCCTCAAACCTGTAATCCTTCTGTCTCAGTCTCTCAAGTACTGATATATAGGTGTGAACTACCATACCTGGGTCTATTCTGGGCGTTTTATATAAATGGAAACACGCAAATTGTGTTCTCCTTTCATCTACTTTCTTTCACTTAGTGCAATGTTGTCAAGGCTCTTCCATGTTGAGATTTTTCCTTATTTTCTTTTTTTTTCCAAAGAATATTCCATAGTGTTGGTATGCCATGTTTTATTTATCCACATAGTAGCTCATAAGCATTAGGGTGTTTCATTTCTTTGGATATGGTGAATACTGGTGTAATTTAACAACAAGCACACATTTTTGTGTGGATGTATATTTTCTGTTCTTTGAGTATATATCTAGAGGCAAGATTTCTGGGTCATACAGTAACTATGTGTTTTACCTATTTAGCAACTGTCAAGTAGGTTTCAAAGAGGCTGCTGAATTTTACATTTTTAGGGGCAGCGTGAGATAGTTCTAAATCTTCCACACCTTTGTCTGTACTACTGACTGATAATGGGCATCGACTGAGTATGAAATGCTTTTGTCTTGTGGGTCTGAATTGCATTTCCTTAAGGACAAATGATCTCAAACACCTATTCAAGTGCTAATTGTGTATTTTGTATCTATTTTGAAAAAATATGTCTCCAGAATTTTATCAATTTTTATTTTTTAATTTTTAATATATTTTATTAGTGTATTGTATTTATACATCATAATGGGATAAATAACTTGTGTAGACATGAATGCACACACATCACCCAGCCATTTTATCTTTATATTGTTCAATTGTAAGAAATTTCTGCCTTCTAAATATCATTCCCTTATTCAAAACATCATTTGGAATTACTTTTTTTCCCCATTCTCTATTTTTCTTTGTAGTATCATCTGAAAAACAATGTTCTTAATTTACATGAAAGCAAATTTATTCATTTGTAATTGCTGATGCTCTTAGTATCATCCCTGAGAAATCATTGTCTAACCCAAGGACATGGAAATTTTCACTTTTAATACCTTCGGAGAATTTTGCAGTTTTAGCTCTTATATTTAGGACAATGGTCCATTTTAAGTTAACTTGTATTTTTTTGTGATTTTACAGTACAACTTGATTCTTTCACATGTTGAGTATCTACTTCCTCCAAATCCATTTCATTATTAATTAATAATCTGGATGTTACTGTATTAATATTGTCATTCATATTTTTCTTCTAAAAATATTAGATAGTATTTTTGGAAATCTAGAAATTTTGAATATTATCTACTTATTCCAAGACAATAGTTTAAAAATATTTTCTTCAAAACTTGGCATAGTAACATATGCTTATAATCCCAGTATTTGGGAGGCTGAGTCAGAAATTTTTGAGGCAAACCTCAGAAACATAGAAACATAACAAGATCTTCAGCAACCTAGAGAGACCCTGTTTCAAAATTAAAAAAAGAAGAAGAAGAAGGGCTGGGAGTGCAGCTAAGAATGCACCAGAAGGTTCAATTCCCAGTTTAAAAAAAAAAAGAAAGAAAGAAGAATCTTCTAGCTTTACCCTTTGCCTCCAACATAATAGAGATAATGATGCATATTATATGTTATACATTTAATTTTATTTTATAAGCATTCCTATACAAATGATAAATATTTGCAAGCACCATCAGTTTTTCCCATTTCAATGTAACCCACTTGATGTAGTTGCTTCTCTAGTTGAATCCATTCCACCAGCAGAGCATTCTGGTCTACAGAGTAGAAGCAGATCTCTGGCACTGGACCTCAGTGAATTCTTGCTTTGGCTCCTTGACAACTTGTGGTGTGTAACTCTGGTTACATCACCCTACCCCAAGTGACCTTGATTTTCTTATCTACAAAATGTAAAAAATGCAGAAATCTTTTGCACAGGGGTGCTGTATATCACTCAATGAGCCTTCTGCAATGTACTTGAGATAACTCCTGGCATGCAAAGTCTTACCTCATGCTGTCTCTTCCTCTCAGTTAGAAATTCTAGATCATCTCAGATACTATCTATAGATAATGTTATGGCAAAATATATGTAATGATTATGTGATGCTATGTAATGATCATTTGCATGGCAATGGGATTTCATTGAGTAAAGGCACTATGAACGCTGAGATATATTTTACATATTGACAAAACCTTGTTCACAAGTACTTAAATATTTACATTTATACCATTTATTTTTTTATTGTGCTTCCACAAAGTGTAGAGTTTAAGACATACCATACACACAAAATTATCAACTCACAATCAATTTTATCAATATATCCATCATCTGATCTGTTTCCTCCTTTACTATTTGAAATAATGTAATATAATTCATAGATAAGTAATACAATGTAAATTGCTAAGAGATAAGGATTCCCTTAAAACACATAGGCAGAGGAATCGTATAATAAGAAAAATGTAATAATGATTTTTAGTATTTTGAAATATTTCCTCAGGTGTTCTCATTTCCAATTTATATTTCTTATTTATATTTATTGATTTAAATTTCCAATTTATATTTATATTTATTTTTCTAAATCAGTTGGGGACTTAGAACTTTTATATATCCACTAGTCCACTCATGACCCTGGACTGGTCTTTATGTTCCCATTCCTAATCTATCAGTAATATTAAGACCAGCTAGTGCTGTTTATCAAATTTCTCCTCTGTGCTACAGTTTACATGCAGTCTTCTAGGTCTTCCACACAAACCATATTGAATTTATCCCTAACGGTATTTGAGTAACCTTAGGTAGAGTAAGATTCTAATGAAACCAGACAGAGGGATCCAGTTTCCAGTTCCAGGTCCAATAGGATCCCTCCAGAGCTATCTTATGTGTTAGCTCTCCCTCCTAGTTAGCTTTCCCCTTCAAGGTGCTATCAATATTCAGCCCCTCTCCAGGCCTTTTGAGAGTGCTCTGGGCCTCAGGGATATACAACTCTGAGAACTATGGTTTTTTATCACTAATTCTGTACTACTAATTACTAAATACTAGGGTTTTTTTTTTTTTTTTTTTGCGGGTTTGGGGATGGAACCCAGGGGCATTCGACCTCTGAGCTACACCCTCTGCCCTATTTTTTATTCTTTATTTTGAAACCGGGTCTCACTAAGTTGTAGAGGGCCTCACTAGGTAGCTGAGGCTATCCATGAACTGCGATCTTCCGGTGTCAGCCTCCCGAATGTTGGGATTACAAGCGTGCGCCACCACGCCCGGCTCTAATTCTGTAATTGGAATAAAGCTCTTGAAAGTACAGAATAATAGGAAAAGAGCAGCAGGTTTAATAATCTATGCGCTTCACAACAGGAAGCAACACAATTATTCAAAGCCATGGTTTAGGGTTTCATGTTTAGTAGTATTTCAACAAGGACAATATATTTTAGAGAAATGACACTATGAAGAAGAAATTTTGGGCTTCAGAAGTGAGAAACAAGCTGGTCGTTGTGGCACACACTTGTAATCCCAGCATTCAGGAGGCTGAGACTGAAGAATCGCGTTTCTCCAAGCTGAGACTGGAGAATCACGTTTCTTGGACAGCCTCAGCTACTTAGTGAGACCCTGTTTTAGAATAATGAATTAAAAAAAAAGTAGGGCAGGGTGTAGCTCAGAGGTCGAATGCCGCTGGGTTCCATCCCCAGACCCACAAAAAAATAAAAAAGAAAAGATCTTTTTTAAAAAAGGAAAACAGCAAAGGGAAATTTATGAGAAAAGAATAGGCTTGCAGATTTCTCCTTTGCCCAAGCCTTTGAATCACTGAGCAATAAGAAATTTATATTTCTCTTAAGGCAGAGGGCGCTAGAGGTTAGAAAAACATTTGTCTTTGTAATTTTCTGTTCTTTTATATAGAGAAAACACAGTGAGTCCTTCTGTCTCTGTCTTCAGATTTTGAGATGACACTTCCTGCATTCCTTTATTTCCACTGTTGCTTATTTGTTGAAATGCATATCCAGCTCTCAATAGCTGGGTAGTGTGATTCTGTCACGGAGTGGGTATGCAAGAGATGCTGTTAGTACTGGCACTGCCAGCTGGGGAAGCATGGTGTCTATTGGTAATCACCTGAGGTTAAAGTTTTTCTTCTATCCATCCTAATGGTTTTAGATATTCAGAAAACTAAATTTGTTTGATCAGAGGCTGAATTTCAGAAGATGTTCAGAAACCTAACAATACTGAAAGAGTAACAAAATCCAGTTGCATTAATGAATTGGGGTGTATGATAATATAGCCAATATCTAAACATTAAAAATAATTGGAACTGGAGCTAAGGGAAGAAGAATGAGAGATTTGGTTTGACAGATCTATTTATGAAATACTCTTCATTTTAAGTGTCTTATCCTACATATTAAAAAGAAAAAAATATATATCTAATATGCTATCTGTGACAAAATTAGACTTTTAAATTTTTAAGTACATGCACACACATCAATAAGGACCTTTTACTTTGAAAACTGGGAAATGTTAACTCAAAATGTAGGTCAAATGTCTCAGAAAAATTATTCAAGAAAAATGCTTGAATCAAACAGATGATTGGTCAAAATTTTCACTGTCACAAATGCCTGCTTTATGCTTTTATAATCATAAATACTGGTATTGTACTTGTAAAATAAATGTTTTCTCTAATATTTGGTAAAAATCAACTAGTAGCCCCAGTCCAGTATGCAATATGCATAAATATGCAACATTAATTTTCTGGCACGGATTACACCCCATTACAGAATTTTCATAAGGTCGAACAAATTTGCAATAAAATTAGAAAGCAAAGCCAGGTTTGATTATGTTTTAGGTGCCACAAACTCAATCAGAGAATTTCATGAGAAATTAGGTACATGTTCTACAAGTCATTTGGGAAGAAGAAAATGCATCGTGTCAGTGTGTTCATGTTAATTGTATGATTTTTATGGCAGAAATTTGCCTCCAGATGCAGGATGTGTTCTTCTGTACAGTAACCTTTTCCTTCACGCTCTGACACAGCAAAGAAATGAAAGTAAACTCAAGAGTAGCCTTGATCCAAGCAGAATAAACAATTTGGATAAATGTACAGTAAATAAAATAATATAGTGTATGAAAACAAGTTGGATAGGCTTAGGTTAAATTCTCTTTTAACAAGAGCATGTGAGTTCAGACTACACTTAGCAACGCCCTAAGTGCTGAAACCTTGACATCTCATTTAAGCATTCAGAAGTAGTAATGAAGTAGGTTTTATGATCCCCATTCACTACAAGAGAAATCAGTCTTCATAGGCTTCACTTACCTGACCCAAACCACAGAGGCTGTAGAAAATCAAGTGAGACTTCTGATCTCGTGTAGATTCTTGCTGTGATAGTTTCAAAAACCTGAAATGATAATAGTGAGACACGGAGAGCATTCTACAAAAAAACTGAGTAATTTCATCCATTTATAGATGTCACATTTCTCCTCTGTCCAGAGTGCTGTGCTATATGGATTGCTTGCTTAAGTTATTGCTATGTTTGGAATAGAGTACCAATGCCTATACATCTGAAAATTGTTTGCTGGATTTGGATATCTATGGCTTTTTTTATTTTTAATGTTTCTACAGACTACTTCTGTACTGGTTCCATTGATCTTCAAACTTTAGTCAGCTGAATAGATAATTACTATGGTTCCTCTCCCGTTTCCTTACTACCAGTAATTTTTAAAAGACCATGTGTTGCAAACCTATTTATTATTTTTTTTGTTTTTTGTTTTTGTATTTTTATTGGTGCATTGTATTCATACATCTTAATGGGATAAAAGATGGTGGAGACATACATGCACACGTTACCTAATTAGCCCTTAACCAATTCCCACCCCATTCCCTCTCCACCCTCCTTCCAATTGCTTGACTTAGTGATTGACTTTGATACGCTTAAGTACAGCATGTGCTTTAGAGATTTTTCCTTTTATCCCCGCCCATCCCCTCAGTTAGGTCACCTTATTTGCTCATCTATAGAATATCCTTCTTCATTTATTTATTTTATTGTAGCATTATAATCATACATCCTAATGGAGATGGTAAGGGCATACATGTACACATCACTAGTTTAGTCCTTCCCCAATTCTCATCCCATTCTCTCTCTCCTCTCTCTTTCTTATGTTTGACAGAGTGATTGATTTTGATCTGTTTCTGAATTGTACATCATGTACATTAGAGAATTTTCTTCTTACCGTATTCATCCCCTCAGTTAGGTAGCCTTATTTGCTCCTCTTTGGTTTCTTCTTTGTCTAGAGTTTCTCCTATGACCTTTTTTTTCCCTCTAGCTTCCACATATTAGGGAGAATATCCAGTTTTTTTTATTTTTTGTGACTAATTAATATCAGCATAATGTTCTCCAGTTTCATTCATTTCCCTGAAAATGACATACTTTTTTACTTCTTTATGGCTGAGTAAAATTTTATTGTGTATATATCTCATAGCTTTGTAATCCATGCATCTATTGATGGACATGTTAGCTAGTTCCAACAGCTGAGGCTGTTCATGATCCATGATCCTCTGGTCTCAGCCTCCTAAATCCTAGAATTACAAGCATGCTTCACCGTGCCTAGCTGAAGCTCGGATCTTTTATTCATAAGGATGACTTTAGACACTTCAAAATTATTCTGGGGACCATCATATATGACTTATGAGGAACCCCTTACTCACAGCCTGACACACAGAAAATGATGCACAAGCAACTATGTCTACCCTATGAAAGAAGATGTTTCAATGTGTAATCTACTTTTCTTTTGCAGAAGTAGCTGCTGTTTTTGAGGCTGGCACATCGATTACATACACATTTCAAGAACCCTATCCGGTGACCAAGAACACAAGCTTCTTGTCTTCAGCTATTTACACAGAGGTGGCTCCATCCAAGGAGAACATTGCACTTAGCTTTGTGACAGCTCAGGCACCCAGCCTCTTGCTCTTCACCAACACTTCCTTTCAGCACTTCCTGGCTGTCCTGCTCTGCAAAAATGGTGAGTATTGATGGCAGGAAGCAAAACAAAGTGTCATATCAGCCTGGAGGGACAGTGTATGCCCTCCAGAACTCTGCATAATCTTAACCTTCAGGTGGTCCCGCTTGGGACTTATTTTGAGACTTGCAGCCAAATTCTTAGTTATTCTTTTACCTTTATAAGTTATGTAATTGGTATTCAGGACCATTGTAAGTCCAACATTGAAGTCTTCAATGCACTGGCTGTAAGTTGCCTCAACTCTGTAGCAGTAATTTCTTGTTATTTATTCTGTGCCAGAATACATTAAGTATAAAGGAGAGGATCAGAAGGAAATCTGAATTTCAGAAGGACATTTGCTACATATATCCTGTCATTTTGCTGCAGTCCATTTTACTGAGGGCTGTTAAAATATCTAGCATAAATGCAGGCTGTATTAATAGCTATGATTGTCCAGATTTAAGAGAAAAGTACTACATATGAGTTATAACCTTATGGAGGAAGGTCTTGCTTCTGAGAAGTGAATTTTTAAAGGTGAGTCTTCTATTTTTCTATATAATCACACACTCTGCTAACAATGGTGTTTGCTATTATGAAACAGCAAGTTTTAGAATATTTTATTTGACAAAACAATCATTGCAGTGTTTTATAAGTTAAAATTTGACTCTTTAATTTTATTTTGTAATTATTCCAAAAGTTTTGAAATTCACAAAATTCTTACAAGGAACTTTTTTCCTGACACCAAAGAAATGGAGTCAAATATATATATATATATATATATATATATATATATATATATATATATATATATATATATATATATTTGTAGTACATTTTTATGCTCCTAAACTGATAATATTCTTGCTCTAATAGTTTAATTTTGCTCTTGTGGTACTGAGGATTTAATTCAGAGGTATTCTATCACCATGCTCTGCCCCCAGCTCATTTTTAATTTTTAATTTTAAAACAGCATATTTTTATGTTGATGAGAGTCTTGCTAAATTTCTGAGGATGATATTGGACTTGTAATCTTACTGTCTCAACCTCCCAAGCACGAAATTAAAGGTGTGTGCCTGGCCACTAACATAGTATTTAAAGGGAAGATAACATTTCTCAATTTACAGAGTGTCTAACAGAACCTATTTTATCAAAATTAAATTGTGCATTATCCACTTAAGAAAGATGTGTGACTCTAACTATGGAAAGAATGTGGAAAAAATAAAATATGAGATTAGGGGAATAAGAGAAAGGACTTGTTTCATGCAAGGAATATGAAACTCTCTATTTATTATGGCTGTTAAGAGAATATGAGTTTTCTTCTGCCGGAGCCAGCCAGCAAAAGTACGGGTTCCAAAGAGAGGAGTGAGGATGAAAAGAATTCAATTCTAAAAATTTTATTCAAAGAATACTTAATTCTATCATGGAAGGATCACCAGTACCCTTCTGGGTTGATATCTCTACTGACAGACCCCGGGTTTATCACTCTCTTCCTATTTATACAGCTCCAGGTCAATCAACCCTCGTGCCATCACCACCTGTGCACATAACGGTCAAGTCAATCAATTCCATCTGAGCTTCTCTCAGACCTTGATTTTTCTATGACCCCAAAACTTATTGGCTCTGGGCAAAGGACAGTCAGAAGTATTCTTAAAGGGGAAAACCTTAATGGCTCCCCACAGTCCCCCTTTCTTATTATATTCAAAAGAAGACTATGCCTGTCTTAGGTTGTTTCCTTCAGGTATCAAGGATTACCCGTCTTTGGACAATACAGAGCTATAAGATGTATATCCTCTCTTAGGTTTCCTTGTCCCAAGGAAATCTTACCCATCACTGACTACCAGCCTCTTAAATGTGGGTACTTTTTAGATATAGATCATGTACTTCTGCTGAATAAAAATGTTCTCACTTTGTCCAAGGTCATACTTTGTCCCAAGTCTCTAATAAACGGGGTATTGGGAATATCATGAAAAACAGGTATTTCAGTAAGACATTTCTTCCAATTAACACTATGATTTCTACATGTTAAATCAGTTTAACAGGATAAACAAGTTATTGGTGGGATAACATTTTTATCTTCTTTCCCTGTGTAACCAGGGCCCCACAAGACCACACCTTTAATAGCTCTCCGTCTTTGTACTTGTCTGCAATACCATGGGCATCAACTGCAGACATCCCATCTTTTTGACATTTTTAGAAAAACATGAGTGTACCAATTCTTTGTCAAAAATAATCAAAAGTTTCTGTAATGGGTATAAAGTTAAAAGCAAGAAATCCCAGCAATCATGAGTTGTCACTGAAGACAGTGATCTTCCGTTGTTCCCAACCAGCTGGATGAACATGGGATGATCTGGAACTTAAGTTCATGTTTCATTCATCATTGAAGCTGGGAGCATCATCAGAATTAATCTGAGATTCTTCCATTTTTGTTTGATCCATATGTCGCACCAGACACTCAGGTATCCATTGTGCATTATCTTCATCATGCGAAAAAACACAAACATGCCCTCTTCCCCATATTAGTACAGGGTCAGGACCTTTCCAAATTTCTGTGCAAGGATCTTTCCATTTCACTAAAGCAAAATTGTTTTTGGAGGATGGATGCCAATATCTATCTGCTGCTGTGCAACCAGTTTTGTCAGCATTCAAGAAATTAAAATAAAAAGAGCATGATTTAAAGACTTATTTGGTGAATGGGGATATAACTCCCCCTTTTTATTTATTTTCAAAAGTGTTGCTTTTAAAGAATTGTAGGCATGTTCTACAATACCCTGTCCTTGAGGATTAATGGGTATACCTGTGATATGCTGAATATTGTATGTATTGCAAAATCATTTAAAAGCCATACTAGTATATCCTGAACCATCATCAGTTTTAATGTAGGTAGTAAGGCCTGAGAAAGCAAAACATTTCAAACAATGGGAAAAAGTATCAATAGACACATGAACATACTTTTGTTTACCAAAGATAGAAATGTGCGTAACATCCACTTGCCATAAATTATTGGGAACCAATCCCCGTGGATTTACACCTAAATGAGGAACAGGTAAGTACTCTGGACATATAGGACATTGTTTAACAATTTGTCATTCTGCTTCTTGAGTAATCTGAAACTGTTTATGCAGACCAGCACTATTTTCATGATATAAAGAATGTGATCGTTGAGCTTGTTCCAATTGAGAGGAGCAGACAAATTTTGTAGCATTGTCAGCAATTTGATTACCTTCTGCCAAAGGACCAGGTAAAGCAGAATGTGCTCTTATGTGCCCAATAAAACAAGGTTGTTGGAGTGATAAAATCTGAGTTTAAATTTGAAAAAATAAGTTACCTATCAATTTAGTATGCATATCAATATATGGTACAGTTTCTAATGTTTGAAGGACATTGCTATATATAAGCTATCAGTATATAAATTAAAAGGCGTATCAGATAGATGTTAAAAAAACAGCCACTACTGCATGCAATTCTACAACTTGAGCAGACATAAAATATGTTTGAATTATAGTACTATGTTTATTAATTACATAAGATGCCTTACCATTTGAGGATTCATCAGTAAACACCAAGACCGCTTGAGATATGGGAGTGGCATGAATTATTTTAGGAAATATAAGAGCATGTTTATTAACAAACTGTAATAATTTTTCATGAGGTAAATAATTGTCAATTTCTCCAATAAAGGATGCAAAAGCAATAGCCCATGAATCAGGATTTTGAAAAAGCCATTGTACTTGCTGTTTAGTAAAAGGACATTAATAAGTGAAGGTTCTCTACCAAAATATTTTATAGATTCTGATCTGACAGAACACACCAATCAGGCAACTAATTCCCAGTATGGCATTAAAACTCTACTTGGAGTAGTGGGTAAATCAATGTTTCCCTCTTTTACATTGAGGGCATAAAGCTGGCTCTCATTTATTACTAGCACTCTGCCTCTGTGGACAGTTCTTAACTAAATGACCATTTTGTCCATACCCATAGCATTTAACCATATTATTCTTAGGTCCCAATATTTTATTTTTTCTGTGGTTGGAAAAGGATTTCTTGTACAGTTTTCCCTTGTAATGTTGCAGCCATAGCTAATCCCTGTGTATATGCTGGTCCTATATCAGAACATAACTGAATATAATCAGATTTCCTTTCTTTCTACAAGGGTGTAAGGCTGCTTGACAAACAGTGTTAGCATTCTCAAAGGCTAATTGCTTTATGAGCAATAGCCCTGCTTCACTGTTGCTTATCAATTGACTAGCAGTTTGTAATAACCTGGCTACAAAATCCTGAAATGGTTCATCAGGTCCTTGTCTTATTTTTTAAAGATCTTCAGTTTGTTTTTCTGAAGAAGTCAACTTGTTCCATGCTCGACGTGCAGCAGCATTTGTCAGAGCATTAGAAGCTAGACTAAATGCCAATTGCTGAGCAGTCGCTCTAAATTGCCCTTATCCTGCTAACATATCAAAATTTATGGGTATTCCCTGAGCTACGTTCAAATCTGCTATGGATTGGCATTGTTCTGAAAATTCAGACTTCCATAATAAAAAATAACCCCCTGATAAACAGGCTTGGGCTATCTGTTTCCAATCAGAAGGACAAAAGCCTCCATAGAGAGAGATTCTAACATGGCTTGAGTAAAAGGTGCCATTGGCCCATATTGAGCACAAGCCATTTTTAATTCTTTTAATTGTTTTAAAGAAAAGGGTCTATGTCATCTAATAACACCTCCTTGACCATCAGTGTCTTCAGTAACTGGGAAAATTCTAAATCCTCTAGTATCTTCTCCATTTTCTGCAGCCCAATTTATAGCCGCTTGAAGCAGTATTAAAGATGAAGGTCGGTGTTTTTCAATGCTTTGTTTAGCAAGTGCTACAGTGGGAGAATTTTGAAGATTTGTATTGCTGATAATAGGAGAATATTGTTGGGGTCCTTCTTTTTCACTCTTTGAAGGAGGTATCTGATCTAATCTCTACAGGAAAAGACATTCACATCTCTATCATAGGATCTTAAAGAACACGTTCCTGTGTAAAATCATCCCTTTCCTTCTCTTGTGTCATTCTGGTATGATTACATGAGTTTGGGACATTTGATCAGTTTTTCCTCAGTCTCAGTGCTAAGCTTCAGGGTGAGCTGTGATGGTCCAGAGCAGAAGAGGAGCTTGGGGAATGTCATGTCCATGGAACATTTCCTAGACCTTAGAGAGAGACTTAGAGATTGAAAAGAATTCAATTCTAAGAATTTTATTCAAAGAATACTTAATTCTAATGGAAGGATTCAGGATTGCCTTTTTCAAATATACCTTTTCCTGGGTTTTCTTCTTTGTTTCATCTAGTTTTCTGACTATATATGACTTTAGAAGTAAAAAATGATGTATTTGATTCTAAAGGTAGGATTGAACCTAGGGAGCATGTGAGTTGAATAAGCCTTAAATACAGAAATGACTATGAACCATGTGATGTCACTAGTTTCTTCATTATCTGAGGGGAGAGAGAATAAGAGAGAGAGAAAGAGAGAGAGAGAGAGAGAGAGAGAGAGAGAGAGAGAGAGAGAGAGAGGAGAAAGGAGAAGGGGGATATGGAGGAGAAGGAGAAAGAGGAGGAGGGGGAGGAGGGGAAAAGAGAAGAAAGAGATGGATGACTGGTCATTCCAAGGCCATTAGATATTATATTATTAAATCTACTCATTGGCATACTTTTATATGCCTTAAACTTTGGCCAATAAGCCCCTTGGAAATTGACCAGGCCAAGGACACAGGGCATGTGAGATTAAGCAGTCCGATATAAATTGGAATACCAGTTCATGACACAGTGGGAGTGGGAACCAAGATTTCCTGAGAATCAGCCCAACAGCCTCCACCAAATTAACCTAAAGAAAGCAGTTGTTTTTCTTAATGCCAATAAATCCACAGTGAAAGAAATAAAGAAAATAATTCCATTCACTGTATCCTCAAAGCCAATAAAATACCTAGAAATAAACCTAAACAAAGATGTAAAAGAAAACAATAAAGAAAGAAATTAAAGAAGACCTGGGAAGACAGAAAGATTTCCCATGCTCATGGATAGGCAGAATAAATATCATCAAAATGGCCATTCTAAAAGTGATCTATAGATTCAATGCAATTGCCATTAAAATACCAATGACATTCTTCATAAACCTAGAAAAATCTGTCATGAATTAAAAAAAATTATTGGTGCATTGTAATCATATATCTTATTTCAAGATGGTGGGACATACATGCACACAACACCCTATTATTCCTTACACAAGTTCTGCTCCATTCCCTCCTCCTTCCTTCCTGTTATATTTGGCTTAATGATTGACTTTGATATCTTTGTTAATGATTCTTTAAACAGTCTAAAGAAGGTTAGTTGTGACCAACATTAAGAACAATCTTCTAAGAAGTCAGGGATTAAAACAGTGGAATAACGCACTTCAAGTCCTTGTCATTAGCAATCTTTATATAATAATTAAATCACTATTTGTGATAACTCCAAAGCAGAAAGGAGAGAACATAACTGTTATGGTTAAAGATGTTGTTATGGTTTAAAAATATGAGGCAATGAAAGATGAATGTTACCATTTGGGGGTGAGGGTTACCATTTAGGGGAACAGTCCCCAGAAACCTTTTTTAGACCCCTGGGAATAATTTCCCCCAAAAAACACGGTTCTTGTCCTGAGCTAAGGATATATAGGCAATAGCCTGGACTCTTGCTGAAGATTTAAAGGAGTTTATTAAAAAGAAAGAAAATCAGAAGACAGTTAAAGCCCTGCGGGGGGGGGGGGGGAGTCAAATGAATTAACCACAGAAAATTCCTGGACCTCAATCTCTCTTTATACTGCCCCAATCAGATCTGCTGCAGTTCGTTTGATATGTAAATACTTTGCCCTGTCTTTAGCCAGATCGCCCCCTCTGGGTCAGGAGGGGGAAGCTCTGTTTCCACAGACCCTCACACCTTCTGTTACACTCCTAAAATGTGTTAAGTTGCTTATCTGGAATCTGGGATTTCCTCACATTCTTGAGGAAGTTTGCCTGTCTTTAAAATTGTAAAAAGGCCCTTTTTCCTGAAGCTGTTGGCTTTCTTTACTATCAAAGATATATTTTAAAATTGGAAATATTTCCCAATACTGGTTAATACATTTTGAAACCTCTTCCCAATACTGATACAATAATGACTTCTGAATTTCCTCCCATATCTTATATTTGATGATTCTTTATTCCCTTCTTGTGTGGTTTCATGTGAATTTTTTGTTGTTGTTGTTATGGATTCCTTTGCAGTCTTTGAAATGCTGCTTGAAGGAATTAAGGATTGACATCTCTACAGCCTGTTCCCAGTAAGCTCATGATATTACACCTTTAACCTAACTACTGGTGAATCATATATGGTGAGGAGGGGAGAACACTGCATTTTCAAGAGCTAAAACTATTTTTATATAACTTTGATATACTACAGTTAAAAATATAAAACTGAAGACACTACCTACTGGAAATTAGAAGCACTTTCAAGGTAAAAAAGAATAGGAAAGCAAAAAATAGTAAATGGTTAACTTGGAAAGGTCTTTGTGAGTGCTTTGAATAATAGGATTGAGTCACACTTCTCTGAGACACAATTAAGAGTCTTTTTTGAGTACAGACTTCTTAACATTTTTTTTCTGATTTAAGGCACCTTCAGAAGTCTATTGAAAATTATGATGAGATATCCACACTTAAAAGAAGTTGCTTTTAATCTCCCAGGATGAAGTGAGTGTTCATAGCCAACTTGTACAAAATAGCTCTAATTCTAGCACTTATAGGCTAAGAAACCAGGCTATTGAATTAGCTGGATAGATTGTGTAAACATTGAACAAAATCTCATCATGCAAATGTACTTAATATAGCTTACCAGTCCAGAGAAGAGAAAATTAGTGTGACTCAAAATTATATTAGCAAGTATTTCCCTGGCAAGGATTTGGTCTGGAAGGGTTAAATTCTTCTTTGCCCTTTATCATTATTCTTGAAATTTCTCCAACTCCAGATTTATTCAGGTTAAGTTGCTGATGCTTTTTCAAGTGTAAAATAGGTCCTTCATCCTAACTCAAGTAAAGTATCTTAATTTCTGAGATGGAAGAGCAGAAGCAAAAAGGAAGGCATTTTGAGGTCAGAAAGCCTTCAGGAAAGAGAGGGTGGCAATTGTAACTCCTTTTTCTTGGGTTTTGAGTCACCAAGAACTTCTCAGAGACTTGGCAGTTAGAAGAGAAGGGGCTTTTAAAAGAGGAAAAGAGTCTAGAGAGAGAAATTATTTAAAGATGCACTTGATATTCACAGAACTTTGTAGAGTGATAAAAGTGCCTTCTCCATAATACAGGAGGAAGGATCTCTTTTCAACTTGCCTCCTTAGTGAAAGTCAAAGAGTCCCTTCCTTCTGACCAACAGGTACTACCTCTCATATACCAGAAATAAACAAGATCTTATTTGCCTTAAGGAATAAGTCTTGGAACAAAACATAAATAAATACAATCACATGTTATAGATACTTGGTGTATGCATGCTAGATTTAGGTAGACCACAGGCTAGGTAGACCATAGATGCTAGATAGGATTAGACCATAGCCAAGGTAGACCATAGATGCTAGGTCCAGGTAGATATAGACTAGGTAAACCATAGACCATGGGTATTATGGATTCTAGATTCAGGATCATAGACTAGATGTACCATAAATCTAGATTCTGGTAGACATAGACAATACACATCATAGACTGTATGTGTTACGGTTAAGAAGAAGATATTACAGTTTTGACTGTTATGGCTTGGGAAATTGTCCCCAGGGACCTTTGTTAGACCCCTGGGGATAACTCCCCCCAAAAGCACAAAAACTGTGGTTCTTGTCCTGAGCTAAGGATAGATATGCAATAGGCAAGACTCTTGCTGAAGATTTAAAGAAGTTTATTAAAAAGATAGAAATACAGACAATAGTTGTATGAGGGGGTGCTTCAAATAAAATCACTGAAGTACAAAACACGGAACAGACATTTTGTACATGACATCCTCCATCTTGTTTCACATAATTCTGATGTAGTAAAAGTCCCTTTAAAGCTCCTCCCCTTACTTTCCTGCCAAATTGTCTCCTTTCACGAAGGTCGACCCCCTCCTCCTATCCTAGCTAGATTATCCAATTATGTAAACCTGTCTTTAGAATGAGGATGAGGAAGTCCTAGTTCCCCTCTCCTATAGATTTATAATTACCTTTAGCTAGACTAATTTACATTGGAATAGTTGCCTGCTTCTTGGCAGAAACCAAGTCCTTTCAAAGATCTGCCCCTCAGCCAATTTTTGAAATATGTTTATTAATAATCAGAGATTTCTCAAATCTTCCTAGGCCATTCCCAATACTGGTACAATATATATCATAGATGTTAGGTCTAGTGAGATCAGTAGACCAGGTAGGCCATATGCCAGGTGAATAGACCATAGATATTAGTTTCCAGAGATCATCAATTATATTTGATATGTTAGGTCATTAAAGGCTTCATGGAGAGATTATTCCTGTGTCATGAAGAAGATGCCAGTGCTTTCTAGGCAGGTATTATAATTTTTAATAATAAAAAAAATTTGTTCTGTGTTTTATCATTTAATTTCCACTCTTAATATTATATACAATGATATTTAATCAACAACAGTGAATTATTAATAGATATTTGTGATTACTAATATAATATAGATAATATTAATTATAATCAATATTTATTGAATATTATTTTAATCATTAATCTACTTTAGCTTCTTGATAGTAGAACATCAAATATAGGAGCTATGCTCACTCTAAGTTATGAAAATGAGGTGAGATTCTTTGAGTACAAAATCCAAACAGGGCTGGAGGTAATCTTCTCATGGTGGCAGTCCCACTGCTCTCCAGCACTAAATGTCTGCTTTTGCTTTAGCATTGTCCCTTTCCAATCTTTTAAAATATATGTCTTCATAAGGTGTACCATCTGCAATTCTGATTGGAGCCATCTTGGAGGAAATAATGACAACCCCAGACACTTTATAATTTGAACAAACTCAAAGGAGCCAAAGATAAGGAAGAATCCAGAAAGGGAATGTCTCTGAAGTATAGAACTTACAGTTACTATTCAGGAATGACTGGAGCTTGGGATAGACTTGCCATTTTTGTTTTTCTATAAGAACCCTGAGATTTTAATGCTTCCTTCTGCTACTCTCTCTGTGACACCAGCATGTACCCATGCTTCTTGAGGCAACAAGAAACCTGAGGAGAAGAATGTGTGAAGCCTCAAAAGGCTTGCCTCATTGGCCTTATTCCATCATCTCAGCATCTGGGTTTGCATCATGTGACATTTGCTAGTTTTGTATTGTAAATCTCTGATATACACTGATTATCTCCTGGATGAGATTTGGTTGGTTCATTGCCTACATCTGTGGGTGTTTCAAAAGTTTCTGTCTCATTTTCTCCTCTATTTCACAATAATATGGTTTTGAGTTGACATGATCTCTAGGGGTTGGTCAAGAGTGCTCCTCTGAACTTCTCCCTCCTAGAGTAAGGATAAGTGACCTAGACAGGAACAACTGGCACATCCCTTGTCATACACTTGGTCCTTGATGGAAAGTGATGGATCTGGGCATACTGAGTACAATTCCATCTGAGGAATCTTTATTGTTTCTCTTAATTTGGTTGTAATGGATTCCACAAATTTTCTTTTGTACTCATAAATTACTGGAGGTTGCTAAGGACTGAGTTCCCACTCCCAAGATCCAATATCCTAACTCTGCCAGTGACTACATTTGGAGTAAAGGAGTAATTAGGTCAAAGGATGTCATAAGTATTGAAGTCTTTATCCAACAAGATTTGTTTCCTTATAACAGAAAATCCCAGATCTATCTCCCTCTCTCTCTCTCTCTCTCTCTCTCTCTCTCTCTCTCTCTCTCTCTCTCTCTCATTTATTCTTTTTGAAACTAGAAATTGAACCCAGAGGCATTTTACCTCTGAGCTACACTCACAGCCCCATTTTAATTTTTATTTTGAAACACATGTCTTGCTAAACTTAGCTGAGGCTTTATTTGTTTATTTCATTTGCTGAAGGTCTTGCTAAGTAGCTGAGGCTGGCCTTGAACCTAAAATCCTCCTGTTTCCGCCTCCCAGGTACTGGGATTACAGTCATACAGCCCACACCTGGCTTCTAATTCTGTGTAAGGACAGGCTAAGCAGGGACCATCCACAAGCCAGGAGAGCACTTTCCAAGAGAAGAGACCAAACTGACTGGCACTTTGTCCTTGGATGCCCAAGAACTCTGAGGAAATAAGTTTCTATTATTTGGATCACTTTATTTATTATGTTTTATTTTAATTAGCTAGAGGACGAGGATCAAATAAAACATTGCAATTGGATATATATTGTAGGCTGTAATGTGGAAAACATTTATTTTCTTATTTATAAAGGTAATAGTATAGCCGGGTGTGGTGGCACACACTTGTAGTCCCTGCTCTTGGGAGGTGGAGACGGGAGGATCACGCAGGTTCATAGTCAGCCTCACTGGCTTATGAGACCCTGTTTCCAAATAAATAAAAAATATAAAAAATAAGGTCTGGGAGTGTAGCCCGGAGGTAGAAGGGCTTCCAGGAACCCCAGTACCACCAAAAATAAAAAATAAAAATAAGGTAATAGTATAATTCTTTGCAGACTTGTGTTATCAGACCATGGATAGGAAGGTCATGGCTAAGGACATTTCGGATTAAAATTTTACATAAAGAGAAAATAAAAATTGCCTCCAGAAAAAAAACAAAACAACTTCCTCCAGGCTGAGATCTTTGCAGGCATATCTTTTGATATTTGGGGTGTCTGCAGATGGAACCCAGAAGCATTTGACCTCCGAGATTGTATATCCCAGCCCTATTTTTTTATTCTTTATTTTGAAACAGTGTCTCACTGAGTTGCAAAGGGCCTCAATAAGTAGCCGAGGCCATCCAGGAATCGTTATCCTCTGGTCTCAACCTCCTTAAATGCTGGAATTACAAGTGTGTGCCACCACACTCGGCCACTCGGCCTGCAGGCATATCTTTAGCTTGGGGAATGAGGAATAGAAGACAGGGTGCTCACACTTCATGTTGGCTTGCTGTCACTGGAAATAGGCAGCAGATTGATTATGCACAAGCATGAGAGAAATAAACTGTAAGAGTGAATTTCTCAAAAGTCTTCTGATGTAGTCTTTTGAAGAATTTACCTGATATGCCTAAAAGAAAAGAAAAGAGACAACTGGGAAATAGGGAATTCATGCAGAAGTAACAAACATTTCTGTCTGCTAGATACCAGGCCCTGCAAGACATTTTTGAGGAGACAGTCAAACATAGAGAACCACCTGATCTCAACTCCAACCACTGTGGTCCTGCCAGTTAGGCAAAACAAGTAGTATCAAGAGAAAAGAGGACATGGGGACCAAGCAACTGAATCCATATTCTATGACCCTGTGCAAAGAGCAGTAATCAAGGCCTCATGTGGAAATAAAGCTAAGAAAAAATATCAAAACACAATTAACCCCACAAACATGCTTTGATACCTACTGCCTCAGTCTGCTAGGGCTGCCATACAAAATACCATGGAGTGGGTCACTTAAATATGGGAAATTCACCTTCTAAGATTTTAAGACCACAAGTCCAAAATCAAGATGACAGATGACAGCAGGATTGGTATCTTGGTGGTGGGGGCTTCACAATGGACCGGACACAGCTTTTCATTGTCTGTTCATGTACAAAGCAGGAGACAGTGAGGGTGTGTGTGTGTGTGTATACATACTGTTTTCTTCTTGGGGGTCTCTCTCTCTCTCTCTCTCTCTCTCTCTCTCTCTCTCTCTCTCTCTTTCATCTCTCTCTCCCATCAATGGGGGATAAAGCACTTTATCTCCAAGATAAACTTCCATAAATTTTATTTTTTTTTAATTAGGGCCTCAATAAGTTGCTGAGGCTGGCCTTGAACCTGCTATCTACCTGCCCCCAACTTCCTAAGTACTGAAATTATAATCATACACCATCATACCATAGAGGGCTGAAATCTCTTCTTACAAACACTAGTCCTATAGAATCTGTGCCCTCTCTTTATGATTTAATTTAATCTTAACTACTTAATTAGAGGTCCCATTTCCAAATACAGTTACTCTGGGGCTTGCTTTTCCATGCATGGGTTCTGGAGAGACAGACATGCAGTTCACAACACCTGGAAGGTGCTGGATGATACTCTTTGTGCTCAGTAGAAAAGTGAATATAGTCTCTGGTTTCCAGGAGAGTTTCTGGTTAGCAGATGCATGATTCAATTTTATAATGCCAGCTTCCAAAAGACCACCTTTGTACAGAGAGTATTCTTTGGATTTTGTCAGAAAAAGCAGAGATTTAGCAAGTGTAGAAATGGCCCAAAGAGGCCATGAGAAGAGGGGAAAAGGGTTTGCCTCTTGGTGAATGTGAAGTACAATGAGCACAAATAGGAGATTGAAACATAAAAACGTTTATTACTTGCAGCAAGTAAGGAAGGTGCTAGTGACCATTTTTGAGGCAATGTCCCCAGAAAATAGACATACAAACATTCAATTACAAGCAAGTTTGTACACCGTTTATATCTAAAAAAAAGCAACAAAAGATAACCTGGTTTGGTTTTGGGGGTTGAGCCTGTGGGCTTTGAGCTAGTCCCCCAGCCCTATGTTTTTGAAACATGTTCTTATTAAATTGCTGATACTGGCCTCGAACATATGATTCTACCATCTCAGCCTCCTAAGTACCATAATTAATAGTATGTACAACCATGTTTGGCTCAAAAATAACCTTGAAGATGTATGAACATTTATTTAAAAGAGAAGCAGCAATTTTTTTTTCCTTCTGGATATAGAAATTTGCCCCTCAGCATATTTGCCTAGCAGCTAATGGCTTCATAGGGTTCTAGTAGAGCCTTTCTGTGGAAAGAGGAAAGCTCCAGACAGTATTCACAAAAGCCTTTTTAATGTACAAGAATAGTACCTTTCTTCCTAGCATCTCCCTCTGCTGCCCCTGCTGTCTGTGTGTAAGAGGCATGGTTGTTTGGGCAAAGGTCTCTGTGGAGCTGGCATTCTGTGACTTTGTTTTTCACAGGCCCCTGGGTCTTCTCACTTGGTATTCTTCCAGTTTCATCAATACTCAAGACATTTTCCAAGAAGGAAATAATTGTTTGTTTTTTCAACAAGGCTGGTTGCTTACAACAGACGTGAGAGAATCAGGATAATTATGATATGCCCTTGTGATGTTCCTTTATAAAAAAGGGAAAGAGAAGTGCTTGAGGTACCTTAGTTTCTTCATCTGTAAATTTTGGATAATTGTATCAGTCAAGGGTCTTGTAGCTGGGGTGCCAGGAATTAATGCGATCTGTTTGTAAACATTCTGGAGGAACTCAGATGAAAGATGTGGGATAAATACAAAGAAGAGTTATTACAGAACACAGGAAAGAAATGGCTGGTTTCTGTGCCCCCTTGACTTTTTTCTTTTCAAGATGAGGTGGTAAGATTGGGGGATTGAATGCTTAGATTTGGACTAAAACTCAAATTAGAGGTTTAAGAATTACAAAAATAGAATCTGTGTGAATAAAAATTTTCTCAAAGAAAATACATGTTTTTATTCTCTTTAGAGAACTTGACCTGTAAATACTTACATCTTGGAATGTGAAACAAATTCAACAGTAGGCCCAAGCTTGGGTTTATTCAAGGCTCTGTGCAGTTAATTTCCTTTTGTATAGCAAGTAGGCCTTGAATGGTTATCATTTCTCCTAATGCAGTTATCAAAGATGTATTTTTACTTTACTGAGTAGTCTGACTTTTCAATGTTTGAAAATAAGTTTAAAGATATGGTTTGAAATCAGATTCCTAATTCTAAAGTTGCAGTGGGGCGAGATAGCGGGTGAATGGTCAGCTTGAATTTATACCAACACACTTTTGCCAGCTTCTTTGATCTCTCAGCTAGAAAATGCTTCACAGAAGCTAATACTGTCATGCACTATATAACAAAATGCTCTGTAACAGAAGCGTGAATATATATTGATGATTCTGTAAGATTATAATAGATCTGAGAAATTCCTACAACCTGTACTTTGACTGCACCTTTTCTATGTTTAGATGTTCTTGCCACTGGTTACACATGGCTACAGTATTCAGCACAGGATCTGCTGAATAGACCTGTAGCTAGGAACAGTGGCTGTGCCATACTCTCAGATGTGTTATAAGCTCTACTATCTAGATTCCTGTGAGTACACTCTACATTGCTTGTACAATGATAAAATCACCTAATAACTAAGAGTATTTACATAAAAAGAGACTATATATTTCAGGTGTTAACAAAGATATAATTAAAATAATACTTTCTAGATTGAAAAAAATCTTAAGTCAAGTTTTTTATTTTACCCAGTACAGTGGGCAGAGAAAACAGCATGCCAAGGAGAAGTTTAAATGCTAAATCTTCTAAAGACAGAGGGTTGGGTGTCAGACTACCATTGAAGTTCTGAACAAAAACACTGGAAGTTTGCAGATAGTGAGAAAAACCAGCTCCACGGTTCCAAAAGAAAATGTTTTTCAAACAAATTTTATGTTTAGTCAAATGATAAATTTGTGAGCTCCTCCTTAAAGATTCCCTAAATTCCTTTACTGGGATACTACTTAATATGTGTGTGTTGTTTCTAGTGCTGTATGAAAAATTACCCCTTGACATATCTAGCACCTTATCAAGCCTTCATTAAGGTACACAGTCTCTGGAGAGACTGAGACTCTGGTTTTGGATGATTCTAGTTTGTGATCTTTCAGGAGGTCAAACTCTTGTCCTGAGCTGAAGTTATCTGAAGGGCTTCTTAGTCTTCTAAGGCTTCCAGGGCTTTCAAACTTCCCCCATGTGACTCTTGATTAGAGCTTCTGGTTCTTGTTTTTTAGTAGGACAGCTCAGCTGGCTTCCCTCAGAGAAATGTGTGCATGTTTAAGGGTGGGAGGATGCACCATGTAAGATGTGCAACAACATCATACAGGATCTATGAGGTTCATCAAGGGCATGGCCTGTTGCAATGTGCTTCACCAACTAAACAAGTATATAGTTGGGCACAGTGGCACCTGCTTGTAACACCAGTACCTGAGAGGCTGAGACAAAATAGTGAGACTCCCAGCAATTTAGTGAAATCCTGTTTCAACACAAACAAAATAACATAAAAAGGACTGAGGTTATATATCAGAGGTAGGATGCCTCTGCATCCAGTCCCCAGTAAAACACACACACACACACACACACACACACACACACACACACACACACAAAGTAAAGACAAAGAATCCAGGAAACAAGAGAGGTGACATAAATAGGTTGCCACCTAATCTCAGGAGAACAGATTTACTGAAGTTCTAGAGAATTCTAGACTCACAGAGTTTATTTTTTTGCAAATCCTCCCTTCTTTCTCTGGAAAACATATGGGAATCTCTAGAGGAACTTTTAACTGTCAAGTTGACTAGATAGTGCAAGGTGGGTAGAAGCCAGGCATGCTATGATACCTCTTAAAATTGAAGACAGTCCCTGCAAAACAAGATATCTGTTTCAGAGTGCCAGTAGTTTTGAGGTGGACAAAATGAGGCCTATTATCCATCATTAGGCAGAAGAAAATAAGGCTTTGGAAGGAGATTTCTAGAGGAAATATGCAGATGATTTACACCAGCTCAGGGTGCCCTTTATCGGAGACAAACACCAAGACTTTGGTAACCAACCTAATCAAGCTAAATATGCCTACAGTGGAGACATGGGAAGGTGTCAATACTGTTATCAGTCTAAGAAGGTTTATTCTTCATTCACAGTGTGGCTAAAAAGGACAGTAATATATAAAAGTGATAACTCAAGAATTTGTAGTATATATGTCCAAATAGATTTGATGAAAACTAGTAGGACTAAAAGTAAATGTCCAGGTATGGTGACTCTTACCTCTAATCTTAGTACCTGGGAGACTGAAACAGGAGGATGCAAGTTTAAGGCCAGCCTCAGCAAGTTAGCAAAGATCTCAGCAACTTGGTGAAGCCCTGTTTCCAAATAAAAAAAAAAAAATAGATGCTGAAGACCAGCTCCAGCCAATTCAGGGTTTCTCAAAAATGGTGAGGAGTCAGTGACTTGAGGAAATGGAGATACAGCTGTTTTCAGAGGTGTGACTCTGCCATTCAGAGTCTATGCTTTATTTTTATATTCTTTTACATGGAAATATTTGGTATTAATAAGTTTCAGCAAAATATATCCTCAATACACCTGAATACAAACAACTTTTAACAAAATACCCAGTTACATTTTGCACTTTTCTGGGAACAATTCAACTTGCTCAGATGAACTCACATCGCAAGACCATGGTTGAAAAACACCCAAAATTATCCAAATTAATGCCTTACAATTCATTCTGGTTACCTAGCCTCAAAAACCAATTCTATCCTAACTACTAACCTAACTAACAGTGGAGCTATGCAAAGCACATTTGAACATAAAGGGCACAAAAATTAATTTTATATTTCATATTTTAAAATTCAAAGTGTACAATTTATTTTCTTGAATTCTTATGATCTTTGGTCAGAAAATACCAAAAGGGGGGAGGGGTTGCTTAGCCAATCTCTCCGTCATTCATAATAAACTTTAACTAAACTTATCCTTAACTACTAAATGTTATACTTACTGTTTCTACTTCTAAAATTAACTGCCAATTTTATCTACTAATTTTGACCACTAGATATTCTACTAACTTATTCTGACCCAACCACCAAACCCATACTTAACTTATTCTATTTCTCTAACACACAATGTCTATACCTATTTTTCTATAAAACCTATTAAGTTGTTTAACCAGAGAACTCTTTTGTGCTTTAGTGAGCAGGCACCAAAGGAGGTCCCTGCCTGCTTAATCCTCTGCAGGAATGGTAAAGTCTTGATGTCAAATCATTTTTCCTTAACCCTTACTATCCATTCTCCATCGTTATTATTTCTACAAAGGGTGGTGGGAGGCTACGTATTGATTAGCTCTGGCTTCCTGAAGTGGCAACCATGGACACATTTTAATCATAAAAGCTGGCCTAATTAATTTTGCAGGCATCACATCAGGCTTTTTCTCAAAAGATTCAACATCTATGAACAACTGTAATTGTTTCAGTTTCTACTAAGCAGATTCTTACTATTTGTGATTTTATGAATTTCTGAGCAATTTTCAGGTTTCTTAATACCCTTTTTCTTGTAACATCTTTATATGCAAAGAACAGCCAGCATGTCTCATTGAGACCACCTGGATTGTTTGGCTTTATTAATAATCCAATGAGAACACAGAATACAAACAGGGTCAATGTCCTGCCTTGCAGGAGTCCTCCTCTTGCTGGGACCTTGTCAAACAGCTTGAGGCACCAGGGCCTTGCCAAATAGGGCTGCAGGTATAGCTTAGAGGTAGAACACCCTAGATTCTGCACCCAGCATTGCAGAAACAAAACAAAACACACCTTAAAAGTAATTTCCCTGAAATAGGAAGGCCTAAGGGCAAGGAGAGGGTTACATTGTCATGTTGAGTCTTTCTATATCATTTGACTTTTTAAATGTGCTTTGATTAAATATATTTAAATGTTTGAAACAAGTGCATTGTTAAAATGTAAAGAGAGTATTGCACAATTTTGCTATTATTCATCCTCTTACCAATGAATATGAAAGTATCTAAAGCATAGATTACCAGCCTTATTGGCTTTCTGCCGCCTGTTTAGAAAAAGAGAAAAACTCAGTATTCTTCTGGGTGCATCCACTGCCCCCTTATTTTTATTCAACAACCTCCTAGATCCTTCCAGCAACTTCCACTAGGGGGAGAGTGGCATCAAATACTTTGGGGATCTATAAAAAGGATATTGAGCTGGTTATGTGCACATGACCTAGTTATGTGCAGCTTTGCCTAGATGCCCAATTTTGATGCTTTCTATGAATGGAAAATTTCAATCAATGCACAAAAGAAGCAAATATGAGAATGAGTAATTAAATAGTTGAATTGGAAATATCAAGTAGAAAAAGTAACTGCACTTTTCTGTCAATTAGTATGTTTCATTTAAATAATTCAAGCTGAAGCCTACACAGGGCTGCTTACTGTGGATTATTTCAGCCCACAGCTTCCAAGATGCTCCTGGAGCATTCCATGCCACACCATGCACTCACAGGCATGCTGAATAGGGGTATGTTCTCCACTTCCCATCCAAAGGCAGCCCTTTAAATGCTGACTTTCTGAGGGGAATTCTGGATTCATTGGAGGAATGATCCACCCTGGCTGAGGTAACTCATCTCCTATTCCTCCGCCTTTGGCTGGCAACTGTAGGCTGATAAATTGCAAGTCTCCAAGCCCAGCTCAGGTTCATGAGCATTGTCCCAAATTTCTTCTTACTGGGGATGGAACCCAGGGGCATTTTACCTCCAAGCCACACCCCCAGCCTTATGTTTTAGTTTTTTTTTTTTTTTTAAACAGGGTCTCACTGAACTGCAAAGGGCCTGGCTAAGTAGGTGAGGCTGAGGCTGTCCACGAACCGCGATCCTCCAGTCTCTGCCTTCTGAATTCTGGGATTACAAGCTTGTGCCACCACACCTTGCTGTCTAGTTTTCTTGAAAGGCACTGGGGTTTTCCCTGGATGCCTTTATCTTTACATATCCCACAGATGGCAAGCTCTAACATAAACTGGGCCCACTGCCCTGAGAAATAAACCCCTAGTGAACTTTTATTTTTGAACTCAAAATTTTAAGAAAGTAAATTTTCTTTCTCATAAGTTATTTTTTTAGATTGTTTCAAGAATGCTGACCAGAATATAAGATTCCATCAATCACCAACAACATTTTAATGAAATCTACTAGTACTATATGACAGTATAGTAAATCTACTTCCTCAGTCCAATTCTTCATATTTCAACTTTGGCAATCTTTGCTCTAGAATTCTTAATTTTTTTTTTGTGGTACTGGGAATGAAACTCAGGGGCATTCTACCACCAATCTACACCCTATCCCCTAATTTTAATTTTTAATTAGAAACAGGCTCTCACTAAATTATGGAGAGCCTCACTAAGTAGCTGAGGCTGGTTGTGAACCTTCAATCCTCCTGTCTCAGTGTCCCAAGTACTGGGATTATAAGCATGCATGGCAAAAACCTGGTTTAATTCCTAATATTAAAATAGAGTCACTACCATAGTGTCCAAATATTCCCTAACCTGTATGCCTAAACCCTTTTAATCCATTGTTTATTTTGTCTAGAGTAATCTTTTAAATTGCAAAAATATTCATGATACATCTTCTATTGTGTATATTTGTGGTATGAAGGCTTAAACCCAGAGGCATCCTACCTCTGACCTTTTCTGAAATCATTTTTTTTTTAATTTTGAAACAGAGTTTAGGTTAAAGAAATCATTGCCAAGTTTTTGAAACTAGCCCCCAACTTGTCATCCTTCTGTATTAGCCTCTCAAGTACTGAGATTACAGGTATTTGCTACCATGCCAGGGTCACATGTTTTTAAATGGCTCTCAAACTCTTAATTTCTAAATGCTTCACAGCCCCATATTCTTACTTTTCTATCAAGTTTCGATTACTATTAATTATTCTTTTACCCACTGAACCTTTAACTTATTTGTGTTACTGAATTTCTAGGCCAGAGGCTGCACTCTGAGGGTTCTACCAAGCCAGATTGGTCCACTTGCCCCCAAAACCAAGTAAAAGAAATAATGGTGAAAACCAGGAAAGGAAATTTTAATCACTATGGCCATCCTAGGAAGCAAAACAAGGCCCAGAACCTCAGCCCTGTCTTTGGGGTACTGCTATTTATTGTAGGTTTTAATAAAGGAAGTATTGGGGAAGAGGGGAAGAGAAGCGCATAATTAAGGAACTTTTGTCAGATTGTGATCTGATTGGTTATGCCCTCAGTTCTGCTCCTGTCCAATGGAGAAATCCTTCTGGCTTGAGAGGATGTTCACTGGAGGTAGGTGTTTATCCATCAGTCCCTCAATACTAGAATAGAGAATTCAGTTCCAATGAGATGGTTGCTCCCACTGTTTCTGGAAATGTAGGGCAACTACTGAAGACTTTTAGGTACCATTCCAAGAGTCTGAATAAGGTTGCTGCAAATCTTGTCTTAGTCATGAAGGAGAACAAGAAAAGTTAGGTGAATTTAGGGACGATAAAACATGTATTACCATTTTTTATATGTCATCTCTTTAACATGCATAGGCAGAGCTGAGCAAGAGTCTTGACCCCAAATTTAAGACAATAAAGAAGACATATATATTAGAAAACAAAAAGAACTTCAAATAAATGAGGAAAGACTCCAGTGGAGCAATGGATGGTATCTGAGGGAGGGAGGTGGAGAGAGGAAGACTGACTTGATAAAGGAAATAATTAAAATATTGCTATGCACATATATAAAATTATCAATACCAATCTCAATAACATGTATGGGTAAAGGGAAGAAAGAGGGTGAGATGTTATATGCACTAATGTTCCTATTACTCTGAACCTCATTATGATGTATAATTACAACAAACCAATAATAGTATATTATTTAAAAATCCTAATGAAAACAAAAAGAGAAAGACAGGTAGAAAATAAAGGCAGAGATGCCTAGCTTCACTGTGCTCTCTGCACTTGTTGACATCAGCAGGCCTGGGTCAGGAGCCAGTGCTGTTAACAAGGGCAACCTCTTTGGGCCTTGTTATATTTGGAGTATATAAGTATTATGGGGTGTATAAGCTGCTATTTTTCTCCAGATCTTTGAACATTTGTTATTGTTGTGGTTTGTATCTGGAAGATCCCCTAAAAGTTCAGGTGTTGGTAATTTGGTTCCCAATGAAGCAATGCCCAGAGGTGAGATTTAGGAAATGATTGGATTATGCAAGTTCTAACTTCATCAGTGGATTAATACATTTGAAAGATTAATAATTTGAATGAACTACTTGAAGGAGGTAAAAACTGTGTGTTTGGAGGTTTATGATTGAAGAAAGCAGGTTGTTGGGATTGTGCCCTTGGTACTATATCTTGTTCCTGGCCATCTACCACTCCCTCCCTCCCCATCTCTCTATTCAGGTAAGCCATGAACTCAGCCTCTTTCTCCGTATTACTTTTTTGCCAGTTTGCTTACTACCTTTGAGCCAAAGGACCATGGACTGAAACCATGAGCCCAAGTCAACCTTTCCTCCCCCAAACTGCTGTGTCAGGTGTGTTGGTCACAGTGATGAGAAACTGACAAGCACACTCAGCTTTGCTCCAAAAATCCTCTCCTTGTCTGCCTCCATTTCTTTCTTGCTGGAAAACTCTTACTCCTTTATGTCTCAGTTCAATGTTACCTTCTCTGGGAAGAATTCCTGATTTTCTTCTAGAGAGAGTGTTAAGTGCCCTTCTGAATGGTTTCCACAGCAGTCTGCTAAAAAAAAAAGAAAAAAAAAAAGAAAAAAAAAAAGCAGCCACAATCACTGTTAACTTGTATCCACCATTGTTATGGATTAGGTTGGAAATCCCCGCCCCCCCACCAAAGGCTTGTGTTAAAGGCATAATCCCCAGTGCAGGAACGTTTGGAGATGAAGCACAGCTATTGGAGTTAGGTCACTGAAGACATGGCCTTGTGGACAATATCTGTCCCTGGTCTCATTCTTTCACTCTCTCTTCTTTTGGAGCCATGTACAGCTTTTCTCTGCCACATCATGTTGCCATGATGTTTCTGCCTTGGAGTCAATCATCCATGCACTAAACCTCTGAAACTGTGAGATAAACATTTTCTCTCCTAAGTTGCATTTGTCAGGTATTTTGGTCATGGAAAGAAACATTCTAACTAATAAAACTGTGATGGATACTAATTCCAGTACTCAGCACCATTAACCTCACACCACATGGGGCCCAGTGTCTACATTCCATAGGGAATATTTGTAATGAAATTGTTTCAGAGCTTCATTTGACAATCACATGCATATTTTTCAAGCAAACAATCTGTCTTATGAGCATATTCATTTTTTTCATCTTTAGATGTTCTGGCTGCCATATATTTGTGTTGCACTAATACCACCTTTACTTAAAATCATGAAGCTGAAATGTGAGAAAAATTTCAAGAAGTTACACATAATAATAAAAATGTATTTCTTCTATCCACATATTGCTCATTTTGATAGGTGTTTGTTCCCTCAATCTGTGTTAAAGGTCTGAGGGGAAAACAATCTTAAGAGCGAGAATTTAAGATAGATAAAATACAACATTTAAGAAAAGATAGAGAAAAAAAGTGATCAAATTATCAGCTCCTTAATGGTAATGTTGATTTTGATGCATTGTCTTCCTTAGGTGTTAACCTCAAAAAGGCAGAAGCAGAGGAGATTATAGAGGAGATACCTGTTCGATTATTCAAATGAAAGTACAATGAATGTCAATGAAACAGTATGCATAATTCCTGTTGAAGGTCATGGTTTGGTGTCCTGTAATATAGGCTACTGACATTTGTCAGGCTTTTCAATGAACTGGAAATGAAAGACAAAATCTGTGCAAGGTGAAAGATAAATTACCACACAGCCAAAGATACTGGAGCAATAAGCACTGATATCATAGCTGAAATATTTTTGATAAAGTAATAATCCCTTGTAATCTCTTTTCAGCTTTAAATAACAGCCAGTCTCTGAGCCAGCATTTTAATTTTGTTGGCTGCCCTTGTCTTACAAATATATTCAGTGGTGTCTGGAATATCGTTTGGTTGAAAGTGGCAGCCTTTGTCATGCAGAGGTCAGAAAAATCAAGGATACAGTGAAAAGGAATAGAAATGGCTAGCGGAGACTTATTTCCTCAGAGTGAGCAGGTTCCTTCATGCCAGCAGGTGGATTGCATCAGGCTTGTGCCTCCGGTAAATAACTGCCTGTGTAGTAAGGATTTTGACTTAAAACCACATAACACTCTGGCTGGCTTTGCTTCAAAGTGCTTAGGAGACACCTATTGGAAAGGCGTATTTAAAATACCATCATGAAAATATACATTCCTGTCTAACAGTGGCTCACGTTGTTAGGCACCAAAACTGTAATGATTTGAGATGTCAGGGTGAGTTCTTGTTTTTAATCTAGTTTAGAACAAAAGCCAGAACTATACTGCTGCAAGCTTAAGCAAATTTTATTATTACCAAAGTAGAAAAAAGGGACAGATAAATAAAGCACTATGTGCCGGGCGTGGTGGTACACACTTGTAATCTCTGTGCTTAGGAGGCAGAGACAGGAGGATCACGCAGGTTCGAAGCCAGACTCACTGGCTTAAGAGACCCTGTTTCCAAATACTAAAAAAAAGTATAAAATAGGTCTGGGAGTGTAGCTTGGAGGTTGAAGGAACACCAGTATCACCAAAAAAATAAATAAATAAATAAAAATAAAGCACTATGTCAAAGAACACATAGTGAAGTGCCTTGAAGGTAAGACACTGGGGTCTCTGAATAGGTAACATTTTTTTATAAGAATTCATTATTTCCTTCCTCCCATCCTGATTAGCCAGTAGTCCTCTTTTCCCACCAAAAGTAGATGGAGGCCTGCCAGTCATCTCTACTGTGTAAGCCTTTTCTCACAGAGACAGATGAATCAAAATGTATTACTTGGTTAATAAAATCAGAGGGCTGAAAGAAGAAACCAGCTTTGAATAACAAGTCAGAGGGCTGCACTGAAGAAACCCACTTTGTCTTTTGTTTTAGTTTTAAAGCATGCATTGTCTACCTATGTCCTTGGTAAGTCCATAGACTTTCCCTATCTCTGTCTTCTAAAAAGTTTCTTATTATGTTAAAACTTGTCTTACAATAAAGAAAAGAAAAACATGGGAATATAGTCTTTTAAGGTATGAAGATTTTGGGCTATAACTTTTTTGTGTAATTAATAATTGATATTGAGTTAATATGTTTTGCCTGTTTTCTTTAACTTTAGCTTAAACTATTGTGGAAACCCATATAATCTTAGTGTCCAGCTGGGCTAGCCACCAACCCTTAGCTGACCAAAGTCAATTCTGGCTACAGCTCTTGGCTGACAGTTTAGAGGCAGAAAAAAAATTATTTTATTGTTCTGTCTAAGTATGAAAGTTTGTCCTTATGGCCAATTAATAAAGTTCATATCAACAATCAATATAGGCTCAATCCCATCACTGCCTTTCCTCTTGCCCTCCATTTCTAAGATCATGCCCACCAAGATGCTATTTTTAGCCACCATCATTGATTTCTCACTTGTTTCCTCATTTGTTTTTTGTTTATTTGTTTTTGTTTTTGTTTTTCAGTACTGAGGATGGAACCCAGGGGCATTGTATCTCTGAGCTACACCCCAGCCTTATTTCTTTTAGTCTCTATTTTTTTGAAACAGGGTCTCATTGAGTCGTGAAGGGCCTTGCTAAGTAGCTGAGGTTGTCCGTGAACCATGATCCTCTGGTCTTCGCCTCCTGTCTCCAGAATGCTAAGATTACAAGCATGGATGCTAAGATTACAAGCATGGATACCATGCTGGGTCCTCATTTGTGTCTGACTAATTTAACAAATGACTCTGTAAAGGTGAAAGACCATTATAAAATAAAAATAATCAAACAAAGGCTCATGATCCACGTGAACTGTGCTTGCCAAATTGGTTATTGGTGATAATGAATTACAAAACAAAAATGTTGAACTATTTACAGGCTACTTGTTTTACCTTTAGCAACTTAAAGGAAGTCTTATGCTAGAAAGCCATAAACCTGTGTTCTTGAATTATTGTTCTGTTGTTGAGTAAGGCCTTTTCACATACTGTGGCTTCAACAAGAGAAGCCTAAGCAGAGTTTATCGGGGTCATTTTGTTCTGACAGGGTAAAATTAAGGTGTCAGCTGGACGGTTGTGTCAACAGAGGCTCTGCTGAGGATATTCTGACTCCAAGCTCTCTTGTGGTTTCAGAACTAAGGTGCCAGAGTTCCCTTGATTATCATTCAGGCTCTGCTCTCAGCACTTGGAGATCACCAAGTTCCTTGCGATAGGTCCTCTTAATGGGCCCCTATAGATTACTTCTTTAAGCCAGAAAAAGAAGATCAGCATATGTAAGGGTATAATTATAACAGCAAACTCTCATGGGGTCCTAGTCTATATTGCCTTTGCCATGTTTTCTGTGTTAATATCAGGACAAAAGTCTCAGCTACATTCAAGGGTTGGCCAAAAGAACACCCTCCGGTCTTCCTGCCATGTTTATAATTCTTTTTGATCATTAAAAACTGAGTTCTCAACTGGGTATAGTGTCATGTGCCTTTAAACCCAGAATTTAGAGGCTGAGACAAAGGATCAAAGGCTTGAGGCCAGCCTTAGCACCTTAGGGAGAACCTCAGCCAATTAGTGAAAGCCTTAGAAACTTAGAAAAACCCTGTTTCTAAATAAGACAAATAAAAAGGGTTGGGGGTTTAGCTTGGAGATAGAACATCTCTGGATTCAGTCCCCAGTATGAAATCAAAAACAAAAAGAAAAAAATCAAAACCAAACAAAAACTCAGGTTATCTTAAGCAGCAAGAATGAAATCACTCATATTTGCATATAATAAAACTGGTGAATCTCATAAACTTAATGTTAAAATAAATCACACATAAAAGACAGTCTCTTTGGTCCCATTCTTTTTTAAATTTCAAAAACATGATAAACCCATCTGTGCTCTTTGAAATCAGAATAGTGGTTAACCTTAGAATCTAGCGATGACAGTATTTGCAAGGGGATATTTAGTGTTAGAATGTTCCGTTCGACCTAAGAAAATGTGTGAAGCATTACTTAGGATACATATACTTTCCAAATATATATTATGCTTCAGTGAAATGTAAAATAACAGAGGGCAGAGCAGAGATACAGGACAACCTTATGCTAGAAATACATTTCTATGAGTTTCAACTTTTAAATCTATTTTATGAATTTGCGCTTGGCCATTTTAAGGTGCCTGTAAAGAAAAGTAGTGCCAGTTTACCTGCCTAGAATCACTCTGCTCCAAGCACAGTTCTCACTGAGAGAGACCATCTTTCTATCTACCCATAGCTACCAAATGTGTGGATTGAATCCCTAGCACCAATAGGGGTTCCAATTCCCTACTGGTAAAATAATAGCATGAATCTGTTTGACTTCATGACTGGAGATTCTCTGGCAATTTTAATCATCTGTCACCAGACTTTCATCAGAATAAGAAATTTAAAAAAATATTTATTGGTGCATTGTATTCATACATCATAATGTGGTAAAAAATTTGTGTAGACATACATGCACACATCACCCAGTTAGCCGCTACCTGATCCCCATCCTTTTCCCTCCCCATTCCTTCTTCCCATGCTTGGCTTAGTGATTGACTTCGATATATTTAAGTACATCATATGATTTAGAGAGTTTCCTTCTTCCCCCCTTTCATTTCCTCAGTTAGGCTGTCTTATTTGCTCCTCTATACAATCTCCTTTTTTTATCTAGAGTTCCACCTATGACCCATTTTTTCCTTAGCTTTTGCATATTAGGGAAAGCATCCACTTTCTTATTTTTTGTGACTGACTAATCTCACTTAGCATAATGTCCTCCAGTTCCATCCATTTCCCTATAAGTGATGTAATTGTATTTTTTTTATTTTTTTTATTGGTGCATTATATTCATACAACTTATTGGGGTAAAATCCTTGTGTGTACAAACATGTACTCATCGCTGATTTAACCCCTACCCAAATCCCACCCCATTCCCTCCCCGTCTGTCCCTCCCTTGCTTGGCTTAGTGATTGACTTCGATATGTTTAAGTACATTGTGAGCTTTAGAGATTTTCCTCTTCCCCCCTCATTTCTCCTCCTTTAGGTTGTCTTGTTTGCTCCTCTTTTCTCCCTAACTCTCACATATTAGGGAAAGCATCTGATTTCTTATTTTTTGTGCCTGACTAATCTCACTTACCATAATGTCCTCCAGTTCCATCCATTTCCCTGAAAATGATGTAATTGAGTTTTTTTTGATGGCTGAGTAAAATTCCATTGTGTACATATCCCACAGTTTTGTAATCCATTCATCTGTTGATGGACATCTTGGCTGGTTCCATAGTTTGGCTATGGTGAATTGTGCAGCTATGAACATAGATACACATGCATTAGTTTGGTAGTTTGGTTTCTTTTCTTTTGGGTAGATACCCAACAGTGGTATTGCTGGATCAAATGGTACATTTGTTCCCATTCTTCTGAGGATTCTCCATACTGTTTTCCAAAGTGGTTGCACTAATTTGCAATCCCACCAACAATGTCTTAGAGTTCCCACTTCTCCACATCCTCGCCAGCATCTGTTGTTGTTTGTGTTTTGAATGATGGCCATTCTAGTTGGAGTTAGGTGAAATCTCAGGGTAGTTTTGATTTGCATCTCTCTGATTGCCAGTGATGTTGAGCATTTTTTCATGCATTTATTGGCCATTTGAATTTCTTCTTTTGTGAAGTGTCTATTTAGTTCATTTGCCCATTTTGCTATTGGATGCTTTGTTTTCTTAGTGTTGAGTTTCTTGAGTTCTCTGTATATTCTAGATATTAGTCCTCTATCGGTGGTGTAGGTGGCAAAAATCTTCTCCCATTCTGTTGGCTCTCGATTGAGATTCTTGATAGTTTCCTTTGCTGAACAGAAGCTCTTCAGTTTCATGCAACCCCATGTATTGATTCTCCTTTTAATTTGTTGTGCCTTTGGGGTCTTGTTGAGGAAATGTTTGTCTGTGCCTATGTGTTGTAGTGTTGGACCTATGCCCTCTTCAAGGAGCTTCAAAGTCTCTGGTTTAATTTCCAAGTCTTTGATCCATTGTGAGTTGACTTTTGTACAGGGTGAAAAAGTGGGATTATCATCCAATTTTCTGCATATGGTTAACCAGTTTTGCCAACACCATTTGTTGAAGAGGCTATCTTTTTTCCAGTGTATGTTTTTGGCCTCTTTGTCAAAAATCAATTGGCTGAAAGTGTGTGGACTTGTTTCTGGGTCTTCTATTCTGCTCCATTGGTCTATATATCTGTTCTTTTGCCAGTACCATGCTGTTTTTATTACAATGGCTTTGTAGTATAGTTTAAAGTCAGGTATTGTGATTCCTCCTGTGTGGTTTTTGTTGCTGAGAACTACCTTGGGTATTCTGGGCTTTTTGTTATTCCAGATAAATTTAAGGACTGATTTTTCTATGTCTGTAAGGAATGATCTTGGTAGTTTAATGGGCATTGCATTAAATCTGTAGATCACTTTTGGGAGGATGGCCATTTTAATGATATTAATTCTGCCAATCCATGAACATGGAAGGTCTTTCCATCTTCTAAGATCTTCTTCGATTTCTTTTTTCAGTGTTTTATGATTTTCTTTGTAGAGATCTTTTACCTCCTTGGTCAAGTTTATTCCTAGGTATTTTATTTTTTTGTGGGAGATCCTGAGTGGAAGTGTTTTCTGAATTTCTTTTTCAGTGGATTTATGGTTGGTGTACAGGAAAGCTTCTGATTTTTTAAGATTGATTTTGTATCCAGATACCTTGCTGAATTTGTTGATCAGTTCTATAAGCCTTTTGGTTGAGTTTGTTGGGTTTTCTAAATATAGTATCATGTCATCTGCAAATAGTGAAAGCTTAAGTTCTTCTTTTCCTATTTGTACTCCTTTGATTTCCTTTTCTTGCCTTATTGCTCTGGCTAGAGTCTCTAGTACTATATTGAAGAGAAGTGGTGATAGTGGACATCCTTGTCTCGTTCCAGTTTTTAGGGGGAATTCTTGAAGTTTTTCCCCATTTAATATGATGTTGGCAGTGGGCTTATTGTAGATTGCCTTAATAATGTTGAGATATGTTCCTTCTATTCCAATTCTCTGCAGTGTTTTTATCATAAATGAATGTTGAATTTTATCAAATGCTTTTTCAGCATCTATTGAGATGATCATGTGGTTTTTGTCTTTGATTCTGTTTATATGATGAATTACATGGTTTGATTTTCATATATTGAACCAGCCTTGCATCCCTTGGATGAACCCTACCTGGTCATGGTGAATGATTTTCTTGATGTGGTTTTGAATGCGTGTTGCTAGTATTTTGTTTAATGGTTTTGCATCCAAGTTCATCAGAGATATAGGCCTGTAGTTTTCCTTCCTTGAACTGTCTTTATTCGGTTTGGGTATTAGTGTGATGTTGGCTTCACAGAATGTATTTGGGAGAGTCCCGGTTTTTTCTATTTCCCGAAATAGTTTGAGTAGTATTGGGATTAGTTCTCCTATAAAGGTTTTATAGAATTCACTTGGGAAACCATCTGGTCCTGGGCTTTTCTTTGATGGTAAGCTCTTTATTGCTATTTCAATCTCTTTGATTGGTTGGTTTAAGTGTTCTATATCTTCTTGACTCAGTTTAGGAAGGTTGTATTTATCTAGGAAGTTGTTGATTTCCTCCAGATTTTCCATTTTGTTGGAGTATAGTTTTTCAAAGTAGTTTCTGATAATCCTCTGGATTTCTACACTGTCAGTAGTAATGTCTCCTTTTTCATCCCTTATCCTCATAATTTGGGTTGATTCTCTCTTGTTTTTTAGTTAGGTTGTCTAGTGGTTTATCAATCTTGTTAATTTTTTCAAGAAACCAGCTTTTGGTTTTGTTGATTTTCTGTATTGTTTTTTATTCTCTATTTCATTAATTTCTGCTCTAATTTTAATAATTTCCCGTCTTCTGCTGGCTTTGGTGTTCAATTGTTCCTGCTTTTCAAGGGCTTTGAGGTGTGTCATAAGGCTATTTATTTGAAGATTTTCTGTTTTTCTTATGTGAGCACTCAGTGCTATAAATTTTCCTCTTAATACTGCCTTCAAAGTGTCCCAGAGGTTTTGATATGTTGTTTCTTTATTTTCATTTGTTTCTAGAAATTTCTTGATTTCACCTCTTACATCTTGTATGACCCATTCTTCATTCAGAAGTGTGGTGTTCAGTCTCCACATGTTTATGTTGTTTCTCTGGGTCTTCTTATAGTTGATTTCTAGTTTCATTCCATTATGGTCTGAAATGACACAGGGAAGTATGTAACATTTTTTAAATTTGCTAGTGCTCATTTTGTGTTCCAAGATGTGATCTATTTTGGAGAAGGTTCCATGAGCAGCTGAGAAAAATGTAAACTCTGCTGTAGTTGGGTGAAATATCCTATATGTGTCCAATAGGTCCACTTGGTTAATGGTGTTCTTTAGTTCTGAGACATCTTTACTGACCCTTTGTCTGGAAGACCGGTCTAGTATTGTGAGAGGTTTGTTGAAGTCTCCTAGTATTATTGAGTTGGGATTTATGTGTGACTTCATGTCACAAAGAGTTAGATTTATGAAAGTAGCTGCCCCTATGTTTGGGGCATAGATGTTGATTATTGTTATTTCCTCTTGCTGGACTATTCCTTTTACCAGTAAAATGTGACCTTCTTTGTCTCTTCTAATAAGTTTGGGTTTGAAGTCTAACTTGTCTGATATCATAGTTGCTACTCCTGCTTGTCTTTGAGTACCATTAGCATGGATTACCTTGCTCCAGCCCATTACCTTGAGTTTGTTCCTATCTTTACTTGTAAGGTGTGTTTCTTGTAAGCAGCAGATGGATGTATTTCGGCTTTTAATCCATTTTGCCACTTTATGTCTTTTTATTGGGGATTTGAGGCCGTTTACATTCAGTGTGATTATAGAGAGATAATTTTTAATTCCCAACATGTTAAGATCTTATTTCTGTTTGAGATACTGTTTATTCTTCTTTGCTTAGTTGTCTGCTGGATGGGAATTCTTGTTTCTTTGGTTCTGGTGTGTATTACCCATTTCCTCTTTGTAGTTAATCCCCTTGAGTATTTTCTCTAGCGCTGGTTTAGAAGACATAAATTCCTTCAGTTGCTGTTTGTCATGGAAGCTTCTTATTTCCCCATCTAATTTGATGGATAGTTTTGCTGGGTAGGAAATTTTTGGCTGGAAGTTGTTTTCTTTCAGAGTTTGGAATATCTTACTCCAAGCCCTTCTGGCTTTCATAACTTGGTTTGGGAAGTCTGGAGTGATTCTAATTGGTTTGCCTCTATATGTCACGTGGCCTTTTGTTTTTGTTGCCTTTAAGATTCTCTCCTTGGCTTCCACATTAGTCATTTTGACAATTATGTGGTGTGGGGATCCTCTTCTCTGATCCTGTCTAAAGGGAGTTCTATAAGTTTCCTGGACCTGTTTTATCGACCTCTTGCTCTTTGTTTTGAAAATTTTCTGCTATTACTTCCTTGAAGAGATTGTTGATCCCTTTGGTTTCACTTTCTTTTCCCTCCTCTATTCCAATTATTCTTAGGTTAGCTCTCTTGAAATGGGCCCATATTTCTTCAATGTCAAATTCCTGCTGTCGGTTTTTTTTTTTTCTAAATTAGAAACTATGCGTTCATTTTTAGAATAATCATCTTCAAGAAGCGAGATTCTATTCCCCATGTGGTCTAATCTGTTGTTTATACTTTGAATTGAGGCCTTTACTTCATTAATTGCATCCTTTATCTCTTTTTGACTCTCTCTAAATTCTTTTCGAAAGTCATCTATTATTTCTAAAGTTATTTTCCTAATTTGATCTTCTAGAGATCTTTGGATTTCTGTGTTATCAGATTCTGATATTGTGGGGTGGTTGGCATTCACTGCTCCATTGTTATTTCTCTTTCCCATGATTTTGGAAGTTTGTGCCTTCTCTGGCTTCTTCCCTGAGTCACTACGAGTTCACTTAAGATGCTCTGGATCTCGAGTCTGTGGTATCTCAGTCACCACTACTCATTTACTGGGTTGTATCACAAAGTCTCAGACCCAGGGAGTCAATCAAGGCTGCTTAGACCTTGGGGGGTGCCAAGTTGGGAGTTCTCCAGTGGGGAGTTGTGACTATGGTATGATATCTCTGCCACTGCCACTCCCCTATTGGGCTGCACCCAGGGAGACGATCTGCGCAAGTCCCTGGGAGTGCAGTACTGGGATTTCTCCCCTAGGGGCCGCAATTTGACTCATGGTTGTTGAGTGCGCTGATGGAGGTGTAGTGAACTCGGTGGATTTGTTGCTGCCGCCACTGGCAATATGGCTCCACTGCCACGCCCTCGGCTCTGATGCAGCGTATTTCTTCTCTAGTTTTGAACTCCGCTCTGAGTCCTTGCCAGTTGTGCTATGCCCGGCCCTTGGGAACTTTAGATGTTCCCTGCACCAACAAAACTGCTGACTGCACCCGTCTGTTCAGCACCTGCTCACCTCGCCTCGCTGTCCACCCCTACTCTCAGGCGTCTGGTGGCTGGTTGAGTGGGTTGGTCTAAGGCCGTCCAGTGAACTCGCCAATGCCGCCAGCAGTAAGACACTGCTTCTGCATCCTAGGCCGCGAGGCCAGAGTACCTCGTCTCTGGATTTGAGCTCTGTTTTGAGTCTCCCTTCTCTCTGGAGCCTGGTGCTGCTAGGGGAGATGTAGGCCGCGCAGCTCCTGCCGCTCTGCGCCGTGGCTCTGGCTGCTCCGCACCACGGCTCTGGCCGCTCCGGCTGCTCCAGCCGCTCTGCACCGCGGCTCTGGCTGCTCTGCACCGTGGGTCTGGCCACTCCGGCCGCTCTGGCCATTCCGCGACGTGGCTCTGGCTGCTCCGGCTGTTCTGGCCGCTCCGCTCCGGCTGCTCTGGCCGCTCTGCTCGGCTGCTCTGGCTGCTCCACTCAGCTGTTCTGGCCGCTCCGCTCTGGCTGCTCCAGTCGCTCTGCTCCACGGCTCCAGCCACTCCGCGCCACCGCTCCAGCCAATCCGCGCTGTGGCTATGGCTGCTCCGGCTGTTCTGGCCGCTCCGCTCGGCTGCTTTGGCCGCTCTGCTCTGCTGCTCTAAACCGCGGGTCTGGCCACTCCGGCCGCTCCGGCCGTTCAGCGATGCGGCTCTGGCCGCTCCGGCTGCTCCGGCCGCTCCACACCGCGCGGGCGCGGCACTTCGGGCTGGTTTTTTTCCAGTGTCTTGTTTTTCCAGCCCTTTTTCTCTGTCCCTTGTATTTACTGTTTTTATTTCTTTGCTGGTTGTGTTTTCTGGCTCTGAAAGGCACTGGTTTTGTGGTAGTAGAGTTGGATTGTTAGCAGGACTTGTAAGTGCTGCTTTCCTCCATCACCATCTTCCCGGAAGTCCGTAATTGTATTTTTCAATGGCTGAGTAAAATTCCATTTTGTACATATCCCACAGTTATGTAATCCATCCATCTGTTGATGGACATCTTGGGTGGTTCCATAGTTTGCCTATGGTGAACTGTGCAGCTATGAACATAGATGCATATGCATTAGTTTGGTAGTTTGGTTTGCTCTCTTTTGGGTAGATACCCAGAAGTGGTACTGCTGGATCAAATGGTAAATTTGTTCCCATTCTTCTGAGGATTCTCCATACTGTTTTCCAAAGTGGTCGCACTAATTTGGAATCCCACCAGTAATGTTTTAGAGTCCCCAGTTCTCCACATCCATGCCAGAATTTGTTGTTGTTTGTGTTTTGAATGATTGCCATTCTATTTGGACTTAGGTGAAATCTCAGGGTAGTTCTGATTTGCATCTGTCTGATTGCCAATGATGTTGAGCATTTTTTCATGCATTTCTTGGCCATTTGAATTTCTTCTTTCAAAAAGTATCTATTTTTTTCACTTGCCCATTTTTGATTGGATTATTTGGTGAGAAAATGATGTTGCTGCTAGTGGACCACCTATGTGAAATCAGTCTTTGGCCATTATGGATATAAATTATCTCCAATTTAAACATTAGTCAGTGGGGGGAAGTTATATCATCCTCTATTTTCAAGATTAAATTCAAGAATCAGAGGAGTCAATGCAGAGTAAAAGAAAAGAAACAGGAGAAGAAAGTAAAGGAGGCACACAAAGCCTGAACAGTAAAACTTATAAACAAGTAAACAGTCATGGAGAAACAGAGCATCAGGAACAAAAGAAGAAAAGCAGGAAAGCATGCAGGTTAACCCAGAGAACAGTACACTCAACATGACTCTTTCTTGAAGTTTCTTCTCCTAGTTTCTACACTCTTCCCATGTAGGCTCTGCCTTATATATTAGCCTATTCCAAGTCAAAATTTTAACTTTTTAGGTGTAATTGTATATAGGGGATTTTTTTTTTTTTTGGTGGTGGTACTGCGGTTCCTGGAAGCCCTTCTACCTCCGGGCTACACTCCCAGACCTATTTTATACATTTTAAATTTGGAAACAGGGTCTCTTAAACCAGCACGGCTGGCTTTGAACCTGCATGATCCTCTTGTCTCCGCCTCCCAAGCGCGGGGATTAGAAGCTTGCACCACCACGCCCAGCCATATAGGGGATTCTTATCCTTATAGAGAGCACTTAGCTTATTTCATTAAGCAGCCATTTATTAAAACTGTTAAAACCAACTATTGTCTTGACATTCAATTATAATGTTTGCCCTTGAATCATCCTCAGGTATGTATTCTGTAGCCTCTGAACTTATCATTGCTCATATTCCTGGTTAATAATATCCATTTTCAGAACCTCAGCCCAGGTACAGCTTCCCAAACCACTCCTTTGATGGGCTGGCATAGGGAAGCTTTAAAGAGAGCACCTGTTTTTCATGATCTTTATATTTTCATTAAGACTCTTTACCTTACTGCATTACAACCTTATCTTACTTTGCTCTTCCCTTTATCCATTCAAACTAACATTATGGACAATTTTAACCATGCATTAAATAATTGTATTCAGATGACTGTGTATCTAAGGAACACAAACTTTGAGGTGTTGGTGGAAAAACACAGTGCAATTATTAGCCTCTTTCCTACTAGATATGCTATCACCATTTCTGAAATGTATCTATTTTTCCCATAATTTTTAAAATTGGTGCATTATAGTCATACATCTTAATGACATACATGCACATATGTTCCCCTCTTCCCTCCCTCCTTCTCATGTTTGACTTAGTGATTGACTTTGATATGTTTGTGAATATATGTCATGTACTTTAGGGAATTTCCCTCTCCCACCCCCATTATCCCCAGTTAGGTCTCATTATTTGTGCATCTATGGTTTCTCCTTTATTGTCTAGAATTCCTCCCATGACCCTTTTTCTCCCTAGCTTCCACATATTATGGAAGGTTTCCAATTTCTTCCTTTTTGTGACTGACTAATTTCACTTAGCATAATGTTCTCTACTTCCATCCATTTCCCTGTAAATGACATAATTTTGTACTTTAATGGCTGAGTAAAATTATATTGTGTTCATATCCCATTATTCTATAATTATTGATCTGTTGATGGGCATCTTGGCTGGTTCAACTAGTAACTTAGGGTTAGGGTTAGGGTTAAACATTTTTCAACAATAACCCAAAGACACAAGAAACTAAAAGGCAGATCAATATGTGGAATTGCATTAAACTTAAGAGCTTCTGTACAGCAAAGAAAACTATCAAGAACCTCAACAGAGGGCTGAGAGAATGGAAAAAAGTTTTTGCCAACTATTCCTCCAATAGAGGACTAATATCTAGAGAACTCAAGAAACTCAGCACTAAGAAAATAAAAAACACAATAAAAATGGGCAAGTGAACTAAATAGACACTTCAAAAAAGAAGAAATTCAAATGGCCAACAAATGTATAAAATAATGCTTAACATCATTAGCAATCAGAGAGATGCAAAACAAAACTACCCTTAGATTCCACCTAACTCTTAACTAGAATGGCAATCATTCAAAACACAAACAACAACAAATGCTGGTGAGGATTTAGAGAAGTGGAAATTCTAATAGATTGTTGGTCAACTGCAAATTAGTGGTACAGTTTTTGAAAACAGTATGAAGGAGCCTCAGAAGAATGGGAATGAGCCTACCATATGATCCAGCAATACCACTTCTGGGTATCTACCCCCCAAAATTAAAATCAAAGTACCAAAGTAATGTTTGTGTATCTATATTCATAACTTCACAATTTACAATTGCCAAACTATGAAACCAGCCAAGATGTTCATCTATAAAATATTTCTGGCCAGGCATGGTGGTGCATACTTGTAATCCCTGCGCTTGGGAGACTAAGACAAGAGGATAGCATAGGTTCGAAGCCAGCCTCAGCTACCTAGTGAGGATCTCAGAAATATAGTGAGAGCCTGTTTCCAAATAAAATAGAAAAAAAGGTCTGGGAATATAGCTTGGAGGTAGAAAGCCTCTGGGTTTCACCCCAGTACCACAAAAATAAAATAAAATAAAATAAAATAAAATAAATAAAAACTATTTCTCCATCCAGAAGCAATTTAATCTTTTTTTAAACTTTTTTGAAAGGCTGTAGACAATGAAATGAGAGAAACTGATCAATATCACAAACAACTGCTAGGAAAACTCTGCATCATTTCATTCCAGATACTTTACATTTATATAGCAAATGCAGATGCTAGGGCTACTCACATCAGAACATTCATCAAAGTCTGGCTTGAAGGAGGGCTTTTGTGGGATGTTCTCTTTGGCTCTGCATGTCTTGCCAGCTGCAAGGAATTTTAAATACAGAGTCTAGATCCAAAATTATAAATGGGAGATAGAGACAGCTCAGATAAAACATTAGTAGCTAACTTTTAGCAACAAAACAATGTTCACTGGACTCCAACTCTATGTGTGCTCAGCATTGTGAAGAAATTTAGAGACACAGAGGTGAATAAAACATACATCCTCCTCTCAGGGAGTGCATAATTGAGCTTAAGAACAATAACACAGAAAACAATAAACACAGGATTCATCACACATGCTGTGATAAGTAGAAGCAATAAATTATTACCAAAGCAAAGAGAGCCATAAGAATCTTAGAGATGATACTGATAGATTCACCCACACAGCAGGAATACTTAGGGATTTTCTTGGCATAACAATTAGATGGGCATTCTACCTAAACTTATTAGGCACAGGTATAGAGTCAGCTTAGAACCAACCTTTCTCTGAGAATTACTCTAGGGAAGCTACCCAAGACAGGTCTAGTGCTAAGAAACTAATATGCTTCCTTGTCCTATTGATCTTTTGAGGCCGCTCATTCTATATTTATGAACTGTTGTGTTGGGATGCCTTCCACAGCTCCTTCATTATCAAATGTTCCATCCTCTTAAATAACCACAGCCTCCATGCCACTTCTGGGAAGACCTGCCCCACCCGAACCCCATGCCTTACAGAAGAAATGCAAAAAACACATGCAGTCTAAAGTATAAAAGTACCTGCGTTTCATCTCTGATGTTATTGCAAACTAGTCATACAACTTACTGAAAATCAATGAATTTCTCCATTTCCAAGAAGAAAACTGTCACTGTTCCTCTCATATTGTTCTCCGATGTCCCCTTTAGACTAAATCTAGGAATCAACCACATCTGACACTTAAGAGCTATTAGCCTTGGATAAGTTTCTAAACACTTCTGAACTACAGTTCCCTTCTTTGGAATAGATACAGGATCATGGAGGACACTTGCATGGACTTAATATAATTCATGTGAAGGGAACAACCAAAACTTATTGCCAAACAAAGAGAACCCTAAGAGTCCCAGTAATGATACTGATAACGTCTGTCACACAGCAGGGACATTTGAATCTTTTCTTGGCATAGCAATTAGATGACAGGGTGTTTAATGTTAAGTAGTACTCAGTACATGGCAAGAAGTTGCTATTGCTGGTGGGTGTTTCTATTCAACTGAAAGAAATAAACAAAAATATGTGATGACACTGTTTGCTAGAATATTTTATCAGTATTGGCAGTGGAAGGGGGTTCACTGCTTTTAGGGGTACCTGAGAAAAAGCGGTCATAGAGGCAGCCCTCAATAATGACATTTCCTGAACAGTGGCATAAGTAAACCTGCAACTTTCAATTATTAGACATAACATCTTGTTCTGGCATGGTAAAACATGTTACAACTCCCATTGATTAATTAAGGCTGCCCTGAGAAGAAAAATAACCAGTGCTCTCTGCCTGAGACTGTAGAGGTAATCAAACCTGCAGTCTCGCTTATTGTCTTAAAAAGCTTGGTTCCCAGACTATTTGCGTGTTCCAGGGCTTAGACACAAGCAAAGATTTAACTATTTATTTATTTATTTATTTATTTATTTATTTATTTATTTTGGTACTGGAAAATGAACTCAGAGGCATTCTACCTCTATCTTATATCCCTAGTCCCCTTTTATTTATTTATTTTTGAAATACAATATAACTAACTTGATAAGGCTGGTCTTGAACCTAAGATCCTCCTGTCTCAGCTTCCTAAGTACAGGGATTGCAGATGTGTGCCATAACACCAGGCTTCACTTATTAATGTACTCATTCTCTAATCATCCGTGTTATTTCTAAATCTAACTTATTCTTACAATCTCAGAAATGAAACCATAATATTTTTAAACTTCTATTGTTTTTCCACCTGCTCTTTTCCCCTCTGGCCTTCTGAAAATAATAGACTTCAATTTGTGTTTAAATATTTCAACTACTTGTATATTCATAACTATTGTATAAATAGCATAATGACCAATAAAGGAGAAAAAGACAAAATGAGAATCACTACACAAATAAAGATGATGATTATTTAAACCATGATTAACAATTTTTGTCAAAAACAAGATTCTATGATTTACTAAGTTCACTTTATCATGTTTTACTTTTTTACACAAAGCATATGATATGTAAGTCCTTTTAAAAGTAATGGAGGATAACAACTTTATATTCATAAAATAATTAAAAATCATAAGGTTTGTCAATCACAGGAAATGTTTCAATATAATTATCTTAAAACTCTTCTTCTTCTTCTTCTTCTTCTTCTTCTTCTTCTTCTTCTTCTTCTTCTTCTTCTTCTTCTTCTTCTTCTTTTCTCTCCCTCTCTCTCTCTCTCTCTCTCTCTCTCTCTCTCTCTCTCTCTCTCTCTCAAACAGGCTTTTACAGGTAGCAAAACAAAGCTATGAAAAGCTACCACAGAACTTTGACATTGGTCAGTAAACAGTTCTTGCCCTGTTGGCAGAGTAAGATAGCAAGGCCAGAACAAGACAGATACAGACCTTGGGGTGGAGAGATGAGGGAGTCATGAAGGTTCTTTCTAACTCTGTTTTAAACTCCTCTGAAGGAGAGTAGCTGAGATGGTAAACACTGAAGGTTCTGTCTAGAGCCTGGGGGCAGCTGCTGGCTGATACAGATCTTCTTTTACTCTGGAATCAGGGGAGGAAACAGAGGAAACTTAACTCTTTAAAAAAGACCTGCTATAATATTTCTACTAGGTAATCTTGGAATGCAAACATGATGGGGACCCCAATCAGAATATTCTCAGAAATTAGATCCATGTACATGGTATCTTTGAAGATTTTCTGTGGGCTGAATTCACAACTCTCCTTAAACCTTCAAGGTGCCCACAACTATAGAAAAGTAGAAGAGATTCTTCCTAAATCATATAGTTTATTTATTAAAAGTACATGCATGGATTTAATTTTTTTAGATATCTTGTATTTTAATGTACTATAGCTTTATATATCTAAAACATCTATAATTATAATATTATAATTAATGCATTAATTTAATCATATTTTTAAAACTTTTAATCATTCAGATTTTAAAATTTTGCCTAGAGAATGATGACTGCTTTAAGTGTTAAAAAGTAAAGGAATATCTTAGCTTAAGAGATTTCATGACCATTTTTCTACCCTATTTTATGCCTTTTCAAAGTATTTATGTTGTTTTAATTCTCATTTCATGGCCTCTGTAAAGATAAATGCCTATGTCCATTTATGGTCTTTTATTTTTTGTTGTTTGGAAAAGTGAGTTTATTTATTTATTTTTAAATTATTTTGTTGTGCTTTGTAATCATTCATCTTAATGGGGTACAAGATGGTAGATACAAATAGAAATGATCTTTTCTTAAAGACAGTTTGGACTCTATAGATGTTCAGTTTTTTTTTTTTTTTTCTGTAGTGGAGATAGAACCCAAGGGCTTTCTAACTCCTATATGAACACTAGTCATATCTTATTTCTATTCATTTATTTATTTTTTAGTTTATTTATTTATTTTTGCAGTACTGAGAGAATGGAACCCTGGTACATTTTACTTCTGAGCTATACCTCCACCCCTATTATTTATTTTGTATTATACATGCATATCTATGTTTATAGCAGCATAATTAATAATAGCCAGATTATGGAACCAGCCTGAGTATCTGTCAACAGATGACTGGATTATGAAATTACATTTTTATATTTTTTATTGGTGCATTGTAGTCATATATCTTAATGAGATAAAAGACTTGTGGAGACATGCATGAACACATCATCCAATTAATCCTTACCTGATCCCCACTCCATTCCCTCCCCATCCCTCCTTTCCAGGCTTGGCTTAGTGATTGACTTTAATATGTTTGTTTAAGTACATCATGTGCTTTAAAGAGTTTCCCTCTTCCCCCTCCCATACCCACAGTTAGGTCTTCTTGTTTGCTCCTCTATAGGATCTCCTTCTTCATCTAGAGTTCCTCCTGTTACCCATTTCTCCTTAGCTTTTGCATTTGAAACAGGGTCTCACTGAGTTGCAAAGGGCCTCACTAAGTAGCTGAGACTGTCCATGAACCACAATCTTCCTGTTTCCATCTCCCAAATGCTGGAATTCCACATCTGTGGCACCATGCCTGGATTATTCATTTATGGTTAAAACATTGTCTCACTAACTTTCTGAAGGTCTCATTAAAATGCTGAGACTGACTTTGAATCTGCGAGCCTCCTATCTTAGTCTCCCAAGTACTGGGCTTACAGGTATATGCTACCTCAGAAAGACGTTTAGTTGTGTTGATGCAGCAGACTTAGAATTGAGGAATTCAGAAATTGGATTAGTAGTAAATGGTGAAAAGTATTTCAGGTCTAATTACTAGTCCCTGAGTGCTTTATTCTGGGACAAAGCTCAGTTTCCCTCTTCTTGCCTTCCATGTTTTGGTTCAAGGCCAGACACATTATCTAAACTCAGATGTTCTCATTCAGCTTCACCTGGGACCTTGTGAAAAATACAAATATTCACCCTATCTCCACCCCAGCCCACTGAATATGAAGTGCTGGATTCTAGAAACCAGCAAGACAAGGCGTCCTGACTTGGTTTGCAAGATAAGAAGGTAGCCCAGTGTTTCCAAAGCTTCCTTGAGATAGGACTTATCTGGCCAACTGGTTAGACTCAGGGCCTCCAGACCTCTTCTGGAAGACTCTGTTTCAGTGTGTCTATGACAAGGCCTCAACCATGTTGCTTGTCAGTATCATTCAAAATAATTCTCATAATCAGAAAACTTTAGCACCCTGGGTGAGCTATACACCATGCCCTATGGCACACAATGTGCTCTGAGGGTGTGGGATCTTTCAGCACCCAGTATTCTCAATCTTCTTTTTGGCCAGATGGGCCTGGGACAGTCATCTCTGAGCAGTTACATTCATGCCCTCTAGTGTATCTACACATAACATGATGAGGAAATTTCTGAGGCCTTCAAGACCTAACCCCATGTTCCTAGAATAATCTGTATAAACTGAATTATTATTTAATCATCCATGGTGAGACTTCAGACACATCCATTGACAGGGAAGCTCGGTCCTGAACACTGTAAGTAGAGTAGTTTCCATGGATATAGAGAGGAAGTCAGGGATGCTGTAGCCCTCTTAAATTCTTATTTGATTAGTAAATAAAACATTACTATTTCAATATTTGTTTTATAAATACATTTTCCTTTTGTATTCTAATTACCACTAAGTAAGATGTATCCTTTTCTATGTAGGACTATGTCAGGCTAAGAACCATTAAAACTTTTTTATGTTCCAACAGAGTCGTTTTAAAGGCCACTGAGAACCTCTGTGTTCTGTAGTTTTTCTCCTGTCTCCCTGGCTATCTCAGATCAGGGATTTTTGTTTCCAGAGGGTCCTTTGAGTTGTGGCCTCTAAGCTCTGGTTTGAGTAAATGGTAGGAACCAGTGTTTTACAGGTAGCTCTCAACTGGGCTTCTTCTGACCTACTCCAGCAGTAGGCTGGGATGTTAGCTATGAGGTACAGGAGAAACACTGTCATTTCACACCAGAGGTTACCACATAACCTTGAAAGAGTTTTATTTTTTTTCTCAGATGCCATGCTGTCAATTTTTATTAATAGTTTCTACTTCTCAATTTTCAAAGAAGGTTTTGTAGTACTAGTAAGAAAGAAGATGAGGATTATCTTAAGTCATGCCTTTCATGCATATGTTAAGTAAAACAAGACAGGCAAAGAAAAAAAAGTACCCTAGCCAGGATCTCATTTATATGTTCAGTTTAAATCTTGATCTCACACTAGTTAGAAGTATGGTAGTAGTTTCCAGAGGATGAGAGAGGAGGGGGAAGGAAAGGATGGGGACAATGGATCAATGGGCATAAAGTTACAATTAGACAGGAGCAACAAGTTCTGGTGTGCTATTCTATAGATGGGTGACTATATGTGATAAAGTGTGCTATATATACTATTTAAGGTGCTAGGAGAAAGGATTTTGAAAGTTTTGATAAAAATAATAAATATTTGAAGAGATTGATATGCGCATATGTTAAACATCACATGGAACTCCATTTATGTGTACAATTTTTATGTATTTATGTATCTATTAAAAGTATATTTAAGCCGGGTGTGGTGGCGCACGCTTGTAATCCCCGCGCTTGGGAGGCTGAGACAGGAGGATCGCGCAGGTTCAAAGCCAGCCTCAGCTACTTAGTGAGGCTCTCAACAACTTAGTGAGACCCTGTTTCCAAATAAAATATAAAAAAGGTCTCAGATTATAGCCCGGAGGTAGAAAGCCTCTGGGTTCCACCCCTAGTACCACCAAAAAAAAAAAAAAAAAAGTATATTTAAGCAAGTATGATGGTACATGTCTGTAATCCCAGAACTTGGGATGATGAGATTTGAAACTAGCCTTATCAATTTAGCAAGATCCTTTGAAACTTTTAAAATACAATATAACACAGTACAATATAATACAACACAACGCAACACAGTACAATACAATAGAATTAAGATTCTAAGTAAAATGTCACTAGGTTTAATCAACTGAATTAATTAAATATTAAAAATTTCAAGATCTCCTTTTTGCATGAGACATGGTTTTTCTATAAGTATAGAGTGAGCATTTTTTTGTTTGCTTTTTTTTTTTTGGTTTTTTGTTTTGTTTTTTGTTTTTTTTTTTTTTTTTGGTGGTACTGGGGTTCCTGGAAACCCTTCTATCTCCGAGCTACCCTCTCAGACCTATTTTATAGATTTTTTTTTTTAATTTGGAAACAGGGTTTCTTAAGCCAGCAAGGCTGGCTTTGAACCAGCGCAATCCTCCTGTCTCCACCTCCCAAGCGCAGGGATTACAAGCATGTGCCACCACCCCAGCAAGAGTGAGCATTTTCTAAAAAAAATATCAGAAGCCGGGTGTGGTGACTCACACTTGTAACCTCAGCATTCAGGAGGCTGAGACCAAAGGATCTCGGACAGCCTCAGCTACTTAGTGAGGCCCCCTACAACTCAATGAGATCCGGTTTCAAAATAATAAAAATAGGGTAGGGGGAATAGCTCCGAGATTGAATTCCCCTGGGTTCCATCCCCATGATATAAAGCGTTGTTCTAAGGGAACAACATCACACAACTCCTACTGCATATATGACTCCATGTATACTGCTCTTTGGTAAAAAAAAAAAAAAATCATTAATCTCATCCCAAATCACAAATAATTAAACTGAGATGAAATGGGTTGAAATCAAGCATTGACAAATGGGCAGATCCAAGGTTTGCATCAGGTACTCTGCTCTAAAATCTATGCTCCTGACCACAAGCCCACATACTCTAGCTTCTAGAGGCTCAGTGCAGAGCCTACTATCTAGTGCCTTTAGTACTGACAACCCCTCCATAAACATTCACAAATGATGTTTTTCCATTTAAAAAATAAATTCAAGAGTATCACCTCAGTTGTTTAATCTCATCTCCCTAGCAGTACTTTTCTCTCAAGAGTGAATTTACATTTCTTTAAAGAGTTACTACCACTTCCTAAGGAGGAAGGGCAAGTGAGGACTGAGGCTTCCTAATCAGCCGCTGCAGAATGAGGTGGTTCATACTTAAACATCCAGGCTGGAAAGGGCAGCTGTGGCAGCAAAAGGCCAATACAAGCTGACAGGACAGCAATTGGAGCCGGGCTACATGTCATGCTCTGTAAGTAATGGGGCAGTGGCTATCCTAAATTGTACCAAGGCAGCTCTGGGAAGAAGCTAACCAAGGGTACAAGGACCTGATGGGACTGAGGGTGCCACTTAGCTGCTTTAATTATAGCTTTAAAGAATTTGCAACTCTCACATACCCAATAAAGACAAGGTAAAAACAAACAAAACAAAAATACATACAAAAGGATATACACAAATATATGCAACTCATCCTCAGTCACATTGCCAAGATAGACTAGATTTTGGTTTTAGATCTAGTGCCACAGCTTCACATTTATTTATCAGCAGACTTGATAGTTGATTATCAGTCCAGGTCCATAATTTTTCCAACTGCTTTGGGCAAATCATAAAACATTTGTATCACTGGTTCTCTCAGTTATAAAATGGAAATAATAACACTTACAATCAAAGATTATTGTAAGAATTAAATAAGAATATTTTAGGCATTTAGTAAACATTATAACATAGAGATCATAACTAATGATACTGCTTATCAGTCAACCTGTAATTAAATGGAAATGTGATCTATCTATAATATTTGAAAATTATTTTAAATTAATGTTATATTGTGGTGATAATATTATATTTTCATATTTTCTATATTATTTAATAATTACATTAGATTATGTGATTTTCTTATGTTTCTTTTACTATTGGATGCAGTCTGACTTTTACATTTTGCTGTTTTTTTTAATTATATGCTCAGTAACTACTGACAAAACCCTCAATTATTGTTCTGGATAAAATCTTGGATGCAGAATTACTAGAGCTAAGTGCATGAGCATATTTTATGGCCTTAGACAAACACAGCAACAGGTTACTGGGGTTGCTACAGAACCTAGCAAAGGTCCTAGGGGCCACCCCCTTGTAGACTGTTAGAATGCAGAGGGGCTCACAGGGGCAGTGGAGTGTGAATGCCCTCCTGGATGGTCACATCCAAAACCATTCCTGAAAGTACTACATAATGTTATGAGATCTGAAACATAAAATTCAAATATGGCTTGACATCTATCACAACCCTGTCCCTGGGCATGGTTTGATGTGCCAGGAACATGGACAATCACAGTTTGTTGAATATTTGTTAGATATTGTGTGAAGCTGAAACAGTCTGTTATGTGTTATTCAAAATCTAACAAATTTTTTTTGAGGCAAACATTGGTATACTTATTTTGCAGCTAGCAAGCAGAGGTTACAGTACTTGTAAGAATTTATGCATTAAAAAAGACAGCTTAACCCTCTCTATTTCAACTTTTCTAATCAAGATACATAGAAAGATTGTATCTCTTCACCAAGAGCACTGGATCTGTCATCAGTGGGGGACTCCAAAATCATGTTTACTGTATTGCTCCTTGTAGATAATTTTCTCAGTTGATTAACAAGAGAGAGGAACAGAGAGTTGGAAATGAGAGTAGAAGCTTCACCTTTTTTTGAGGTTAGTGAGGAACCAGAACAGAGTTAAAGAAAGGGAGCTTAGAAGAGAGAAACCTAGCAGAGAAGACAGCAATTTTCGGAGGATGACTATAGGATGAAAAGTGGTTAAAGGCAAATTTAAGAAAGTTATTTACCTGAGAACTCTCATGAAGGATTCTAGAGTCAATGCATGGATAGCTAGCAAGAGGCTTTGTAAAGCTCTACACAAATGCACTTGCATAATATTATTTATTAGTTAGAATCTAATCTGGTAGAAAGGATGCTGAAATTATAAAATCAACTAAATGACTTTGGAATCAGCCTCTAAAAGCAGATTGGGTTTGCTTGCAATGGGCTACTGACCCCTTCACAGATCTTCTTTAGATCTATCTATTCAAATTAAACAGGTCAAATCATTGGACTGGTGTCTAAAGAAAATAACTGGGAATGGTGATTTGGTCTTCTGATTTGATTCATGCTTCTTTTGGAGAAAGTTCCTAGCACATTTGGCCATGATAATTTCCAGCTCCTTCCTGTCCCATCTCAAGTGGTCCCAAGAAAGTATTCCCTGGCTTGATGTAAAGGTGCACCATAATGTTCATGGTGAATGTGTGCTGTGTTTTCTGAGGTTGAGAGTAGACTACTGTCTATGATGGTTTCTTTCCTTATTCTATAGCACTCTGCAAATGAATTCTTTATACATCAGAGAAATATGCCCTGGGTTGTTCTTAAATAATTTATCTATCTTGCATGAATGTTAGTGTGTACATACTCTCTTAGCATGAGAGGTCATATTCCTTGCTAAATAGACATTAATTACACATTTACCTCATTTTTTGGTATTGCAAATTTCCTCAGGAAGCTCAGAGCACTTTGTAAATATAAATTGCAATATATATATTTTACCTTCAATTTCTAAGACACACAATCTCTAAGGACTTGAGCTTGTGCCTATCAGTATTCTACCAGTATTGAAGCCTTTCCTACCCAATAGCAAAAGTAGGCACATTTTCTGTTACCCTGGGAGGAAGAATTGTGCCCTATTATCAAGCCAAATTTTACCAAAGTAGAACTTGAATATGTGAGGGCATAACTTTGGAACTGGGGTTTTAAGCAATATTGATGTAGTGTAATTATACATTATGTGAGGTTCAAAGTAATACAAACATACATGTACACAGCACTTGGTGGGATTCCCTCTGTAGCCCACCCCACTCCTACTGCTCTGCATGCATGTTACTGAGATTAGTAGTGATACCTTCATGTATAAACATAGCATTATTTAAGCTGTCCCTTTCTTTAAACATTCCTTTTTTCCCATCCTCATTTCCATCCTCTAGTCCACTTCCACTACTCTACTGGTCTTATTTCTCATTTATATAAAGTCCCTTTTGTTTGCTATTTTCTCTGGCTGGTTTCATAGTTTGGCTATGGTGAATTGTGTAGCTATGAACAAAGATACACATGGATTAGTTTGGTATTTTGGTTTTCTTTCTTTTGGGTAGATACCCAGAAGTGGTATTGCTGGATCAAATGGTAAGTACATTCTCATTCTTCTGAGGATACTCCACACTGTTTTCCAAGGTGCTTGGACTAATTTTCAATCCCACCAACAATATTTTAGAGTTTCCACTTCTGCATATCCTCACCAGCATTTGTTGTTGTTTGTGTTTTGAAAGATTGTCATTCTAGTTGGAATTAGGTGAAATCTCAGGGTAGTTTCGATTTGCATCTCTCTATTTAAAACATGGTATAAAATTCTACAATTCAAAGTGAATTGACATTGAAATATCTCATTGACTAATTCCAAACTTTGGCTAAATAATTTATTTTTCCCCACTGCAGGAAGTTTTCCTGATTAAATACAAAAGAATCAGATGGCCTTCTCTGTTTCAAAGCTTGCTCTATTTTTGATCATTCCTGGTCCAAAATAGTAATGGGGGATTTATTTGGATTAGAACAAAATTCCACCATAATTAAATTAATAGTTAACAAATGTGAAATTTTAGACAAAAATGTTCTTATGAAATAGTAAATAAATAAAAATCACAGTTTCCTTTCCATTGGCCAAAACTTTGAACTTGAAATTAGGATTGTTATTTGAGAATCCCTACAGGCTGCTGCCTCTCTAGCAAAGTGTATATACTCAATTGATCACAACTGGTAATGAGACTGGCTTTTTAAGTGGATATTTTAATGGGCAACACCACATTTACCTCTTTCAAATTCCATTTGGTATAAATGCAAGTCTTTAATATAGTGCTGCATTAAGAGAGTTCTTCTCAGAGTCATTTAGCAATGACACAAATGATGACACAGAGGAATAAGCCAAGCCCACTAGTTAGTGATGATGCAGTATTTGATTACTGATAGAATTCCTGAAAAATGTATCTCTAGAGTAAATAAATGATAATCAAAATCATAATTATGAGACAATCCTAGTTAACATTTATGAATGTTATAGTTGAGATATTTATAAAATATTTCATATAGCTTCAAATCTCACTGTTTTATGAAGTAGATACTGTGATTATAAACATTATGCACAAGGAGGCAATGCAATGGGCATTTGATTTGCCCAGGGTCTCCCAAGTCATTAACGCCATCTGACCCAGGCACATTGGTTTGAAACCATCACAGTGTCTTCCCTGTTAGGCACACAAGCTTACACTTTGTCTTGGAAGTTTATGATGATTCTGTTATTGAAATTAGTATAGTTTATAAAAAAGGAAGGGTTATGTCTCCACACATAAACCTTTTGTAAATTTTACCATATTCATTATTTTTCTCTGAACTACAATTAGTTTCTTAGAAAGCTCCAGGCATCTTTGCTAAATATTGGGGGAAACCAAATGTAATTACTTTATTTTTCTTTAAGATAAGCACATTTGTGTCTCTTTAAACTGCAATAAGTAGGCAATTATATTTGACATGATGCAAAAGTAAGATTAGCTTTCCTGCTCTGCACAGATCTTTCAAAGTGCATTAATTCAACTGGCACATATTTTAGTTAGGAAGTCATGGCTATAAATGTCTCTATATATTGCCCCAATCAGATATTAAACCAAAATCTGATGTCCAGGGTTTCTCAGAGAAATACCTGTCCTATCTGGCTGCTGCCAGCTATTGTTGCTATGGCCACGGGAATCCTCCAAGAAATCTTCCCAGAAATTCTCCAGGCCTCTTTCTGATTGTTTCTTAATGTCTCCATTTTCTCTTTCATTTATTGTACACTTACTGTGAGGCATTTATCATATTGAAGAAGATGAGGATTTGGAATTACTGCATTTGTTTTAGGTCAGTATTCATGATTTTTCTTATTTTCTCACTCTTCCTAGTTCTCATGTTTTTGGGGTTCTCAGCCTTGTTTTCCTGATATCTTGACATCTTCTTTTTCTGTGTGCAATCTTGTGTCTGATCTCATCTTAGCAGTAAGAATTTAGAATGTCAGCAGGTTTATGAATGGGTAAACAGTGCTTTTTTTCAATGGTAAGGGTTGGATAAAGAGGGAGGACCTGTGGTGATGGGTACAGGAGTTGGGCAAAGTAGAGGATAGAATCAAGTTGAGTAAAAATTTAAGTATAATAGGGTATTATCTGGTTGAGAATGAGAAAAGTTCAGTCAGTAAGATTCTTGTAATTAGTAAAGAGTATTTAGGTATGGATATTTGAAATAGCTTGAGTATAAAACAAGAAGATGCAGCAAATAAAAATTGTTTAGAGAGAAGAGAGTAGATAGGCTAGAGGGAGAACGTTTATAAAAGGGATAGAAGAGAGAGCAAACAAACAAGTATAAAGTAACAAACAATTTACAAAAACTAACAATAATAGATCAAAGACAAAGAAACACAACCAAAAATAAAAAGAAAAGAAAAAAAAGAACTAGCAACAGTGTGAAAGAAAACAACAACAACAACAAAAACAAAACAAAAAGAAACAGCAGTCCTGCTAATTTATATATATATATATATATATATATATATATATATATATATATGTATAGCCAAGGTCTATATAATATCTGTGTGTCTGTCCACTGTGTATATTCTAATGTCTCTCATTAGCTCCTTAACTCATTGTCAGCTTTTGGACCCATTTTATGAGTGTTTGTGCCCCTCTCTCATCTCTGACAGCTTTGTGCTTAGGTGTCAGAGCCTTGAGTGTCACTGTAAATAGTTCCAGTTAAGCTCAGTGTTCTGCATTTCCCCACCCTGGGCTCTGGGCTTTCTGGCCCTAGGCTTTACAGATACTGTGTTCCATGCCCTCTGGCCCTAGGCTCTGCTCTCTCTGGCCCTGGCTCTGCACTCTCCATCATGAGCTCTGCGATTTCAGGCCCTGTGCTCTGTGCGTTCCCACCCTGTACCTATGCCTTTCTACCCACACTGGCAGAGGGTATTCAGTGTAGTCTTGGATTGACCCCCTGTGACTCTGTGTGGGTGTTGCACCTTGAGCCCTCTTGGCCTTTCTTGGTCACTGGCGGTTCTAAATAAACTATCTCTAGAATGGTCCACCAGGTCTGAGTTTGCTGGTGTCCGGCGGTTGCTCTGGGTGGTCTTCAGGTGAGCAGAAAGCAAAATACAAGTGGTTACCTTGCTGTCCTGTGGGCCAGGTATCTGAAGGGCATAGTGCATCACTGCAGGTGCTGCCTCTGGTGAGTGTACTGGATTTTGGATGTTTTACTGCATCCCTGATGCTTGGTGCTGGTTGCTTAAGATGTTGGAGCTCTGATGCTACTTTCTGCACTTCAAGTTCTTGGATTTCTTGTTGGAACTTCTTGGGGCTCTGGAAGTGAAGCCAGCAAAAGTGGTTCAGGCCAGCTGCCCAAGATGGCACCAACCACCACACCAGGCCAGTGGCATGCTAGAGCTCTTTGCAGTAGAACTTGCAATCAGAGTGTTGGATTTCCTTCCTCTGTGGTTACTGTTTGTGTTTGTGTTTGTGGTTTTTTTTTTTTTCCTTTGGGTCTGGGAATGGAACCAGGGACATTCAACCTTCGAGCTATACCTCCTGCCCAAATTTTTATTCTTTATTTTGAAACTGGGTCTCACTGAGTTGCAGAGGGCCTCCTGAATGCTAGGATTAAAAGCGTGTGCCACCATGCCCAGCTCTGTTTGTGTTTTTGATTGTGAATATCTTCTGCTGCTTTGTTTATTTTTTGTCAAGATGCTGCCTTATCAGTAGTTGAATTTTATTTGTTCCAGCTACTTAAATGTGCTGCATCCCTCAGTCGTCATTTTCAATTCTACATTCATCATTTCTGAATTCAGGTTTTTCAGCCTCAATTTCCTAATCTGTAACAATATGGAGGATTCCCATTCCCCATCAAGAAAAAGATGTTTTCTTTTCATTTCTATGAGTACACATGGAGAAACTGAATCTTCCTTGAGAAGATAGACCATGTAGAGTTAGAGCAGAGCATGCTGTGTTTTCTTTCTGTCCACATGGAAGCATAAGGAAGAAAGTTTCTTTAAGTGGTAAGGAGATATCCTTCTTCACCATCCCTTCACCACATGATTAGGAAAGAAGTTTAAGGAGAAAAATAGGAGTTAACTTGGATTGCTAAACTCTCTTTTCTCTATTTTATACCAGGTTTTTAGTGGGATACACTCCATGGCTTCTAATCTAACTGAATTAATGGTGCTGTATAAGCCTGGGATTTAAATTTTTTGTGTACCATCAAAACTTTAGAAAAAATAACTCCTTGAGTTTTGTTTGCTTTTTACTTGGAGCACAAAACAGTACTGACTATCACCAATCATTGCAATAATTATAATCCTAACCCTGGGGACAAAATGGCTCTGTGAGCCCACACACTGGGGAGTATCTGAATGCCACCACATTCCTTGATTGAATGAGAAGTTGTGCATCACTCTAAGAACCTTGCACAAGACTTTCTAGAGAACATACATCCAATAAACCTTAATCTTCTCTTTTTCCATGGTACATATTCTAGATGCAAGTGAACACTCACATTTCTAAAATAAATATTAAAGTAGATTGCAAATATGTGATCCAGAAGGCACAGGATTCTGGGTAGTGTCCCCACCTCTAGAGAGTTGGAACTCCAGAGGCCGACCTGTTTCACCCTGCCATACAGTAAAGCTCTCCATCTATTTGTCTTTATGCCAATAAAGAAGAACCTATGGCTATGTCTTTATAACTATGGGTAGTGAGAAGTGTCTGAAGTTCCTCAACAGCTAGTTATTATACACAGTAATAATTCTAGAATGGTCTTAGAAAATTATCTCTAATTGACCATTATTTACATTTTCACTTATGGAAGTGCCTAAAGCCTTCAGGAACTTCTCTGTCATCCCTGAACTCAGTAAACTGCATGGGTCCAACAACTGCATGGGTTCAACAACTGCATAGGTCCAACAATTTCTAGGGAAACACATGACCCCAGAGTATGAATGCCATACTGAGCAAGCTAAATCTTTCACATTATTAAACTTTAGAAACCATTTTAAACACCAAAGACACTTTTGAAATATTTATTAAATGTCATATAATATTAGATGCTGAAGATGAGTTTTAGAGTTGGTTATTAAATACATGTGGCTCAGCTCCCTATTTTATGAATGTACTTGCAATTTGGATCAAGTATCATGCTCCCCATATTCCTGGGATGATATTTTTGGAGACAGATTCAGAATTGAAAATCACAGAACTTCTTTTGAGATTATCTTCCTAAGTAACAAGTAGAAAAAACAAAGCAATGGGTTTAAGAAGTTCATAGCTCAACAGAGGTAATGGTTTTCTTATATATCACTGTATGGTTTCACATTCTAAATTTTTCAGATAATATTGTCCACTTATTCCATGCAGAGAAACACTTCACCAAGCCACAGATATGCAGTCTATGTTCCTTTCTGTCACTTTTCCTTTTCTACATGAAAATGCTTTGTTTCCATCTTGTCTTTATGGCGATTTTTATATGGTTTTCTGGACCCCCATTCAGGATTTATTTCCACTGGCAAATTTATCTGTTTTACCATTATCCTATTATGGGAGAAGGGTCTATTTCTTAAGGATCCCTGTTGTGTCCTTGACTATGTTATCAAAAATAATTTTAGCAAGTGTCATTCATTCAAAGACATAGACAAAGGTTTATTTAGGAAAGTAAGAAATACACATTTAAGGGAGAATGGGCCACCTCCAGAGAGAAACGGAGAGATCTTTGGGTGTGCAGGCAAATAATGAGCATGTGAAAGGGGTAGGCTGACTTTCACTGGTTTACTGGCCCTTTTAAGAATTTAAGCCTACATTTCATTTATGGTCTAACATACATTCTGTAGACTAACAAATATATGCACGAACTAGGTTGGAAAAAAAAGAACTTCAGCATGAAGGCAGACATCATGGTGAAGTTTTTAGATTAAGAAATACAGCCCCTTTCCTTCCTTGAGGGTCACCTTTCTACCTATGGCTTTTATTTCTTCTCTCCTCCCTCAATCCCACCTGGGTAAATTACCTCCCTGCATTTCTCCTGATAGTTATAGCTGCTTACTGTGCTGAGTTGCTTGCTAGATTGGGAGTTCTGGGAGAAAGCCCAGGTCTTGCTTTTTGAGAAGAGACTCATAACAGTGACTCTTGCACATAACAAATGATGACTGTTGTCTGCTCTGTGTTGATGTCATGAACAAAAGGATCTATATTCAAAAGCTATTGGATCATAAAATGTGGACATAAAGTTTACAAAGCTGCCTCAGCCTGACTAATTTAAAAACTAATTACTATGTCGAGTCCTAATGACTGCTTCATTCAAATTTCATAAATCATATACAAATAAGAGGATAGAGGTATTTTTAATGCAAGTGAACTTTAATTGGGTCTCAAAAGAAAGAAAAACAGATTTTTAATAGTTTGATGAAATCTCTAAGCACATAAATAATCAGCCAGTATCTCCATGAAGTTTTGTTGACAATTCTTTTTACACATGATGTAAAGATTGAATTTAGAAAGAAGAACTTGCTTATATTTGTTCATACATATCAACCAAAAAATAAAAATTAAAGAGAATCTCAATATTATAATTCAATCCATTTTCTTCTTTCATTAAAACATGACTGGTATTTCAGGAAGTAGGCTATAGGAATGGGGGTCAAAATAAAATGCCAGGGAAGAGTAGTAAGTGGTCTGTAGTCATTGGTGGTAATGTGACTGTTTTCTATGCAAATATGTTCTGAGCCACAGGAGAGGCAGATGTGGTTATTCTATGCTAACACAAACAGAGTTGCTGGAATAGAACAAGATAATGGTTGCTTTCAAAGTGCCTAGACTGGGGCTGAGGACAGTGAAGCAAAACCCACTCTGGACAGGTTGTAGGATCAGTAACTGTTTATGACTTTCTCTGTCAGTTCTCAAGGCTGATTTTTTAATAAGAAATGAGTCCTAGAAAACCATCATGGCTGAGTACATCTGGGAATTTCTGAAAAATTCTAAATAGCTGAGAATAGGTTATCCAGCCTAGCTCTTCTAAAGAATCCCTTCTAATCTTCTTTTCATTGCCCACGATCCAAACTATGGCAAATAACCTTAATGTTTATGTTCACTGGGAGAAAGCCATTTTATCTTTCACATAAGTGTAAAAGGTCTCATTTTCCAAGACATTTAAAAATATTAGACTTTCTCAGAATTTGGATTCTAGGCATTTTATTAAAATTTAACTTGACAAAGATGGAATATATTCAAGGTGCACTTAACTGATGATTTATATATATATACATATATATACACATAATTATATAAATATATATACACATATAAATATATACATATATATATCATAAATATATATATATGGAGAATGTGTAATAATTATCATAGTGAAATTAATAATGACACACATTTCCACCTGTAATATACATTAGATCAAGTTAATCACATGCCAAGACACTTGTTTCCTTACACCATTCCTGCTAAGAACCTGTTTTTTCTTTTGCTTCTGTGAGTTCTACTTTTAGATTTTGTGTATAAGTGAGATCTCTTGTTATTTGTCTTTTTGTGTCTATCTTACCTTTTTTCCTTTGCACAATTCTCTCAAAGGATTGTCCATATTTATGTAAATGGTAGAATTTTTTTTTTACTTTTGACAATTTAATAATATTTCAGTGTATACATATATTTCTTTATTTATTTATCTCTCAATGAACACTGAGATTTTTTCATATTTGAGCCACATGAATCATCCTGAAATGAACATAAAGGTACAGATGTCTCTCTGAGATCTGAGTTTATTTTTTTTTGAATATATGTCCCAAAATGGGATTGTTAGATCATACCATCATTCTATTTTTAATTTCTTAACAAACACTTGCACTGTCTTTCATAAAGTCTATGCCAATCATTATTACAACAGACAGTGCAGAAAAACTCTTCTTACCAGACTCGCTGCCATACTCTTGTTTTTTCTGGTAACAGCCATCCTAACATGTTTAAGTGGCAACTCACTGTGCCTTTGATATGCATTTCTCTGAGAATTAGTAATAGTGGGGTTTAATATTTTTTCATATCCTGTTGCTAATTTGTATCTTTTCCTTGAAAAAATGTTAATTCAGGTCATTTGTTCATTTTATTAACCGTTTTTCTCTTTTGTTGTTGTTGTTGAGTTGTGTGAATTTTTCTCTTTCTTTAATTTTATTTTATTAATTAATTGATTAACTTTTTGAGGTACTGGTGATTGCTACATCCCTAGCCCTATTTTATTATTTTTTTATTTTAAAACACGGATTCAGTAAATTGCAAAGGGCCTCACTAAATTGCTGAGACTAGCAACAAATCTGTGATACTCCTCTCAGCCTCTCAAGTACAAGGATTATAGGAATGTGTCAACACACCAGGCTCTTTATATATTTTAGACATTAACCTTATTTGCATATTTTTTCTCTGTGTGTGTGTGTGTGTGTGTGTGTGTGTGTGTGTGTGTGTTATTGAGTATTAGACCCAGAGGGATTCTACTTCCAAGCTACATACCACTCCTTTTTTATTTTTGTTTTGAAACAAGGTTTTTCTAGGTCTCTGAGAGTCTTTTCTACATTGTTAAGGTTGTCTTCAAACCTTCCATCCTTCCATCTCAGCCTCCCTACTACTGGAATTATTGGTGAGCACCTCCACATCTGACAATTTTCTCATTCTTATATCACTATTTTGTTTTTTGATGGTTTTTGCAGTGCAAACATTTCTTTGCTGAAGTGTGATACTTACTTTTTTTTATTTTTTTGGATATGGTGTTCTATCCAAAAATTCACTCCAAAGGCCAATATCAAAGAGTGCTTGCCTAGCAGGGCATGGTGGTGCACGCTTGTAATCCCAGCATTTGGGAGGCTGAGATCGCGGTTTGCAGATGGCCTCAGCTACTTAGTGAGACCCTCTGCAACTTAGTGAGACCCTGTTTCAAAATAAAGAATAATTAAAAAAAAAAGACAGGGAGTGTAGCTCGGAGGTCAAAACCCCTGGGTTCCATCCGCAGACCCATAGATAAATAAATAAATAAACAAACAAACAAATAAATAAATAAATGTGGTTGCCCTATGTTTCTTCCTGGTAGTATTTTCATTTTGAAACTTAATAGTAAATCTTTAGCCCTCTTCAAGTAAATTTATATGTTTGACATAAAAGATTCAATTTTTTTCCTTTCAATTGAGATATCTAATTTTCCTGACACAAGTGACTGAAGAGATTCTCCATTCATTCCCCTATTGGGTATTCTTGGCACCCTTGTTAAACATGTGTTGACTTTTGTGTGTGTTGATATTTGTGTGGGTTATTTCCAAGTTCTCCATTCTGCTCCATGGGAGTAGGGTATATTTTGATGCTAATATATTTCAATTACTGTTTTGATTACTGGGCTTTTTTTTTTTTGAATATAGTTTGAAGCAGTGGGTTTGGTGTCTCCAAGATCAGTTTTTCTTTCTCTAAATTGCTTTCCTTTTTCAGGGCATTTTTGGTCCCATATGAATTTTAGATTTTTTCTATTGTATTATAAATGCCATTCAGATATTGACAAGTATTTCACTGAATTTGGAGATGAATCTGTCCTTAATATAAATATTTTAACAATATTAATTCTTCTAGTCTATGAGCATGTTTTATTTTCTATTTATGTTTGTCTTCTATACTTTCATTCATGTCATCATTTGAATTTAACAATAAGTTGTGCATGTAGCAATTTTAAGAAAAGCTATAGACAATGGAGTTTGCTTTCAGAATGACTATTTTTTTCATAGAGATTTTCTTTAAGAAGTTTAAGTGGGACTATGCTATTTCTTTTTATTTATTTTTTGCTTGTATATATGTTAATTTCTTACTGGAATTTGAAGCTCAGGACAATCTATGTCCAAGTTATATCTCCATTCCTTTTTTTTTTTTTTGAAGGAGAGTTCTGTTGAGTTTCTGGGTGCTATTTTTTTTAATTGCTGAGGCTAGCAATGAACCTGCTATTCTCTTGCCTCAGCCTCCCACATATAGAGATTTTATGCATGCATCATCACAACTAGCTTAAGACATTTCCACTCTTATTTAAATGCCTTTGATATGTTTTGTTTATTTTTATAAAAATGAAACAAATTGTGCTCAAGGTCATTCAAAAGGAAGAAAAAGAAGCTACATGTAACTTTTGTGTATCAACATCAAAGGAGCTTTTACAACTTTTTTTTTTCATATGTTGGATAAAATCCAGATACATTCTACCTCCAAGCTAGAGCTCCAGCTCTATTTTTTATTTTATATTTGGAAACAGGGTTTCAGTGGGGTGTAATGGGCCTCACTAAGTAGTTGAGGCTGGTTGTGAACCAGGATCCTCTTTTCCCAGCCTCCCAAATGCTATGATTACAAGTGTGCATCACCACACCCAGTTCTTTACAACTTTTACGAGTACTGCTAGTGACAAAAGGTCATTTTGTTATAAATATGTGTATTCCAAAAGCATATTTAGAAAAAAGACCTAACTGATCCTCAAATAATTTTTATTTTAAATATTATGAAAATCTTTTCTCTATTCATATGAACATCAAAAATGGCATGTGCCCATTATAATGTAGTAACATTAGTATACATTAACACAATTCTGAGGCCAGGTAAGTGGACTAAAATATCTTAGAACAATACCAACATATTACTAAATCTAAAAACATTTGGTTCACTAGATTTGGAGACTACTAAATCTAACCTGATATGCTCTCTTCATCAATTCACTGTCTATGATACTGGACTGGCAGTTGTGCAAGTATGCAGGGAGTATGGGGAAGGCAAGACTAGGAGATGGAAGCAAACAGAAGAACCAAGCCAAAATATACAGGAAGTTGAGGGGACAGGGTACCAGCTCTGGGTCTTAGGGTTCTGGAGAGACAATTGGACATGAAAGAGGCTTGGGTGACCTGAGGAAGCCCCGGAGAGCACAGCTGGAGAAGTGTAATACCTCAGAGCTCCCTGATGGAGCAGATGATGGAGAAACTGGGGAAGGTGATTGCTGACCCCTGGCCCTTCTCCATCTCACCCTCATGCCTGAGAGAGAACTGGAAGCCAGCCCTTTGTGGGGTTAAACTTATTTTTAAAAGTCCTGAAATGAGTTTTCTTCTTTTAGGAATCTGGTAAAATGAATAAGCAATAGGTTTCAGGATATTTTATTAAATTACTTTGAGAGTCATTGATTACATCAAAATTTCTAAAAAGGTGAGAAATATTTGTTTGGCTCTAAAATAACTAGTTGTAATTTATTTGACAATAATCTAACACTCTTTAGAGTACTTTAACAATCTCTCAATCCTCTCTCTCTCTCTCTCTCTCTCTCTCTCTCTCTCTCTCTCTCATTCTTTCTCTTTCTTTCTCTCTCTTTCTTGAGGGGTGTTAATGGTACTGGGGATTGAACCTAAGGGTATTCTATTTCTGAGCTACACACCAGCCCTGTTTTACTTTTCTTAAATCATGAAAAATGGTCTTACTAAGTTGCTGAGGGCTTTACTAAGTTGCAGAGGCTGGTCTCATAGCTGAGATTCTCCTCTCTCAGCCTTCCAAGTAGTGGGATTATAGGAGTGTGCCACCACACCTCAATGAGATAGTGTCTTTGCTGAGACTATTGGTACCTAACAGGGATAGTTGGAAGGTTAGCGTTAATAAAAAGATAACAAATGAAGATAATTTCTAAAATGAAGAAATATGTCAATGATATGCATGAATTATTCAAGCAGTAGGACAGTCACTGAGCTCAAGAGACTTGAATGATGTGGTGTTTATCACTAAACTTGGCACATTTTTATCCCCAGTTGTTATACTTCATTGAGATTTTTAAAATTGGATTCTAAGAATTAGAGAAGGGACACAGGATGCCCAGGGTAAGCTGTAGGGAGCTTTTCTGGTGGCTGGTTGTGTGGGCCAATGACCTCAGAGCCCTGATACTGTATAATCTTATTTTTCATTTATGTATTCTGAAATTCCATAAAAAACAAGGTTATTATTATTTCTTTTTGGTGGTACTGGGGTTCATGGTAACCCTTCTACCTCCAGGCTACACTCCCAGACCTATTTTTGCTTTTTATTTGGAAACAGAGTCTCTTAAGCCAGTGCAGCTGGCTTCAAACCTGAGCAATCCTTTTGTCTCTGCCTCCCAAGCATGGGGATTACAAGATGCACCACCATACCCGGCAACACAAGATTATTTTTTAAACAGTGATTCATCCACCTCCCACCACCACCCCCCAAAAAAAAAGAAATTCAAGCTTCTGAAAAAGTCACTTATGGATATTTGGTTCCTCACTATCCCATTGTTTTCCTGTGACTGGCAGCTTAGGAAAATCATGTTGACTGACTGAAGGGATGAGGCAGAATCTCTTTGTGGTTTTTAACCCAAATTTGAGTAATTGTGCCTTTCTCCCAATGGAGTCAGCTTATGATACTGTTCCTTGGTCCAAAGGCCTCCTATGTCCATGTGTGCCCAGGAAAAGGGCTTTGGCATCTGTGTGCAGGGACTTATATGACTCCAGATAAGACAAACCCAGATGGAGTAAATGATACATTGTGTACTTGGGCTACTCTGATCAAGAGTCTGTTAGTTGTGCTTGGATCAGACAAAATGTCTAAAACATTTGAGATGCAGTAACCATTCAATAATGGTTTCTGCCTCATGCTGCTTTTCTCATACACAGTGACTTTCAAACTTTAAAAAATGTTATTCAAGTCAGTCATGATAATGCACACCTGTAATCCTAGGATTTGAGAGAGAGACAGGAGGAGCACAGCTTCAAGACCAGCCTCAGAAGCTTAGTGAGACCCTCAGCAACCTAGTGAGATTCTGTTTCAAAATAAAACATAAAAAAGCTGGAGGTGTTTCTTGAAGGTAGAATGTCCTGGGCTCAATCCTTAGTACCAAATACAGTAAAATATTCAGAGCACAGCCACCATTATGCTTCTTAAGATGAAATTTTCTTTCCCTCCCTCCTATCTCCTTCCCCACACAAATAACACATTTTATGTCCTTAATCTGTCTCTAAGGACTCTCATATTTCCTTTTCAGGTCTGTTCCATTTTGTAAGAAATGCTGATTGAGACCCAGTAAATTGATCTCCTGACCACCAATGAATAGATAGTTGAAAAACACCTTCCTGGTGAAATTTGAATATCCTCATGGGACATGAATGGTTAAGTGTGTCACTGTGCCCTAACCACACCACACTTTGGTCAGAGGTGTCCTATTATCAGAGGGCAAAGACAAGAGTGGGTATCTAAAATGAATAAAATGGTGACTGGGAGGGAAGAGAAGTATAGTAAGCTGTAGAAGCTGAACAAAGTGAGAAAGGATTTGAATAATCTTATTAAAGTTCTCATAGTCAAATCACAAAATAAGTTTGCAGTTGCTTTATTTTTAAGTTGACATTTTAATGTATGGCACCACACTACACATACTTGCTTTAATTTTCCTGCTATATTTGTATTTTTTCTATTTGGACACAAAAGAGCGTATAGAGCATCTTTTAAAAATATGAATGGTGAATGGATTGATACAAGTCTCTAAAAAATACAGAAATTACTAATTGAAAGACATTTTAATTGTATCTTTGTTTTTTGTGGCTATTATTTCTAATACTAATTCCTAATTGTCTTTTCTTTCAAGGAAGTTTACAGGTTCGGTATCATCTAGGCAAAGAAGAAATCCATGTATTTACCATCGATGTGGAGAACTTTGCCAATGGGAAGTTGCACCACTTGAAGATCAGCCGAGAGGGGAGGGAGCTCACCATTCAGGTAACTCACTACTGGCTTCTCACTCAGCTAAGGATCCAGGGTACCTCAATCAATGTTTCTGAGCTTCTGACCCAAGTCAAAAGCAAATCCCAGTACTGGAGATGTTAGAACCCAGTAGAGGGAGTAGGCAGTTATTCTACATACATCCTAAAGTATATCCACCCAGTACTTAAACCCCAAGATTAGTCCCCTCAGATTCCTTATTACCCTAGGAAGGAAACTTTAGAGCCACATCATACAGCCAGAAGCCCAAATTATTGTCAAAGATTTAAAAATTGGAATTGGCTAGTGTTTGTTTTGCTTTGCTTTATTTTTTATTTGCTGTGGTGAGGATTGAATGCCAGACAAGTGCTCCAAATCTGAGCTATATCCTCACCCTGGATAGAGTCTTTCTTATCTCAGGTATACCCACCCAAGATGCCCTGATTTTGGAGGTGAACTTCCGTTGCCTTATTTAAGATGAGCTGATAATATCACACAGATTAAATAAGCTCAACCAAACTAGGCAGAACACTATAAAGGAGGGATTGGACATTTTCTGAAATAATTTTATGAAACCTTTGAGAGATGAGGATCCTGAGTCTGAGGGGCATCCCTAATAGGAAAGAAGCTCAAATGTGAACTCATACTCTGTTGCTTGAGCTCTGTGATGTTAGATGAGTTTCTCAGCTTCCTGACCTTCAGTCTACATATATATCTACATCTGAATCTGTATCTATATATCTGTGCATACAAGGATGAACTAAACTAGGCTGAATCAGTTCTTGAAAGGTTATATGAAAATATACAGAATGTCCAGGCACAAAAACTAGCATGAAGAGGTCAGTCAAAAATTTTTTTTCATTATCCTCCTTCCCAACTCTTTAAAACTTGACAAAGTCATTAAGAATTATGGGTTCTAAAATTGTCAAAGCTTCTTAGGCTAGATTGCAAACTTTAGACACCATAAAAAGTTAAAAAGATTTAATATCCTGTCACATCACTAATTAGTTAAAGATAATACAATTCTAAGTAATAAACTAGACCTAAGAACCTGGATGTGGTGCTGCACAATCTGTAATCCCAGTACTTGGAAGGCTGAGATCAGAGGATAATAGGTTTGAGGTCAGCATCAGAAATGTAGAGAGACTGTATTAAAAAAAAAAAGACTAAATAATAGGGCTGGCTTGTAGCTCAACGGTAGACTGTCCCTGGTTTTAATCCCCAGTACCACAATAGAGACAGAAAGAAGAAAGAAAGGAAGAAAGAAAGAAAGAAAGAAAGAAAGAAAGAAAGAAAGAAAGAAAGAACGAGCTGGAGGTTTAGCTTTAGGTATAATTACCCTGAGTTTAATACTCAGTAACAAAAAAAAATGTAAAGGCTTAAGAAGTGTAACAAAATTATTTCTTAGTCCACATCATAGGTCATGAAGTACTAAAAAGAAAATCATCATCTTCTCTTTATTTTGCTTTTGATCTGTGCATTTGCTTAATTTTCAGAATAGATAGCTCTGCACCTGACTAAGCACTCAAGTACACATGCCCTGTTTCACTGATGGCTGAAAATACCCCCAAGTACCTATGACCCATCAGTAGCCTCAGGACTCCTTTGGCTCGTACCTTTACTTTCCCTACCTTCTTAAATGCTCATCTTACTAACATCTCTCTAATTAGGTATTGCTTAGCTCCTTTTCTTCTCCATTTATCATCTGGTAAAAGTGCTAAGGAGCATCAAGATTCCACACAGCAAAGCAGTAGGACAGAAGGAACTTATTTACTTGAACAATAAGCTGTTATAGGTGTGGACTTGGAGAAGAGGTATGTGGAGCTTGGTGAGGAGCAAAAGATGAGAAGCAGGAGGCAAAGGAACCTCAGATCAACCTCCAGTTCTGAGAATACTGCTTCTGGTCTGTGCTTGGCAGGAAGTTCCCATGCACTTTAGCCTTTCTCTTCTCTGGCAGAATTGCATGAGGGAGGCATCCTGTCCATTGGTGGAAGAGGGAGTTCCAAAGAGAGTATAAGGTTGTAAGACAGATCTCTTTGGTGAGAAAGGGAAAAAATCTCCAAGACAAGGGACAAATTTGAGCCCATGAGCTTTAAATGAAAGATAGACGGAAATCAAGGGAATTGAAGGACTCATGCTGTACCTAAAGGTGTGGAGCCTCCAGAGACATCTTGCTTTTATGACAGAAATTGTCTTTAAAGCTTTCTAGGTGAAAGTAATCATACAGGCTGTTCATTATTCAAATTGTACTTGACTCTTTGCTAAGTCCTAAAAGAATATATGTGGATATATGTGATCTGCTTCAAAGATCCAAAAGTTTAGTGGAAGTGGAGTGGAGAGACTATTGTACTTCAACATTCTAAATGAAAAGTTTGAGATAGAAAAAGTCATGACCTGTAATCCCAGTACTTGGGAGGCTAAGAATAGAGGACACTGGATTGAGGGTAGCCTCAGCAACTTAGGGAGGACCTCAAAAACTTAAAAAGAACCCGTTTTAAAATATAAAATAAAACATTCAAGAGATATGACTTGGAGGTAGAATACCCATTGGATTAAATCCTCAGTATAAGAAATACACAAATGAAGAGGAAAGTATGCTAACAAAACCAGGATATGAATGAAATATTCTTCTAAAGAGGGGAGCTTTTATGGGAGACTCCCTTCAAACAGCCTTGCACACAGTGAATATTCAATTTCTATGGAAAGCATGTTCCTAGAAGTTCAAAAATAGAAGCATTCAGTGTTTATTAATAAATTGCTCAAATACCCAGTAAATTATGACAAGTAAAGTGTACATAATGCCATGTGAAAGGTGATCCACATAAAAGAGGTATATTGTTCTTGTTTTGCTGTGTGGCCTCACTCAAGTTGTGGATCTCTATGATACCAGTCTCTCCACCTATAATATGGGAATACCTATTTTATAATATTCCAGGGAGAAATAGATTTGGAGATATGCATTAGTATCAGGTCTGATACACAAGAATGTCTGATAAACTGCAAATATTATGATGGTGAAATTTTATTCACAAATTAACAATTAAACATGTAATCATGTGCCATAGAATGTAGTCAGAAATTTAAACCACAGGAGAAAGATTTTCAGATCTAAAAGGTTACAGAAGGCATTATGAACAAAAGGTGTAGAAAATAATTAGCAAGAGGAGGAGGTGGGAGGATTGGAAATTAATCCCAGATCTGCTGCTCTTGAACAGTATAAACTTAGGAACATGGCTCATTGTGGTCCTTACTTCACTTCTTTCCTTCCTTTCTTCCTTCCTTCCATTCTTCCTTTTATCCTTTCTTTCTTTTTTCCTGAGAATTAACTGAGAAATCTACATATAACTATGCCCTCAGTTCTTTTTATTTCTTTTTTTATTTTGAAACAAAATTCTCTAAGTTTTTGAGAGTCTTACTAAATTGATGATCAAACTTGAGTTGCACCTGTCTTAGCTTTACACATACTGGGATTACAGGCATGTGCCCTGTTCTCAGCTGTTCTTAATCTTCTTAAGGTGAGATATAAGACAAGGTAAATACTTTGCAGGAATATATCATATGTTTACTCAGAGTGGAGTCTGGAAGACACTGGTTACATTTGACTTGGCTGAAAAGAAAATAGCGATGCATGTGGCTAGAAAGAAGGCAGAGGGGAACAAATGGGTAAATCTGTAATTAGCAACAGTGTAGGCCAAGAAAACTTTGAGAGACTCTCTAGATAGAGTCCTAGAAAATCCTATTTGCACCCCTTGCTCATTTCTTTAAGATTGGGTGATATGTCCTTTATATTGGCTTCACCTATTGATCAAGCCTCTCCTCCCTAGGTTCAAATATTTTGTCAAACATTATTCCTTGCCCAGGAAATCCCTCAGTCTACACACTGAAGAATTTATATTAGAATGATAGCAAAAATACAAGGGATGACTCTATGGGCAAAAGGAATAAATGCAGATAAATAGGAAGAAACCTCCAGTTCTATTTGGCATTAATTTTGCATAACAAGTTTCTGATCAGATTTTATTGTTTACTTGTTTGCAGCAAAAAACTTTGTAGAGAAAAATCTCAGTGGTGATATACATCTCTGTCAAAACCTGCATAGAATATTCAGGGAGAATATGCCTGTGAAAATTATTATTTCATGCCCGGCATGGTGGCGCATTCTTGTAATGCCCGTGCTTGGGAGGTAGAAACAGGAGGATCGCACTGGTTCGAAACCAACCTCACTGGCTTAAGAAACCCTGTTTCCAAATAAAAATATAAAATAGGTCTAGGAGTGTAGACCGGAGGTAGAAGGGTTTCTAGGAACCCCAGTACCACCACCAAAAAAATAAAATAGATTATTTCATGATGAAGAAAGAAATAGATATTTATGTGCACTGTGGAATAATCAATGAGACATCCCTAACCTTCCTTGAGAGAAAATCTTTGAGGCAGTTTAAAGAGGACTGTTTTAAGCCTTTTTACTAGGAACCATTGCTGACAAAACTCTGTTTACCTGAAAATGTCTGCTTATGGACTTTGGATTTCTGTTTTCCCACAGGTAGACCAAAAGTTTCAGCTCAGTCACAATTTCTCCCCAGCAGTGGAGTTCAGGACTATAAGGTCACTCATCCTGGGTAAAGTTACAGGTATGTTGTTCTACACTATAATTTTATAATGTGGTTTCTTAAAATTAATGAATAAGTAAATGCTTTCATTAAGGTGTTTTAGTGATTCAGGTCTAGATTTTTTGTTCCCATGAAGTGCATTTTGGAAACCAAATTAGTTTATTTATTTATGTATTTATTTATTATTTATTTATTTATTATGTATTTGTGCACTTGTGTTGTTGGGAATTGAACCCAGAAACATTGCACCTCTGACATACTCTCCCAGCCCCCGCCCCCTCCCCCGCTTTTAATTTTTTTTTTTTTTTTTGGAACCAGGATCTTATTAGATTGCTGAGGATTTTGTTAAGTCTCTGAGGCTGGCCTGAATCCTGCAATCCTCCTTTCTCAGCCTTCCAAATACTGGGATTACAGGCATGAAAAATTATGCCCAGCTTTAGAACCCATATGTCTGGTATAGGAAATACTATGATGCATGTATAACAAGGGAAATTTGTTTCTGTTTCTCGGAAGCCTGAGAGAGGTAAGTTTGCAAAGAAATTAAGTAAGATAATGACATTTTTACTTAACTTTTAAATTAATTAATTTAATTTTTGGCCTAATTTCCTTGATTTTACTTAAAAATGAAGGAAAAAATGTACAATTAAAGGAGGATTAAAATCTTCCACCATATCATAGATTTTCTCCTTTTTCTACTGGAAGTTTCACTTTCTATATGAGTATATTTATTAGGTACATATGGAATTGAATATTTTATACTATCTGAATGAATTGAATATTTTGCCACATTAGGATAATATCTTTTAACTTTCACAATGTTTTTCAAGCTTAAATCTGTTTTATTTATTATTATTTTTGTGTGCAGTTTTATGCATGTTTTGTGTGTGTGTGTGTGTGTGTGTGTGTGTGTTTGTATGTGGTACTTGAAATTAAACACAGAGGCATTAAAAATATATCTTATTCCTCAAGATATGCCCCTGTCCCTTTTTATTTTGTCTGTTTTGAAAAAGGGTCTCACTAGTTATTACTGAGAATCTCATTAAATTGCTGAAGCTTCCTCAAACCTACAATTCTCCTATTTCAGCCTCCCAAATGCTGAGATTATAGGAATATTACACCACACCCATCTTATTTTGTTTATTATTAATATAATTTTATAATTTTGCTTTGGTTACAGTTTACTTGGACCAGCATTTCTGGACCTTTTCTGTCAATCTTATATTTCTCCAGTTTTGTCTCTGACTGATGAATCAGAGGGCTGGATTTTTATTTAACACCAAACTTGACTGCCTACTTTTTACATTGGTCATTGAATGTCCTTGCTTATTATGAGATAAGTTTTCAGTTGAACTTCTTTTTTCTGGTTATTTTCTATTGGTTCAACTTCTCTTGTGATTTCATCATGTTCTGTTACTTAATCAGACACAGAAGCATACAGAAACATTGATAACTTTTTGGCATTTTTTCTTTTGATGGTACTGGGGTTCCTGGAAACCCTTCTACCTCCAGGCTACACTCCAAGATCTATTTATACTTTTTATTTGGAAACAGGGTCTCTTAAGCCAGTGAGGCTGGCTTCAAACCTCTGTGATCCTCCTGTCTCTGCCTCCAAAGCGCAAGGATTACAAGCATGCACCACTATGCCCAACAACTTTTTGGCATTTTAAAAAGAAGCCAGAATGGGATCCTGCCGAGGGTTGAGGCCAGAGACTGGGCCAGCGTGATGGGATTGAAGCCTGCCGTGAGGCAAGGCCGGTGTTGGGGCCTCCAAGGCCAGGAACATAGCCAGCTGAAGGGTGAGGCAAATCCCAGGTCCAGTGAGTCCGGGATGGGAGCCTGTTGTAAGGCAAGTCCAGTGCTGGGGCCTCTAAAGAAGGGATTGGAACCTCCAGAGGGATGAGGCCGGAGCCCGGGTCAGCGGGGCAGGGATCGAGGCCTGCCATGAGCCAAGGCCATTGCTGGAGCCAGCAAGGCCAGGACCAGAGTCTGCCAGGGGGCAAGGCTGGCAGCGGGTCCTTCAGGAGAGGGAACAGAACTTGCAATATGGCATACACAAAGAAACATCACAGAAAATAGAAAATCAGATGCTTTCTCTAATATGCAAAAACTAGAAAGAAATGGGTAATGGGAGGAGAGCTAGTTGAAGAAAGGGCCCCATGGAAGAACAATCAAGGTGACCAATCAGAGGGGATGGGATGAGGAAGATGGAATCTCTTTAAAACCCATGATGTACGTAAACAAATGTATCAAAGTTAATCACAAAATCAAGGTTGGGATCGAGGGAGGGGGAGGGAATGGGGTGGGGACAGGATAAGGGCTAATTGGATTATAATGCTTGTATACCCTAACAAGTCTTGTATTCTACTGTGATGCTTGACTACAATGCACCAATAAAAATATATATTTAAAAATAAATAAAAATAAAATAAGAAGAAAATGGTGACTGTGGGATCCAGCTGTAACAAACAAAAATAAATTACCAAGAAGGCACCTTCTTGCCAAGAAAAACAAAGCAGCAAAGATATATATGAACAAAAATACAAAATGGAAAACACAGCAGAATAAAATCTACTAGTCAGAATGCAACATCAAAACAAAGAGCCTGAGAATGCAACTGACTTGGTGTGGTGCCCAGCACTGTCTTGGGATGCTATCCCAAACTATGACTGCCAGCTCCATAGCCTTAAGGAGTCCTAGCAAGAAAAGCAAAGACTTGAGGTAAAGTAAGCAGCGACAGAAGTACAACATCTTAAGTGACCAGCACCACACTTAAGAGATGGATAAAAAGATCTAAAATCCTGTGTGATCAAAAGAACCCATCACCCACAGAAGCCCACTGTGCCCTCCAAAGAACCAGTCCCTTATGACAGTAAGTTAACTGTGTTTCTCAGCAGACAACTGCCAAGAGCAGCCCTAGGGACCTTAGTGGGCTAAGATCTGGCAGTCCATACCTGAGGTGGTTGAGTTATATCCTACAGAGACACAGGTGTCCAGATCCATAGTGCCCAGATCACAGTACCTGCACAGGGTCACAGTGGATTGCTCTGAGATTACAATGGACACTATTTATCAGTGTGGGTAGGGAGGTACAGGCCAAGGGCTGAAAACTGCAAAGCTCGGATCCGTAAAACAGAGTCCAGGACCAGAAAGCACAGAACCCTACACTTACACAGAACTCATTTATAGTGACACTTGCCACCCTGACACCTTAGTACAAAGATGTGGAAGGTGAGAGAGGGACACACACACTCATGAAGTGGGTCCAAGAACTGACAATATATTACAGAGCAAATGACAGATATTGGATCATGCTCTAGAACCTACTATAGTGAACAGACATTAAATAGGCGCTATATGTGTAACTTGGTAGTGTTGTTTTATTTTGTTTTCACTGCTGTTACTTTCTTCTTTCTTTCTTTCTTTTTTTTCTTTTTTTCTTTCTTTCTTTCTTTCTCTCTTATTTTGGTTGGTTTTGTCTCTGCTTTGATTTGTTTTTATTGTTAGGTTTTTGCTTATTATTTTTTGCATGTTTGTTTTCTACCCTCCCCATTCCTTTCAGAAACTTCCTTCTTCCATTCTATCTATTCTTTATCTCAAAATCATTTCTCTTTCTGTACTTCCTTGTTTTATATTCCAGGTATTTCATACCATCATACCTAAAAACTTTACACTAACTACAAGAATCCTACTACATATTCACTATGTCTCATGTCAACAAGATACTACCTTATTATACTTAAACTCTTACTCAAATTAATAATAATCTTCTCTTTTATCCTCTTCTTGTACCCATCACCTCAGCTCCTCCCTCCTTACCTAACTCTCACCATTGAAAACAACACTACTTTATTGTGCATGAACCTGCTATTACCATGAAATATGTATGCCTAAGATTGGAGCACAGGTGACTCACAAGAAAAATCAACAAACAATAAATAAAAACTATTCATAGCTGATAGGAGGAAGCACTCAACTGATCACACATTAAGGTTTAAAAAACACACAAACTATTCTGCCCACACGGATGAGCTTACTTTTTATAAAGTTAATGGCAAACAAAATACCTGACCTTAACACCTGAAACCCATCAACACCACAATAACAGCAAGCAGAGGAAACACCAGAACAATATTGATGATGTACTGGCAGAATAACAGTGGAGTGAAAGTAAACACAGTAATTAGGGCTGCAACCATCTCTATAATATTGATCTTGAATAGCATCTATCAACAACAACTCACAAACAAATAGAAAGATGTCAAGAAAACAGAAACATAAACCAGAGAATTCTGAAAATATGAGAATGAAAATCAATGAGAAAATAAGGAAAATTATTAATACTAACCTACAAGAAATGCAAGAAGGAAAATTCCAAATTATTTTCCTCGATATGATAAAACACCACACAGTAAGTGTACAAGAAATGAAAGAGAAAATTGAGACATTACAAAAAAAATCAGAAGGAGGCCTGAAATATAATGAGAGAGTCAATAAATGAAGACAGGAATTAAAAGAAATTCTGGAAGATTAGATGAAATGGAAAACAGAATATCACTGTTAAAAGATAGTTCATTCAAAACAGAATGCACAGTCAATAGTATATGGAAAACATTACAACAATAGAACCTAAACATCCAACTCCTATGGGACAACATGAAACCTTCTATTCTAACTTACAAAAAAAAAAGCCATTGAAGAAAGGATAGTGGTACATAACAAGGGTATCCATAATATCTTCAAAAAATAATTTCAGAGAATTTACCAAACATGGGAAAAAGATTTAAACATCCATATACCAGAGACATATAGAACGCCATTAAGACAAGATCAAAGAAGGACCTCCCCTTGCCGTATAATAATCAAAATGACCAACATAGAGGCTAAGGAAAGAATCTTAAAAGCAGTGACCACAAAATAATGGGTGACTTTCAATGACAAAACAATACAAAATCACTCCAGACTTTACTACCTAAGTCATGAAGGCCAGAAAGGACTGGTATGATGTAGTCCAGACCCAGTAATAAACAACTTTCCATGAAAACTGCTATATCCAGCAGTGTTATTATTTAAAATTGATGGAGAAATAGAAGTGTTTCAAGATAGGTAGAATCTCAAATAATTCATAAATACTAAACCGGCACTAGGCAAAATGCTTAAAGAAATAAATCATAAAGAAGAGAAAAAGAAGCAAATTTCAGAACTAGAGAAGAGATTATTTCAATCAGCAGGACAACTAAGCAAAGAAGAAATAACTATTCATCAAACAGAATATAGAGCACAAACTGACAGAAACAAAAATCATATCTCAATAATAACACTGAATGCCAAAAGGACTTAACTCACCAATGAAAAGAAACAGACTGACAATGCGGATTAAAAAAATATAACCCAAATATATGCTACTTGCAAGAAACTCATCTTACAGCCAAATATATTTATAAGTTGAAAGTGATAGAAAAAGATAGCATGCCAAGCAGGGGTAGCAAAGCTGATATCCAATAAAACAGACTTTAAGGTAAAAAATATCAGAAAAGACAAAGCAGGGTACTTTATTTTATTAAACGGAACAATCCAGCAAAATTTAATGATAATAAATCCTATGCCCCAAATGTGGGTGCATCAACATGTATAAAACAAACTCTTCAGGACATTATCTCTCACAAAGACCCAAATACAATAGCATGCCAGTAGATATATCTTCAAGGCAAAAGATAAGTAATGACTCTTTGGAACTAAAGAAAATTATAAACCAATTGAACTTAATAGACATATGCAGAATATTTGAACCAGGAACAGCAGCAGAGTACACATTCTTCTTAGCTTCCCATAAAACCTTTTCCAAAATATATCACATTCAGGGCCACAAAGCAAACATTAAAAAATTCAAAAATTTAATATAATTTCCTGCAACTTTTCAGATCACAATGAAACCAAAGTAGAAATCAAGAATGGGAAGAACAAAAAAAATTATTTAAATACATAGAGATTGAATGAAACCCTATTGAATTAGGAGTGGATAAGATCAGAAATGAGGGGAGAAACAAAATTTCAAAAATTAACAAAAATAAAAAGAGAACATGCCAAAATCTATGGGATACTTTGAAGGCAGGGTTAAGCAGAAAGTTTATAGCATTGAGTGCACAAATAAGAACTGGAAGATGTTTTAGTAAGCACTTATTAAAAGAAAAACTTTCAATTCTCAAAGTCAAAAGAAGGCAGGGAATAATTAAAATCAGAGCAGAAATAAAGAAAATAAAGAATAAAATAATACAAAGGATCAACAAAATTAAAAGTTGGTGGTTCTTTGAGTTGGGCGTGGTGGCACACACTTGTAATCCCAGCATTTGGGAGGCTGAGACTGAAGGATCATGGTTTGCAGACAGACTCAGTTACTTAGGCCCTCTGCAACTCAGTAAGACCCAGTTTCAAAACAAAGAATAAAACATTGGGCAGGGGGTGTAGTTCAGAGGTCAAATGCCCCTGGGTTCCATCCCAAGACCTGTAAAACATAAAAAAATAAAAAAATAAAAGTTGGTTCTTTGAAAAAGTTAATAAGATTGACAAATCTGGCCAACCCAACCAAAAGAAAAAGAGAATCAACTCAAATCCTTAAAATCAGAAATAATAAAAGAGATATCACCACAGATGGAAAAATGTAAAGAATAATCAATAACTATTCTGAAAATTTATACTCTGAAAAAGAAGGAAAAAATTGATAGATTTCTAAGAATATATAATCTACCTATTTTGAGCCAAGAGATTATAGCAAGCCTAATACAACTGATAGTAAGCAAAGTACAGAAAATTAAAACAAGAACTAATTCATTAAATGGCATCAAACTAAAAATTTCTGTTTCTGACAGTAAATCATCAAAATCTAAATAGAAAGTCTACAGAATGGGAGAAGATCTTTACCCCTCTGATAAAGAGCTAATATCCAGAATATACAAAGAACTCGAAAGACTTTACAATAGCAAATAAATAAATAAATAAATAAAATAACCCAATAAAAAATGGGCAACTGACTTGAATAGAAAATTTACAAAAAAGAGATACAAATTGTCAATAGATAATAATTTTTTTCAACATCATTAGCAACCAGAGATATGCAAATCAAAACTACACTGAGATTCCATCTAACCCTACTCAGAGTGGCAAACATAAAGTAGTCGAAAAACAAATGCTAGTCAGGATGTGGGCAAATAGGTACTCTTCTACATTGGCAGTGGGAGTATAAACAGGTTCAGTTGCTACGGAGATCAGTGCGGATATTCCTTAGAAAACTGGGAATAGATCCACCATATTATATGGCTATACCATTACTCAATATCTTTTCAAAGGGGTTGAAATCAGAGAACTACACTAACATATTTATACTCATGTGCATAGCAGCACAATTTTTAATAGCCAAAATGTGGAACCAACCTAGGTCTCCATCAACAGATGAATGGATTACAAAATTATGGGAAATACACACAATGAAATTCTCCTCAGCAATAAAAAAGAACAAAATCATGTCATTTGCAAGAAGATGTAAATACCCAGAAAACATTATGTTAAGTGAGATTAGACAAGCACAGAAAAAGAAGGGATATATTTTACCTAATATGCTCAAGCTAGGAAGTATTAGAGATACCAGAGGGACTCCAGATAATGGAGGTTACACCTCAGCGAGCCAGAGTAGGGGAGGAAGAAGGCTGAGTTTTATTAATGGAAAAGCTACATGTGACTATGTGTACACATGTGACTACAACATTGTTAAATTTGATACTCAGTATTTGGAGGAAGAAAAAAGGGGAAGGGGGACACAAGTACTGTGTGAATATATTCCATTATAAATATAATCCATATTATTATATGAGACTATAGTTTACCAATACAAAATAATAAGTAAAATATATAAATGTCAGCCAATGCTGGTTGTGAAAAAATAAAAAATAAATAGACTTAATACAAGAAACTATCTTCTCAAAAATTTTTTGCAGTGCTTAGGGTGCGAGTTTTTGCTAGGGCTTTTATAACAACTCCTCAGCAGTTCTGATTGAATTTATAAGGACCTGTTTCTTACTGCTGAGGCAGACCACTGTGGTCTGGTGCAGCATCTCAACTTGCAAGAGGCAAGAGAAGTTCAAAAATGCCTGCAAAGAAATCCTTGCACTACTATGACTGCAGTAGAAAGAGATGAAGAGGCAAGGACATGACACCTATGTCTTTGGTGTTCTGGATTTATAAAAGTCTGTATATTCCAGAGGACAATGAGAATCCAGAAGCCAAACTATGATAAGTCTAGAAAATGTCAAATGTGGTCAATGACAGTTAAATGAACCAATTAGTATCAACTGACTTCCCATTAACTTACATTTCTTAACTCATCCTCTTCCTAATAATCATAGTAATGGCTATTTTCTGAAGATATTTTTTATTTTGATTTACTGTTTTACTGTTTTTGTGAATAATATAATCTGAAAAACAGAAACCTTTTTTTTTTTTACTTTTTACTAGATTTTTACTTTCTACCATATTCAATTTCCTAAATTTTTAAAAATAATTTTCTATATTAAGGTCTCTTGATTTAAAACTCTTTATCTAAGAAAAGTTTTTTTTTTTTACCTTTCTTTATTCTAGGAAAAAATTCTTGGAAAGATAATTGTAGGTTTATATATAGACATACAATTAAACATAGAAGGGTATTTTCCCTTCGATGTTGTGAAAGTCTTCAGTAGTGATGGAGCCAGTTGGCACTGGTCAGTAGAGCTGATTAACCACAGCTTTCCCCAACTCTACATTCAAGAATGCCTCTGAGGTAGCTTGAAATTGTCCTTGTTCAGAGTGCTTCCATTGTGGAAATTAGAAGCCCTACCTGTCAGGATATCTCATCTCTTCATGATGAAGAACTAATTTTGAATAGTTACCAATACATCACTTAGCTTTACCTCTGGCTTTAGTAGTTTCTGTTGAAAAATCTTTTTTTATTAAAAGCATCATACCACCTAGCTTACTTCCCATAAATGACTTTTAAGGTCTTTTAATCTTCCCTGGTATTTTCCAATTTATTATCAGGTATGTGGTAGATTTTTTAAGTCCTATACCTGAGGCTATCAGGCCTCCTGAGCCTGTTAATTATTTTTCTGTTGCTCTGTATCTATTTTATATTTTATTCATCCACATCTATTCATCAGTGTTCAGAAACAATAAAAAATTGCTCTTTTCATATACTTTCTACTTAGGTATTTAAAATCTATATTAGCTGATTCTTTTTTATTTTTTTATTTTATTATTTTTATTTTTATGAGTATCATATTGAAAATCACATACATTCAGACTATGCTTGGTGCTCTCTTCCCCCAATTTTCTCTGCCCCCTTCCAACAATGAGTGTCCAGGTTAACCATACTATATTCATATTTTTACACATATTCTGATGTAGCTCCTCTATTAATCATCCTCAGCCTTCTTTCTCTGCTATTATTCCATTCTAGCTTTGCTGAGGTTTCCCCACCATTATCTGGAGTCCCTCTGGTGTTCCCAATACTCCCTATTTGGGGCATATTAGAGAAAACATGTGTTCCTTCTCTTTCCATGCTTAGCTGATCTCACTTAACCTAATGTTCTCCAGGTCTTTCCATCTTCTTGTGAATGACTTGATTTTGTTCTTCTTTACAGCTGAGTATAATTGAATTGTGTGCACTCTGATAGAGGATTAATATGCAGAATATACAAAGAGCTCAAAAGACTCTACACTAGCAAAACAAATAACCCAATCAAGAAATGGGGAACTGAACTGAATAGACACTTCACAAAAGAAGGGATGCAAATGGCCAGTAGATACATGAAAAGATATTCAATATCACTAGCCATCAGGGAGATGCGAGTCAAAACTACACTGTTGGTGAGAGTGCAAACTAGTTCAGCTGCTATGGAGATCAGTGTGGAGATTCCTTAGAAAACTGGGAATGCATCCATCATATGATTTGGCTATACCACTCCTGGGTATTTTTCCAAAGAGACTGAAATCAGAGAACTACAGCAACATAACTACTGCTATAACATAACTACAGAACTACATAACTCCTGCTGTTCATAGAAACACAATTTTTAATAACCAAAATATTAGTTGGTTCTTAAACTTTCTATTTATGTCCTCATATATCTTACCCTTTTTATATCATAAATGTTATTATTTGTCACATTAACTTGCATTCTGGGCAATTACTTGTTTTTATCCCTGAAGTCACTAGTTCTCTTAGCCCTCTAACCAATCTCATGACTCATTTTTTATTGATTATTTCTTTAATTTAGTCTTTTTTATTTTTATACTTTTACTGGTACAATGTAGTTATACATCACAGTGAGATTAAAAGTGATACAAACACACATGCACACAACACTTAGTGTATCTTCCTGTTTCTCACTCTGCTCACTCTTTCTCCCTACCTCCCCATACAGGTCAGCAAGATTGATAGTGAAACTTTTTGTATGGATCTAACATTATATGAACTGTTTACTTCTTCAATCCATGTTTTCTCCTCCCCAATCCCTTCTCCATAATCTTACACTATTATTTTGTTTCATCCAAATATTCATCTAAAGCCTCTTATGTTTTCCATTTTCTATCTAGCTTCTACAAATGAGAAAACAAAACATAAAAACTCTGACTTTATGAAACTGGCTGATTCTTACTTATGATAACACTTAATAGTTTCATCTAACTTGCTGAAAATGAAACAATTTTGTTCCTCATTATGGCTGAGTAAATTTTATTGTGTGAATACACTGCATTTTAAAACCCATTCATTTGTTGATGGCCACCTACTTTGGCTATTGTAAATTGTTCTGTTATAAACACGGGCATCTATGTATTGATATAGTATTCTTTTAATTTCTGAAAGTAAAATTTTGTTTTTTGTGAGTATGTCTTAATATACTGTCTCTGCTTGTTTTTATTTTTATTGAGTTTTTTACTCTGGTAATTCCAAGATTGGATGTCTGTGGGTTCCACTCTGTTATTGGTTGTTTTCACATTCTTTCTATGGTAGTTTGTATTCTATGCTAAACAGGCTGTGTGTGTATGGTATGTGTGTGTGTGTGTGTGTGTGTGCTTAAGTGTTATGTGGACACACAGACATGCACATGCCCATATTTAGTTTAAATTAATTTGTGTGAATCTGAAGGAACAAACTTTGGGAAGTTTTCCTCCAGGCCAAATTTGAGTCACTTTTGCCAGGTACCATAAAGGAATAACAACTTCGGACCATGTCAGTGCTTCACTGATTTTCTCAACCAGATGAGTATAAAATTGAATTATAAATTGCTGGGAGAACAAGCTTGTGTTTTAAGTCTCAATAAAAACGTTATTTTTAATATTATGATATACCATTTCATAAATTTTACTGAACATTAACTTTTTTTCTTTCTTATTATTTTTAAAACTTTAAATTTTTTTCTCACTTATATTAGAATTCTGTTTTTCCTTTATATAATGGACAGTAACACTTTACTATCATTAATTAATTTTCTACATTTATTGATGAATATAGCTAAGAATAATAGTAACATACTTGAACATGGCACTTGGTGAGAATTCCTCCAGCTCCCTCTCTATTCCTCTTCCCCTTCACAATGCATGATATGGAGATTAGCATTGGTATACTCACATATGTACACGATATCAATGGAAGTGCCTCCTTTGTTAAGAAAGGTGCCACAGCATGCCCTTAGACCACCTTCCTCACTTCACTGGAGTTTCTCTGACATTAGCTAGATCCCATCTTGTATTCTGACTACTCCTAGCTTTCATATATGAGAAAAATTTAGGACCCCCCACTTTCTGTGACTGGGCAATCTCACTTAACCTAATGTTCATCAGGCCCATTCATTTTTCTGCAAATGACATCATTTTGTTCTTAAATGACAAGTAGAATTCCATTAAGTATATATACCGTGATTTTATAATTCATTCATCATTTGTTGGACACCTAGATTAATTACATAATTTGGCTCTTGTGAATTGTGCTGCTATAAACAGTGATATGTATATATGACTAAAATATTCTGATTTCATTTCCTTTAGGAAGATATCTAGGAGTGGTATAGCTGAATCAGGAGGTGAATCCATTTCCATTTTTCTGAAACAGTTTTGCAGAACATTTTTCAATTTTCTGAAGAATTTAGCTGCACTAATTTACAACCCAACCAACAGTTTATAAGAGTTCCTATTTTGCCACATCATCACCAGCATTCATTATTTTACTTCTTGATGATTGCCATTATAACTGAGCTTAAATGAAATCCCATTGTGGCTTTGATTTGCATCTTCCTTATTGCTAATGATGTTGAACATTTTTTATAATCTATCAGATATTTGTTTATCTTCTTTTGTAAAGTGTTGTATAGTTTACTTGCCCATATTTTGATTGAGTTATTTGTTTTATTAGCAGTAATTTCTTAAGTTCTTTGTATATTCTAGGTATTAGTAGTAGCTGTGAAAGATCTCCAGTTCTGTTAACTCACAATTAAAGTCCTTGATGGTTTCCTTTGCTACATAGAAGTGCTTTAATTTAATGCAATCTCTTCTATTAGTCCTCATTTTAATTTCCTGTGCCTTGGGGTCTTACTGAGAAGTGTACCCATGTCCATATGTTATATGTTGAAGTATTGGATATCAGAATCTCTAGTCTAATTTCCAGGTCTTGACTCCACCTCAAGTTGATTCTTGTTGTCTTGTTTCTGGTTTTTTCCATCAATGCTGAGGACATCAGTAGAATATGCTTTGTTGTTGTTGTTGTGTGTGTGTGTTTGTTTGCTTATTACTGACTGCATTATGAACTTTTTTTGATCTAGTTTATCTTGAAGCTGAATGTGACAACTGCAGGTTCAAATTCTTCAAGGCTTGAAATTTCAAATAGTTTTAAAAATAATTCCATTATTTTTCCCCTGAGAAATTCTAATAGTGATTTATAGATTGTTGTATTCATTCACCCTCACTGTTTCTCTCTTAAATAAAATAATAAATCTCTAAGTAATAAGGATTCCTCTGCTTCTTACAGCTGAACAAAGCAGGAAATTTTTTTTGTTGTTTTTAATGAAACAATTATATTTTAGAGTGTCTAGTCTATTAATATTGTTCTGGGCTAAATATGTTTCTGGTAATTGAATCTTTATTTAAAACAAAATCAGAAAAACTTTGAGAGCAGGAATATGGTTTTATCACTACCAATGTTAGATGATTTTCATGGAACCTGCTTTACATAGTAAGATTTCCAATAACAACTTCTTTCTTTTTTTATTCTCTCATGAATCTTGCCACTGTACATGGTATTCTCTGGACTTTTTACCAATGATGGGAATAAAAATTAAAGATTCAAAGCAAGGAATTCTGTGTTTGAAAGACAGCTTGTTATTTTGTTTCTGATGCTTTGTGACTATTACAAAGAAAACAATGGAGGTAATATTGAGGAAGAATACTCAATAATTTTTTTCATTATTCTAAGGATAAAACCCAAACTTACCTGTTGTTAACTAGGAGGATTTGGAATTATGATCAAGCTCAACATTTCTAGTGTAAAAAAGGTCTCTAGCTGGATGTGAGACTCATTAGAAAGAAGCAACACTAATCACTGGGCACCATTAGAAATTAAATGAACCAAGTTCATGGATGATAAAGAGAACAAAGAAGGCATGGAAGGGTGTAAAATGGATGAATGGAGTTGATGACCAATACAATCCTACTCTATGGTTTTAGAAAATATTACTGTGTAGGGGATTTTCAACTATAAAATAAGGATTTGCAAACATTTTCCATAGAAGATTTAAAAAAAATGTGTAGAACATTTATCTCATTTTTCTTCAGTGCCACTGATAGCATTCTGTTTTAAAACAAAACCAAGTTTATTTTGCAGAGGAAGAAACAATTGATTATATTAGAGGATGATTATTTAGTACACACTCTGAACAAAACCTGTGCTTCATAAAACAGGATAAAAATAAATAAATAAATGAACCAGATATCGTAGTGCATGCTTCTAATCTCAGTACTTCGGAGGCTTAGACAGGAGAATCACCAATTTGTGGCAAGCCTCAGCTACTTAGTGAGGCCCTCTGCAACTTATTGAGACCCTATTTCAAAATAAAGAATAAAACATCAAACTGAAGATGTAGCTTGGAGGTAGAATGCCCTGGGTTCAATCCCTAGCTACACTAAATAAAAATAAATAAATAAACAAATAAATAAACAAACAAACAACTTCTTTTCTTTTTGATTTGAAAACCAGATTATGAGCACAGTAGATACAAACATTTACATTTAAAATTGTGATTTGGTTGTCTATGAATTTCAGTGCTCATCTGTGACAAGTAATAGAATATTACTAGGTCTATTTTTGTTTGTTTGCTTACTTGCTTGCTGTCATACATTAAAATTCAAAGGCTAGTTCTTGATTCTGGCCTTTTATACGAATGAGAAGATGAAAAGTAATATCAAGAAGGAGATAAAAGAGAAGGAACATACTTTGGGAAGTCAAGTTATTTGGACAAGATTATCTGATTTTGGAAAATTACTTCATTTGAACATATAAATTGCCTCTCCTCATATTTAGGGAAAAAATGTGACTTATTTTTTGTGTTTTTAGGTCTTTCGGTAACTTGGTTTTCACAAGATTATGGAAAGTCAAACATACCATAACTCATAAAGCTAGAAGCTTCCAAAGGAATCTTCTTTTTAGCCTTTTGGGGTGTGTGTGTGTTTGTGTGTGTGTGTGTGTGTGTGTGTGTGTGTGTGTGTGTGTTTGTGTGTGTCTGTGTGTATGTGTTTTGTTTTATTTTTACTAATACTGGGGGTTGAATTTAGTACTACACACATGCTAGACAAATGCTCTATCACTGAACTGTAGTTCCAGTTCAATTTTTGTTTTAATTTATTTTTTCTGGTATTGACTTCCCTTACATTACTCAGACAAAATGTATCATTAAACTTTGTTGTAAATTAAAAACTATATTTAGAATAAATAATTCAATGTTCTTAATATTATTTCCATAGATACAATTTAAGAATTTTTTTAAATTTTATTTTATTTTTATACTAAGGATTGAACCTAGAGGCATTCTGACTCCAAGCTTCACCCCCTAGAACTTTTAATTTTTTTTATTTTTTAAATTGGTGAAGAATCATATATGCACACATCACTCATTTAGCCCTACCACAATTCCCACTTCATTTTCTACCCGTTCCCTCCTTCTCCTATTTGGCTTAGAAATTGACTTTTAAATGTTTGTGAATGTACATCATGTGCATTAGGGAGTTTTCCTCTCTCCTACCCACATCAACCTCAATTAAGTTTATTTGTTCATCTAAAGTTTTTTTTTTTAGAACAAAATCATGTCATTCACAAGAAGGTGGAAAGACCTGGAGAACATTTTCTTAAGAGAGACTAGCCAAGCACAGAAAGAAAAAGGACATATGTTTTCTCTAATATGCTAAAGCTAGATAGTATTAGGAATACCAGATGGACTCTACATAATGAAGGGAAAACCTCAGCAAAGCCAGAAAAGAGTGTTAGGGGAGAAAGAAGGCTGAGGTTAATAAATGAAAAGGCTAAATTTGAATATATGTATACATGTAAATATAACATTTTTAACTTGGACACTCAGTATCGAAAGGGAGGGAAAAGGAGGAGCAGGGTGGGGGGGCATCAAGTACTGTGTAAATATATGCCATTGTCAACATGATCCACATTATAATGTGAGACTATATGCACCAATAAAATAAAATTACAAAATAAAGGTTCTTCTTAATCTAGAGGCCCTCCCATGATACATTATCTTCCTAGCTTCAACATATCAGGCAAAGCATCAGAATTTTACTTTTGCAACTGACTAACCTCACTTAGCATAAAGTTCTTTAGTTCTATCCATTTCACTGCAAATGACATAATTTTGTTCTTTGTTATGACTGAGTAAAACTTTATGTACATATCCCATAGTTTTGTAATCCATTCATATGATGTTTGCCTGGTCCCATTCAATTGTGGATTGTGCAGTATTTTTTAAAACAAAGATTAGCTAAATTGCTGAGGGTCTTTATAAATTATTGATGCTAGCCTTGGAGTAATGGGATTACAGTACCATACTATCACACCCAGTGGGAATAGTTACATTTTAGAAGATATAAAAAGTTAATATTAGATAGAAAGAAATTGTAATGCAGCTTTTGAACCATAGACACCAAATTCTAAACCAACCATAAAACGGAATTTATACTCAGAGCACAAAATGGCATGGTTTATGCTGCCAATTTTTTTAAATTTAATTTTTATACACATTTTTTATTAAAAATAAATGGTATACATTTAAACTGTATTTGATGATCTCTATTTCCCCATCCCCATTTTCCCTCTCCCCCTCCTACCAATGATTGTCCAGGGTAATCATGCCATATTCATACTTTTACATATATTTGGATGTAGACCCTCATTAATCAAGTGCAGCCTTCCTCCTCTCCTATCTTTCCATTCAAACTTTGTTGAGATTTCCCCTCCATTATCTGGAGTCCCTCTGGTATTCCTTATGTTCCCTAGTTTGGGCAGACTAGAGGAAACATATGTCCCTTCTCCTTCTGTGTTTGGCTGATCTCACTTAACATAATTCTCTCCAGTACTTTCCATCTTCTTGCAAATGAAATGATTTTGTTTTTCTTCATAGCTGAATAGAATTCCATTGTGTGTATTTCCCATAATTTTGCAATCCATTCATCTATTGTTGGGGACCTAGGTTGGTCCCATATTTTAGCTATTATGAATTGTGCTGCTATGAACACAGGTATGCATATGTTACTGTAGTTCTCTGATTTCAACCCCTTTGGAAAAATACCCAGGAGTGGTAGAGCTGGATTATATGCTGGATCTATTCCCAGTTTTCTTAGGAATCCCACACAGATCTCCATAGTGGATGAACTAGTTTTCATTGACACCAACAGAGTAAAAGAGTTCCTCTTTCCCCACATCCTCAACAGCATTTGTTGTTATTTGATTTTTTTATGCTTGCCACTCTGATTGGGGTTAGATGGAATCTCTGTGTAGTTTTGATTTGCATCTCCCTGATGGCCAATGATGTAGAATATCTTTTCATGTATCTATTGGCCATTTGTATCTCTTCTTTTGTATAGTGTCTATTCAGTTCAATTGCCCATTTCTTGATTGGGTTGTTTGTTTTGCTAGTGTAGAGTCTTTTGAGCTCTTTGTATATTCTGGATATTAGCCTCCTATCAGAGTGGTGGCTGGTAAAGATCTTCTCTTATTCTGTAGGCTTCCTCTTTAGATTACTGATGGTTTCCTTTGATGAGAAAAAACTTTTTAGTTTGATGCCATCCCACTTGTTAATTCTTGCTTTAATTTCCTGAGCTTTGGAGATTTTGTTGAGAAAGTTACTGCCTGTGCCAATATGTTGTAGTGTTGAGCCTATACTCTCCTCCAATAACTTCACAGTCTCAGGTCTAATTTCTAAGTCTTTGATCCATCTCGAGTTGATTCCCGTGCATGGTGAGAGGTAAGGATTTTGTTCCATTTTTCTACAAATGGATAACCAGTTCTCCCAGTACCATTTGTTGAAAAGGCTGTCTTTTCTCCAGCATATGAGTTTGGCCCCTTTCTCAAAGATTAATTTTCCAAAGGTGTGTGGATTTGTTTCTGTATCTTTGATTCTAATCCACTGGCCAGTATACCTCTTATTGTTCCAGGACCATGCTGTCTTTACTACTACTGCTCTATAGTATAATTTGAAGTCTGGAATTGTGATGCCTCTGCATTTCTTATTGTTGAGAATTGCTTTGGCTATTCTGGGTCTTTTCTTTTTCCATATAAAGTTCATGATTGATTTTTCTAGGTCTATGAGGAATGTTACTGGAATTTTAATGGGAATTCCATTGAATCTATAGATCACTTTTGGCAGAATGGCCATTTTGATGATATTTATTCTGCCTATCTATGATGGAAAATCTTTCCATCTTCTAAGGCCCATTTGGTTTATAGTTTTCTTTAGTTCTAAGGAGTCTTTACTCATCTTTTGCCTTTAATATTGATCCAGTGGTGTGAGCGGCATATTAAAGTCTCCCAGAATTGTTGTATTTGGGTCTATTTGAGATCTGATGTCCAGAAGGTTTTGTTTTACAAATGTGGTTGCACTCACATTGGGGGCATAAATATTTACTATCATTATATCTTCTTGGTGTATTGTTCCTTTTAATAAAAGGAAGTGCCCTGATTTGTCTCTTCTGATGTGTTTTAGTTTAAAGTCTATTCTGTTGGATATCAGGGTTGCTACCCCTCTCTTTTTTGGTCTCCAATAGCATGGTATACCTTTTTCCATCCTTTCACTTTCAGTCTGTGAATGTGTTTGGCTATAAAGTGAGTTTCTTGCAGACAGCATATATTTGGATCATGCTTTTTAATCCACATTGCCAGTCTATGTCTTTTGATTGGTGAGTTAAGTTCTTTGACATTAAGAGATATTATTGAAATATGATTTTTGTTTTCTGCCATTTTGTGTTCTGTCTACTCTTGGCTGGTTTGATCTTTCTTCTTTACTTAAATGGCCCACTTATTAACTTCCTCTTTTCTCTGGTTCTGAAGTTTGCTTCTTTTTTCTTCTTTGTGGTTTATTTCTTTAAGAATTTTCTCTAGTGTTGGCTTTGAATTCATGAATTTTTTGAGATTCTGTTTATCTTGAAACACTTTTGTTTCTCCATCAATTTTGAATAGTAGTTTTGCTCCATATTGTAGTTATGAATGGAAGTTATTTTCTTCCAGGGTCTGAATTATGTCGTACCAGTCTCTCCTAGCATTAATGACCTGTGTTGTATAGTCTGGGATGATTCTTATTGTTTTGCCTCTACATGTGACCAATCCTTTTGTTCTCACTGATTTTAAGATTCCTTCCTTGGCCTCTATGTTGGTAATTTGGACTATTATGTGTCATGGGGAGTTCCTTTTTGATCTTGTCTTAATGGTATTTTGTACAAGATACAAGTCGCTTTCCATGTTTGGAAAATTCTCTGAAATTATTTCTTTTAAGAGATTATGGGTGCCCTTGGTCTGTACCTCTATCCCTTCCTCAATGCCTATCATCCGTAAGTTAGGATGCTTCATATAATCCCATATTTGCTGGATGTTTAGGTTTTGTTGCTGTAAAGATTTCTGTACACTGCTGTGTTTTTGGTTTTGGATGCACTGTATTCTAACAGTGACATTCTATTTTCCACTTCATTGAATCTTCCAGAATTTCTTTCTATTGCTGTCTTCATTTAATTTACTGACTCTTTCACTTCATTCCTGACCTCTTTCTGATTCTTTCTTAGTGTTTCTAATTCCTTTCATCTCCTCTAGACTTGTTTTAAATTCTTTCATCATATTGTAGGTCAAGATTCAGAACTCCCCTTCTTGCATTTCTTGTAGGTCAGTATTTGTGACTTCTGTCATTTCTCCACTATTCCTGGTTCTCATATTTCCAAAGTTCTCAGGCCTGTTTTTCTGATGTCTTCCCATTGTTTGTGGGTATTATGTTTAGTCCAGTCTTAGTAGTAGGGATTTAGAAGGGTCAACAGGTAAGTAGTACTTTTTCGAGTGGTGAGGGTTGGGTGATGGTGGAGTAGCTAGGGTGATGGGTGCAGGAGTCAGGTAAGGTAGAGGATATAATTAGGTTGTGGAAGAATTTAAGTATAATAGGGTTGAATCATGTTGAGAATGGGAGAAGGTTAGAAAGTAGGATTCTTGTATTTATTAGAATATTTAAATATGGAGATGTGAGAAACTTTGTGTGTTTTAACAGAGATACAGTTAGGGGACAAGGGGAAATATTTGAAGGAAGCTAGTTGATAGTCTAAATTATAGACTTTTGTAGAGGTTGTGGGGGAAAGGAGCACACAAAAATGGATAAATTAACAAAATAATATAGAAACATTATTATACATCAAGTATAACTAGCAGCATTGACAAAACAAAAATGGACCACCAGGAGAGAACAAAAAGGGTTAAGAGAATAAATAAGATAAACATAAGGTAAAATAAAACAATCTAACAACAATGTGATATGAAGTGAAAGATCCAGACAAACAAGAAACCCAAATATAAGTTTAAAAAAGAAGAAAAAAAGAGAATAACCTCGAAAAAAACTGAAAACTGAAAAAAGACCCAGAAACCAGAAAAACAGAATAAAGAAAAATCAGCAAAAAAAAAGAAGAAAAGAAAAGAAAAGAAAACAGCCCTACTATTTTACAAATATATGGTGTATATCCCAATGTCTCATATTTGCTTGGAGCAAACCCTTGTGTCCCTGTGTAAGTATCACCCACGAAGCGCCTTTGCTGTGTCAATGGGGCTGAAGGTGTTCCCCTGTGCACATATTGGAACCCTCAGTTGTTGCAGTGTCTAGTGGCACTCACTGCATGGCCACTGGCTCCCGTGGGTCATCTGAGCTCATGTTGTTACCTGGCAGCCCACTCAGGGGCTCTAAAGGGCTGGCAGCTCCTCCATATCTGATTCTCCGGGGGTATGGCAGGTCCTGTCGGGGACCCTGCAGGTCTTCAAGTGTCTCTGTGTGTGCCTCCTCTGGTGTATCAATGGTGCTGCTCACGTGCTCGGGTGAAATCAAAGCTTAAGATGTTAGATCTCTATGGTCACTTTCAGACTCTTAGTTTTCAGTGCTGCCAGGATTGCAGTTCCCCCAAATCCTTTTTGGGCCAGCAGCTCGATATGCCACCTTTTGTGTTTGTTGCAGTGACTCTCACAGGTCAAAGTTACTGGATTTCTTCCGTCGTAGTCCCGGAGTCTGTTTTGGGTAATAAGTTGTGCTGGGCTGTGCTCTCTCTTGGCCAGGCCTCTGGTCACCTGGGTGGGACCATGTGGGCTCAGGCTTGGATTGGGGCTGTGCTGGAGCCAGAGGCAACAGCGGCTGGGGCGGTGCTCTGGCTGGGGCTGGGCTGGGGCTGGGCTGGGGCTCTGTGGCTGGGGCTGGGCTGGGGCTGGGCTGGGGCCGGAGGGGGTAGCACCAGGGCGGCGCTGGGCAGAATGGAGCCTGAGCCTCCTCGGGCCCTAGGCAGCTTACCAGTAGTGGGCAGCCTGGCGTGGTGGTGGCTCAGCTCCCTGGCACCCTGGGTCCCCGAAAGACTTTTCCTAGTGGGTTATGTTGCCATGTTGCCATGTTGGTGTAAGTCAGGTCCAGGGACTGTGATTAGGGCCGACAGCCTGCACTGGCACTGGCGGCCCCGCTGAGGCTGCAGCAGATCCAATGATCGACCTTTTTTTTTTTTTATTTTTTTTTATTTCTGCAGTTCAGGGTTCCTGGATTCCTTCCACCAAGGTTCCTGGATCTGTTTTGGTTTCTGAGATATATTAATTTTGTTGTTTAAGATGCTGCTTTCTCGGGAGTTGAACTTGATTTCAACTACTGAGGAGTGCTGTGTCCCACGGTCGCCATTTTGAATCTCTTATGCTGCCAATTTGATTAGTAAATCTGCTAGCTATTCAGTTTGGTAGGTCAAAGCTCACAGTTTAAGAAATGTAATTTTCTTCTCTGATTCTGTTTTTCCATGTTGCATCTAATATTCACTCATCCCTAAGCCATATAGAAGTTGGTAATCATTTCTCCACATACATAAAACCCAGCTGATCTAGAATTTGCAAGATATTATGGAAACACTTAGTATGCCTATGATTGGCTACGCTAAGCTGAGTTCTCCTTATCTGAGTCTGCTGAGGGACAGGTTTTAACCCTCCTCAGTCCCTCAGTTTTGAGCTTAAAGCCTACTTTGTTTTTTGGTCACATCGCAGCACACCATGGAATGAACTCCCAGAGTGATCGCATGTTAATTCAACCCTAAACATCTTGTAAAGGGTGACTTATGGCTGCCGTATTAGCAAACAGAGCAGGGTTTATGTGTGTAAAGGAAGTTGGGCACTTCAAAGTGTTAATTTTAAATTTTTATTTTTATTTTTTATTTTTTTTTTTTTTGGTGGTACTGGGGTTCCTGGAAACACTTCTACCTCCAGGCTACACTCCCAGACCTATTTTTATACTTTTTTGTTTGGAAACAGGGTCTCTTAAGCCAGCAAGGCTGGATTCTAACCTGCGCAATCTTCCTGTCTCCACCTCCCAAGCACTATTAAAAGTGTGTGCCACCATGCCCGGTTATGTATATATATATATTTTTTTTTTGGTGGTACTGGGGTTCCTGGAAGCCCTTCTACCTCTGGGCTACACTCCCAGACCTATTTTTCATACTTTTTTATTTGGAAACAGGGTCTCATAAGCCAGCACGCGCGGCTGGCTTTGAACCTGCGCAATCTTCCTGTCTCTGCCTCCCAAGCGCGGGGATTACAAGCGTGCGCCACCACGCCCGGCTATATTCTAATTTTTTAAAGAAAAGTTTCACAAAAGATTTTTAACACAGTAATTCTTAAATAATTAATTAATTTTATACTTTTACTGGTGCATTGTAATTAAACATCATAGTGATGATCAAAATGATAGAAACACATATGCATATAATATTTGGTGTGTTTTCCTCCAGATTCCACCCTACTTTCTCCCACCCCATACATATTAGTGAGATTGATAGTGATACCTTCATATATGGATGCAGAATTATGTGAACTATCCCTTTTTTCAAGCTTCTTTTATCCCCTGCCCACTTCCAATCTCCCAATCCCCTTCCACTGTTCCTCTGGTCTTTCTTCTCATTTATCTGAAGCCCCTTTTATTTCCTATTTTCTCTCCAGCTTCCACATTATAGAAATCATATAACTCTTGAGTTTCTGAGATTGCCTGATTTCACTTAGCATAATGTTCTTTAATTTCTTTTAGATTTTATGCATAGTTGGTTTCTTTTTGTGATTCAAATCTGGTGCAATCAATTTTCTTATAATTAATTGTCAAATAACCTTGATGAATTTGTTTCATTTGTTTGTAGCTTTTCATTGGTAATATGAGAATGTGGAAATGCATCTATTTAATTCATGGAAGGATTCTATAGACATTATGTTCAAAGCATTTGACATTAGTATATACTCATATATTAATTTACATAATTTCTGAGTTTTAGAGACTGTAGAAACATCAAAAAGAAATTTTTTTTTATTTTGTAATGTGTCTGGAAAGTGAGTGAAGATAACTTCCATAGAAATGTGAGAATAGATTCTGAACAGGCAGTTCTGTACCATGGTGACTTGTGATGTGAGTGTGACCTACCGTCCATTAGCAGTGTTTCAAGTGTGTCTCACATCATACCAGCACAAACAATGACAGCTTAAAGAGACGATATGCCTTTTGAAAATGCTACTCTTAAAGTGTGGAAATCTGCTGAGTTCAGAAGTTAAAATCTGGAATTATAATTCTACCCTGTTGATTTTTCTGTTTCTCCCTCCGTGATTGATTCTTGGTGGAGTGTCATTCTCAGTCAGTATTTCAGTGTTAATGATGGTGAACCAGTTCAGCATTCTATATGGAAAGAAAGCCTTTCCTCTTCAGATTTCCAAGAAAATTTCTGAGAGTGACTATTCCAACTTGTGCCAACTGAATACCCCAGGCTATGACATTATCCAGGTGGTTTGAATACACTGAATGTCATGCATGAATTACCTATGGAGGGCAAAAGGTCAGTTAAGTGGTTATCTCCTATGTTGAAAGACAGAGAAAGTTTATTTTTGAAAAGGCTGTTGAGGCTCTCTTACCAGAGATAAGCAGACCATGAGAAGGAAACATCAACCATAATTCAGTAACACCACTGGTTTTATCATTATCATTTCTCTCTCCCATTTTAGTGGGATAGAAGGGGATGAAATTGCAGGAGTAGGCTAGGGATAGTAGGCAATCTTGGGAATGAATTGTGCTTCCATACAGCAAAACTCCAAATGTGATGCAACAAAAAAAAAATTAAATACTTTTTGGAGAAACACATGTAACCAGTTCATAGCTCTAAGAGACTTCACTAAAAATTATCTCATGCTAAATGCACAGCTTTCTTAAGTAATACTTCACTTTGTTTATGGTCATAGGTAGTTCTTGTTTATGGCCATAGGTAGTTCTTTAATATTAAAAAGGTCCCTAAAATATCAACCACTTCTGACTAAGACTGAAATTAAACAAATCTGTCTAACTTCCCTGTACTGCATCCAGCAGATTCTTAATGTTGTTGTTTTTCTCAGTAACAAACTAGTTCACATGCATTAATCTGATTCCACCTTCTGAACCATGAAGTAAATGTGTTTTAAAGCATTCTAAAATATTAAATTTTAGTATCTAACCCAACTTTCCAAATACAGATAACTTGTATTTTGTACTTTATAGATAACCAACAATGAATTCAACTAGGTTATATGGTACTTTTTCTATTATTTCTTTTAAAAGTGCTGAACTGTATCTTTTGTCCATGGAGGAACTCAATAGATAATTTAGTTTCTTCTCATGCAACAGAAATGAGTGTTGCATTCTGATTTAAGATGCAATTTTGTTTCTGTGTCTTAAATGAATCACTTCAGAGTGGAAGCATAGACTCCTCCAGACCTGGATGCTCTGTGAAAGTTTTCTTTTCTTTTCTTTTCTTTTCTTTTCTTTTCTTTTCTTTTCTTTTTTAAGAGAAAACTACTCTTTGAACAACATACCCTTGTGTCCTTGAATTACTTGTTTGATATCATTACTTGTCTTCTCTGTGTATACTAGAGGGTAAAAATTGAGGGAAACAAAGGTATAAATGATATGCTTCCAAATACACACTGTCCTCAACTAGGTGGAGTGATGACAGATATCTGGAAAGAAAGCGCTGAATTTACAGTTTGTCCAGCTGTGTTTACAAAGAACATTGTGTTCTGTGTTGTTGACCAGAAAGCAATAAGGCATGACTGTTATTGAGAAAACATTCAAATTCATTTTATTTTAACAAAAGTACTGATTATTACTATGGGTTGCACAATATGGTAGGCTCTGTTGATACTAAAATTAAATAATCTGTCATAAATCCTGCTAAACTTAAAACTTACTTTTTTTCAAGAAATGCTATTAGCACAAAATGGAACATATTACAAGTTTTTTAGGGTTTTGGAATATTTCCTATATGCCATACTCTATTTTTCCTACTCTAACCAAACAAGACTAATAACAGCATAACATTTATGATATATTGAAATTAGTACTATTACAAAAACTAGAAAGTATAATTGATATTACTATTTGATAATGTATTTCTGGGTTCCAAATGTTAGCTCAGTCATTATAAACTTCTTTATTATCACAACAACCCAGGAAGATAAATATGATCATTACTTGCATTATTTCATGAAGAAAGTTGAGACACAGCAATTAAATGCTCAAAAACTAGTAGATGCTAGAGCTGCTATTTAAAGCAGATCCTGGGAGTCTGGTTCTATACTTCTATCATAGATTCTACTACATTTGGGGCTTTTGAAGACTGAATTAAATATTCTGGGCAGTTAGATCTCTTTCCTTCTGAGTGCTCCCATGCCAAAGGCTTATCTCTTCAAATTTGTTGAGTTTAAAATAGAAAGAAGAGTGAGGCTTAAAGCAGGAAGTGGGAATAGCACATTCTTTATAGATAAGACTTTAGAATAAACCCTGGGTTTATGCCATGACTAATGTGACCCAGACAAATTACTTACTTCACTGAATTTTATTGATTTAAGATTAAAATACAGACATACTATTTTCAGACCCATTGTTATTTAAAAATTAGGTAATATACAGATGGTATACCTGACATAAAGAGATTGCAGCAACATCACTAATAGATTATTATGATGATCTAAGAAACTTTCTCCTCAAACATATCCCTTTTGAGAATAATTTTGGACTCCCATTTTGTTTCAGAGCTAGAAATGTTTCATGGGAGAGACAAAATCTGGTTATTGGCTCTTTGAATCAAGAAACTTGAATTTCACTTTATATACTGTTCTAGAGTAGTGAATGGATGGGTCAGTGTGTGGTCTGGCCTCTAATTGATGACTCATAAATAGTGAAGTAGAGGTGAGGATAATATTAAGTTTCCAATGAAACAGCCTGGCTGATTGCACCTGTTATTATTTAAACTTATGTTCTCAGGATTAAGCTGTCTCAGAGAGGTTACAGCAGTGTGATACTTGGTGGGTTAACTGAGCTTCAAGTCAGGGAATCTGGTCTGACATTAGGGATATAAGACATTACCTTTCCTCTTCTCAGCAAGGAGCAATCATGAAATTAAAAAACCTTAGTCTTGCTCATGGCTGTAGTCTTCTTGCTACAATGACAGGCACATATTAAGCACTAAGTAAGATTTTAAAAAGAAAAAGATACACACATATTTTAAACATATATAAATACAGGCTAAAGAGCCCAATGTTATGTAGCTAGTTGCAACTAGATATTGGATGAGAATCTCCAGATTCACTGTATACTGTTTTTTATTCTTTGAAGGGTAGTTTGGTAAGGTTCATAGTGAATGGGTTTAGAATTAGATAGCCTGAACTCAAATCCCATGAAGGTCACTTACCAACTATGCCCCTGCTTTCTTGACTTCCTTGAGCCTCAGTGTCCTCATCAAAACAGAAGTAGTCATACTCCCCTCACTGATTAGTTGTAAAGACAATAGATAATTCCTGTTAAGTGTCTGGTACCTAGCGGGTTTTGTGCATCAAAGCTGTTGGTTATTAAGATCATTCTGTCACTGCCACATTGTCAACTAATTTTCTTTACCTACTGTCCCTCTTTCTTGCCAAAGGCATCACTTTGACTTTTTATTTTCCCCTGGTAAATCTGAGCCAATTTCCTAAATGTCAAGGCTGATGAGGTAATGGAATGAAGAGAATCTGGGTAAGAGAAATGAACTCCCTAGAGCAGAGTGGTAGAGATCTTGCCCAACCTTAATGAGAATAGAAAGCTATTCATGCTGGTGCACACATCTAATCCAGGTACTTGGGAGGCTGAGAAGTGAGGAAAACAGGGTTGAAGCCAGCCTCATCAATTTAACAAGTCCTTCAGCGACTTAGTAAGTCCCTATTTAAAAAAAAATATTGAGATGTTAAACTGGTTTACTATAGACTTTGTAAAAATGGCTCTAAAAGAGTAACAAACTGGGCCAGGCATGGTGGCGCAGGCTTGTAATCCCCGGGCAGGGAGGCAGAGACGGGAGGATTATGCAGGTTCGAAGCCAGCTGTGCTGGCTTAAGAAACTCTGTTTCCAAATAAAAATATGAAAAAATATAATAGTATCTGGAAGTATATCCCGGAGGTAGAAGGGTTTCCAGGAACCCCAGTACCAACACACACACAAAAAAGAGTAACAAACTGAAATCTTTGAGATCACACAGGTTGGTGATATGTACATAACTGCACAAGATGTTGATTCTGCTGTACAGTGCAGTTTACTCAGATTTAGTTCCATAGGTTTCTGCTGTATTTATAGTCTGTTCATGCTAAACCTGGCCAAAGATGAGCATTGCCCACCACTAACGTGCCTCTGCCACTTTGATGTCTGTGCTAATTTTGTGGCCAGAATGTGATGATCAAAATGTTCAATCATTTTACAGTGGCATAGGAAGATGGCAAAAATTTTCTAAAGTGCAATAGCTTTTCAAATACATTGTGCCTTGTTCTAAAACTTTTATTAAGTAGATGCACTTGACAGTATTGAGGTTGTTACAGTTTAGGGAAACTGTGTGGTTTTGGAAACTTTCCCTCAGGACCTCTGTTAGGGTCCCAGACACAATTTCCCTCAAACCACAAAAAGATAGAAAAAGATAAAAAGTGTGGGTTCTTGTCCTAAGCTAAGGATAAATATGCAATAGCCTGGACTCTTGCTAAAGACTTAAAGAAGTTTATTAAAAAGATAGAAATACAAAAGACAGTTATAGCCTCATGTACTCAAGGGTAACATGAGGTGTGGTTCTAACAAATTCATCAAGATACAAAACATGGAACAGCCTTCATATAGACGTGACTTCCATCTTGTTCATCAAATTCTGACATAGTAAAAGTCCCTGTAAGGTACCTCCCCTTACCCTGTTAGTACCTCCCCTTACTTTCCCTCCAAGGTGTACTTTCCTGCCTAAGTGTCTCTTTTCATGAAGGTCATGGTCGAAGGTTGACCCACTCCTTGCATCCTAGCTAGATTATCCAATTATTATGTAAACCTATCTTTAGAATGAGGATGAGGAAGTCCTAGTTTTGAAATATAATAATCAGAGCTTCCTCAAATCTTCCTAGGCCATTCCCAATACTGGTACAGAGGTCATTGGTTATGGTGCTATTTCACTTAGTCTAGGCTTATGCCCTTGTATATTTTGCCCATAACTTTTTACAAAATACTTCTTTTATTACACATTCAGAAAATTTTATATATATATATATATATATATATATATATATATATATATATATTGTCTTGTGTGCGTGTCCTTAAAACTTCCAATCTTATTTTTTATCTTGAAGATTGTTGAACGCAGCTTGTTTAGAAAGGGGATAGTACTACATTCTAAAATTTATTTAGGACCATGATAGTTGTGAAGAAAACTATTTGCACAGTCAGATTTCTAGATACTTTTTGCTGCTAGTTTTATGTAATTATTGAACATTCTGACAAGTATTTATTTTTGTAAGCCTAAAAATGATTCTTTAAAATTTTAAAGACACTTGAAGAAAAAACAGTACAAAAACACTGGCACTTGAATGTTGAATGTCACTGAATGATGTATGCATGAAATTATATATTTTGGGATAATGTGAGGTTTTAATGTTAAATCCTATTAAACTCTTAAGTTAAATTAAGCAGACCCACATTGGCAGTGTAGCAATAACTTTCTGATGTTAGTGAAAAAAAATTGGCTACTTGAAATTGTACCAGTATTGGGAATGGCCTTGAAAGATTTGAGAAAGCTCTGATTATTATATTTAAAAAATTGGTGAAAGGACTTGGTTTCTGCCAAAAAAAGCAGGCAACTATTCCAATGTAAATTAACCTAGCTAAAGGTAATTAGCAAGTCTATAGGAGAGGGAAATAGGACTTCCTCATCCTAATTCTAAAGATAGGTTTACATAATAATTGGAAAATCTAGCTAGGATGGAAGGAGGGTGTTGACCTTAGACCATTACCTTCATGAAAAGAGACAAAAAGTACACCTTGGTGGAAAAATAAGGGGAGGTACCTTACAGGGACTTTTACTATGTCAGAATTACGTGAACAAGATGGAGGTCATGTGTATAAAAAGTTTATTTCGTGCTTTGTATTTCGGTGAATTCTATCGAACCACCCCCTCATGTTACCCCTGGGTGACATGAGGCTGTAACTGTCTTCTGTATTTCTATCTTTTTTTTTTTAATTTCTTCTTTTTTTGTGTGATACTGGGGTTTCTGGAAACCCTTTTTCCTCTGGGCTACACTCCCAGACACCTATTTTTTATATTTTTATAAAGAAACAGGGTTTCTTAAGCCAGTGAGGCCAGCTTTGAACCTGCGTAATCCTCCTGTCTCTGCCTCCGAAGCACGGTGATTACAAGCATGCACCACCACACCCGGCCATTTCAATCTTTTTAATAAACTTCTTTAAATCTTCAGCAAGAGTTCAGGCTATTGCATATTTATCCTTAGCTCAGGACAAGAACCTGCCCTTTTTATCTTTTTATCATTTTTGGTATTTGGGGGGAAATTATTCCCAGGGATCTAACAAAGATTCCTGGGGACAGTCACCCCCAAATGGTAACCCTCACCCCCCAAACTGTAACAGAAATTTATGATGCCAAGGTTTGGATACTTGTCTTAAGATATTAATGAAATACTTCAAAACAGATAATGAAGTGTCCAGATTCTCAGATGTTTGTTGCGTGAGTTTTGTTTAGTTGTGTGTGTGTGTGTGTGTGTGTGTGTGTGTGTGTGTGTGTGTTTCAGTGAATGTCTGGCACATTGCAATCCTCAAATCATGTGATTCTCTCTCTCTCTCTCTCTCTCTCTCTCTCTCTCTCTCTCTCTCTCTCTCTCTCTCTTTCTCTCTGAATAATTATCTCCTACCATATATTAACTAATTTGATTTAGAAAAGTAAATATCATTGAAAACTATTATTTTTTCTTTCCATTTATGTAAGATCTTGTTGGATTATTACTGAGGTTTCACATGGAAGACATTTTGCTCATTTCAAGGCTTCTTTCTCTTTTCATTTCTTCTCAGAAATGCATCAAGTTCTCTATTCTTATTGCAGATCTTGAATAAACATACTTCTCTAGAGATAAGACTTGATTTCAACACATAATTTTTTTTTCTTTAAGGAGTGAATGCCATTTTCTGGCATTTTTTTCAATTTTTTTTATGCTTCTTCTTGTTCCTGAAGCGCGCAGTTATGACAGTTACTATAGTGAAATACTCTCAAGACCTTGGAGCTGCTTTCTAAGTGTGTTTTGGGAATTTGATCTGGCATGATAATTTTGAACTGTGAGGTAAAACTGCAATGGCCTATGACTGTCAACTGCTCTGAAATCCTACAGTGAAAATGCTTCAGGCCATGTGGGCCTAATTCTCTTGTCTTTTGCTTCTTCCTTTGAAGACTTTGGATTGCTACCTTTATCCTTTGCTAACTGCCAATCAGAGGCCAATGTGTTCTGGATTCTAGCTGGGCAAACTGAGCTCTGTTGACCTGCTGACAGCCTCCAGGGCATTACAGCTTGTGGATCTGGAAGACATGCATCAAAATGTGTGAATAATATCATAAGGGACATGATTTTTAAAGCTCATTATAATAAATAAATGCATGTGGTTTTTTTCGTGAATAAGTAACAAAAACGGCTGTATGATGTTTATTTGAATATTTGGAAGTTGGACTTTTATCCTCTACCACAAGGTTGCTTTGTACTTGAGGAAGATAGTATTCCAACTCTGATGGGTCTTCCTCATCATCACCTGGAAAATTCTCAAGAAATTTTCACACATGGAGTCACAGAGTTGTCCACGTCCTGATCCCCATATACTATAAATATGTCAGGCTAAGGGGCAAAGAGAAATTAAGGTAGCATATGGAATTAATGTTTCTAATATGATGTGTTTCAAATAGATCATCTTGGATTATCAACATAAATCTGTTATAATAAGGGTTTATAAAAGTGAGAAAGGGAAGAAAAATAAGAGACTTATAATAATAAAATAAACAAAACATACTAACCACCTAAAGGACTTAACAGAGCACACTGTTATTTTTTAATTTATTGTGTGTGTGTGTGTGTGTGTGTGTGTGTGTGTGTGTATACAGTGTATGTACATGATCAAGCTCCCACATGTTACTGGAGATTGATCTGAGGGCTGCTTTACTTCTGAGCTATACTCCTAGCTCTGTTTTTATTTTGAAACGGGATCTCATTCACTAAGTTTCTGAGATTGGCCTAAAACCTGGTATTCTACTATATCAGCCTCACAAATATTAGTATTATAGGCATGTGCCACCATGCCAAGCCAAAACACATGATTTTTAAAATAAAATTGTTTTTTTATTTTTGAAAAAGAGAAATATAAGTAGACATGACTATGGATAAAAGTACACAGTAGAGTAATATTGCTTGCATTGAAAATAGAATAAGAAGAATAAGGTATAAATAGCAGCTTCTCAGTGCTAGAAATAGGAAAAAAAAAAAAGTTATCCCTAGAGCCTCCAGAGAAAATTTGGCTTTACTGATGTCATGAGATTTAGTCCAATGAGTACCATGTCAGACTTTAAGTTACAGAGATATAATATAATAATTTTTTAAGTTGCTTAATATAAGTTGTGGTAATTTGATTCAGCAGCCACATGACATTAATGTACAGTTACTGTCATCTCATGTAAGAAAAGAAAGACAATAAATGAATGAAGTTTACATGGTTGTTGAAACCGAGGGTAAAAGAAGGGCATAAATCAGAAGAAGCATTTCCAAGCTATGTTAATTTATCATTCTGAACCATATTCTCAGCACAATTTTCCATAACACACCAATGAAATGCATACCTCAAGATCACCATTTATGAATCAAAATTATAATATACACTGGTAGACAGCAAGTCCCATCCCCTTTACAGAAAACTAAAAAGATGATAATAATAAAATAAAGATTGAATCATCTGGTTAGGTTAAAATGATTGTGTCTTAAGAAAAAAATGGTTTATTGTGCATTGTAATTTTGTATAATTGCATCCTGGCAATTTGCTCACATGACCCTTTTAAAAAAAATAAATGGGACACTGAATTATAGTGCTACAAATCATGAAGGAAATGAGACATCTGATCTTGGTGTGAATTCACAATGCTATATCTTCATCTTTTATAAAGACTCAAAATTACTATAGAAAGTCAAATGCTGTGAAACAAAATCAATGAATAAATAAGTCCTCAAATCAGATCAACCCAGAAACTCAAAACCCTACATTCTCAACAATCAGTACCATAGACAGACCTGAGCATGTAGAAAGTGACTTGAAGGTCATTCTAGATTGATGTCTTAATGCACATGATAAATGTATGGGATGCCTTGCTGACTCTTGATCCTGTCTACCTCATCATTTTGTTTCTCTTGAATAAATGGTAATGGAGATTAGGATACAAATTCTATTAAATATCTTGTGTATAGGACAGATTTATCATCTTTGTTACAGTTCATAAAATAGATGAATGAAAATTTAGGCTTGAAAAATTTATATCTCAAAGCAGAAAGAGCTCTGGCAGTTTTCTATAAAATTTGATTGATATACCAGTGCTTGTAGTCAGAGTAGAGTTGGAGTGAGCAGATGAAAAGAGACAAGGGAGCCCCCCCCCACAAAGAATACCAAGGTGATTTTAGTCATTTTAGATAATGTTCACAGAGGGCACATAGCATATTTTTTAAAAAAGAGTTCTGATTGTCTTTTACATTACAGAGCATTTGGGATTGGATTCTGAAATTGCTAAAGCCAATATGCTGGGTTTTGTTGGGTGCCTGTCTTCTGTCCAGTACAACCATGTAGCACCACTGAAGGCAGCCTTGCGCCATGCCACCCTTGCACCTGTGACAGTGCAGGGAACCTTGATGGAATCCAGCTGCAGCTCCCTGGTGGACTCAGATGTGAATGCAGTGACCACTGTGCACTCTTCATCAGGTATGAACCAGAGAACATCCAAGAAGCTCCTCTTACTCACACTGTGGCAATGTCTTCAATATACTTCCAAGTTAAGGGGCTGATATTAGTCAATCCCTTAACTTGTGCAATTACATATGGTTATGAAATATGACTGGCTCCCCACAGATAATTTTATATAGCGGTAAAATCATTCTATTTTTCACATGATGAGAATTACTGGTAAATACACAGTATGATATATTTCATACTGTATACATAAAGTACCTGTTTATGTTCATACACTGTCATTATTATGTAAATGGCTACCGCTCTGAGAGTTATTTAGGAACCAGATAGTCAGCAGGCTAGTTGCTGGACTGCTACTTAAGTAGAGGTGGACATTTCTGGGGAAGTTTATTATATTTGGTAAGTAGAAAGAGTCAATACGAGCATAGAATCAGGTTTAGATATAGGAGGTTAACATATTTTTAAAAAATGAAGAGTTCTGAACTGGGCATAGTGGTACATACCTGTAATCCCAGTACTTATTATGTTGAGATAGGAGTATCAGAGGTTTGCATCCAGCCTCAGCTACTTAGTGGGACCCTTTTCTAAATAAACAAATAGGGCTGGGAGTTATAACTCAGGTATAGAATACCCCTGGGTTTAGTCCCCAGTATCATATACATACATACATACATACATACATACATACATACATACATAAAAAGTTCTTATGAAATGTTTATACACATATGTTTAGTTTGATATGGAATGATATAGGCAGACATATGTGTTTGTGTATATAAGTATATGAGTAGATAGGTATATTTAAATAATTTTGGAGGAGAGTAGTTAAACCTGGAAACTTTATTTCTAAGCTTGAAAATGCCAATTAGAGACACCATAAAAAGTGGCTTTACTATGAAAAGACAGGGCTCTCCACCCTAAGTGTGTGTGTGTGTGTGTGTGTGTGTGTGTGTGTGTGTGTGTGTGTGTGTTTATACATATGTATATACATACATATAAATATATAATACATATATATATATTTTTTTTAAACAGGGTCTCACTGAGTTGTGAAGGACCTTGCTAAATAGCTGAGGCTGTCCAAGAACTGTGATCCTCTGGTCTCCACCTCCCTAATGTAATGCTGGGATTATAGGCCTGTGCCATCAAGCCTGGTTCCCTGAAAGCTATTTTTTTACAAGGAACTAATCCAACAGAAAGGCAAACATCATGTTTTGTTTTTTAATTTCGTGATTATGTTATGAAACCTGTCATCTTGTCATATCTGAAATATTTTGTTTGTAGCTTTTATACATTTATTAGAGTTAGAATGAACAAACTGAATTAATCAACATCAAGTATGTTAGTAATGGAGAAATTGAGGAAGCTGATGTTAGATTAGCTTCTAAAGTAGTTATAAAGTTATTAGTTGTAAAGTAGAGCATATGGGCAGGATAAAGGAGGAGCCAATGCAATTGGAGCAAGGAATGTGATCTGAACCCAGGTGGAGAGGTAGGGTACAAACACTGGTAAAGCAGCAGGAGTCATGGGGTGAGCATCTGAAGAGACATATACAAGAAGGGCAAGTTTCCAAGGACTCTGAGGCGCAATACCCTGAGGTATTACTTCCCTCAACCTCCCTCTCCCACAGCCCCCTCTCTCTCACTTCCTGTCTTCTCCTCTAACTTCTTTCTTTCACCTTTCTTTTCCCTACCTGCTCCAAGTCTTACACATACCCATCCTCGCCATCACCCTCACTGTCCACAGCTTCACATATGTGCACATGTGCATATGCTACCTGGGAATACAAGGATAATTAACAGCAAATCACCTTCTGAAGCTCAAGCCATTTCCATCAGTCCAGAACACCTGTACTGTGCCAGCCCCTTCTTTTACTGTTATGTTCTTCTCATTTGACCCTTCCTGCTTCTCTCTCATCAGCTTCAGCTTCATGTATCCTAGGGAAAGGTCCCTTGAATACCCCACAAGCAGTGTAACCCACTGTACTCTGTTCACTCAACCACACAAACAACTCCTGACATCTTTTTATTATTTTTGCACACAGTTTAATGCATGGAGTGGTATATAAAAGGTGAGAAGCTCTAGTTTCCTTTAGGAGCTCAATGTCTCCTCAGTGCTCCCTCACCTGCACATGCAAGTAACACAATCACCATGACTATAAGAAGAAGCAAAATGCACTCAACATTTTAATTTTCACAGGCACCGTTTTAAAAGTATGTATGAGCTGGGGATTGTGGTGCACACCTGTAATCCTAGTACTTGGGAGGCTAAGACAGGAGGAATTCAGGTTTCAAGGCCAACATTATCAACTCAGTGAGATTCTGTTTCCAGAAAAAATAAAATTGGATTCGGTATTGTACCTCAGTGGTAGAACACCACTGAATTCAACCCGCAAGTACTCCCCAACATTTATTTAAGTGTATATTCATATGTAATTCCTACACAAATTTTTGAAGTAGAAACTATTATTTTTTCCATTGTAGAAAAGAAAATCAAATGACATTTGGCTTTAATGATGGTGTGAAATAGAACATGCACTATCAGTTGTCAAACATATTATAACTATAAAAAGACAGATTTTCTTTTTCTACAAGCGTTTTGCTGGCCCTGGTGTTTCTCTGCCAGTGGTGAGGCAGGATAAACAGCCTGGCCCTGGCAGCTGGAGAGCTTCAGCTGGAACCTGACTTCACTATGAATGCAACAAGTACAATGGCTCCTGTATTGCTTTCTTATCTGTTAAAAAATAAGGAAAACATAATGCTAAGGTGTGGCTTAGTGATAGAGCAGTTTATAGCAGGTGCCAGTCCTTGGAATCATCCCCAGGACCACAGAACAGAAACAAACAAAAAGAACAGAGAAGAGTATCCTTGTTGTCACTTTCCAAGGAATAATGACAGGTAATTTATTCAAAGGACATTGGACACCAGGTTCTAAAATTCATATATATGTTAATGCCACTGCCCTCTTTTAATGCACATACAAACTTTATTTTATTTTATTTTTATATATTTTATTGGTGCTTTGTAGTCATACATCTGACTGGAATAAAAAATCTTGTGGAGATATATATATATGTACACATCACCCAATAACCACTTACCAATCCCGATTCAGTTCCCTCCCCTGCCCTACTTCCCATTTTTGCTTTAGTGATTGACTTTGATTTTTTTGTGTAAGTACATTATGTGCTTTAAAGAGTTTCCGTCTCCACCCTCTTATCCCCTCAGATAGGTCACCTTAATTGCAGGTACTCATGCATTGCTTTGGTAGTTTGATTTTCATTCTTTTGGGTAGATACCCATACATGATATTGCTGGATTTTACCATAGGTAAGTTCATTTTCATTTTTCTGAGGATCTTCCACACTGTTTTTCAAAGTGGTTGCATTAATTTGCAATCCCACCAATAATGTGTTAGAGTTTCTACTTCTCCACATCCTATCAGTTACAGTTTATCTCTTCCTTGGAAGTCCTTCCTTTATTTTCCACACTGATTTCCATTTGCTGACATCCTAACTCCCAGAAGGTGAGTGACTTCAACAAGATGATCCACTCACACCCGATTTTTTAATAGAGGTCACTTTGATCTAGAAATCTGGTGAGAGATAGGGTGAGGCAGTAGCAGCTTCAAGTGTTTCCTGACCGCACAATTTCAAGTACCTGTTGGCCCTTTGCTGTGCAGCAGGTCGGGACACTGGCCTCCAGGCCCTGGCACCAGCCTCGTTGCTCAGCAGGTCCCAGCACTGACTCAAATTATAGAAATATACCCTTAAGGAATTCAGCTTTAGATTTGAAGAAGTCCTAGTTGTCCTATGGACCTCAACATCAAGACCCACAAATTGCAAATTTAACAGGTCATTTGGTATCAAAAGGTCAGTTATGAAGTGCCTAAATTTTTTCAATTAAAATAATATATTCTCCAGGATCTGCAATGACCCAGGCAGTGTTGACTTTTTTCTCCCCTCCAGAAATTGTTTTGATTGATGTACCCAAGTCTTATATTTCTCAGTTTAAAAAATCTCCACTAAAAAAATATTCTGAAGGGGTGGGCATGGTGGCACATGCTTGTTATCCCCGTGCTTGGGAGGTGGAGACAGGAGGATCACGCAAGTTCGAAGTCAGCCACGCTGGCTTAAGAGACGCTGTTTCCAAATAAATATATAAAAATGGGTCTGGGAGTGTAGCTCGGAGGTAGAAGGGTTTCCAGGAACCCCAGGACCACCAAAAATAAAAAAAAAATTAAGATTCTGAGCCAGGTACAGTGGTATTTGCCTATAATCATAGTACTTGAGCATCAGAGAAAGGAAGATCACAGGTTTGAGACCAGCCTCAGCAACTTAGTGAGACCCTCAGTAACACTTCCTTTGAAAATAGAAAATAAAAATGCTCCTAGGTTCAATCCCTAGTATTAAATTAATTAATTAAAATAGATCTTTTGCAATGACCTAAGCCAAGATTCAGACCCAGGTCTGTGTCTTTAAACTTAATGCTTTTTATTTAAACATATACCATATATAGTAGCATGCATACATTATGCTTGCACCATATATGGCAATGCACAAATACTACAGCTGCTTTCTCAGTGAGGATTGCTATTAAGAGTTTTCTTTTTCAAGCACTTTTTCTTTTCTGTCAGTTGACTCAGAATGCTCTTGTAGCAAAAAAAGCCCTCCAGGTCAGAGGCCCATGTGGCTCAAGTCAGCAGCTCTGGTCTCCAGCAAAATGATTGTCCAACAAAGCTTCAGAAAAAGATTTCAGGGAAGGCTTGGATCATATGGCCAGGTGCCAATATAATTTGGCTCAATTTTTTATCCTGCCACTTAAACTAAAAGGGTATTGGAACTCTGGGGCATAAGTGACACGTGCTTTTGCTTCTTATTTCCTTTCAAAATGTTCCTTTCAAAATGTCAACTCAACACTAGTAGAAGGAAGTGGTAGGGATAATGGCTTTTGAATCCAGAGACATGCTACCTCCAAGCTACACTTCTAGCCCTATTTTATTTTTTTATTTTTTTATAAAATAAATAAGGTCTCACTAGGCTGCTGAGAGTCTCACTAAATTGTTGAAGCTGTCCTGGAAACTGCAATCGTCCTGTCACAGCCCCACAAACACTGATAATACTGCTGTGAACCATCACACCAGGGTAACTCACCACTATTAGAGAGCACTTGGGCTAATCACACACTTGGTTGTGTTCTGTGCTCTCCTCAGGCAAGTGTTGCCTGCGAAGAGTCAAGTTTCTCATCTTTTGCTCTTTCCAGATCCTTTTGGGAAGACAGATGAGCGGGAACCACTTACCAATGCAGTTCGAAGTGACTCAGCTGTCATTGGAGGTAAGCTTTTCTTTGTTTTTAAAATCAGAAAAAAATATAAACGATTCTCTACACTGGAGAAATTAATCTGAACCCTTCCTTAACTGTGGCCTCTGGCCCTCAAAGCACCATGTTATCTGCAACACCCTGAGCCTTTTCATGAACAGCTATGCATGCTGCAGAATCAAAGCCACTCTGTCCCCTCTGAGGATTCCTGTCTCTGACTCACCAGCTGCTGGAGCCTCGGTTACTGACAAGCAGCCGTGTCCTGTTCCTCTAATCCATTTGTCCCTTTTTCTATAGCACAAAGGCACCAATAAAACTGCATATGGGGAAAAAGTGATATTGGGGCAGACAGATGGGAAAAGCAGTAGCCCTGGCGGGCTTTCTACCTCAAGTGAATTGGGTTAGATCTAATGAGTGGTGAAGCCCACGGGACTGAATTTCCAAATCTGGCAGCACACATGGTTGCAGATGCATATTCCATCATGCTCCTGTGAGCTGGTTCTTGCCTCCCTGTCTTGCTTTCCTGTTCTCTGACTGTCTTTTGGCCTAAATCCTTTTTATTCTGCCTCATTTTTTCATCTGGGTTTTATAACACAGAATGACTCTCAAACCTTGTTTAATGTAGGATGTCTAAGAGACACTGAATTCATTTTCATCTGAGACTATCAGCCTAGCTGGCCTCTCCCATCCTGCTTCCTGGAAGCTCAGATAAACTGATAAGCATTAGATGAAGTTCTCCTTTCAATAGTATGCAGGGTCTAATCATTTAACTGTTATTTAATGAGTGGCAGCTATGAGCCATGCCCTGTGTTAAGTATAGGGCTACTGTCTGAAAAGCATGGGCCTTGCTTTAATGGAACCCACAGCCTGGCTGTGCAGGGGTTGAGCATGTAGATAGCTGGAGTAGCAAAGATGTTCTGATGGGGAGTGCCGACAGCCCCGGAGCAAAAGGGTGTGACATTAGAGATTATAAGCCAGGAGAAACAGGACCTTCCCTTAAGGATATTCTTAAAATATTATACCAACTGGACATGATGGCACATACCTGTGATCCCAGTACTTGGGAGGCTTAGAAAGGATGATTGCAGGTTCAAGGCCAGCCTCATCAACTAAATGAGACCCACAGCAATTTAGTGAGATCCAGTTTTAAAATAAAAATAAAAATCCTGGGCCTGGTGGCGCACACTTGTAATCCCCACACTTGGGAGGCGGAGACAGGAGGATCACACAGGTTTGAAGCCATCCGCGCTGGCTTAAGAAAGTGTTTTCAAATTAAAAAAAAAAAAAGTATAAAATAGATCTGGGAGTGTAGCCTGAAGGTAGAAGGTCTTCCAAGAACCCCAGTACCACCAATAAATAAATAAATGAATAAATAAATAAATAAATAAATAAATAAATAAATAAAATAAAAATGAACAGGGATGTAGCTTGTTGGAGAATGCCCCTGGGTTCAACATCTAGTATTAAAATAAAATAAATAAATAAATTAAAGCCAGGCATGGTAGCACACACTTGTAATCCCAGCGCTTGGGAGGCTAAAACAGGAAGATTGCAGGTTCACTGCCAGCCTCAGCAACTTGTGAGGCCCTCTGCAAGCTAGTGAGACTTTGTTTTTTACTTTTTTGTTTTTGTTTTGTTTTGTTTTTTTCATACTGTGGGTGGAACCTGGGAGTTTTCTACCTACGGGGTATACTCCCAGACATATCTTTATATATATTTTTTGGAAACAGAATCTCACTGAGTTGCTGAGATCCTCACTAAGTAGCTGAGGCTGGCTTTGAGCCTGTGTGATTCTCCTGCCTCAGTCTCCCAATAACTGGGATTACAAGTATGCGCCACCATGCCTATCTGAGACTCTGTATTAAAATAGGTCTAGGACTGTAGCTTGGAGGTAGAATGTCCCTGGGTTCAATCCCCTGTACCAAAAAGAGAATAAAAGAGGAAGAGGAAGAGGAAGAAGGAAAAGAAGTAGAAAGAGGGGAAGGAGGAGGGAGAGGATAAGGAGGAGGGGGAGGAGGAGGAGGACAAAGAAAAGAGTAAGCAGAAAAAGGTGACATTGGGGAATGGAATTGATCAAATGATGTTTTATGGATATATGAATATGCCACAATGAACCCCAATATTCTGTCTAATTAACATGCACCAATAAAACGGAAACAATTAAAGCTATGAGCTGTAGGTGAAGCTTAGCTAGCAATCCAGGTACAAGGCACAAGATTAGATACTCAACATCACACAAACACACACCAAAAAAAACATGATTTGATGACAATTTTTTTTGGCAGTACTAAGGATGAAACCTAGGAGCATTCTACCTCCAAGCCACACCTCCAGCCCTATTTTTTATTCTTTATTTTGAAATAGGGTCTCACTAAGTCACAGAGGGCCTCATTAAGTACCTTAGGCTGGGCACAAACCTGTGATCCTCCTGTCTCAGTCTCCCAAGTACTGGGATTGCAAGCATGTGACACTATACCTGACAAATACATTTTAAAGTTTCAAAAGAAACGTCAGAAACAATTATGGTGTCCCTTCTCCTATGAGTCTTCATTTGATAGGTGGAAAAGAAATCTTTGTAATTGTCCACTGTTTGTAGCTCATCTGCATGCTTCTGTGAGTTTCTTTTAGAGTACGGAAATTTCTGGGGATTTGCATGGCCTTTAACTCTGACTAACCTAAGCACTGGGGTCTGGGAAGAAACGGCTTTTCTCTGACCTGTCTTTAAGCTGGAGCCCACTCAGGACGTCACTTCCTGCCACCCAGTTAACTTAGATTATTTATTAGATGGTTTTACTATGCCATTTTCTAAAATAGTTGGACATTATTTTACCTGATGATTTAGGAATTTATAAAAATGTGAGCAATTTTAAATATTATCTCAGCTTTACAAAATATGGTGGAAGATAAGCCAATAATATGTCCAACACTTGTATATCCAAACTTTTGTAAATTAAGATTAAAAAGATGAAACAATATATTTCTAAAATTCTAAAACATTATCATCAATATTTATACAACTTACAAAAATGACAGAATGTATATTTTATTAGAAATGATCTTAGATTATCAAAAATATTTTGCAGTGTTTTAGTGCTTAAAACTTATATTTGTGTAGAGATACTTTCTCTCATGTTTTCACCATGGTGTTACCCATACCACTTTTTATGTTCCAAGAGCTTTCCTGGCAAAGGTAAAACCTCAGTGTGGTCAACTTGCAATATAGATTTAGAACAATCACATATAATCAAGGTAAGTGTGAATGTGACAGGAGTGGGCACAAGTGTGCCATCCCAGCTGACTGTTGATTTCACAAAAATGGAGATGTGTCTATCAGATTGCAGAGAAGCATAGTAATACTATAAGTCCTTGGTGAACATTTCAATACTTATTAATATTATTTTAGCAAAATAAAAAGCAAATTTTCATGATGAGAGCATGTATTGGGATATGATATTTTTAAGTATTATTCTCCAGTAAGCTCAAGAAATTATAAAAAACCACTGTAACAATGAACTATGCTAATTACAAATTATTCCAACACATCATTTGAAGACTTAGTAAGAAATGCTTTTCAATTCCAATTCTAGATTTCTAAGATGGCATTCTTAGGCCACTGGACAAAACTGTCTACAGGCATTCCCCTCAATAATTTGGGAGGTGAGGTTTTATAATAATGCAAGACTGAAGGCATTTTAGCAGGTTTTTATTTCTGGATATGTGGCAGTGTTTGGCAGTGTATTTGTTTTGGTGTTTTGTTTCTGCTTTGTTTTCTTGGAAGCGTGTGCCTGTCTGGACTGCATCTTTTCTCTGAAGCAAAATGGCCTGTGACAGCATCCTTCTTTCTTCCCTCTCCACTCCCCACAGGTGTAATAGCAGTGGTGATCTTCATTACCTTCTGTGTTATCTGCATCATGACCCGTCTCCTTTACCACCACAAACATTCCCATCGCACCAACCAGATGAAAGAGAAGGAATATCCGGAGAATCTGGACAGTTCTTTCAGAACCGATATCGACCTGCAGAGCACAGTCAGCGAGTGCAAGAGAGAATATTTCATCTGAGATGCACGCAGCAGGGTCACCGATACTCATGGTTATTAGTTAATGGTTTTCTCCTCCTTCTCTCTGCTGTCTTTTTATTTGAGTCACTCTCTCTTAATAGTTTATATTACTTTTTTTGTAATATGCTTGCATCTACCACAGCATTGACCTCTGGGACCAGCTCAGGAGACCTGGCAACTTTGGCCCCTGCCCCCCTTTCTGACACTGACAATGACACCTCAAGACACTGACTTTACTGTTCTTTAAAAGGAGAGACACGTGTGTGCACCTGCATATTTAGTTTTGCATCGCCAGCTTTTAAAACATACTTTTCAGTTTCTCAGACATTCATATTTGCAAGCTGACTTGGGTCTTGAGCTTTGTGACTTAAGCATTTCATGGTCGTCTCCAAAATCTTCTCAGTCTCCAGCCCACATTTTTTTTTTTTTTTAACCAGGAAACCCAAGGCAAAGCAATAGCCTTCAGTCCTGGTTTGCTTGGGTAGCATTTAAAAGGAATGAATGAGGTGCCTGTCAATTTGATTCCTTTACAGTAGGCAGCCTCTTGCCCCTGCTCAACACCCTTTTTCACTATGACTCTTATCCCCTGAGTATTTTCAAATAGGAGTGCTGATAGTAGTGAGCAATTACTTTGCTCCTTTCTTAACACTGTATCCTGAGGCTAACACTTTAGAACAGCACACAATAGCATAGACCTAGGGGAAGCATGGAAATAATAGCTTGAAACTAGGAGATGAAAAGAAAACTGCTAGAATGTAGGTGTTCCACAACTTCAAAACAAGCCTCCTCTAATTCTGCCATACATGTTATCTAGGTTATTCCTGGGATTATTATATTGAGGTTAAAAATGTATAGACACATAGATATGTATATGTAGGTCATGGCAGCAGAAAAGAAATTAAAATTAAAACCTAAAATAATACAATGAAAAACCTTAAGCCACCTTAACTCAGCTTTATGCTATGAAATAATAGAAATGCTGAGCAAATTTATTTCTTCCTTTTCTTATGCTCATGGAAGGTTTTCTGAAGACAGTGAAAGCAGGTTTGCAAGCTTAACATTTTATGGCACACGTACTGAATCCACTTTAGGAACTGAAATGTTTTCTAAGAGGTTTCTGATTCATGGATGGATTCATGCAGCACTGTGGTCACTTCTGCTGACACTTCTTGGCTTTAGAGATGCCCTCAAATTCCATAGTACATGCCATTTTGAAATCTGCTACATGCTATACATAAAGAGCTTCCCATACACACATATACCAATACACACAGCTTTTCAAAGACAACATTACTAGAATAAATGGTCACAAATTTCAGGTTCTTTACCTTTTTCGGCAACAAAATATAAAATTCATCCCCTTGAGAAGGAATCTTGAGCCTGTCCTGATGATCTCACTGTAGCGATGTATCTAACTCATGGTACCTAGGCTGCCTTGGGGCAAAGAGATAAGGAAAAACAACATAGATGCTTCAGGACCTTGGGAATGTCAAGATGATGGTCCACAAATGTGTCTCCATATTGTTTTTAGTACATCTCATGTCCTGAATAGGTAATGTTTGCCTCCACATAAATCGGAGGCTCATAATGAGATTAGTTTCATAGTATTTCAAGTGCAGGACTATTCTTCCATTTGTAGAGCTCCTGAGATAAGAATCGAGTTTGCAACCATATTCCTCAACTTTAAGATGCTATTTTAAATAAACATTCTCACCTGCCAATGTTCTGTGAACAATTCATCACTTCATCATTTAGGATATAATTATTGCTGGTACTTACTTAATTTTATTTTAGTACTGCAGATTGAAACCAAGTGCATTTTACCTTTGAGATTGCACCCCTTTCCCTATATAATTTTTAAATGGTCTAAGTTGTTGAGACTGACCTCCAACCTGTGATCTTCCTGTCTCAGCCTCCTAAGTACTGGGATGACACCAACACACACAACACTTAGTACATTTGTTTTAAGGTGATTCTATCAAGAATATGCTTTTACATTTTTTTCCTAATTTTATTGAGATAATTTCTTAGTGAAATGAAAGAGCATTAAATATTTCTTCTCCTGCCTTTTTTTCATCCATATCCAACTTTCACTTTTAAATTGTCTGTTTCTAGAAAAAGGCTGTATATAGCAGTCTTTTGCTTGGCTATATATTACTTTGTAACCTAAAATAAAAGTCACTGAGAAGTATAACAGGTTTAGCCTAAAGTATCACCAGTAATGAAATGGAAAGAAAAAGAAAGATATAAGTCATAAAGCTGTACTTCTCCCTTGTCCAAATGTCTGAGAAGTGACATGGTGCTGGTGGAAGTGGAGGAATAGTAAAGGCTCACTCATAACATGTGATTTTCTCATCTACTTCATTATATACTCTTGTAGACAGTTGAATAGACTGAGCAAATTTGTGAACTTTCATCCTTTCCAAGTATATTATACCACAACCACACTGACATCCTGTCTGAACATGTAGACAGTGTATATGGCACACTGTGAATCCAAGACTGAAAAGATGGGTGGATACCAGGACAATGCACACAATTCACACACCACTCTTATAAGTAGTCTCAGGGCTAAATTGTAATTATTTTCACAGGATTGGATTTTCATACAACCCCAGAGAACACCACGCCTTTTACTAGATTTTTCCGAAAATGTATCCTATAAAGCAAAAGATATTTTACAATTAAAAAAAAGTGCTAACTCTATCTTTCCCCAGTGATATCAAGATCCACTTAGTTATCTGTAGTTTCTCCATTGTGTGAGTTCCACAGTCTTTGGGAAATTATAATCCAAAATTAGAAGTTGAAGGCATTCTAATTCTTTACTAACCACCTCTTCCCATTGTGGAATTTAATGTTTTTTATCTGCATGTTCTAATTACCTAGATCTCCATAATCTATTGTTTACATAAATATTTTGTGGACTACAGTTGTTTTAACAGCAAAACCAAAAATATCTGTGTAACCTCACATTCTAAGGGGGCTATCTCAATATCATTTTCATTAAACAAATATACTTATACAAACAACAGTATATTTACCTACCCTAAAGTATATTTTTAAAATGACTATATTATTTACTGTGTGTATAGGGCTAGATTGTCACAGTCTCTATGAGAATCTGTCTAGAGAATGGACATTTGATATTTCTCTAGATACATTTTATGAATAGCTTAGCATCTTCTATTCACTCTCCACTACATATAGGAGATTGATTTTAAGGATCCTGAGCCTATCACTTATTTATACCATCAAATGTCAAAACACTCTTTGTTCACTTTCTTAATAATGGAGGTGGTACTGACCTGACTACCTTTACTCAGAACCATATCCACCATGATGATGCAGCAGGCGCAGATTCAGAAAAAAAAAAAAAAAAAAATATATATATATATATATATATATATATATATATATATATACACACACATATATATATATCCTCTTATTTCTGTTTTATTTGGAATTCCCACTACTCCAGGGGTTATAGAAATGTGAACACTATTCCACTATTCTCATTCTCATTCAGGAAGTACATATGGAGTACCCCCTACTCCAAGGGTTGTGCTAGCCATTGGTTGTAGAAATGTTTTTCTCTTGACCTTAGTGAGTTTTAAGCCAACAGGAGTAATGCATATTCTTTCAATAGGGACATTCATAAAGTGTAATGGAATATAAGTGAAGATCCTGCAAAATTATTTTGATAAAGTACTTGTTAGAGCCTTCAAAACTCTAAAAAATTTCTGAGCAATACATATAATGTTATTTCTCATTTACCAATTCCATCTGAGATAACTTGTTTTGTGTTTCTTACCCATGAAACAAATACCTATTTATGCTAATGGATTTTCATGGAGCCCAGTGGATTGACTCTTTGGGAACAGCAAGAATAAATCATCTCCATCTCTGACATGAAGTAGCTTACTTCTATATGTTCTTGTTTTGGTTCTGGGAGTTAGGTATTTGAAAACTCTTCTTTTTTGTAAGTCAAACCTAGGAGAAAACTTGGGATCCAATTTAGAGTGAAAACCAGTAGACTCTAATTCTGGTCCTCTCTCTTTTTTTCTCCTCAGTTCTTTTGCTGTCACTTATTTATACCATCAAATATCATCATTCTTCTGGGTGTTCCTGAAGATAGCTCTGTGGTTACCCATAGTGTCTGAAAACCATCCTCTCTCTGATAGAACAATGTGAACTCTTTGGATCATTGGGATACATTTGGATTTACTAGAGTCTTTAGACTCATTTGGACCATTTGAGAAATCTATGATTGCTAGGTGAAGTCTGTCCTTGAGTAAATAATTGACTAAAAATCATCATCCATGTCTTTTTTCCTATCTTTTATGGGTGAATTTTCCAATCCTAAAGGCCATCCATAACCTCTCTCTGCACCATGATAATTCCATTGGAGGAGTCACTTCAGGAAAGTACAACCAGGGCATCTTCTCAAAACTATACAGGAATACAGAAATCAGGTACATTGACATTTTCTTAGTAAAAAGCCTTGGGAATTTATCCGCCTACTGCCCCAGATTCCTTTGAAATGTCTCATAGCTGCAGTTCGTCAAAGCCTTGTTACCACAGCAGCTTCTAAGAAGGTTTTGAGACACCGATATAGTACTACAAACTCATTCTTTCTCAGCTAAAGGCTTGGATAGACTTAATCCTCAGTTTCCCTACTGGTCATATGTAGAATAAAAAATAAATAAATAAATAATAAAATAAATAAATAAATAAATAAATAAATAGGCTTTCTTTTTCTTCAGAAGGAAAAGGATGTGAAATGGAAGAGAGCACAGGCAAATCCCACACTGACAAAACACATGGAGGAGAAAAAAGTTATCTTCCATGTCTTTCCTGCCCTTTGAAAATGTTTTATTTAAAAGACATACAATGATACAATGCAATCAAATTACTTCTTCTTCTTCTTCTTCTTCTTCTTCTTCTTCTTCTTCTTCTTCTTCTTCTTCTTCTTCTTCTTTTCTTTTTTTTTTGTGGTACTGGGGTTCCTGGAAGCCCTTCTACCTATGGGCTACACTCCCAGACCTATTTTATATTTTGAAACAGGATCTCTTAAGCCAGCATGGCTGGTTTCGAACCTGTGCAATCCTCCTGTCTCCGCCTCCCAAGCGCAGGGATTACAAGTGTGCACCACCACGCCCAGCTCAAATTATTTCTATACACAGATCTCAGACCTTTCTTATCCTCTATTCCTTTTAGATCATCCACACATCTACTTGTTCAGCCATTTTATTTGCTGCTTTTGGATTTTCCCTTTTTCTAGGCTCCGTATTCACAAATTCTAGATAGATAGATAAAACAAACATCCAAGGGATTAAATGTACAACACACACACACACATACACACACACACACACACACACACACACACACAAACACACTGTAAAAATAGGGCTGTTACTCGCTTATGTATTCTCCAGGAAATTCTACAATTATATCTTTTGGCATTTCTACACTGTATTGACAATGATTTGACTCTTGCATATAAAGTTTTGATAATTAACTGTTTTACTATTTTGAGTGATGTTTTTCTCTTATGTTGCACTAAGGAACACTGAGAGAGAACAAAGAAGCACATTTTCTAGTGAAATATTGTACTTTGTAAGCTAGTCATCTGTCTTTTGTTATGTTTAGAGTCTACAAAGCAGCTGAGGAGATATGAGCTGGATTGAGAAAATAAGGAAATGGGTGGTCTTGGGATTTCAACCAGATGCCGGGAATGTGTTAAGAGGAAGAGGGCACCTATGACAGCAACTGGTGGCTCTTAGGGTGAGGAAGGTCACTGCTTCTTCCATGAATAGGTGATGGCTCCTCCTCCCACTCCCCAGGCTCCTCCCTCAAGAGTCTTTAATGGATTGAGACCATCATCTTACACACCAGGAAGAGACAATATCACAGACTTTGCATAAGCAACTCTCTACTCACCTTTGCATGACATTTTTTACCTCTCCTGAGTCTACTCAAGCCACATTTTTCATTCAATATTTTATTTCATGAAGATTTTTCCAGAGTGCTTTAGAATTATCACCACAATAATTTAACCTGTACAAGTTACTCATCCAGATAAAGTTTTGACAAGTTATACATCCAGATAAAGCTGCCCAAAGTCCCCTCTGTCAATGCCATGAATGAACATTCCACCCATATGGATGAAAGTCCTGAGATATTTGAATGTGTCTATCAGTCTTTTTTCCTCTTTTTTTGGTCCTGTCATCCACAGACATGCCATAATGCTAAGAAGGTAGAATGTTCTCTAGCCCTGATGGTTAGTACCAGATTTTCCATGTAACAGAATCTGAGAACATTGTTTCTCTCAATTCTCATCAGGGACCCAGGAGCACTCTATACACAATATCTGGATAAAATTAAGAATTAGGGTCCTAGGTCATTACCAACAGGGAAACTAGCTTGTTAGTGATTGCAGCTTGGTCTTATTTCTATTAGCATCAAATTCTTCCATGTTTCAGATGCCAACAGCAGCCTCACATAATGGTAAAGTCTCTGGGTATGCACGAGAAGCACTGTGTCACCCTACAGTCTCTTTGAGAGGCTTTTTCACAGTGCAACTTTATGGGATAATGTTAATAGATATCTGCCTAGTCATGCTTTTGCATTATAGTAAACCTGATCTCAAAGTTTTTACATAAAATATCAGCATAGTCTCTTCTCTTTGAGTGGCAAAATCGACCAGTGTAATCTTGCTCTGCCTTAAACACTCTTGCAAAATAAAAATTACCAAATTTTGCTTAAGGTAACATAGTAATATCATGAAAGAAACTTTAGTAATTGAGAACCAAGGTTGAGAATTTTCTCCTGGATCTGGCAGTTGGAAGGTTTCTCAGTATCCTGGGTTGTCTTCGGCAGACACTTCCAATAAAACTTTACTAATGATCCCAGGCAACCATCCAGATTTGGTTCATGGAATGGAATCTCCCAATTTCTAACATAGGACTTTAAGGTGTCCATTTCAAATGGGAGATTACTCTTTCTTTTACTTTTTCATAGTGTCTATAAGGAATGACAAAAGGGGGATGACTTAATACAAAGAAAACAATAAAATACTATATATATATATATATATATATATATATATATATATATAGTCAGACTCTTTATGATGGCAAAAGCACAAAACAGGTCATATATTGTGGATCTGCTGAAGTCTCCCTTTTCTTTTGAATCTTCTGATTTTTGTTTCTATAACAAAATCCCAAATGATGTTGCCGCATCCCAAGTCAGTTTTGTAGAACACATTAACATGACTTAAAACACTGTATGGGGAAAATAAAGGTTAGCCTTAGATTTCTTTGTTTTCTATTGTTACTGTTGTACAGAAGAAAGACTTAAACTGTAAATACTGTATATTTAATAAATAGAAAATTTTGTATGATTTTGTGTGGAAGACAAATGTGTCTTGCTGTGTTGTTCTTGGGTTGAAGAGTCAAACAATTAATCCCCAAGCTCTCATGATTATTCCTTAGCCCATTAACTCCCAGCCAAGAGGACCTATGGGGCTGCTGCAGAAACCTGAAACAACTACTTCCCAGGTTTATTGATTTCGACATAGCTAAAAGTGCTGTCCTGGGCATTCTCATTGCTCAAGTGGGTTATCTGAGACTGTATTTCTGCCTCTTAAGTGCACAAGAACAAGCTCATTAGTTTGGTAAAAAGTCAAGTTCAAGGTTCTGGAGCCATCCTAGTTTCAGCATCCCCTAGAAACATGTGGCCTCTTCTGAAAACTCACTGGTGTCCACACACAACAACTGGAGTCTTATCTCACTTCACCTACATCTTATGGAGGATCTTTGGCCCTAGTTGAAAGCCCAAACCTATTGTTATTAAAAATACCTACGTTATATGTTGTTAATTTAGGCTTCCATGTATGAGGTAGTTAGCCAACATACAAAAAATTAAAACTGATCCCGGAGCATAGAGAAACAGGAATGAAAGAAGAGAGAACAGTTTGGGTCCATTTCAGAAGCCTAAGGTATGTGGCAGTAACTTGCTCTTGGATCACAGCTGAAAGATCAAAAGAGCATATGGGGGAAGACAAAAACAACAGGGTATGCTGATAGATTGGAAGAAAGATGGACAATCCTATTGTGAAATTCCAATTAAACATTAAATGTAGGTGTAGGAGCAGTAGATGAGTATTTGTTTGCAAGTCAGGAGATATTTCCTCTGGAGAGGCACTTAGGAAAAATATATATGTAATATAAATGCATAGTTATAAAATATACCTATGTGTATGTGTGTATAAGAAATAGTGAAGGGAAGGGAAAGAGAATATTGAGAGAGAGGGAGAGAGAGAGAGAGAGAGAGAGAGAGAGAGAGAGAGAGAGAGAGATTGTTTTAGTGAGATCAACTAGGAAATGGTATAACTAGGAAACAAAGCCAGGGGCAATGGTCAGGTAGGGATGAAGACAGACAAAGGGACTTAGAAGTGTTCATTGAGGAGTTTGGAAAACTAAGTAGTTCTCAGACCAGAAAACAAAAAGTTTCATCAGGAAAAACTGGAGAGTTATTAAATGCTGAGGAACTGAGGCAGATGAAGACAGATACATGCCATTGACTTTGGCACACTTATGACACTCCCGACTCTTCTTAGAGTTACTTAATGAAGAAACAAAGCCAGGTACTGTGGTGCATGCCTATACTTGAGAGGGTGAGAGGGGAAGTTTGCATGCTCCAGGCTAACCTCAGCAATTTAGTGAGACTTCAGAAACTTAGTGAGACCCTGTTTTGCTAAGTGAGATTAGTCAGTCACAAAAAATAAGAAATTGGATGCTCTCCCTAATATGCAAAAGCTAGGGAAAAATTGGTCTTAGGAGGAACTCAAGATGAAGAAGGAGATTCTATAGATGAGTAAATAAAGTGACCTGAGGGGATGAGCGGGGAAGAGCAAAATTCTCTACTACACATGATGTACTTTAAAAAGTACATCAAAGTCAGTCACTAATCCAAGCATGAGAAGAAGGAAGGGCGAGGGAATGGGGAAGGAATTGGGTAAGGGCTAATTGGGTGATGTGTGCATGTATATTTCCAACGTCTTGTGTCCTATTAAGATATATGACTACTAAACACGAATAAAAAATTTAAAAAATAAAATAAAAAATAAAATAGGGCTGAACATGTAGCTTGGAAGTAGAATGCCCCTGGGCTCAATCACTTATACTAAAACCAGACAAATAAACAATTGCAGAGAGATTATGACATGGAGCTAGCTCTAATGAAGATCAGGAACTTTATAAATAGAAGAACATAGACAATTTTTTCAGTGTAGCCTTTTAAAAGTTAAGAAATAATAAGGGAAATAAATCAAATAATGTCTTGAAGCTACATCTATTTCCTGACTATATATGCATACATCTACATACACATATATATCAGAAAGATTTATTTTTTATGATTTCAGAAATTTATTAAAATTGATGCCATGCCATATATCATTCCTTGAGTATATATCCAGCTAGCTTCCTGAAAGAAAAAGACACTCCACTTAGCCACATGTCCAGATATTAACCTAAAATAAATTTGGGGTACAGAATATTAGCTCTTTTATAATCATGATGTAGTCAGTGAAAGAGTTCAATAGATGTACTCAGACTTCCGGGAAGATGGCGACCGAGAAAAGCAGGGCTTAAGAGCCCTGCTAACAACCAATCTCCATTACCACAAAATCAGCGCCTTTCATAGCCAGAAAACACCATCACCAGTGAAACAAAAAATCACCAGGCTCCAGAGAGAAAGCGGACTGAGAACAGAGCCAAAGAGGAGATAATTGGCCTCACGCTCGAGGACGCGGCAGACGCGGCAGCAGCGCCATACAGCCGGCGGCACAGGCGAATTCACGGGACGGCTACAGCAAGCCGAGGTGAGCCGCTGCGGAACAGCCAGGTGGGATTTCTCGCCGCAGGTAAAATCTAAAGCTCCCAGTGGCCGGCTCAGCACACGCTGCAGGGATTCAGAGTGGAAATCAAAACCAAGAAGAAAAACACCAGCCCCACAGCCGAGGGTGTAGCAGCGGCGCCATATTGCCACCGGCGGCAGCAGCACCGAATTCAGCGAGGCCAGTACAGCTACATCTGCGTACTCAAGAACAGTGAGTCAAATTGCGGGCCACAGAGGAGAAATCCCAGTACTGTACTCCCTGGGACTTGACCCAGTGGGGGAGGGGCGGTGGCAGAGATATCACACCATAGGAGAATGTGAAACCTGGCACCCCCCACAGTCTAAAGCAGCCTCTATCGACTCTCTGGGTCGGAGACTCTGTGATAAAACCCAGTAAAGGAGTAGTGGAGTCTGAGATACTACTGACTCGAGATCCAGAACACCTTAAGTGAAGTCATAGTGACCCAAGGGAAGAACCCAGAGAAGGCACAAACATCCGAAATCATGGGAAAGAGGAATAATACTGGAGCAATGAATGCACACAACCCCACAACATCAGAACCCGATAAAACTGAAAATCAGAGATTTCTAGAAGATCAAATCAGAAAAATAACTGTAGAAATAATAGAGGTGCTTCGAAAAGAACTCAGAGAGAGCCAAAAAGAGATAAAGGATGCAATTAATGCAGTAAAGGCCTCAATTCAAAGCACAAACAACCGATTAGAACACATGAAGAACAGAATCTCACTCTTAGAAGATGAGCAATCCAAAAATGAACGCATAGTTTCTAATCTAGAAAAAAATATCCGACAGCAGGAATCTGATATTGAAGAAATATGGGCCCATTTTAAGAGAGCTACGCTAAGAATAATTGGAATAGAGGAGGGAAAAGAAAGTGAAACCAAAGGAATCAACAATCTCTTCAACGAAGTAATAGCAGAAAATTTTCCAGACATAGAGCAAGAGGCCAATACACAGGTACAGGAAACGTATAGAACTCCCTTTAGACAGGATCGGAGAAGAGGATCCCCACGCCACATAATTGTCAAAATGACCAATGTGGAAGCCAAGCAGAGAATCTTAAAGGCAACAAAAGCAAAGGGCCAAGTGACATTCAGAGGCAAACCAATTAGAATCACTCCAGACTTCCCAAACCAAGTTATGAGAGCCAGAAGGGCTTGGAGTAACATATTCCCAATTCTGAAAGAAAACAACTTCCAGCCAAAAAGTTCCTACCCAGCAAAACTTTCTATCAAATTAGATGGAGAAATAAGAAGCTTCCATGACAAACAGAAACTGAAGGAATTTATGTCTTCAAAACCAGCGCTAGAGAAAATACTCAAAGAGATTAACTACAAAGAAGAAATAGGTAACACACACCAGAACTAGAGAAACAAGATTTTCCATCCAACAGACAACTAAGATTGGTTATCTGTGGAGATTCATTATTTATGTTAGTCTTTTACCTATCTCTAAATGGTATTGTTTGCCTTTATTGTTGTTAATTTCTAGGATTTCTAGTTGGAATATTAATATACCTTCAGATATAGCAATTGGAAATATTTTATCCCATTCTATTAGTAACTGTTAACTCTGTTTACATTGTCTTTGGATATACAATATTTTTTTATTATTTTTTAGGGAGTTTGTATACGCTTCTGTTGCCTGTGCCATTGAAATCATAACCAAGAAATCACTGCCAATTTCAATGTTGCGAGGTTTTATGACCCAGATTTTCTCCTAAAAGTTTATAGTCTTAAGATTTATATTTAGGTCTTTTATCTATTTTGAGTTAATATTTGTATATGGGATTAGGTAAGGGTCCAATTTTATTCTTTTCCATGTAATTATTATTTTTTAACAATATTTAGTTAAAAGATTAATATTTCCACCACCAAATGTTCGTGAAAACCTTGTCAAAAATAACTAGACAATATAGGGAAGAATTTAGCTCTAGGCTTTTATTTAACTCCAATGGTTTATATATCTGCCTTTAGAATAGTACTACACTGTTTCAATTATTGTATCTTTATATGGTTTGAAATCAGAAAATATATATCTTCTAGCTTTGTTCTTTTTCAAGATCGTTTTGGGTACCTAGAGTCCATATTCCATATTAGGATAGATTTTTTTCTGAAAAATAAATATATAAATATATGATAGTTTCACCTAAAAAATAGAAAAAAAATATTCTCTGGTAAGAAAGAAAGCAAAAAGAAATATTGAAATGTCATCTTTAAGTCATCAAAAGCTTGGTATCAGACAAATGAAACTGTTATGTGAGATTACCATTTTTAATTTTAGATAAATTGCCATAATACTAGATGTCAACTACTAAGCCAAGCATGGGAGGGAGGGATGGGGAGAGAATGGGGTGGGGATTGGGTGGCGGCTGACTGGGAAAAGTGTGCAAGTATGTCTACAAAAGTATGTATCCTACTATGATGTATGAATACAGTGCACCAATAAAAAAAATATTTTAAAAAAATAAAAATAAATAAAAATAAAATTATATATATATATATATATATATATATATATATATATACTCATCAAAAATAAAATTAAAAATAAGTTGATTTGCCAGGCATGGTGGTTCATGCTTATAACCCCAGCCTTTGGAAGGCTGAGATAGGAGGATCATGATTCACAGCCAGCCTCAGCTACTTAGTGAGACTCTTCACAACTCAATGAAACCTTGTTTCAAAAAAAAAGGACTAAAATTAGGGCTGGGGGTGTACCTCAGAGATAGAATGCTCATTGGCTTTATCCTCAGTACCAAAAAAAAATTAAATAAAATAAAAAATAAAAAATAGGGATCGGGATGTAACTCAAAAGTAGACTTCCTCTGGTTTCCATCCCCAGTACTGCTAAAAAGTGCTGATATTTATTTATTTATTTATTTATTTATTTATTTATTTATTTACTGTGAATTTAATCAACCTCCAATGTATACCCGCAGCCTTTTGATATTTTTTAAAAAATTTTTGTGGGTCTGGGGTTAGAACCCAGAGGCAGTTGATTTCCAACTTAAACCACCTGCCCAATTTTTTATTCTTTATTTTGAAACAGGGTCTCACTGAGGTGCAGAGGGCCTCACTATGTAGATGAGGCCGTCCACAAACTGCAATCTTCCAATCTCTGCCTCCCAAATGCTGGGATTACAAGTGTGTGCCAACATGTCTGTCCACATGTTACATTTAATGTTATATGAAAACTATAGAAGAGCCAGGTGTGGTGGCGCACGCTTGTAATCCCTGTGCTTGGGAGGCAGAGTCAGGAGGATCATGCAGGTTTAAAGTCATCCGCGCTGCCATAAGAGACCCTGTTTCAAAAAAAAAAAAAAAAAGTATAAGGTAGGTCTGGGAGTGTAGCCCAGAGTTAGAAAGGCTTCCAGGAACCCCAGTACTACCAAAAATAAATAAGTAAATAAATAAATAAATAAATAAATAAAACCATAGAAGAGAGAATATTTTTCTAATTTTTTCAGAGAAGGCTATCTAGTCTGAAGAAACTAACTTGCTAAAGTTATTACATAGCATTTGATATCAAAAGGGCTTGGACTGGATAGATATTTGTTATTTAATATCTACATAAATTTGGGCAAGGCTTCTTACCTTATGAATAACTCAGCTTCTCACTTGGAAAATAGGAATGTAGACATCTATTTGCCAGAATCACAAAGCCAGTTAGTGGAGGAATCAAAATCGAACCTAGTGTTGAACCACATCCAGATTAACCTATGTGCAGCTAGGACTACTTCAAGTAATGCAATTTGGCTCTGTCCTAGACAATTAGTAGAAAGGACTCTTCTAGGAAAATGATTAAGTGCCAATGAGAGTGAGTAATGGTCATTATTACCAGCATGAGGCTTTCTTAGGCCAGTGTCAGGAACTCAAAATACTGAAACAAAGATAGGCGTAGCATGAGACTTGGGAGCAGGAAGCCTTCTGGGATGGATCAACTTTCATCACCACTCTGGGGAATGGGGTGTCTCTAGAGGAATAATGTTATTTAAAGCAGGGAGTGAAAGAAAACATCTTTTAACAAGTAAGCTGACAACAGAGAAGTTAGACGCTATGCCCAATAAAAAAAATTAGAGAGTGGTTCACCACCTGAGACACTCATCCTGAATTATTAGTAGTGCACTGCAGAGTAATGTTCTCAGCTGAAGAATTACCAGGTAGCCGGATATGGTGGCCACATAATTGTAATCAGCATTTGGAAAGCTGAGACAGGAGGACCAAAGATCATGGACAGCCTCAGCTACCTAGTGAGGCCCTTTGCAACTCAGTGAGACCATGTTTCAAATATAGAATAAAATAAAATAGGGCTGGAGGTGGAGAATGGGGCTCAGGTAGAATGCCCCTGGATTCCATCCCCAGTACTGTGAGAGAAAAAAAGTTACCAGAATCAGGCTGCAAGATTCCAAAAGCTGACCTCCTCTTTCAACCTCCTCTTGTCAAAGTCTAAGAAGCAAACGAGCAATCAAACTTCCTGAAAACAGACAGGGTAAATTTTCTGTGTATGCATATAAATGGTTCTTGGGCATTTTATCTCACATGAAAAAAATTTATTTTGTCATTCTTTAATGTTTGTAAGATGACTTCATAGTATTAATGCATGTTGAGCATTTTTAATCCAAAAATGAAAAACCTGAAATTTTCCAGATGATGATTAGAAGTTGATAGAAAATGAGACTTAAGATAGAGGAAGCAGGAGGATTCAAAATGGCGACTGAGGGACACAGCACTTCTCTGTAGCTGAAACAAATAAAGTTCAACTACTTAGAAAGCAGTGTCTTAATCAACAAAATAAATACATATCAGGAACCAAAACAGATCCAGCTACTTCGACGGAACCCTGAACTTGAAGAAGAAGAACAAAGATCGACACCGGACCTGCTGCAGATACAATCGGGACGACCGCTCATGGGCTGCCTGCGCGGCTGCCTGCCACCCCAAACGGCGATACTCCCGATCCCTGACTGAAGTCACCGCGGCAAGATAATCCAGGACTGAAAATGGACATAGGACCTCATCTTAAGCAGCGAGCAGCACCCAAGTCAGAATTCTGTGTGCTCACCAGAGACTGCATCACAACAGCACGGGGACTGCCATGGAAGCCTGAAACAAGGAAGCCAGGTACCTGAATGCGTCCAGGGAAAGTGCGGGTCCTAACATGTGCCCCAGCCTTAACTCCAGCACTGGCCCGGGGCATCTGTCCCATGCCTCAGAACCCAGCACTGTCCTCACACACCCGGTCTGTGCCCCGGACCCCTGCTAGTAGTCAGTGCCTGCGCCACTGCCACCCTTAAATAGTAGCTTGCCTTCCAGGCAGCGAAAGCTCTGTGAGCCCCTGAAATCTCATCGGGGCCCCCCCAGCTTCTACATCCCATGGGAGGCAGAGATCACTGCTGGACACCATGCACTGCCTGTGTACCCGGACCCTTGCACACCTATCCTACACCCCTGGCCCACGGCTGGGAGTTCCTGCCTGCCCAATGGCCTGATGCTTAGTTCTAATCGAGAACACAGCTCAATACACCATGGAAGAGCATACCAGCAGCAATAGGCAGCTGCACCCACTCACACCTGGGTCCAGTAATAGCAGCCACCCAGCCTGCACTCTCGGAATAGGCAGAGCTCTGGCAGTAAGTGTGGGCATCCAGGAATTGGCATCCCTATGCCCAGGGTACATCTTGGGACCACACCGGCTAGCCCAGTTGGAATTTCCAGAGACACAGGAAAATCCATCGAGACACAATATCTGCACAGGACCTCAGGGGGAGGCTCCAAGTATATTTTGGACATCCTCCACCCCTGCTGTAGGGAAGCACAGGCAGGAGTCTAGGGTGGTGAGTGCAGAGGTGCTGACTACAGGTTGGAATTTCGCAGAACCTGAGATTTGTATAGAATCTAATAACAGTGAAACCATATATCCTGACACATAAACCCAAAGCAGTTAAAGGAAAGAAAGGTGTCCAAACACCCAGAGTGACCTAAGAAGATAAAAATAGAGTACAAAGAAAACTAAGAGACATTGGATTATATTCTAAAAGCTACCAAAGCAATCAATATCCAAATATTATATGGAAATGACCTCATATTCGTAAATAAGTAGGACTGTTTGTTTTACTTTTATTGTGGATGTTTTGTTTTGCTTTTACAGTGCTTTTGTTTTTGGTATGGTTATTGCTGTTTTATGTTTTTTTTTTCTTAACCCACCCTTCTTTTACTTTAACTTGTTGATACATACATATATATATATATATATATATATATATATATATATATATATATATTTGATAGTTTGCCTTATTTTCTGATTACACACAGCTGCTAGTTCCTTTTATTTTATTCTTGCTATTTTTTCATCTTTCTTCCTCTTTCCTTCATTTTTTCGTTCTCCTCCTTTTATTGCTTTTCCTTTCTTTTTCTTGGATTACATAATAGTCTTGTTATCTTGTGTGTGGATTTTTTTATTAAATGTTTTTCTGCTCCTTCCATCACCCCTCTTTACAAACTTTTCCACAATAACCTACATACTCTTCTCCACCAAAACTCTTCCCCATAATATACCTCCTGGTTTAATACTCAAAGTATTTCATATATCCATACTTACTCTACTAACAACAAGAGTTCTACTAGTTAACTCTCTCTCATTCTTAGCAAGATTTTACCTTATCATACTTAAAGTCTTTCTCAACCTAAACATACCCTCTACCTAATCTGACTCCTTTACCCATCACTCCAGCTCCTCCCACATCACCCACCCTCAACTGGAAAAGCTCTGCTGACTTGCTGATACCCCTAAACTCCTAATATTAAGATTGGACTAAGCATAACACTCATGATCAATGGGTAGAAACCAGAAAAATAGGACAGAGAACGCTATAAATATGAGAACCAGGAATTATGAAGAGACAACAGAAATCACGAATACTGACCTTCTAGAAATGCAAGAAGGGGAGTTCAGAATCTTGATGTACAATATGATGAAAGGATTTAAAACAAGTATAGAGGAGGTTAAAGCTGAGATAAAAGACTAAAAAAGAATCAGAAAGAGGTCTGGAATGAAAAGAAAGAGGCAATAAGTGAAATGAAGACAGCAATAGAAAGAAATTCTGGAAGATTAGATGAAATGGAAAACAGAAAACCGAAAACACAGTCAGCGATATACAGAAATTTTACAGCAACAAAACCTAAACATCCAGCAAATATGGGATAATATGAAGCGTCCTACCTTACGGATAATAGGCATTGAAGAAGGAATAGAGGTACAGACCAAGGGCATCTTTAATGTCTTTAAGGAAACAATCTCAGAATTTCCAAATTTGGAAAGAGACTTGGACATTCATGTCCAAGAGGCATACAGAACTCCACTGAGACAGGACCAAAGAAAGACCACTCCACGCCACATAATAACCAAAATGACCAACATAGAGGCCAAGGAAGGAATCTTAAAAGCAGTGAGAGCAAAAGGAAGTGTGACATATAGCGGCAAAACAATAAGAATCAGCCCAGAATATAAAACCCAGGTCATGAATGCTAGGAGAGACTGGTACGACGTGATTCATACCCTGGAAGAAAATAACTTCCAACCAAAGCTCATTTATCCAGCAAAACTACTATTCAAGATCAATGGTGAAACCAAAGTCTTTCAGGATAAACAGAATCTCAAAAAACTCATGATCAAAGCCAACACTAGAGAAAATTCTTAAAGAAATAAACCATAAGGAAGAAAAAAGAAGCAGACTTCAGAAACAGAGAAGGGAGGAAGTTAATAAGTGGGCCATTTAAGTAAAGAAGAAAGATCATACCACCCAAGAGTAGACAGAACACAAAATGGCATAAAACAAAAATCATATTTCAATAATATCTCTTAATGTCAAAGGAATTAACAGACCAATCAAAAGACATAGACTGGCAATTTGGATTAGGAAACATAATCCAAATATATTCTGTCTGAAAAAACTCACCTCACAGCAAAAGACATTCACAGGTTGAAAGTGAAAGGGTGGGAAAAAATATACCATGCCAATGGTGACCAAAAAAGAGCAGGGGTTGCAACCCTGATATCCAAAAAAAAAAAAAAAAAAAAAAAAAAAAACAGACTTTAAACTAAAATACATTAAAAGAGACAAATCAGGACACTTCCTTTTATTAATAGGAACAATACACCAAGAAGATATAATGATAGTAAATATTTATGCCCCAAATGTGGGTGCAACCACATTTGTAAAACAAACCCTTCTGGACATACTATCCCAAGGAGACCCAAATACAATAATTCTGAAAGACTTTAATACACCTCTCACACCACTGGATCAATCTTCAAGGCAAAAGATGAGTAAAGATGCTTTAGAACTAAAGGAAACCATAAATCAAATGGACCTAATAGACATTTTCAGAGTATTTCAACCAGGAACCACAGAATACACTTTCTTCTCAGCAGCCCATGGAACCTTCTCCAAAATAGATCACATCCTGGGACACAAAGAAAATACCAGCAAATTCAAAAGATGTAATATAATTCCTTGCATCTTTTCAGACCACAATGGAATAAAAGTAGAAATCAACAACAGGAAACTCGAAAGGAAGTATTCAAATTCATGGAGAATGAATGATACACTATTGAATGATGAATGGGTAAGAGCAGAAATTAGGGAAGAAATAAAGAAATTTATGGAAACAAATGAAAACAGAGATACAACCTACTAAAATCTATGGGACACCATGAAGGCAAGTTTATTGCATTGAGTGCCCACATAAGAAGGACAGAGAACCACCAAGTAAAAAACCTAATGACACAACTCAAGGACCTAGAAATTCTGCAACAGTCTATTCCCAAATCCAGCAGAAGGCAAGAAATCATTAAAATTAGAGGAGAAATAAATAAATTAGAGAACAACAACAACAACAAAAAAAACAATTCAAAGAATCAATAAAACAAAAAGTTGGTTCTTTGAAAAGATTAATAGAATTGATAAAACCCTGGCCAACCTAACCAAAAGAAAAAGAGAATCAACTCAAATTATCAAAATTAGAAATGAAAAAGGAGATATCACCACAGATAGCGAAGAAATTAAAAAGATTATCAGAAACCACTTTAAAAATTTATACTCCAATAGACTTGAAAACCTAGAAGAAATTGATAGATTTCTAAGCACAGTTAACCTCCCTACACTCAGCCAAGAGGACATAGCAAGCCTAAACCAACCAATGACAAGCAAAGAAATAGAAACAGCAATAAAATTCTTCCACCAAAAAAAGCCCAGGCCCAGATGGGTTCCCAGCTGAATTCTACAAAACTTTCAGTGAACAACTAATATCAATACTTCATAACATGCCCGGGAAGTATCACATTAATCCCCAAAACAAATAAAGACACCTCAAGAAAGGAAACCTACAGACCAATATCCTTAATGAACATAGATGCAAAAATTCTAAACAAAATACTAGCTATATGCTTTCAAAACTATATCAAGAAATCCTAAAAATTAACAACAATAAAGGCAAACAATACAATTTAGAGAAAGTAAAAGACTAACATAAATAATGAATCTCCACAGATTTCTAGTTGGAATATTAATATACCTTCAGATATAGCATTTGGAAATATTTTATCCAATTCTATTACTAACTTTTAACTCTGTGTACATTGTCTTTGGATATACAATATTTTTTATTTTTTAGGGAGTTTGTATACTCTTCTGTTGCCTGTGCCATTGACATCATATCCAAGAAATCACTGCCAATTTCAATGTTGTGAGGTTTTATGACCCAGATTTTCTTCTAAAAGTTTATAGTCTTAAGATTTATATTTAGGTCTTTTATCTGTTTCGAGCTAATACTTGTATATGGGATTAGGTAAGGGTTCAATTTTATTCTTTTGCATGTAATTATTATTTTTCAGCAATATTTAGTTAAAAGATTATTATTTCCACCACCAAATGTCCGTGGAAACCTTGTCAAAATAACTTGACAATATAGGGAAGAATTTAGCTCTAGGCTTTTATTTAACTCCAATGGTTTATATATCTGCCTTTAGAATAGTACTACACTGTTTCAATTATTGTAGCTTTATATGGTTTGAAATCAGAAAATATATATCTTCTACCTTTGTTCTTTTTCAAGATTGTTTTGGGTATCTAGAATCCATATTCCATATTAGGATAGATTTTTTTCTGAAAAATAAATATATAAATATATGATAGTTTCACCTAAAAAATAGAAAAAAAATTCTCTGGTAAGAAAGAAAGCAAAAAGAAATATTGAAATGTTATCTTTAAGTCATCAAAAGCTTGGTATCAGACAAATGAAACTGTTATGTGAGATTATCATTTTTAATTTTGGATAAATTGCTATAATACTAGATGTCAACCACTAAGCCAAGCATGGGAAGGAGGGATGGGGAGAGAATGGGGTGGGGATCGGGTGGGGGCTGACTGGGTGATGTGTGCATGTATGTCTACAAAAGTTTGTATCCCACTATGATGTATGAATACAGTGCACTAATAAAAAATAAAAATTAAAAAAAAACTATATCAAGAAAATAATACATCATGACCAAGTCAGTTTCATCCCAGAAAAACAAGGCTGGTTCAACATACGCAAATCAATACATGTTATTCACCACATAAATAGAACCAAGAACAAAAACCACATCATCATAGCAATAGATGCTGAAAAATCATTTGACAAAATCCTATACCCATTTATGTTAAAAACACTGCAAAAAATTGGGATAGAAGGAAAGTACTTCAACATAATTAAGGCAATATACTGTAAACCCAAAGCCAACATCATATTGAATGGGGAAAAACTCCAAGAATTTCCGCTAAAGTCGGGAACAAGACAAGGATGCCTACTATCACCACTCCTTTTCAATATAGTTCTTGAGACTCTTGCTGCAGCAATAAGACAAGAGAAGGAAATCAAAGGAATTCACATAGGAAGAGAGGAATTAAAATTATCCTTATTTGCTTATGACATGATCCTTTATTTGGAAGACCCAAAGAACTCAACCAAAAGACTTCTGGAGCTGATTGACAAATTCAGCAAAGTCGCAGGTTACAAAGTCAACCTAAAGAAATCAGTGGCTTTTCTTTGCATCAACAATGAATCCACAATGAAAGAAACAGACAAACAAACAAACAAACAAACAAAAACAATGCTATTCACTATAACCTCAAAACCAATAAAATACCTAGGAATAAGCCTAACCTAAGATGTAAAAGACCTCTACAACAAAAACTATAAAACATTAAAGAAAGAAATTGAAGAAGACCTTGGAAGATGAAAAGATCAACCGTGCTCATGGATAGGCAGAATAAATATCATCAAAATGGCCATTCTGTCAAAAATGATCTATAGGTTCAATAAAATTCCCATTAAAATACCAGTGATATTCTTCAGAGACCTAGAAAAATCAATCATGAACTTTATATGGAGAAAGAAAAGACTTAGAATAGCCAAAGCAATTCTCAACAATAAGAAACATGCAGGAGGCATTACAATCCCAGACTTCAAACTATACTATAGAGCAATAGTAGTAAAAACAGCATGTTACTGGCACAATAACAGATATACTGACCAGTGGATTAGAATAGAAGATGCAGAAACAAATCCACACATCTTTAGTCAATTAATCTTTGACAAAGGGGCCAAACACATATGCTGGAGAAAGCACAGCCTTTTCAATAAGTGGTGCTGGGAGGACTGGCTAACCATTTGTAAAAAGATGAATCTAAACCCCTATATCTCACCAAACACAGGAATTAATTCAAGATGGATCAAAGACTTAGAAATTAGACCTGAGACTGTGAAGTTAGTAGAGGAGAGCATAGGTTCAAAACTACAACATATTGGCACAGGCAGTAACTTTCTCAACAGAACCCCCAAAGCTCAGGAAATTAAAGCAAGAATTAACAAGTGGGATAACATCAAAATAAAAAGTTTCTTCTCATCAAAGGAAACTATCAATAACCTAAAGAGAAAGCTGACAGAATGGGAAAGGATTTTTACCAGCCACCATTCTGATAGTGGGCTAATATCCAGAATATACAAAGATCTCAAAAGACTCTACACTAGCAAAACAAACAACCCAATCAAGAAATGGGCAAATGAACTAAATAGACACTTCACAAAAGAAGAGATACAAAGGGCCAATAGATACATGAAAAGATGTTCTTCATCACTGGCCATCAGGGAGATGCAAATCAAAACTACACTGAGATTCCATCTAACCCCACTCAGAGTGTCAAGCATAAAGAAATCAAACAACAACAAATGCTGGCGAGGATGTGGGGAAAGAGGAACTCTTTTACACTGTTGGTGGGAATGCAAATTAGTTCAACCACTATGGAGATCTGTGTGGAGATTCCTAAGAAAGGTGGGAATAGATCCACCATATGATCCAGCTATACCACTCCTGGGTATCTTTCCAAAGGGGTTGAATTCAGAGAAATACAGCAACATATGCATACCTATGTTCATAGTAGCACAATTTGTAATAGCCAAAATATGGAACCAACCCAGATCACCATCAACAGATGAATGGATAGGAAAACTCTGGGAAATACACACAATGGAATTCTATTCAGCCATAAAGAAGAACAAAATTATATCATTTGCCAGAAGATGGAAAGCCCTAGAGAACATTATGTTAAGTGAGATCAGCCAAGCACAGAAGGAGAAGGTACATATGTTTCCTCTAATATGCCCAAACTAGGAAACACAAAGGATACTAGCGAGACTCCAGATAATGGAGGGGAAATACCAGCAAAGTTTGAATGGAAAGATAGGAGAAGAGGAAGGCTGATCTTGATTAATGAGGGTCTACATCTGAACATGTGTAAAATTATGAATAAGACATGGTTAACCTAGACAACCATTGGTGGGATGAGGGAAGGGAAAATGGGGACGGGGGGGGGGTAGAGGCCACCAGATATAGTTTAAATGTATACTATTTATGTTCAATAAAAAATTGTTAAAAATAAAAATAAAATAAAATTGTATTACAGTGGAAAAAAAAAGATAGAAGAAGCAGTATTTGAAAGAAGAGGAAGAGGTGAAGACCAGCATGACAATTCAGGAAATTGCATATAACTCAATATGGCTTAGAGACCAAGATTAGGAACTTATGATAAAAATGACAGGTGGCACACAAAAACTGGAGGCTAACCTTTTATATCAAACCTCCTGCCTCAGGATAAGAAAAGGAGGCAACAGCTAGGGCACATGTAAAAGGGAAATGGCATCATATCTAGGTTGCCATCACCATAAACAACAACAACAACAACAACAAAATAATATTAGTTGTTCTAAATGAATTTAAGGACTGATTTTTCTATGTCTGTGAGGAATGATCTTGGTAATTTAATAAGTATTGTGTTGAATCTGTAGATTACTCTTGGAAGTATGGCCATTTTGATGATACTTATTTTTCCTATTCATGAACATGGCAGATCTTTCCATCTCAGATATTCTTTGATTTTTTTTAGTGCTTTATAAATTTCTTTGTAGAGGATTTTTTACCTCCATGGTTAAGTTTATTCTTAAGTAATTTTTTTTTGTAGCAAATCATGTGTGGAATTGTTTTTTGGATTTCTTTTTGTGTAGATTTATTGGTTGGTGTACAAAAAAGTTTCTGACTTTTTAAGATTGATTTTGTATCCAGACACTTGGCTTAATTTGTTGATCAGTTCTATAAGACTTTTGGTTGAGTTTGTTGGGTCTTCCAAGTATAGTATCATTTCATCTTCAAATAGTGAAAATTTTAATTCTTCTTTTTCTATTTGTACTCCTTTTATTTCCTTTTCTTGCCTTATTGCTCTGGCTAGAGTCTCAAGTACTATATCGAAGAGAAGTAGTGATAATGGACATCCTGTCTTGTTCCTGTTTTTAGGGGGAATTCTCCAACTTTTGTTCTATTAGATTAGGAGAAATCATCTACTCCTGAATTTTTAATGAGCTCATTTGCTAACTCTTATATAGCTAATCTATTTTCTCATGTCTTTTGGCTAGTAAAAATAAATGCTTAGCTATTCCTCTATAGAATTTTTAGTATAGCTGATGAATCTCTATTGATAACATATTTAATCACTCTACATTTTAAAAACAAACAACATAGCATATAATTATTCCACTTTTAGTGCACAAAAACAATAACAACAACAACAACAACAACAACAACAACAACAAAATCAGAATGGCCAAAATAGTCCTCAGCAACATAAACCATGCAGGGGGAATCATAATACTTGACTTTAAACTATATTACAAAACCATTGTAATCAAACACTGCATGGTTTGGGCACAAGAACAGATAGAGAGACCAATGCAACAAAATAGAAGACTAAGAAACAAATCAACACACTTACAGCAAATTGATTTCTGTCAGAGAGGCCAAAAACTTACACTGGAAATAAAGCATGTTCAACAAATGGTTTAAGCAGAACTGGAAATAAATCCCACTTTTCCAATAATAAATTCTAATTCAGAAAAATGGAAATAAATCCCACTTTCTCACCCTGTGAAGGAATTAATTCAAAATGAATCAAAAACTTATAAATAAATTAGATCAGATACCATGAGGTCCTTAAAGAGGGCACAGGTCCAACACTGCAACACACAGGCTCAGGTAAAACATTTCTTAACAAGACCCTAAAGGAACAAGAAACTAAAAGGCAAATCGATATGTTTTACTGCATGAAACCGAAGAGCTTCTGTACAGAAAAGGAAATTATAAAGAACCTCAACTGAGAGTCAACAGAATGGGAGAAGATTTTTGCCAACTACTTCTCTGATAGAGGATTAATATCATGAATATACAGAGAACTCAAGAAAATGAGCACTAAGAAAAATGACCCAATAAAAAAATGGACAAGTTAATAGATATTTCATGAAGAAAGGAATTGAAATGGCCAATAAACACATGAAAGTTCTCACTATCATTAGCAATCAGAGAGATGCAAATCAAAATTAATCTGAGATTTCACCTAATATTTCCAACTAATATGGGAATCATTCAAAACACAACAACAAATCCTGGTGCAGATGTGAAAAAGTGGGGACACTAAAACACTGTTGGTGGGGTTGAAAATTAGTGCAACTACTTTTAAAAACAGTATAGAGCATTCTCAGAAAAATGGGAGTAATCTTACCATTTGATCCAGCAATACCACTTCTAGGTATCTACACAAAAGAAAGAAAACCAAACTATCAAAATAATGCATGTGTGTCTATGTTCATAGCTACACAGTTCACCATTGTCAAACTATGGAACCAGCCAAGATGTCCATCAATAGATTAATGGACTGCAAAACTGTGGGATATGTACACAATGGAATTTTACTCAGCCATAAAGAAAAACAATTATCATTATTTACAGGGAAATGGATGGAAATGGAGGATAGTATGCTAAGTGAGATTGGTCAGTCATAAAAAGTAAGAAATAAGATACTTTCCACAATATGTGAAAGCTAGGGAGAAATGGGTAACAGGAGGAACTCTAGATGAAGAATGAAATTCTACATTAGCAAATAAGGCGACCTAACTGAGGGGATGGGAATGGGGAATTGGAAAATTCTCTAAAGCACAAGATATACTTAAACAAACATATCAAAGTCAATTACTAAGCCAAGAATGGAAAGAAGAGAGGAGGAGGGAATGGGGTGGCAACTGGGTAAGGGCTAACTGGGTGGTGTGTGCATGTATGTTTACACAGTGCATGTATATGTGCATATATGTCCATTAAGATGTATGACTACAATCCACCAATAAAAATTTAAAAAATAATATTAGTTATCAATATTGTATTTAAAGGCAAGAGAATGAGAAAATGCCCATTAAGCACAGTAAACATTGAAAAATCTTTTCTGTAAGTGGACAGAGTAAATATTTTACTTCAAGGGCCAGACAACTCTTTTGGAACAACTCTAATCTGCCATTGAAGTATGAAAGCAGTGTGGGGAGCCATTAAGGTCTTCACCTTATATTTACCAAAAGAATACTTCTCACTGTCTTTTCACCCAGAGTCAATAAGGTTTGGGGTCATGGAGGTATCAAAGTAATTAAGACTCTCTGAGAACTACTGATGCTATTGTTCTGTCTGAGCTAAGATTAGGTTTGTGTTGTTTGTGTTGCACCAGGGTATTGTTTGACCTGCCCCGTGTCATATGTACTTTGGACTTATCTTTTTTATATTTGCAGGTAACCCGAAGATAGAAACTGTCTAAATAATCACAAGAGAATATACCAGGTGGTTGGCCAGTAGAGATATTGTCCCAGGAGTAGACTGGCAACCCTTCCATGCTTGAAGTCTTCCATCCCCACTCCTCTCTTTGTAACCTGTACTTTTGCCAGCTGGATCCTGCAGGTGGTGACCCTTATGGGGAGATTCTGAAACTGAGGATCCAGTGGAGGACACTGCTGAAAAGAAAAAAGAGTGCACTCAAAGACTCATGGTAGTGCTTAGTAACGTGGGAGTTGTAATATACAATGGGTCAATGGATTAGTCTTTTGTTGTTTGTACAAATGTTAAAAGATATGCTTGGTGTTAGGAAAACTAAGAACACAAAGGTGATTTGCCTAAGGAAGATGAGGATACTTTAGATACTGAAGAAGAGGAGCAGCTTAAGAAAACTGCTGCTCGGTACCATAGAGATGGGTTATTATCTTTAATATCACTGCTTCAAGAAGCTATAAATCTGGCTACAAAAAACAGAAGATACTAGAGGATTCAGAGTTTTCCTGGTTACTGAAGACCCTGATGGTCAAGGAGGTGTTATTAGAGGACATAGACCCTTTCCTTTAAAACAATTAAAAGAATTAAAAATGGCTTGTGCTCAATATGGGCCAAAGGCACCTTTTACTCAAGCCATGTTAGAATCTCTCTCTATGGAGGGTTTGTGTCCTTCTGTTTGGAAGCAGATAGCCTGAGCCTGTTTATCAGAGAAAGAGTTTTTATTATGGAAGTCTAATTTGCAGAACAATGGCAATCCACAGCAGCTTTGAATATAGCTGAGGGAATACCATAAATTTTGATATGTTAGCAGAAGAAGGGCAATTTAGGGAGACTGCTCAGTAATTACAATTTAATCTAGCTTTAATCTAGCATCTTATGTAATTAATAAACATAGTACTATAATTCAAACATCTTTTATGTCTGCTCAAGTTGTAGAATTGTGTGCAGTAGTTGCTGTTTGTCAACATCTATCCAATATGACTTTTAATTTATATACTGATAGTTTATATATAGCTAATTCCCTTCAAACATTGGAAATGATACCATATATTGATACACATAATAAATTGATAGGAAATTTATTTCTTCAGATTCAAACTCAGATCTTATCATGCCATCATTCTTATTTTATTGGGCACATAAGAGCGCATTCTGCCTTACCTGGTCCTTTGGCAGAAGGTAATCAAATTCCTGAATATGCTACAAAATTTGTCTACCCCTCTCAGTTGGAACAAAATCAACGATCGCATTTTTAACATCATCAAAATAGTGCTGGTATATGTAAACAGTTTCAAATTACTCGAGAAGCAGAACAACAAATTATTAAACAATGTCCTATATATCCAAAGTATTTGCCTGTTACTCATTTAGATGTAAATCCATGAGGATTGGTCCCCAATAATCTATGGCAAATGGATGTTACACACATTTCTGCCTTTGGTAACCAAGAGTATATTCATGTGTCTATTGATACTTTTTCAAGTTTTATTATGGCTACAGCCCAAACTGAGGAGGCTGCTAAACATATGATTTCTCATTGTTTGAAATGTTTTTCTTTCTCATGACTTCCTACCTGCATTAAAATTGATAATGGTTCAGGATATACTAGTATGGCTTTTAAATGATTTTGCAATACATATAGTATTCAACATATTACAGGTATACCCTATAATCCTCAAGGACAGGGCATTGTAGAACATGCCCACAATTCTTTGAAAACAACATTTTGAAAATAAATAAAACGGAGGAGTTATATCACCACTCACCACAGAACTCTTAAAATCTTGCTCTTTTTATTCTTAATTTCTTGAATGCTCACAAAACTGGTCACACAGCAGCAGATAGATATTGGAATCTATCCTCCAAAAACAAATTTGCTCTAGTAAAATGGAAAGATCCTTGCAAAGGAATTTGGCAAGGTCCCAGCCCCATACTAATATGGGGACTAGGCCATGTTTGTGTTTTCTTACAGGATGAAGATAATGCACGGTGGATACCTGAGTGGCTGGTGCAAGATATGGATCAAGCAAAAATGGAAGACTCTCAGATTAATGCTGATGATTCTCCCAGCTTCAGTGATGAATGAAACATGGACTAACATTCCAGATCATCCCATACTTCATTTAGCTATTTGGGAACAATAGGAGATCACTGTCTTCAGTAACAACTCATGATTGCTGGGACTTCTTGTTTGAATTTTACACCTATTGCAGAAACTTTTAATTATTCTGCACAAAGAATTGGTACAATCTTATGTTTTTTCTAAAAAATTCAAGAAGATGGGATGCCTTCAGTTGTCACCCGTGGTATTGCAGACAAGTACAAAGACTGATAGTAACTGTGTTATTAAAGGTGTGGTCTTGTGGGTCCCTGGTTATACAGGGAAAGAAGATAAAAATGTTATCCCACCAATAACTTGTTTACCCTGTTAAACTGATTTAACATGTAGAAATCATAGTGTTAATTTGAAGAAATGTCTTACTGAAATACCTATTTTACATAATATTCCCAATACCTTGTTCATTGGAGACTCAGGGCAAAGTGTGGTCTTAGGACAAAATGGAACATTTTTATTCAGAAGAAGTGCACAATTTATGTTTGAAAAGTACCCCTATTTAAGAGGCTGGTAGTCAATGATGGGTAAAATTTCCTTGGGCCAAGGAAACCTAAGACAGGATATACAGCTTATAGCTCTGTATTGTCCAGTGACAAATAATCCTTGATACCTGAAGGAAACAACCTAAGACAGGCACAGTCTTCTTTAAATATAATAAGAAAGGGGGGAATATGGGGAGCCATTAAGATCTTCCCCTCATCTTTACTAAAAGAATACTTCTATCTGTCCATCCTCCCAGAGTCAACAAGGTTTGAGGTCATGGAGGTTTCAAAGTAATTAAGACTATCTGAGAACTAATGATGCTATTGTTCTGTCTGAGCTAAGATTAGGTTTGTGTTGTTTGTGTTGCACCAGGGTATTGTTTGACCTGCCCTGTGTCATATGTACTTTGGACTTATCTTTCTTATATTTGAGGCTAACCTGAAGCTAGAAACTGTATAAATAATAACAAGAAAATAAATCAGGTGGTTGGCCAGTAGAGATACCAACCCAGGAGTAGACTGGCGACCCTCCCATGCTTGAAGTCTTTCATCCTCACTCCTCTCTTCAGAACCCATACATTTGCTGGCTGGCTCCAGCAAAGCAGCAGATGTAGACACTATTGAAACCAATGAGAGTGGTTGTGTTTCAATAAAAATCATATAGAAAAATAAAATTCAACTTTCATATAATATTCATTACTATGAAGAATAATTCTTTTGATTTTTTATAAGCTTAAAAACAAATAAAAAAACAACAGACTGAGTTTGTGGGTGTACAAAAATAGGTAGTTAAACTAGTTTGACTTGCCAACTCTATTTTGCTGATCTGTTTATTACACAAGAATCTACTGAACTTGAAGCCTAGCCTTTCTGAACATGAGAAGTGAATAGAAAATATATGCTTTCTTAATTTGAAAAACAAGTATCATTCAAATATACACAAAAATGTATAAATAGGATTGGAAATGGTGAGAACTGGCTCTCTGAGAGGTGTGGAATTCAGAAGAGCTCAGGATTACTGGTGAGTTATCTGGATAAGAAAGGTTAAAGCAGAGGAGTCCCCTGAGTAGCAGCTCTGTCAGGTAAGAGCCGAATGACCTCGGTTTCTTGCTTTCCTCAAACAGTTGTCATAGAAACGAAAAACAGAAGAGTGCAAAAATGGTGGTAAAAAGCATATATATTTTAGAATTGTTAGAAAAGTTCTCTTTTTGGTTGAAATCCTGCTTGTCTGGTTTGGGATACTGTAAGAAAGGTATGGACATTTTTCAAAAATTTCAGAATATGACTAGGGTCTGCATTTAATTGTATAATCAAATGAATTAGGCTGAATCACTTATAATAAATAACATTGCACAGAGAGTTTTGTTCACTTATGATAATTGATATAAATTTATTTGATTGCAAATAGGACAGTATACAAGTTCCAAACATGTGACTTTACTTGAATAGTGAGCATATAGCTAGATATTGATTTCACAAAAACTTAAGTAAGGAAAAGAAATAATTAGGGTGGCTGGGATACTCCAACAGTGGCCCTTGTCTCAGGTCTTGGAATAATATTGGCTGGCTGAGAGTGAGTACTTTGTTATGGATGGGTCAAATTCTCTAATTCCAGATCTGCATTAGGGGTTCAGAATAAAGTGTACTAAATAAGTTGCTAAGCAGAGGCATAAAAAAGTGAAAAGGATAAAATAAGGAAAATGAAAGCTGGCTTGATAATGCTACAAAATGGAAGCTTAAAGATAAAATTATACAAATTTTATTAGAAACTTGTTTAAATAGCCCTGGGCTCTGACACAAAAGAAGAGCCTTTTAAAAAGAGTCATTAAAATCTAGAAAGCTCGTGTGACTTTTTCACTTCTCACTTCAGTAAAAGCTGATGTGAATTTTGTAGTTGAGAAACCTGTCAGTTTTGTGGCAAGGTCACAAGTAAATGTTGAAAGATAAGGAAGAACTAGGGAAATGGTGTTATTTAGAACAGAGGAACCACATGCCATCCATCCAGATTCTCAACAGATCTGGCCTTCATCCAGACCCTGGCCCTCAGTATCTGTCTTCAGAAGGGAAAGGCAAAAATCTGAAAGGTTACAGGCCAGGCAGAGAAAGGGAAGTTTCTTGTTATTGTGACATGAGCCGTGTGCGCTGACATGAAAGACCTGATATGAACTTGCACTGGAAGGCCAAGTCTTTGATAAGAACAAATCTTCCTAGATTGAGTGAGCTACTCTCATTGAAAAGGTTCGGGAATGTAGAAGCAGGATGGAAACAATAGAAAGCCTTTAATAAAGACTCTCAGTAATTTCAGCATTCTCAGTCTTGTTTTTCTGATTTCTAACCATTGTTTGTGAGTATTATGTTTAATCCAATCTTAGTATTAGGAGTTTAGAGGTATCAGCAGGTCAGCAGTGCTTTTCCAATGTTGAGAGTTGGGTGATAGGATCTACACTCCAACATATAGATACAGGGAGTAACTTTCTCAAGACTTCCAAAGTGCAGGAAATTAAAGCAAGAATTAATAAGTGGGATCTCTTCAAGCTAAAAAGTTTCTTCTCATCAAAGGAAACCGTCAAGAACCTACAGAGGAAGCCAACAGAATGGGAGAAGATCTTTACCAGCCACCACTCTGATAGGGGGCTAAAAGAGCTCAAAAGACTCTACACTAGCAAAACAAACAACCCAATCAAGAAATGGGCAACTGAAATGAATAGACATTTCACAAAAGAAGAGAAACAAATGGCCAATAGATACATGAAAAGATGTTCAACATCACTAGCCATCAGGGAGATGCAAATCAAAACTACACAGAAATTCCATCTAATCCAAATCAGAGTGGCAAACATAAAGAAATCAAACAACAACAATTGCTGGAGAGGATGTGGGGAAAGAGAATCTCTTTACACTTTTGGTGGGAGTGCAGAGTAGTTCAGCCACTATGGAGATCAGTATGGAAATTCCTTAGAAAACTGGGAATAGATCCACCATTTGATCTGGTTATACTACTCCTGGGTATCTTTCCAAAGAGGTTGAAATCAGAGAACTACGTTAACATATGCATACCCATGTTCATAGCAGCACACTTTGTAATAGCCAAAATATGGAACCAACCTAGATCTCCATAACAGATGAATGGATTGCAAGATTATGGGAAATACACACAATGGAATTCTATTCAGCTATAAAGAAAAATAAAATAATAGCATTTGCAAGAAGATGGAAGGAACTAGAGAACATTATGTTAAATGAGATTAGTAAGCACAGAAAGAGAAGGGACATGTTTTCTCTAATATGCCCAAGCTAGGCAGTAGTGGTACTACCAAAGGGATTCCAGATGATGGAGGGGAAATCTCAGCAAAGCTTGAATGGAAGGATAGGAGAGGAAGAAAGCTGAGGTTGTTCAATGGAGGAGCTACATACAAATATGTGTAATAGGATAAATACAACATGATTAACCTGGACACTTTCTATTGGGGTGGGGAGGGAAAGGGAGGGAGAAGGGCATGAAGCACAATGTAAATGTACACCACTCTCAATATGTTCCACTTATAAAAAACATTAAATTAAAAAATTATAATTTATATCAACATATGTTTAGCTGAGTACTTATTTAACATAAGAATTCTAAAACACTGAAAACAATAAATTTTATAGAAATATAGGAGGCTATTATTGGAAAATAAGAAAGTAAAACTCATAAGAAGCATATTATGAAACCACTGTTTTCAAAGTGGTTAAGTTTTAGTATAGCTATTCATTTTAATTTATATTAAATTAGTATATTTGAAATAAAACAATTTTATGGTTTTTGCAGTTGAATTAAAATTAAGTTGCTTTCACTTTTTTGTCAAAGAAAACATGAAATTTTGAAAGCCTTCATTCACTGTGCTCCTATGAAATGAAGCTTCTAAAAAAGCCTATATCACTTTAACAATATCAAAAATAATAATATCTTCTACTTTCTCAAGGTAAGTTTTTATTGACTCTATAAGATCAATTATTTAGATATTTGTCTGAAAAAAATATTTAAAACAATAATAAATTGTATCATTAGGATGATGTAAATTTAAAGTTTTATCATTGTTCTTGCAGATAAAATTTTCTTCACTATATAAAAGTAGTTATTTTATCCCAAAATTTCAATTAAAAATATATAGAATGTATACATATTGGTATATAAAATATTTAAAACTTTATTCTATATCAGAGTACCTTCATTTTGTTCTTGTGTGCATGTTTTAGTAATCTAAAGCACCTTTAATTTTGTAACATCTGATATACAAAAATTGGTTAGGAATTAGAATAAAAAGGCCACCTATGAACCTACAATCTACTTATAAAATTGGACATCATCATTGGCTCTCTCACAGATAAATGTCTCCTTGAATCTATCCTTTTTTCTTTTCAGATAATGCTAACACTTGCTTGAAATTTGTATTCATAATTTATTTGTATTAAAGAAATGACATGATAATATTTTACTCAGCAGTGTTAAAATTGATTTATGAAGTTGTATAAAGCTGTATATTATTAATTTCACTGTGATCTAACAATCAACTGAGTGGTTATCCTACATTTTATTTGTCCATATTTATATTGATAGAAACTTGAGTTGTTTTAAGTTATTATTGTTAAGGGATATAAGGCTATGAAAATTCTTGTTCTGGTCTTGTGGTACTTGTGTAAAATTTCCCCATGGAATACACTGAGAAGTTAAATTGTTGAACTGCACAGAATAACAATGTTCATATTTAAAAGATAATTACAAATTATTTTCCAAACAGACTCCACTAAGCTGGGCTTGGTAACACATGCTTGTAATCCCAGCATTTGAGAGGCTGAGACAGGAGGATCCTGGTTTGTGGACAGCCTCTGCTACTTAGGGAGCCCCTTTACAATTCAGTGAGACCCTGTTTCAAAATTAAAAAAAATAAAATATATAGCTCAAAGGGAGAAAGCCCCTGGTTTCCATTCTAGTGTATATCCCTCATACACATAATAATAATTCTCATTATTATACACCCTAGACAAAACCTGTATTGTCAAGATAATTTTTGTCAATATGATAGGTATAAATAACATGGTATATCACTGTAGAATAAAATATGAATTATATTATTAAGAAGGAGAGTGAACATATATAATTTACTATTTGAGTTTTACAAATATTTCTTATTTATAAAATTGCCCATTTTTATATTGGATTATTTTTCTTATTAATTTGTAAGTTTTCTTTATATTGTCTGTATAATTAGTTTTTTTAAATTGCATGTGTTTCAAATTTTTTTTTTACAGTTAATGGCTTGTTATCTTGAAAGTGTTTTGTAGTGAATACAATTTCTTAATTTTGGAAAAAAAAAAAGACTCTCTGTAATATGTCTCAAAAGATACTCTTCAAATAATGTGATTTACATGGTGCTGTGTAACAGCCATGACCTTTACTCAGACTGAACAATGCTGTGAGTGGCAGGACCAGTGTCAGCCATTCCTGTGTCTCTTTGACCACTCACACCTCACCCGTGGTAGGTGCTTTGTGACTATTGAACAGTGCTACCTATTGTCAAGTTCATGAAAATAAAAATGCTGATAGTGAGCAAAGAGGCCAATAACTAAAGTAAATGTTATTTTGGTGGTAATTCACCAGGCCCCTGTTGAAATATATTTCAATAAACTGGATGAAAGTTGGTTTTTTTTTTATTAGAAAGACTGGTGATTGGCCAGCTGGGCAGGGTAGCACACACTTCTAATCCTAGCATGTGTGAGGCTGAACAGGAGGATCACAGTTCTTGGGCAGCTTCAACAACTTAGTGAGGCCCTATGCAACCCAGTGAGTCCCAGTTTCAAAATAAGTATAAAAAATAGGGCCGGGGGTGTAGTTCAAAAGTAGAATGCCCCTAGGTTCAATACCCAGTACATTAAAAAAAAAAAAAAAAGGCTGAAAATTGGTGCTAGAGATTGGACCCACGATCTACACAATCTACAACTTAGCTATATCATCAACCCCAGATCATTCATTTTTAACTCTCTATGAGTTAGGGGGGAAAAAACTACCTCAGAGTTCTAAAGAATATCAAGGTATTCTCTTCATCTTATATTTGCAGAAACTAAAAAGAAGCAAGATAAAGCCAAACTGCTGAAAGGTCCAAATTTGAACCAGGGTGAGACTGAAGAGAGCTCTCTACAGGGAGATGCAGCTCAGTGCAACTATAAGTTTTCAGCAAGCTCTTTGAACTTCTCCATCAGACCAGAAGGAAGAGTCTTGATTCCAAATGCCAAAAGAGAACGAGTCCTTAGCTGACTTTCATGTCTTCATTTTTGGTATCTTACTATTATGGCAAATGTTGAGTTTTCTTAGTCAACCCTCTTGTACTTTTATCAGTAAGTACTTCCTGCTGATATATATATATATATATATATATATATATATATATAATGTGTGTGTGTGTATGTATGTAATAAATATATGCATACACACACATACACCCACATCCCCAGAAAACCACCACTGGGGGTGAGTATAGAGAAGATTCAGGAGATAATACTTTGCCAATCCATACCAACAAAGTAGTCAAAGGAGAAATTTGGAGAATTTGTATTCTTTAGGTGGACATGAATAAGGCCTCAGACATTTGATGATTAACATGTCAATCTGATGAGAACCCCAGATGTCAGTTGTGGAAAACACTTTTCTGAATAGGGCAAGATATCAAAATTTCCATTCAAAATTCCCATTTTCATAAGACAGATGTTAACTGAAAAGATTAGGATGTTTTTCTATGCAGAAATATAACTTTGGTGTGATGTTAGGTTTGGGAGTAAAAAGAGAGGTAGGAAGGATGTCAGTAATGTGATTTAATTATCAATGTTCATTTTACATATTTCAATAATCTCAAAGAGACTATTGGTGATTATATTAAGTCTCATTAAAGAATACTGTTTCATAAAGCTGTGAAAAACCCTCTGACAGACAGAAATTTTAGCCTAAGGACCAGTGTAGATCCAGCAAATCTTTTTGCCACTCTGGAACACAGTTTCTTTCCTTTAAAATGAAAAAAATAAGCCAGGCATGGTGGCTGACGCTTGTAATCACCACGCTTGGAAGGCAGAGACAGGAGGATCGCGCAGGTTAGAAGCCAGCCATGCTGGCTTAAGAGACCCTGTTTCCAAAACTAAAAAATAGGTCTAGGAGTGTGGCCCGGAGGTAGAAGAGCTTCCAGGAACCCCAGTGCCACCAAAAATAAATAATAATAAAAAGTAAATAAAATGAAAAAAATATGCAAGATTTATTCTCTGATTTTTCCATTTGATTTATGACCTTATTATACTACTCTGATGAGAACAAGTCTTGAAATGCAAGAGATATTTTCAGAAGTTTAAGGAGAACCACATGATACAATTTTGTGTGAGTTTTTGGTACTGGGAATTGAACACAGGGTCATTCTATCTCTGAGATACACAACTCCTTATTTTAGTTTTTTTTTTTTTAAATAGTCTCATTAAATTGATGAGGCTCATCTCAAAAATGCCATTCTCCTGTCTCAGCCTCCCATGTACTCGGGTTACAAGTGTGCACCACCACAAACAGATCCATGAAACAAATTCAATTTCCTTTCCCCCAAATATAACTAAAATTAATTTTAGTGTTTATCATGATCAAATTCAGAAGTAAAGCCTGGAGTGGTTGCGCACGCTTGTAATACCTGCGCTTGGGAGGCAGAGACAGGAGGATCACGCAGGTTCTAAGCCAGCCACAATGGCTTACAAGACACTGTTTCCAAATAAAAAATATAAAATAGGTCCTGGAAGTAGAAGGGTTTCCAGCAACCACAGCACCAAAAAAAAAAAAAAAAAAAAAAAAAATTCAGAAGTAAAAATAATGATCAGCTAACTTTTCTTCTAGCTAAAGTAGCAAAAATAGACATGATAATATCTATTGAGCTTGTGCTGCTTACACTTTATTCCTCCAAGCCCTCTACTCAGTAAGTCAAGCAATTCTGCTTTGTTGATGAGGAGATTTAGTCTACAAAAGCCTGCATCACCTCTCCAATCCCCATTTTTTTTGGAAATCATCATAAAGGGAAAACATAGGACCTGGGTGATTCTTGAAGATAACTGGGCATATTCTTGAAGATAACTCAGACCGTGAAGCTATTAGCTGATAGTCCTACAACAAAAGAGATATCAACAAGAGGGAGCAGAACAAATTTACTTCATCAAAATTGCACTTGGCATAGACATCTTCAGAAGTAAACACCAGAGTCCCAGGGGAAACTTTCTTTTGTTTGTTTTGTTGCACTAGAGATTAAAATCAGGGAAATTCTACCTCCAAACTAAACTCCCAACCCTATTTTATTTTTATATTGAATAAGGGTATTTGTAGGATAATGCGCGTTTACTGTTTGCTTAGACTGTTCTTGAAATTGTGATCCTAATCTCTCAGCTCCCAAATACTGGAATTTTAGGGGTATACCACCACGCCTTGCCATCTATGTATTTTCATGTTAAGTCTGGTGAGAAAAGAGCACAGTTTCAGAGAAACATAGTCCAACATGAAGGGTATAATCTGAAGATAATGTAATGAAGGAAGGGGAACTCAGCAAGGCCTGTGGGCCCAGTCACCTCTTGTGTCCATCTATTCTCTGCTGGTATGATATGGGACATACATCACAGTAGGGTTTCAGGGGGAAGAATAAAGGCTTTCCTGGGTTGGATGACTTGCTCTGTGGAGCAGAAATTTTAGTTCCTATGGATCACTTGGAGGAGAGGCAGGGAGGAGGAGAGGAAAGGGTAGGCAGAGATGAAACAGACCTTGCTTCTGAAAACTCAATATGCCAAGACTCCTTTTTTTGTATTGTATGTTGTACTCCAGGCCTCCAAACAATTCTATTTGCCTTCTTTTTCCATTTCAAAAGAATATCCAAATACCAGAAAAAGGACATTCTGATATCCAAGTTTGAGATCTAGCATAAAGTAGCTTATTAAAACATGTTCAATGACTGGAATTGGCACTCCTAGAGTACTACTTAAACAACCCAGGGCTGGATTGGGTTAAGAACAGAGACATGCTTTGTTGATGAGTCTCTGTAAAAGAAAGAAATATACAGATAGATGGATAAGAGAGTAGATGGATGGATAAATAAATACCAAACCAAACAAAAAATAACATTGACATTTATTTTTAATTTTTTATTATTTTTATTTATTTATATTATTTTTATATGTGTGTTACTAGGGAATGGAATCCAGGGCCCATCTACTCCCATCCCTATTTTATTTTTTATTCAGAAACAGTCTCACTAAGTTGCTGAGAACCTATCTAAGTTGGTGAGACTGGCTATCAATTTGTGATCCTTCTGTCTCAGACTCCAAAGTACTGAGATTACAATGGAGCCAACACACCTGGCTACATTGGCATTTATTGAAACCTTAAAGTGTTAAATACTGTTTTAAAAGTTTCATGTTCATTATCTTTTTTGATATAACAATCATTTTTCTATTTTTCAAAGAAAGAAGCACAGGTGTAGTTTAAGCATCAAAGTCCTGGGGATAGAATGGAGTAAATACTTAGGGAGAGACTGTGAATCAAAATCACATGATTTGGATACTGTGTTCAGTTTACCTACAGTAGTGCCCTGCAGGTTTAGTTTTTTTTTTTTTTTTTTTTTTTTTTTTTTTTGTGTGTGTGTGTGTGTGTGTTTGTATATGTATGTGAGTTGCTGTGGATGGTACTGGGGGAAGGAGTTCCTACCTGTGAGCTATATTCCTAGTTTTATTTATTTATTCATTTATTTTATATATTTTTGAAACTAGGTCTCACTAAGTTACTGAGGACTTGAACCTGCCTTCCTCTCATCTCAGCCTCCCAACTACCAGGATAACAGGCATGTACCACCACACTCAGATTAGGTTTAGCTCTTAACACAGGTTGTGTGAATATGGACACAAGTCCCCTCCATGTGTGAGATGTATTCCCAGGTGTTGGTTCATGATAACATGAAGAGCTTTGGGTTAAAAGTCCAGTCCATCTGGGCTTTTAAAATAACCAACTCAATTAGAATGCTAGTGAAATACACTTGAACCTATAAACTGGGCTGGCTTCCAAAATCCAAATTTGCTCACCTACAATCCAAGCAGTAGCCATCCTTCAGCAGTTATGGAGAGGAACTAAGGTCACAAGAGCTAATTAGCTGGTACATTATTGGATTTTTGAATGGTTGAAACCTAACCACCACCCTTTTATTTGTTATCAATATTGTTTTCTTTTCTTTGTTATCAATAATGTTTTCAACCTGAAGGGACATGAGTACTATTATTTAGATTAAAAAAAAAGACACAAACACCCTGTGTGCCTACTGTTCCCCACCTCATCTCCAACCAATCACAAAGAAAATGACAACATGAAGATTATAGAATCAAAGAATGGACAATGGATGACATCTCTGAGTTTGCTTGACCTAATATGCTTACTTTTCAGAAGCAAAAAGTGTAAACTAGCTTAATATAAATTGCTCATTCAACTCCTACTTGCTATTTAAAATTTATGTGAGTGTATATTAGGTCATCAGTATGAAACCTATTGCACAGACTTGCATAAATAGATCCATTAAAGAATGAGTGGAAACCACTCACAAGAACACCTGACATAGGTGTTCAGAAAATATTGACCGATTCTATGGTATAAAATGCCTCCTTTCATTTATATCATTTCTCTGTCTTTTGAAGATTCTTCACCTGCATGGAGCTTTTCCTGGCTACTCTAGCCCGCACAGGCTGTTTTTCTGGCAACATGTTATTCCATCCTTTCCCCCCCCCAAAATAAGCAATTAATTACCAAAGATTTTGGCTTTCAATTAAGTTCAAAGTTTCCTGTAGAAGATACACTAAAATGTCTTCATATTTCATACATCCCCACAGAAAAACAGATACAAAGACTAATGGAATAGAAGATACAAAAAACTAAAAGTTGATTTTTGACAAAGTAGTTAAAACATACTCTAGAGAAATGATAGCCTTTTCAGCCAATGGTGCTGGGAAACCGGATATTCATATGCAGAAGAACAAAATTAGACCCCAGTCTCTCATCCTGCACAATAGTCAACTCACAGTGTTTCAATGAACTAAAACTTAAACCCAAAATTGTGTAATTACTAAAAGAAAGCATAGAACAACATTTAACATATAGGGACTGGTATAGACTTACTCAATTTGACCCCCAGGATTCAGGAAATAAAACTGAGAATCAATAGATGGAATATTTCAAATTAAAAAAGTTTCTGTGTTGCCGGCGTGGTGGCGCACACTTGTAATACCTATGCTTGGGAGGTGGAGACAGGAGGATCACACAGGTTCAAATCCAGACTCGCTGGCTTAAGAGACCTTGTTTCCAAATAAAAATATTAAAAAATGGGTCTGGGAGTGTAGCCTGGAGGTAGAAGGGTTTCCAGAAACCCTAGTACTACCACCAATAAATAAATAAATAAATAAATAAATAAATAAATAAATAAATATTCTGTGAAGCAAAAAGTTTGAAGAGAGAAGCTACAGAATTAGAAAAGACCTTGCCCAGCTACTCCTCTAAAAAGGATTAATATCTAGGAAGAATTCAAAAAGCTTAATACTAAAAGAACAAATAGCCCATTTCTAGGTTCTTATTCAACATTTCACTTGTAATTACATAGTGATTTACTTTGAAAAGTTATTTAATCAACTGAAAACTTACATCTGCTTTAAAATGTAAAATGGAGCCAGAAGTGGTGGCGCAAGTTTGTAACCTCTGTGCTTGGGAGGCAGAGACAGGAGGATCGGAGGATCGTGCAGGTTTGAAACCAGTTTTACTGGCTTAAGAGACCCTCTTTCCAAATAAAAAAAATACAAAATTAGGTCTGGGAGTGTAGCCCGGAAGTAGAAGGGCTTCCAGGAACCCCAGTACCACACACACACACAAAAAAAAAATAAAAATAATAAAATAAAATAAAATAAAATAAATAAATAAATAAAATAAAATAAAATAAAATAAAATAAAATGGTTTGATAGCGTTTACAATGAAAATGACAGGTTTCGGTTTCACCTATCTTCCTCTTTGGCTTTAACTTTCTCAAAACAAACTCCTTAAACTGTTTCAATTTTTCTTCTCATACATGTGTATGCCACTAGCTTTTGACTTTTTAATATTAGTATTACTGTGGTTTTCCTCCTGTAGAAAATACAGTTTGATAATTCTTAAACAACCTGCACCTTCTGCTTAGAATTAATGCACAGTTATTTGACACATCAATAGTTAGCATTTATATCATTGTAAATACATAAATATTAGCTGGCCTATGCCAATATCTATAATATAATTGCATTGATTCTCTATCAATCTCTCATGTTCATGTGCCTAATGGGGTATATATGTCTATGACAATTTTTTCTTAAATTTCTGATATGTGATTTTCTTTTTGGTATGCTAAAACATATCATGTATGCAGTTTCATTTTTAGCTAGGTCTCCTGCAGCTTTTGATCTTCCTGTTCCAGGAAAGTTGCTCTACAGACCTGCGGCTCAATACTCTCCTGGGCACTCCTTCCCTGTCAGCCAGAGTGGATACTGTGCTGTTTTCTGTATTACATGCCTGCTACCTTGATAGCAGGACTTTCTGGTTCTGGTTTCTTGCATTTTGAGCAAAAGTATTTTGAATAAAGCATAGAAAAAATGAAAAAGAAATTGCAGCTTTTTTTTATCTGAAAAGTTTTACTTCTTTCTCATACATGATGAGTAGCTAGGTGAAGTTTAGGACTTTTAGCTTGAAGATAACTTCCTTAGGATTTTGAAGGCATTGATTCACCCAAGTTTAGTCTCTACTGTAGGGACTGAGATGTCTTTTGCCATATCAATTATTTATTTAAGTTTAAATCTAGTGTTATTATTATTATTATTATTATTATTATTATTATTATTATTATTTGGTGGTACTGGGGTTCCCAGAAGCCCTTCTACCTTCGGGCTACACTCCCAGACCTATTTTTACATTTTTTAAAATTTGGAAACAGGGTCTCCTAAGCCAGCGCGTGCGGCTGGCTTTGAACCTGCAGGATCTTCCTGTCTCTGCCTCCCAAGCGCGGGGATTACAAGCGTGCGCCACCACGCCCGGCCTAAATCTAGTGTTATTTTAATGAACAACTGGTATAGAACTTATTAAATTTCTGAAATGAGATTTTCTGAATAAAACCTACATGTATTTAGTATTTCCATTTTCTAAGAAAGTAATTGTAGCTAAGCAAGTCATGCCATAGGAGGAGAACAGACCTTCTTCCTTGTCTTCTAAGCTGATTATCTTAGCAGTGAGAGGCAGGAATCATTCTTCAGAAACAACATAGCATAGTCATAGCATAGTTTACACATGTTTGAATTGAGTCTGGCACAGTGGCCCATGCCTGTAATCCCAGCATTTGGGATTTTTAACTTTTAAATTTTAGCCATCACTATAGTTTTTCTCCTTTAGAAAATATAGGTTGACACTTCTTACACAGCCTGTGCCCTTTACCAGGTAATTGGAGATTTCTGTTCTCCCATGAGCAGTGACCATCCAGTGTGAGTGCTTTACCTCTCCTTGTCCTCTGCCAGCAACAAGCTTTTTCAGGATACAGATTGAGACAATTAGAGCATGTTTTGGAAAATTATCTTTTGATTTTTCTGTTTTTGTGTAACAAAAATATGTGGGGCACTTGGACATAATTCTGTTTCTCTCCCTATCATCTAACTCTTCCTTCTGATTATTTCTGCTAATGTTATCTACTCTGTTTTTGAGGTTTAAATTAATGCTCTTATACTTTTTTTACCTGAAAATCTTGCTCTTCTTCACTTTCTATCTTCATTCATTGATAAAATTAACAACATAACAAACACAGTCTAAGAAAATCTACATTAAGATTTTAACCATGAGCCGGGCGTGGTGGCGCACGCTCATAATCCCCATGCTTGGGATGCAGAGACAGGAGGATCGCTCAGGTTCAAAGCCAGCCATGCTGGCTTAGGAGATTCTGTTTCCAAATATAAAAAAAAAAAATAGGTCTGGGAGTGTAGCATGGAGGTAGAAGTGCTTCCAGGAACCCCATTACCACACACACACACAAAAAAAAAGACTTTGAGCATGTTTAAATATTTAGTCCAAAATCACATTTTAATAATTTTAAGAAAAAATGCCTGCAAGCAGCTTGCTTTCAGAAAGGCCACCTTCTTTATACAAGATCTGCGCTAACATAGACTCAGAGACTCAGGATGTAAAGTGGTATAAGGTCCTCCTCAGAAGCACAGATCAGTCAAGAGCTGCATCTAGGGCATGGTGGCACACCTCCGCCCTGCCTTCTAGCCTGCTTCCTGATCCATCCCCCCAGGGGCTATTAGCCTGCACTCTTCTCTCAGGACTCCTCTGATGCCATGCGCTATCATGTGCTATTAAAATAAATGCAGCACCTGAGAGTACTTGCCAATTACTCTTTTCTCTCTTAGGGTGAAGTAAGGTTACAAATGTGAGCCTGTAACCCAATAGCAATGCAATCCCTAAAAGAAGAAAAAGAAATTCCAGTGGCCGGTATCTGGTTCTGAGCACATGGAGAAGAGACTAGGTGATGATAGAGCAAGAGGGCGCCCTCTGCAAGTCAGCTTCAACAGAATATAGCCTATCTTGGACTTACAGAACCCAGAAATATAACGAAGGAAAAAAATGTAAGCCACTTAGTATATGGATTGTTATGGCTACCTTAGGTAACTAACTCAGTTATCAAATAATCAAATCAAATGTGTGTGTGTGTGTGTGTGTGTGTGTGTGTGTGTGTGTGTGTGTGTGTGTGTGTTTTGCTGGAGATTGAACCCAGGTGTGCTCTACCTCCAACTTTCTGTCTTAGCCCTTTTTTATTTTCTTTAATTTAAATCAGGATCTCACTAAATTTCTGAATATCTCACTAAATTACAGAGGCTTGCCTCAAATTCTATGTCTCAGCCTCCCAAGTAATGGAATTATGGGGATGGGCCAGCATGCCTGGCTCAAATAAAATATCTAGAAATTATTTTATGACTATGCTAAGCTGTTCCAGTGGAGCAATTTCAGCCACTCATTTCTAAGAAAATTCAGCTTAGAAGAAAAGGAAGAAGATTCATTCTCTTCTCCTGAAGTTGAATGTGCTCAGTTATGATGACTTTTTCAGAAAATAGGAATTCTAGATACATTCAGGTTCTATTCCAAGTCTTCTTTCATAAATATAATAAGTCCAGAGCCAGTTGTTAATTTCCTTTCTTCCCTGCAGAAGCTGTTGCAGGCTAGAAGGCTGTTTGTGGTAAGGGGTAGGGCGAGAAACCCTCTTCCTTGGTCAGATATTCCTTCTTCCCCAAGAACTCAGGGAGCTCTTTTCACTTCCACTTGGAGAAGGCAGATGCTTTGTCTTTCAGACAAAGAACTGAGATGGGCTGTAGGATGCATTCCACACATGTATTCTAGCCATAGGTTAGACTGGAGTGGAACTCTTTAAGTTTGCTTTGGGTGCATTCCCCGACAGTGCCACATAAACTGGGGTTGATATGAAATATTAATCTGAAAGTAAGGAGAACAGGAAGAGAGAGAGAGCTTCAGGAACTTCACATCCACTTTTCTTGACCTTACTATGCAGTGCAATGGACAAAATCATTTTGGATTTTTTAAATAGCTATATATAATTTTTCACTGTTCATATACAGTTTAAATGGCTATTTATTTTGGCTTTGGATATGCTTTTTATTAATTATTTTAATTGTCAACACTTGTGGGGTTTTGTGTAATAATATATGTATATAATGTTACTTAGCAAATTGGGGTAGGTAGCATATATTTTACTTTCAGGGACCACTTCTACAGTTTGAATCTATTATTTTTTTATGACCAAGTAGAATTCTTATTCAATTAAATATGTGAAGACATGGAAATTGTAAAGTTGTAAAATTGTAAATAGCATTTTTATGGCATAAGTACAAAATTTAATTCACATATGAAATATTGTCCATCCATACATGCATAACATCTACAATAGAAACATTTCAGTGATTGGATTTTTTTCATTATTGTAATGTTCACCTTATTTTACTTTTTTATTGTTACACTGCTTATAGGCATGATTACATAGACAAAGCCTATTAAAAGGACAGTTTTACTGCCAACATTTTCTTTCTTTGAGATTGGTATTATTAATTTTATTGAATTATTAATACTGCAAATAATTTTGTCCTACAAAAGACAGGATTGCTTGGCAGCAATGACTTGCTATGTTTATAAAGTAATCCAAAGGGACCTCTAGGGAATGAACATGCGCACATGGGCCCTGACCACCTGCACAGCAGGGGAGCTGGGGAGGGTGGGCGCTTGCCCTCCACAGGAGGACCAGCCTGGACTCTCCTCAGCAGTACCTACCACTGTCACCCTGCTCTGCGCATCCTCTCTCATGTCTGCATACTCTTTGCACTGTTATTTCTGTTCACTGGAATTTTCTTTCCCAAGGTGCAAACTTGATTAAGCCTTACAAGGCATGGAGGATTATTTTTTTATTCTTTATGCAATCTTTCTTGTTACAATTCTAAGAATATTTTTCAGTCCCTTATCCACGCCACATGACATTCCCTTAATGTACCTACACATACACTTACATAAACATCTTCTATTGAGGGAGATGAAATATTATTGGATATATTTAAAAGAAATAAGTTAGCCTTTTTTTTTCTACAGTAATAGAAATGTAGACAAAAGTAAAAAAAAATAATTCTCATTTCTCAGAAGTAAACCATGTACCAATTTTATTCATAAAACATGAAACACACACACACACACACACACACACACACACACACACACACATATATATATATATATATATATATATATATAATTTTTTTGGTGGTACTGGGATTCCTGGAAGCCCTTCTACCTCCGGACTACACTCCCAGACCTATTTTATATTTTTATTTGGAAACAGGGTCTCCTAAGCCAGTGCGTGCGGCTGGCTTCGAACCTGCCTGATCCTCCTGTCTCTGCCTCCCAAGTGCGGGGATTACAAGTGTGCCCCACCACGCCCGGCAACATGAAACATATTAATGACAAGTCATGGGGTGAGAGGCTTAATCAAATTTACCATTTTTTCCTACTACACAAAACAGAGAAATAATTCCTCCTACATAATCCATTACTTCCATTAGTCAAAAAAAATACCCATATGGATGCCAAACATATTATATCATAACTTTAGTTGGTCTTTATATTTAGATATTAAAACTTCAATTAACCATAAGAATTCTATTTTTACTATAAGCTATAGAATTGCTCTAGTTACCTGTTGTTGCATAATAAGCCATTTGAGATAGTAGCTTACTAAGAAAGTAAAAAGGATTTTGCAGCCCCTTTAAGTGCTACACATAGGCACAAAAGCTTTCTCAACAAGACCCCAAAGGCACAAGAAAGGTGGAACAATATGTGACATAGGATCAAACTAAAGAGTTTTGTACAGCAAAGGAAATCATCAAGAAGCTCAACAGAAAGCTGACAGAATGGGAGAAAAGTTTTGCCAACTATTCCTCTGATAGAAGACTAATATCTAGAATATACAGAAAACTCAAGAAACCCACAGCTAAGAAAACAAATAATTCAATTAAAAATGGGCAAGTGAACTTAATAGACACTTTATAAAGGAAGAAGTTCAAATGATGAGTAAATGTATAAAAAATGTTCAACATCATTATCAATCAGGGAGATACAAATTAAAACTACCCTGATATTTTACCTCACAACAACTAAAATGACTATCATTCAAAACAGAAACAACAACAAATGCTGTGAGGATGTAGAGAAGTGCAGACTCTAATGCATTATTGGAAGTATTGCGAATCAGTGCAACTACTTTGGAAAACAGTATAGAGGATCTTCAAAAAAATGGGAACAAATCTACCATATGATCCCTCAATACCACTTCTGGGTACCACCCAAAAGAAGGGAAACCAAATTACTTAATTAACGCATGCGTGTCTATGTTCATAGTTTCACAATTCACAATTGCCAAATTATGGAACCAACCAAGATTTCCATCAACAAATGAATGGATTACAAAACTATGGGTTATGCACACAACAGAATTTTACTCAGTCATAAAGAACAAAATTACATCAGAAAAATGGATGGATATGGAGAACATTATGCTAAGTGAGATTAGTCAGTCACAAAAAGTAAAAAATTGGATGTTATTCCTAATATTCAGAAACTAGGGAGCAAAAAGGTCATAGAAGAAACTAGACAAGGAGAAACCATAGAGCAAATAAGATGAACTAACTGAAGAGGGAAATTACTTAATGTACATGATGTACATTCACAAACATATCAAAATTAATCACTAATCCAAACATGAGAAGGAGAGAGAGGGAAGGGAATAGAGTGAAAATTTGGGGACTTCCGGGAAGATGGCGACCGAGAAAAGCGGGGCTTAAGAGCCCCGCTAACAACCAATCTCCATTACCACAAAACCAGCGCCTTTCATAGCCAGAAAACACCATCACCAGAAAAACAAAAAAACCACCAGGCTCCAGAGAGAAAGCGAACTGAGAACAGAGCTCAGAGCCACAGAGGAGATACACGTGCCCGAGGACGCGGCAGCAGCGCCATACTGCCAGCGGCAGTGGCAAACTCACCGGACGGCTACAGCAAGTCAAGGTGAGCCGCTGCGGAACAGCCAGGCGGGATCTTTCGGCGCAGAGAGCATTTAGAGCTCCCAGTGGCTGAGCTCAGCACACGCTGCAGGAACTCAAAGTGGAACTCAAAACCAGAGAAGAAAAAATACGCCAGCCTCACGGCCGAGGACGTGACAGCGGTGCCATATTGCCACCAGCGGCAGCAGCAGTGAATTCACCGAGTCCAGTACAGCTACATCTGCGTACTCAAGAACAGTGAGTCAAATTGTGGGCCACAGAGGAGAAATCCCAGTACTGTACCCCCTGGGAATTGACCCAGTGAGGGAGTGGGGGTGGCAGAGATATCACACCATAGGAGAACGTGCAACCTGGCACCCCCCATAGTTTAAAGCAGCCTCTATCGACTCCCTGGGTCGGAGACTCTGTGATACAACCCAGTAAAGGAGTAGTGGGGTCTGAGATAATACAGACTCGAGATCCAGAGCACCTTAAGTGAAGTCATAGTGACCCAAGGGAAGAACCCAGAGAAGGCACAAACCTCCGAAATCATGGGAAAGAGGAATAACACTGGGGCAATGAATGCCCACAACCCCACAACATCAGAACCTGATAAAACAGAAAATCAGAGATTTCTAGAAGATCAAATCAGGAAAATAACTATAGAAATAATAGAGGTGCTTCGAAAAGAACTCAGAGAGAGCCAAAAAGAGATAAAGGATGCAATTAATGAAGTAAAGGCCTCAATTCAAAGCACAAACAACCGATTAGACCACATGGAGAACAGAATCTTGCTCTTAGAAGATGAGCAATCCAAAAATGAACGCATAGTTTCTAATCTAGAAAAAAATATACAACAGCAGGAATCTGACATTGAAGAAATATGGGCCCATCTTAAGAGAGCTAACCTAAGAATAATTGGAATAGAGGAGGGAAAAGAAAGTGAAACCAAAGGGATCAACAATCTCTTCAAGGAAGTAATAGCAGAAAATTTTCCAAACTTAGAGCAAGAGGTTGATACACAGGTCCAGGAAACTTATAGAACTCCCTTTAGACAGGATCGGAGAAGAGGATCCCCACACCATATAATTGTCAAAATGACCAATGTGGAAGCCAAGCAGAGAATCTTAAAGGCAACAAAAACAAAGGGCCAAGTGACATTCAGAGGCAAACCAATTAAAATCACTCCAGACTTCCCAAACCAAGTCATGAGAGCCAGAAGGGCTTGGAGTAACATATTCCAAACTCTGAAAGAAAACAACTTCCAGACAAAAATTTCCTACCCAGCAAAACTTTCTATCAAATTAGATGGAGAAATAAGAAGCTTCCATGACAAACAGAAACTGAAGGAATTTATGTCTTCAAAACCAGCGCTAGAGAAAATACTCAAAGAGATTAACTACAAAGAAGAAATAGGTAACACTCACCAGAACCAGAGAAACAAGATTTTCCATCCAACAGACAACTAAGATTGGTTATCTGTGGAGATTCATTATTTATGTTAGTCTTTTACCTATCTCTAAATTGTATTGTTTGCCTTTATTGTTGTTAATTTTTAGGATTTCTAGTTGGAATATTAATATACCTTCAGATATAGCATTTGGAAATATTTTATCCAATTCTATTAGTAACTTTTAACTCTGTTTACATTGTCTTTGGATATACAATATTTTTTTTATTATTTTTTAGGGAGTTTGTATATTCTTCTGTTGCCTGTGCCATTGAAATCATATCCAAGAAATCACTGCCAATTTCAATGTCGCGAGGTTTTATGACCCAGATTTTCTTCTAAAAGTTTATAGTCTTAAGATATATATTTAGGTCTTTTATCTATTTTGAGTTAATACTTGTATGTGGGATTAGGTAAGGGTCCAATTTTATTCTTTTCCATGTAATTATTATTTTTCAACAATATTTAATTAAAAGATTATTATTTCCATCACCAAATGTTCATGGAAACCTTGTCAAAAATAACTTGGCAATATAGGGAAGAATTTAGCTCTAGGCTTGTATTTAACTCCAATGGTTTATATATCTGCCTTTAGAACAGTACTACACTATTTCAATTATTGTAGCTTTATATGGTTTGAAATCAGAAAATATATATCTGCTAGCTTTGTTCTTTTTCAAGATTGTTTTGGGTATCTAGAATCCATATTCCATATTAGGATAGATTTTTTTTCTGAAAAATAAATATATAAATATATGATAGTTTCACCTAAAAAAACAAAAAAAATCCTCTGGTAGGAAAGAAAGCAAAAAGAAATATTGAAATGTTATCTTTAAGTCGTCAAAAGCTTGGTATCAGACAAATGAAACTGTTATGTGAGATTAACATTTTTAATTTTGGATAAATTGCTATAATACTAGATGTCAACCACTAAGCCAAGCATGGGAAGGAGGGATGGGGAGAGAATGGAGTGGGGATTGGGTGGGGGCTGACTGGGCGATGTGTGCATGTATGTCTACAAAAGTTTGTATCCCACTATGATGTATGAATACAGTGCACCAATAAAATAAAATTAAAAAAAAAAGAAAATTTGGAAAGAGCTAAATGAATGATTTGTGCATGTATGCTTCTACCATCTTGTACACCATTAAGATGTATGAGTACAATGTACCAATAAAAAAGAAAAAAGGAAAAAGAAAAATAAGCCACATAAAGATGTATGATTATAATCCAACAAATAAAAATTTTTAAGAAAATAAATTAGCAAGGATCTATTTTTTTTTTACCAATGTGGGGGTTGATTAGGCTTTACAGGGATGGGAATGAAGCTGGAGCTATTTTGCATGCTCCCACTGGCATACCTTTCTCTTTGGCTGTGAGTTTCAAGCATTTGGAAGCTGGAAGCTGTAAGAGCTGGGGATGCTTGTGGAGTTCTGTCTTTAGGATGTCTCTGCAAGAATCTTCCCATATGGTCATCTCAAAAGGGTATGATATTTTACATGTCAGGTCAGGGATCCTGACATGATGGTGGAAGAGTCATGCAAGATTACTTTTAGAAGAAGATGTGAATGTCATGCCAAGTCTGTTTTTGCTACAGACTTGTAGCAGTTCCAATGGATTACTCAGGATTGGGAGAGGGACTTTAGACTGTATCTAAATGGCAATACTTTAGAAGGATTTGCAAACATCTTAAAACCACTATAATAACAAACCATAAGCACATGTAAAAACAAACCATATTTCTATGTAAGCTACTAATTTTGTAAATATCTAAAAAAACAAACTCAAAATTTGTACCTCATATATATGCAGTAAAGACTAGTAATTTTTTATTTTATTTTTAATATATTTTTTATTGGTGCATTGTAGTCAAACATCACAATGGATTGCAAGATTAGTTAGGATATCCAAGTACACATCATCCAATTAATCTTTATTCAATCCTCATCCTATTCCTCCCCCTCCCTCAATCCCATGCTTAATTTAGTGTTTAACATTGATATATTTATTTACATATTTCATGTGCTTTAAAGAGATTCCATCTTCCCCCATCTCATTCCCTCTGATTGGTCACCATAATGTCTCCTCCACAGGGCCCCTTCTTCCAGTAGATTCTTTCCTATTACGCATTTCTTAATAACTTCACATATTAGGGAGTTTCCATTTTTTTAGTTTTCTGTGATATTTCTCTGTGTATGCCACTTTGCAAGTTCCAATCCCACTCTTGAAGGTCCTGGCACCGGTCTGGCCACCCAGTAGACTCTGATCATGGCCTCACTGGCCCCAGTACAGGCTTTGCCTCATGGCAGGCTCCAATTTCAGCCTTGTAGGCCCAGCACTGGCTTTGCCTTTAGGCTAGCTCCTATTTTGGCCTCTCTGGCTCCAGCTATGACCTCACCAAATGGCAGGTACCAATCCCAGACTTGCTGACCCCAGCACTGGCCTCACCCCACAGCAGGCTCCAATCCTGGCCTCGTCGGCTCCAGCACTGGCCTTGCCTCACAGAAGGCTCTGATACTGGCCTCACTGGTCCCGGCACCATCCTCTCCCCTAGGCAGGCTCCCATACTGTATTTGGAGGTCCTAGAACTGGCCTTGCCACACTGTAGGCTCCGATCCCAGCCTTGCTGGCCCCGGCACAGGCCTCACACCTCGGCAGGCTCCAATCCCAGCCTCAGAGGCCCAGCACCAGCCTTGCCTCATGGCAGGCTCCGATTCCATCCTCACTGGCCCTAACACCAGTCTCACCCCTTGGCAGGCTCCACCCAAGCCTCAGAGGCCCCAGCACCAGCCTAGCTTCACAGCAGGTTTCGATCTGGCCTCGCTGATTGTGGCACCAGACTCACACTTTGGCAGGCTCTGATCCTGGCCTTGCTGCCGCTGCACCAGCCTTGCCTCAGGGCAGGCTCCGATCCCAGCCTTGCTGGCCTCGACACTGGCCTCACCCCTTGGAAGGCTCCACCCAAGCCTCAGAGGCCCCAGCACCAGCCTAGCTTCACAGCAGGTTTCGATCCGGCCTCGCTGATCGTGGCACCAGACTCACACTTTGGCAGGCTCTGATCCTGGCCTTGCTGCCCCTGCACCAGCCTTGCCTCAGGGCAGGCTCCGATCCCAGCCTTGCTGGCCTCGACACTGGCCTCACCCCTTGGAAGGCTCCTATCCAGGCCTCAGAGGCCCCAGCACTGGCCTTGCCTCAAGGCAGTCTCCATTTCCAGCCTTGCTAGCCCCAGCACTGGCCTTACCCCTTGGTAAGCTCCGATCCTGGCCTTGGAAGCCCCAGCACCAACCTTGCCTCACAGCAGGCCCCAATCCTGACCCGACCTCACTGGCCCTGCCACTGGCCTCACTCCTAAGCAGGCTCTAATCCTGGCCTCAGAGGCCCCAGCACCAGCCTTGCCTCATGGCAGGCTCCAATCGCAGCCTCGCTGGCCCTGGCAATGGCCTTGCCTAATGACAATCTCCCATCCCAGCCTCACTGGCCCTGACACCGGCCTCACTCCTCAGCAGGCTCAGATCCTGGCCTCGGAGGCCCTAGCCCTGGCCTTGCCTCACAGGAGGCCACAATCCCAGCCTCGCAGCTCTGACACCAGCCTCACCCTTGGCAGGCTCCAATCCTGGCCTCGGAGACCCCAGCACAAGTCTTGCCTGATGGCAGGCTCCAATCCCAACCTTGGAGGCCCAAGCACCAGCCTTGCCTCAAGGCAGGCTCTTTTCTAGGCCTCAATGGCCCCGACACTGGCCTCACCTCTCAGCAGACTCTGATCCCAGCCTCGGAGGCCCCAGCACTGGCCTTGTCTCATGGCAGGCTCTGATCCCAGCCTTGCTGGCCCTGGCACCAGCCTCACCCCTCAGCAGGCTCTGATTCCGGACTCAGAGGCCCCAACACCAGCCTTGCCTTATGGCAGGCTCTGATCCTGGCCTCACTGGCCCCAGCACTGGCCTTGCTGTCTTGTGTATCAGGCCCTGTTCTTTGCCACTATGAACAGGTTTCTACAGATGTTCCCTTTTTTCTTCAATTTTCTTTCTTTCTTTTTTTTTTTTTTTGGTGGTACTGGTATTCCTGGATACCCTTCCAACTCTGGGTTCTACTCCCAGAGACCCACTTTTAGTTATATATATTTTTGTTTGGAAACAGGGTCTCTCAAGACAGCAAGGCTGGCCTTGAACCAGCACGATCCTCCTGTCCCTACTTACAAAGGGCAGGGATTGCAAGCATGTGCCACCACGCACAGCATTCTTCAATATTTTTTTTTTTAATATGAGAGAGCAGTACATGTTTTTTGAGAAACCTGGGTCCCCAAATATCAAGTGGCAATGAATTTTGTCCCCCCCTCCAAAGGCTGAGGTCCACAGCTTCACTCTAGAGAGCAGGCTCTGCTGCTCCACATGTACCCTGGCCTCCCACTCTGCGCAGAGGAGCACAGTGGCTATGAGGGCTGATGACTCCCAGAACCCTGCAGTGTTGTGCCATCCCGGCCATGCAGGGCTCCCTCTGAAACCCCCCTAACCCTTTTACCTCTTAGCATGTTGTCCAGAATTCCTGATCATGTGTGGGAGGAGCAATCTTCTTTTGGGTAGATTTTCTCAAAAGTTTACGGTGGACTGGACTGAATCTGTCTGCCCCTCCAAATTCTTGTCACCACCAATGCCGCTGCTGCCACTGCCATCTCAGTTCTCTCCTGAACACCTTTTCCACATGGATTGTTTTCCAGAATTTCCAACCATGTGCGGCAGTAGTGGTATACCTTTGAGGATATTTATTTAAAATTATGAGGTGGAATTGATTGAATCCCTGCCTCTACCAAATGCTAACCACCGCTGCCGCCGCAGCTGCCACAACCATCTCGGCTCTCTTCAGAGCACCCTCTTCACACAGCATGTCGTCCCAAATTCCCGCAGCCATCTTGACCCCTCTCCAATATGTTTTTCTTCTTCTTCTTCTTCTTCTTCTTCTTCTTCTTCTTCTTCTTCTTCTTCTTCTTCTTCTTCTCCTTCTCCTTCTCCTTCTCCTTCTCCTTCTCCTTCTCCTTCTCCTTCTCCTTCTCCTTCTTCTTCTTCTTCTTCTTCTTCTTCTTCTTCTTCTTCTTCTTCTTCTTCTTTTTTTTTTAAAGAAGATAGTATGTGTAGTTTGAAGAGGTTGTAGAATTGAGTACTCAGCAGCAATGAATTTTATCTCCCTTCCAAGAGCATAGGCCCACCGTCTCACTGTGCAGAGCAGGAAAATCTCCACTGCTGGAGATTTTTACTGGGAGTTCCAAGCAGCTAGAAGCTGGAAGCTAGAAGATCTGGGTATCCTTGAGTAGTCTGTCTTTAGGAAGTCTCTGCAAGCATCTTTCCATATGGTCATCTCAAAAGGATGGGATATTTTACAGGTTAGGCCAGGGATCCTGGCATGATGGTGGAAAAGAGTCACAAATCTCCTATAGTAGATAACAACTGCAAATATTAGATCAGAATTTATAAAATGTCTTTGATCTTCAAGGCACTGTGGTAGACAATTAAGATACTTCTTAATCAATAATCTGATTCAGATTATTGGTCCTTGAAGAGTTTATAATGGTGATAATTTAAATAATGACAACTATAACTCTAATTTTTGGAATGTGCAATACACATTTAAACACACTGATTATAATGTTTCTTTTTTATATTTATGGCATAAACATTTTCTATTCAAGTTGTAGATAATGGAAGATGAGACAAGATTTTGCAAACAAAATTTACATTAACAATTTCTAGTTCCTCTACCAAGTTAAGGTCCACATACAGAGCCAACATGTGTGTTGTGCATAATGTACAGTGACTGACAAATATATTAAATATCATCTGAGCTCATAAATGCGGAAACAACTTTGCCTCTGTGGTTGTTAGAAAATATTTAGAGGAGAGGTAGTTTGGGCTGACCTTTGAAAGATGACTTGTTGAATGATTCCAATAAGCAAAGAAAGACTAAAAGAAATGGCCTTAGCAAAATCAGTAAGTTCTTCAGTTTTTATGAAACAATAAAAAACAAATTGATGAAGTGATTTTATATAAAATATGACCTGACTAGAAGGTAGTTTTGAGAAAAAAATAATAGAAACATGTTGACTCATATTGAATATGAAGAATGCTTCAGAAAAAGTATTTTATTTCATATGTAATTCAAATAAGAATGTATAGATTCTTTATAGATCCTTTATAGATTTAAACTTATTCATTTTATGTAGAATGGGAATTGAGATATTATAAAAAACAAAAATGTGACATATGAGTAAGGGAAATACCCAAATATATCAATTAGTATTCATTAAAAGGGCATTTATTTTTCCACTACATGAACAGAAACTGGAAAAATGTTCTCTGGAGGTGACAGGCAGCCAGCTGGGACCTCAGGGGAGAGTCTGACAGTGACTAAGACAAAAATCTAAAGGAAAGCAAGGTATAGGAAAGATAAGATAAGACAAAACAGTCACTTGAGTTCCACAATACGTACATCAAAACAAAATATTACTGAACATTTTATTGCATAAGGTTTTTTGCTTTAACCAGTATAGATTGATTATTGTTATTTATCTGCAAGTAAAGATTTCCTAAATGACTAACCATTTTAATATGCACTTGATGAAAATACATAGAAACAAAGTCAAAACAATCACGATGAAATTAACTAATCATATTCATTGATCAATGTATTCAACAGTTTATTTTACTCCTAATTCATAACTGTATCTGTGCTGTTTAGTCAGCTTTGCATTGCTGTAACAAAAGTACCTGAAAAAAAAAAAAAAACTTGGACAAGGAAATCAGCTGAAGGCATAAAGGACTCAGTCCATGGTCTACTGATGTTAAGGAAGGAACATCATGATAGACAGAGAAAAGTTGCTCAGTTCATGACAGATGAGAGCAGAGAGAATGAATTATTCCAGGGCATGCCTCCAGTGACCTACTTCATAGAAGTACATCTTCACTAAGCTACCAATGGATTAATCTACTGAATGGATTAACCCACAGATAAAGCCAGAGCCCAGGTCATTCTCTAATAACCTCTCAAATATCCACCTCTGAATCTTCCTGCACTGGGGACCGTACTTTGAACACTTGAGTTTTGGGGGAATATTTCTGATGGGAACCATAATGGACACCTATCTGAAATATAGCGGCAAAAGTGGGCTTATTTCAAGATCTCATAGTCTAGTGGGAAGATCTCTATACAAATGGTTATAACCAGTGTAATAAATTCTGTAATGCAAAGAAATACTAAAAGCAAATTAAAAACTCCAGGTGGAAAATATTGTCTATAATAAGATTTTTTTTTATGGTACTTGGGGTGGAACCCAGAGGCTTTCTACCTCAGGTTATACTCCCATACTCCCAGACCTATTTTTTATATTTTATTTGGAAACAGGGTCTCACTAAGTTGCTTATAGCCTCACTAAGTAGCTGAGGCTGGCTTTGAGCCTTTGGGATCCTCCTGTCTCAGCCTCCCAAGTGCGGTGATTACAAGCATGTGCCACCACACCCGGCATCTATAATATGATTTAAGGCATGTCAAGTATATAATCTACAATGCATCACTATAGTTATATCAGTGAGGTTTTCTTGGTAGAATATTTATAGTTTTATTTATTCCCCAAGTTTGCTTCACAAAATTGGTGTTTGAAGCAACTTTGTAAAACTCCAGGTATGGAATTAAAGGTATTGATTGAACCACAGGGAGGAGGGTTGTTGCTGAACAATTTCATAAGGCAGGAATTTGTCAAGCTTCATTAGTGGTCAGTAGCATGTGTTCTTTGTCTTAAATGCAACTCACATCTTTGACATTTAAATTATATGTTCTTGAAAAACATATACTTCTTTATCTCTTTCAAAGATAGGAAAAGATTAACATTCTTGAATTTCCATCAGAGTATGTCCAGAAAATGTGATGTTTTGAGAGCAAGGTAGCCTATGGAGAGTCTTATTCCAATTGTTTTATGACCAAGAGCTATATAATTCCTCGCTTTGAGGACCCTATTGTCCAGTACCTTTGCATTTGTAAATTTTCCTTGGCTTAAAATTCAAAGTTTACAAATGCAACTACAACAACCAAGTTATCTTAGGCTTTTGAAGAACTGTAATATACTAGGATTTTTTTTCTCAGCTAAGAACAATGATATTTTTCTAAATAAAATGTTTTTATTTTTATTTTTATTGGTACATTATAGTTTTACATCATAATGTGGGTCATTCTGACAATGGTATACATTCATTCAATAATTGGTACCCTTTTCCCCCCACTTCCCCTTCCTCCCCCCAACAATGAGTGTTCAGGTTTACCATGCTACATTCAAACTTATACACATATTCAAATATAGCTCCTTCATTAATCAACCTCAGCCTTCTTTAGGTTTCTCCTCTCTTATCTGAAGTCTGTCTGGTATTCCTAATACTCCCTAGTTTGGGTGTATTAGAGACAACATATGTCCCTTCTCTTTCTGTGCTTGGCTGATCTCACTTAACATAATGTTCTCCAGGTCTTTCCATCTTCTTTTTAATGTCATGATTTTGTTCTTTATTGTTGAGTAGAATTCCATTCTATGCATTTCCCATAAATTTGCAATTCATTCATCTGTTGATGGAGACCTAGGTTGGTTCCATATTTTGGCTAATACAAATTGTGCTGCTATGAACATGAGTATGCGTATGTTACTGTAGTTCTCTGATTTCAGCCCTTTTGGAAAGATATCCAGGAGTGATATAGCCAGGTCATATGATGGATCCATTCTCAGCGTTCTTCCTTCCTTCCTTCCTTCCTTCCTTCCTTCCTTCCTTCCTTCCTTCCTTCCTTCCTTCCCAGTACTGGAAATGGAACCCAGGGGCATTCTACCTCTGAATTACAGCCTTCAGCCCTATTTTTTAATTATTTATTTTGAAACAAGTCTCACTGAGTTGTAAAGGGCCTCACTAAAATCAGACGCTGTCCAGGAACCGTGATCCTCCTGTCTTGGCCTCCCGAATGCTGGAATTACAAGCATGCATCAGCATGCCTGGCCCATTTCCAGTTTTTAAAGGCATCTCCACACTCTTCTTTATAGTGGCTGAACTAATTTGCATTCCCACTACTTATTAAAGAGTTCCTCTTTCCCCACATCCTCGCCAGCATTTGTTGTTATTTGATTTCTTTATGTTTGCCACTATGATTGGGATTAGATGGAATCTCAGAATAGTTTTGATTTGCATCTCCCCGATGACTAAAGATGTTGAACATTTTTTCATCTATCTATTGGCCATTTGTATCTCTTCTTTTGTGAAGTGTCTATTCAGTTGCCCATTTTTTTATTGGGATATTTGTTTTGCTAGTGTAGAGTCTTTTGAGCTCTTTGTATAGTCTGGATATTAGCCCTCTACCAGAGTCATGGCTGATAAAGATCCTATTTCATCTGTATACTCTGTCTCTAGGATTTTGATTTTTTTAAAAAATCAAATTTTATTTTTCCAATATTGCACTAAAAATGATTGACTGTAAAGTTGGATAGATTTTTATTTATATTTCTCTCTAGATTCTACTATGAACATTGTGTTCTGTTGGCTTCATTTCCATTTTGCTATCAGTTAATCTATCTTATCTTTTGAATCATTTTATAGTAAGTTAGATAAATGTACATGGTAAATACTCCAGCCTGCACATTATCAAATAGAGCTCAGTTTTTTTCAATGTTGATTACTTCTCTTTGAAATAATATTTACAAACTATGAACTACACATTTTTTTCTGCTAAGTGTTGCCAATCACATACTCTTAAATAATCCAACTCCTCTTCACAAATTATCACCATTATAGAACTTTGTGAAGATTGCTCTAGTGATTTGCCATGGCTACCACCCAAGGCAACTGTGATTTTGACGGCATCTATGTAGATTAAATGTGTGAACCATAGGAATTCATGAAAGTGGAATCATACAGTAGAGAGTTATTCAGATGAAACTGTTTATTTTTACTCAGCATAGTATATCTAATATTGACCTATGTTGTTGTATATAGTTCTTTATTTTTGCTCCTTAATCATATATTTGTTCTATTTATATCACTGTGTATTCAGCAATTCCCCTATTAATGAATACTAGGCTGTCTCAATATTTTGGCTATCAGGCATGAAAGGTCTGAACATATTTTATAGGTATTATTTTGATATATGTTTAAATTTATTGTGGATTAAAAATCAAATTACTGAGATGTGCTTTTAGTACCACTTTCTATATTTATCACATGGTAACAGATTTACTGTTACTTATACCTGCAAACATTTCTTATTATCAGTATTTGATTTAGACCATTCAAATAATTATAACCCAATATAATTAATGAATGTTTATCTATTGTCTAATATCTGTGAGCCATTTTTCCTACTTACTATCTGTTTTTATATCCCCTTTTGTAAGGTGTCTGTGAAAATATTTTGCTTATTTCTAACTGGAATGCTTGTCTATCTCATTATTGAAATGTAGGAGCACTTCATAAAATTTGAGTATCAGTCCTTTGACAGATAAACATTTTTCTTTATAAGAATATTTAATAATAATTTTTCATTATCTGCATCTTGCTCATTCATTTTCTTATATCATCAAAGTCAAAATATTTATTGGATTTTTTACTTATTTTATTTTTATTTTTATGTGAGACATTGAAAATTGGCATATATTCAGACTGTGCTTGGTGCCTTCTCCTCCACTTCCCCTCCTCCCCCACAATGAGTGTCCAGGTCAACCATTCTATATTTTTATTTTTACACAAATTCAGATGTAGCTCCTTCATTAGTAAATCTCAGCCTTCTTCCTCTCCCATCCTTCCATTCTAATTTTGGTGAGGTTTCCCCTCCATTGTTTATAGCATGTTAGAGGAAACATAAGTTCCTTCTCTTTCTGTGCTTGGCAGATCTCACTTAACATAAGGTTCTCCAGGTCTTTCCATCTTCTTGTGAATGGCATGATTTTGCTCTTCTTTATAGCTGAGTAGAATTACATTGTGTATATTTCCCATATTTTGCAATCCATTTATCTGTTAATGAAGATGTAGGTTGGTTTCATTTTTGCCTAATACAAATCGTGCTGCTATGGACACGGGTATGCATATGCTACTGTAGTTCTCTGATTTCAACTCCTTTGGAAAAATACCCAGAAGAGGTATAGATGGATCATATGGTGAATCCATTCCCCGTTTCCTAAGGAATCTCCACATTGATCCATCTATAGTCAATTGATCTTTGACAAAGAGGCCAAACTTATACCCTGGAGAAAGGACAGCTACAAATGGGTATCCATTTGTAGAAAAATAGAACTAAATCCTTACCTTTCATCAACTCAAGGAATCAACTCAAGATGGATCAAAGACTTAGAACAGAGACTGTGAAGTTATTAGAGGAGAGCATAGGCTCAAAAGTCCAACATATAGGCACAGGCAGTAACTTTCTAAATAAGACCTCCAAAGTGCAGGAAATTAATGCAAGAATTAACAAGCGGGATGGCATCAAACTAAAAAGTTTCTTCTCATCAAAGGAAAACATGTGGAACCTAAAGAAAAACCTATATAATGGGAGAAGATCTTTACCAGCCACCACTCTGGTATAAGGCTAATATCCAGAATATACAAAAAGCACAATAGACTCTACACTAGCAAAACAAATAACCCAATCAAAAAATGGGCAACTGAACTGAATAGACACTTCACAAAAGAAGAGATAAAAATGGCCAATAAATACATGAAAAATGTTCAACATCATTAGCCATCATGGAAATGCAAATCAAAAATACACTGAGATTCCATCTAACCCCAATCACAGTGGCAAGCTTAAAGATGTCAAATAACAAAAAATGCTGGCAAGGATGTGGGGAAAGAGGAACATTTTTTACACTGTTGGTGGGAGTGCAAACTAGTTCAAAGTCAAATTTTTAAAAATATTTGCCATTATTCTGATTTTTATTATTATATTGCTTAAATTGTGTTTAGTTCTGGACAGGAATTTTATCACATTTGAGACAAACTCAGGTGTGAAAACAATGAGTGAAAGTCATTTGAGAACCAAATCTCATTTTTCTGATACTAATCATTTTTTTTAATTTATGGCTTTCTACTTTGTAAGTTCCAGCCATGTGACATGTATTTTGCAAAAACACCAAGGTGAACTTAACCTTCTTACAGTAACAATTGGCAAACAATCAAGGGTAGAAGTTAACAAGTGGGACTGGATTCTATTTTAGATAAAATTAGTGGGACATGATTTCCTGAGTAGTATTATTTAATTATTTAATTTATGTATGTATTTTTATTTTAGGTCATCATGCAAAATAGACTTTAATCAAAAATACTTTAATCACACAAACTTTTGCAAAAATACATATAAATATAAAGAAATATATTATCTATACTGTTATTTCTAAAATTTTTCTAACTTGGTCTAACACCTCATACATACACAAAAACACAATGTGTGTGTGTATGAACATACCTTTCTTGTTTCTTTGTAGTCTCACTCATAATGTAGTTTAGAGTAATAGGAACATACATGTGCACAGAAATTGGTTAGCTTCCCTCTGGCTGCCTCACTATCCTCTCCCCTTGCCTGTACTTGATATTGAGATTGACACTGATAATTTCATGTATGTATATAATATTAATGGATGTGTTTTCTTCATTCATTCTCCTCCACCCCTTCTCTATATCCTCTCCATGTGCTCCACTGGGGTTTCTCCTCTTATCCAAAGTCTCTCTTGTATATTAATTCTGAGTAGTTACTATTTAGACAAATACTATAATTGTAACAAAAGTTGTTGGACACATTTTTAGAGCTTTTACTATGAGATACACAGGCAGACTTCTCTGGTACATTATTCCTCACACTGCTTCATAAAACAGTCCCTTCCTTAAGTGTATTTAATATTAAAATCCTTCCCATTATGAGACCATAAAGAAAATGGAAGAAGAAAGAAGGGAAAGAGAAAGAGAAGAAAGAAGAAAAATAAGCATAAATAAGGAAGGAAAAAATGAGCTTGAAATGTTAAAAATATGGAGCCTTGGATTTTCTATGTTTAAGAACTGAGCTATCATCTAGTATAGTTCACAGGAGACTAATTTCTTTTCTTTTCTTTTCTTCTTTCTTTTTTTTTTTTTTTTTTTTTTGGTGGTTCTGAGGTTCCTGGAAACCCTTCGACCTCTGGGCTACACTCCCAGACACCTATTTTTTATATTTTTATTTGGAAACAGGGTCTCTTAAGCCAGCAAGGCTGGCTTCAAGCCTGTGCATTCCTCCCATCTCTGCCTCCCAAGTGCGGGGATTACAAGCGTGCACCACCACACCTGGCCTATGAGGCTAATTTCTAATTAAAAAAAAAAAACTAATGGATCTGGGCGTGGTGGTGCACGCTTGTAATTCCCCTGGTTGGGAAGCGGAGACAGGAGGATCCCGCAGGTTCGAAACCAGCCTCACTCACTGGCTTAAGAGACCCTGTTTCCAAATAAAAATATAAAAATATGTCTGGGAGTATAGCCCGGAGATAGGAGGGCTTTCCGGAACCCCAGTACCACCAAAACAAAGAAACAAACAAAAACAAAACAAAAAATAAAATCTAATGTGTGTGTGTGTGTGTGTGTGTGTATGTGTGTGTGTGTGTGTGTGAGAGAGAGAGAGAGAGAGAGAGAGAGAGAGAGAGAGAGAGAGAGAGAGAGAGACTAAAAACCTGTCTTTAAACAAGAAAGACCAAGATAGTAGCAGGGTTCAACAATAAACTCTCAGACACTGAATGAAACATGTGGTTCCTGTGTCTGAAGAACTTTGAAGTGTGATGTTCTGGATGCAAAAGCAAATTATACTCAGTTTACAGGAGGCTGGCAGTCAGGCCACTGCTCTTTCATCTAGAGGCTAAAAAGCTATCCATTGGATGCTCTGAGCAGTCCAAACAAACAAATCAATCAAATTCACATTGGAAAAGTACAAAGTACACATGCTCAGCTTTTACAAAGTTCTAGCTCCCCAATACTAAACTATGAAGAGACAACCTAAGATTATTATCTGATAAAGCCTCCAGCATGAAAGATTGAAACCAGATTCAACAAACAAAAAACAAGTTAGAACAGCTTTATCAAAAGAGCAAAACTTCAAATAAACAACTATTGATAATTGCCTTTAGAGGAATATGAAAATACCTTATAATTATGATGCAAGAGAAGAAACTTGGGAAAGGAATAATCACAGGACAAAAGAACTGTTCAAAACTATGCATATAAAGAATTCAATATAAGGTTGAAAATGTAATTGGATGTGTACTGAATGTAGAAATCTTTCAGAAAATAAGACAAAAAAGAGATGGGTAAGAGTAAAATAAAAATTCAGAAAATTAAAGAAGTTATTCTAAAATATAATTTGTTCCTAAGACAGGCTTTGCAATGATTAAGAAAGGAATTAGTAAAAAAAAATGACTGGAAAAAAATGTCTACAATAGGGCATGAGTCAGAATGGCTTAAGACTTCTACACCAATGAAAGAGGAAGATTTTTAAATTTTAATAAAAAAGCAAATATTGAGATAAAATTTTGTTTCTATCTAAATTAAAAATCAAGTAATAAGGCATAATAAAATCTTTTATAAAAATACTATATCCAAAAACATAACTGGCATGCTTCATTTTTTGTTAACAAACTATAGGATCATGTGCCCCACTTAAAAATAAGAATAGACTAACAAAGAGGAGAACAAGACTTAAGTAGTCAGGGTACCCAAAAAGAATTACAATCTTGGTGATGGAGGAAGAAGCCCATGTGGCAGTGACTGTGCCATAATCAGAGTTTAAGTCCATCTTCAAAGAATTAAAAGAATTTAAAGAAAGCATTACAAGAATATGGCATGGGCATGATTTTTGATTTGTCAATCTCATAAGAGAGTTTGGAGTAAAAGTATGAAAATTTGTAAAGAAAAAAATTACTACATGGCTCAGCTCTATATAGAAGTTAATTTAACTTGTAAAGATTTTTTTTAAAGCCCAATGATGGAATTAATGTAAATTACCTTTGTGTCATATGGAAAGATGAGGGGGAGCGAGAGATGACAGTGGATGGACTAGGGAGCCATTAGTAATCAAATCTACATTTAATTAGAAAGCACATTGCCAGGCAAGATGGCCATAGCTGTAGTCCTAGTACTTGGAAGACTGAGACAGGAGTATTGCAGGTTCATGACCAGCCTTGGCAACTTAGTGAGGCCTTCAACCACTTACTGAACTCAGCTTGAAAATTAAAAAAATAAAATAGGGCTCATGTGTAGCTTGAAAGTAGAATGCCTGTGGTACCACAAATACATACATACATACATACATACATACATACATACATACATACATATACAATAATCTAATGCCAGTCTGCTTTCTAAGAAAGTTTTCCAAATTTTAATCCCTTATTTCTATAAATGGTTTTAAGATCTCAATACTAGAATTTCAAGGGGTGTTCCACCATTGTGGTGCTTGAATTAATTTTGATTTGATAGATATATATCTATTAACTTCTTTTCTTTCTGTGCCTTCCTCCCTCCAAAAATGAATTTCATTTTTCCATTTGTCTTGCACATATAAATGCCATTTTAGTTCTCTAGATGGCAGCTATGGCTCTTGAGGGAAAGTGTTTGCTACCAAATTAAGAATATCAAGTAGGCAAATGATCAAGGTCAAAGGAACTCTTTATTAGATTTTGTCAAGGCACCCACTGTAGTGCTCAGTGAAATTGACAGGTCATGCATTGTTTCTTCCTCTGAGCTGAAGAGCAGATGGTTAGAGTTGAGCTTGAAATGTGATTCTTTTCCTGTAATGTGAATGACGGATGCTTCATTGTTCAGGATGGATGGGTCCTTTTCACTTTCTCAGAGTTCTCGGTGACTTCCAGCCCTGTGATCTAAACACAATGAAATACACATCACCTGCTATATGAACACAGTAATAATCTCCTTACCAAGTTCTTCATCTGCAACTTTCTTGATATTAAGTCCAACATACACCTAGCCATTAGAGAGGATTCTGAAACATTTAATACACATGTCCTACATTTCCCAATTTTATTGTACATGACAGAGTAATATCTTTATCCTCCCTCCCACAATCTCTATCCTTCAACAATACTAAATTATTTGTTCTGTTCTAGAGTTGCCATGTTTTATTGTTTCTGTGTCATTGAGCACAGTGCACTTATTTGTTAGAGTTTCAGCACATCTGCAGCAAAAGTGTAAAGGCATTTACACCCCAGAGCAGCTTTATAAAAACTGAACTTTACAATGTGGGCACATTATAGGAAACAAATGCATGGGTTTGGGTGGTGGCCTTATGTTTGATATAGAATATGGCTTTTACAGCGTGTACTTATTAATATGCCAGGCTTTAGTGTCCCGTGATAATAAGAAGGCAAAGGTTATTAAAATTTAAAGACATTAGGTCTGACTGAGAAGACTGTCCCCATCCTTTCCTAGCTACAGGGGAGACACTGGCAAGCTCAGAGTTTCTAAATCTCACCAATATGTCACAGTCAAGTTTACCACTGAGGGATGTGTGTCATTGTGTGCACTATTTTGATTAAAGTGATGATGGTTTAGAGATTCAAAGTAGATCAAAAAAAAGCCATAGAGAGAGGTTCAAAGCCAATGAAAGAAGTAAAAAGGAAAACTGGTGTATCACAAGTAGAAGCTGAACTATAAGGTGACCATAAAAATACAAGCAAATCTTACGGGAATCAGTCCAAAACAAAGCATGTTCCCACCAGCAGGACAGAGAAGAATAGAGCCCCACTGTTCCAGCAATGTTCAAGCTCAGCAGCACTGGAATGTGCCTTCTCTTCCTTCACTTTGCCATCTCAACCATTCTGGAATGGGAAACACAGATGAGTCTGAGCTAATGGAAAAAGAAGAGTGAGAAAGTGGGGTTTATTTCTACTTTTCTGCATATAGTTAACCAGTTTTATCAATGTCATTTGTTGAACAAGCTATCTTTTTTCCAGTGTATGTTTTTGGCCCTTTTGTCAAAAATCAATTGGCTCTAAGTCCCTCCTGTTAACCCATTTATCCCAACCTTTACATATTAGGGAAAGTATCTGAGTTCTTTTTGTGTGTGTGAATAATATCACTTATCATAATGTTCTCCAAGTTCCATCCATTTCTCTGTAAATTATGTAATTGTGTTTTTCTTTATGGCTGAGTAAAATTCCATTTTGTACATATCCCACAGTTTTGTAATTCATTCATCTGTTGATGGACATCTTGGCTTGTTCCATAGTTTGGCAGCTTTGTGTCCTTTCTTTTGGGGAGATACCCAGAAGTGGTATTGCTGGATCAAATATTAAGTTTGTTCCCATTCTTCTGAGGATCCTGCACTAATTTGCAATCCCACCAACAATGTTTTAAAGTTACCACTTCTCTGCATCCTTGCAGCATTTGTTGTTTGTGTTTTGAATGATTGCCATTCTATTTGGACTTATGTGAAATCTCAGGGTACTTTTGATTTGAATCTTTCTGATTATTAATGATGTTGATCATTTTTTCATGCATATATTGGCCACTTGAATTTTTTCTTTCCTGAAATATCTAATTATTTTAATTTCTCAATTTTTGATTGGGTTATTTGTTTTCTTACTGTGAAGTTTCTTGAGTTCTCTGTATGTTCTAGATATTAATCCTCTATTGGAGGAGTAGGTGGCAAAAATCATCTCCCTTTCTGTTGGCTCTCGATTGAGGTTTTTGACAGTTTTCTTTTCTGTACAGAAGCTTTTCAGTTTCATGAAACCCCACATATTGATTTGCCTTATAGTTTCTTGTGCCTTTGGGGTCTGGTTGGCAAAGTTTTATATCTGTGCCTATGTGTTGCAGTGTTGGACCTATGCCCTTTTCAAGGAGTCTCAAGGTCTCTGGTCTAATTTCCAAGTCTTTGATTTGTCTTGAATTGTTTTTTGTGCAGGGTGAGAAAGTAGGATTTATTTCCATTTTTTGCATATGGTTAACCAATTTTGCCAACACCATTTGTTGAACAGACTATCTTTCTTCCAGTGTATGTTTTTGGAAACTTTGTCAAAAATCAATTGGCTATACGTATGTGAATTTGTTTCTGAGTCTTCTATTTTGCTCCATTTGTCTATGTATCTGTTTTTGTGCCAGTACAATGCTGGTTTTATGACTACAGCTGTGTAGTATACCCTGAAGTCAGGTGTTGTGATTCCTCCTGCATGGGTTTTGTTGCTGAGAACTTCTTTGGCTTTTCTGGGTTTTTTGCTTTTCCAAATAACTTTAAGGACTGATGCCGTATGTCTGTAAGGAATGATTTGGTAATTTAATGTGCATTGGATTGAATCATTAGATCACTTTGGAAGTATGGCCATTTTGCTGATATTTATTCTGCCTATCCATGCACATAGAAGATCTTTCTATTTTCTAAGGTCTTCTTTGATTTCTTTTTTAATGTTTTATAATTTTCTTTGTAGAGGTCTTTTACCTCTTTGGTTAATTTTATTTCTTTTTTTTTTTTTTTTTTTTTTTTTTTTTTTTTTTAATTTATTTTTTATTGGTGCAATGTATTCATACATCATAGTGGTATAAAGAAAATACTTTTGTAGACATACATGCACATATCGCCCAGTTAGCCCCTACCCAATCCCCACCCCATTCCCTCCCCATCCCTCCTTCCCATGCTTGGTTTAGTAGTTGACATCTAGTATTATAGCAATTTATACAATATTAACATTGATAATCTCACATAACAGTTTCATTTGTCTGGTACCAAACTCTTGATGACTTAAAGATAACATTTCAATATTTCTTTTTGCTTTCTTTCTTACCAGAGAATATTTTTTTCTTTTTTTTTTTTTTAGGTAAAACTATCATACATTTATTAATTTATTTTTCAGAAAAAATCTATCCTGATATGGAATATGGACTCTAGATACCCAAAACAATCTCAAAGAAGAACAAAGCTAGAAGATGTATATTTTCTGATTTCAAACCATATAAAGCTACAATAATTGAAACAGTGTAGTACTGTTCTAAAGGCAGATATATAAACCATTGGAGCTAAATAAAAGCCTAGAGATAAATTCTTCCAAACATTGACAAGTTATTTTTGACAAGGTTTCCATGAAGTTTTGGTGGAGGAAATACTAGTCTTTTAACCAAATATTGTTGAAAAATAATAATAAATGAAAAAGAATAAAATTGGACCGTTACCTAACACATATACAAATATTAACTCAAAATAGATAAAAGACCTAAATATAAATCTTAATACTATAAGCTTTTAGAAGAAAATCTGGGTTATAAAACCTCACAACATTGAAATTGGAAGTGATTTCTTGGATATGATTTCAATTGCACAGGCAACAAAAGGGTAAATAAACTCCCTAAAAAATAAAAAAAATATTGTATATCCAAAGACAATGTAAACAGAGTTAAAAGTATGACCCATTTCTCCCTAACTCTCACATATTAGGGAAAGCATCTGATTTCTTATTTTTTGTGCCTGACTAATCTCACTTAGCATAATGTCCTCCAGTTCCATCCATTTCCCTGAAAATGATGTAATTGAGTTTTTTTTGATGGCTGAGTAAAATTCCATTGTGTACATATCCCACAGTTTTGTAATCCATTCGTCTGTTGATGGACATCTTGGCTGGTTCCATAGTTTGGCTATGGTGAATTGTGCAGCTATGAACATAGATACACATGGATTAGTTTGGTAGTTTGGTTTCTTTTCTTTTGGGTAGATACCCAACAGTGGTATTGCTGGATCAAATGGTAGATTTGTTCCCATTCTTCTGAGGATTCTCCATACTGTTTTCCAAAGTGGTTGCACTAATTTGCAATCCCACCAACAATGTCTTAGAGTTCCCACTTCTCCACATCCTCGCCAGCATCTGTTGTTGTTCGTGTTTTGAATGATGGCCATTCTAGTTGGAGTTAGGTGAAATCTCAGGGTAGTTTTGATTTGCATCTCTCTGATTGCCAGTGATGTTGAGCATTTTTTCATGCATTTATTGGCCATTTGAATTTCTTCTTTTGTGAAGTGTCTATTTAGTTCATTTGCCCATTTTGTTATTGGATGTTTTGTTTTCTTAGTGTTGAGTTTCTTGAGTTCTCTGTATATTCTAGATATTAGTCCTCTATCAGTGGTGTAGGTGGCAAAAATCTTCTCCCATTCTGTTGGCTCTCGATTGAGATTCTTGATAGTTTCCTTTGCTGAACAGAAGCTCTTCAGTTTCATGCAATCCCATGTATTGATTCTCCTTTTAATTTGCTGTGCCTTTGGGGTCTTGTTGAGGAAATGTTTGTCTGTGCCTATGTGTTGTAGTGTTGGACCTATGCCCTCTTCAAGGAGCTTCAAAGTCTCTGGTTTAATTTCCAAGTCTTTGATCCATCGTGAGTTGACTTTTGTACAGGGTGAAAAAGTGGGATTAACATCCAATTTTCTGCATATGGTTAACCAGTTTTGCCAACACCATTTGTTGAAGAGGCTATCTTTTTTCCAGTGTATGTTTTTGGCCTCTTTGTCAAAAATCAATTGGCTGAAAGTGTGTGGACTTGTTTCTGGGTCTTCTATTCTGCTCCACTGGTCTATATATCTGTTCTTTTGCCAGTACCATGCTGTTTTTATTACAATGGCTTTGTAGTATAGTTTAAAGTCAGGTATTGTGATTCCTCCTGCATGGTTTTTGTTGCTGAGAACTACCTTGGCTATTCTGGGCTTTTTGTTATTCCAGATAAATTTAAGGACTGATTTTTCTATGTCTGTGAGGAATGATCTTGGTAGTTTAATGGGCATTGCATTAAATCTGTAGATCACTTTTGGGAGGATGGCCATTTTAATGATATTTATTCTGCCAATCCATGAACATGGAAGGTCTTTCCATCTTCTAAGATCTTCTTCGATTTCTTTTTTCAGTGTTTTATAATTTTCTTTGTAGAGATCTTTTACCTCCTTGGTCAAGTTTATTCCTAGGTATTTTATTTTTTTGTGGGAGATCCTGAGTGGAAGTGTTTCCTGAATTTCTTTTTCAGTGGATTTATGGTTGGTGTACAGGAAAGCTTCTGATTTTTTAAGATTGATTTTGTATCCAGATACTTTGCTGAATTTGTTGATCAGTTCTATAAGCCTTTTGGTTGAGTTTGTTGGGTTTTCTAAATATAGTATCATGTCATCTGCAAATAGTGAAAGCTTAAGTTCTTCTTTTCCTATTTGTACTCCTTTGATTTCCTTTTCTTGCCTTATTGCTCTGGCTAGAGTCTCTAGTACTATATTGAAGAGAAGTGGTGATAGTGGACATCCTTGTCTCGTTCCAGTTTTTAGGGGGAATTCTTGAAGTTTTTCCCCATTTAATATGATGTTGGCAGTGGGCTTATTGTAGATTGCCTTAATAATGTTGAGATATGTTCCTTCTATTCCAATTCTCTGCAGTGTTTTTATCATAAATGGATGTTGAATTTTATCAAATGCTTTTTCAGCATCTATTGAGATGATCATGTGGTTTTTGTCTTTGATTCTGTTTATATGATGAATTACATGGATTGATTTTCGTATATTGAACCAGCCTTGCATCCCTGGGATGAACCCTGCCTGGTCATGGTGAATGATTTTCTTGATGTGGTTTTGAATGCGTGTTGCTAGTATTTTGTTTAATAGTTTTGCATCCAAGTTCATCAGAGATATAGGCCTGTAGTTTTCCTTCCTTGAGCTGTCTTTATTCGGTTTGGGTATTAGTGTGATGTTGGCTTCATAGAATGTATTTGGGAGAGTCCCGGTTTTTTCTATTTCCCGAAATAGTTTGAGTAGTATTGGGATTAGTTCTCCTATAAAGGTTTTATAGAATTCACTTGGGAAACCATCTGGTCCTGGGCTTTTCTTTGATGGTAAGCTCTTTATTGCTATTTCAATCTCTTTGATTGTTATTGGTTGGTTTAAGTGTTCTATATCTTCTTGACTCAGTTTAGGAAGGTTGTATTTATCTAGGAAGTTGTCGATTTCCTCCAGATTTTCCATTTTGTTGGAGTATAGTTTTTCAAAGTAGTTTCTGATAATCCTCTGGATTTCTACGCTGTCAGTAGTAATGTCTCCTTTTTCATCCCTTATCTTCATAATTTGGTTTGATTCTCTCTTTTTCTTAGTTAGGTTGGCTAGTGGTTTATCAATCTTGTTAATTTTTTCAAGAAACCAGCTTTTGGTTTTGTTGATTTTCTGTATTGTTTTTTTATTCTCTATTTCGTTAATTTCTGCTCTAATTTTAATAATTTCCCGACTTCTGCTGGCTTTGGGGTTCAATTGTTCCTGCTTTTCAAGGGCTTTGAGGTGTGTCATAAGGCTATTTATTTGAGAATTTTCTGTTTTTCTTATGTGAGCACTCAGTGCTATAAATTTTCCTCTTAATACTGCCTTCAAAGTGTCCCAGAGGTTTTGATATGTTGTTTCTTTATTTTCATTTGTTTCTAGAAATTTCTTGATTTCACCTCTTACATCTTCTATGACCCATTCTTCATTCAGAAGTGTGGTGTTCAGTCTCCACATGTTTATGTTGTTTCTCTGGGTCTTCTTATAGTTGATTTCTAGTTTCATTCCATTATGGTCTGAAATGACACAGGGAAGTATGTAACATTTTTTAAATTTGCTAGTGCTCATTTTGTGTCCCAGGATGTGATCTATTTTGGAGAAGGTTCCATGAGCAGCTGAGAAAAATGTAAACTCTGCTGTAGTTGGGTGAAATATTCTATATGTGTCCAACAGGTCCATTTGGTTAATGGTGTTCTTTAGTTCTGAGACATCTTTACTGACCCTTTGTCTGGACGATCGGTCTAGTATTGTGAGAGGTGTGTTGAAGTCTCCCAGTATTATTGTGTTGGGATTTATGTGTGACTTCATATCACAGAGAGTTTGATTTATGAAAGTAACTGCCCCTATGTTTGGGGCATAGATGTTGATTATTGTTATTTCCTCTTGCTGGACTATTCCTTTTACCAGTAAGATGTGACCTTCTTTGTCTCTTCTAATAAGTTTGGGTTTGAAGTCTAACTTGTCTGATATCATAGTTGCTAATCCTGCTTGTCTTCGAGTGCCATTAGCATGGATTACCTTGCTCCAGCCCTTTACCTTGAGTTTGTTCCTATCTTTACTTGTAAGGTGTGTTTCTTGTAAGCAGCAGATGGATGGATTCTGGCTTTTAATCCATTTTGCCACTTTATGTCTTTTTATTGGGGAGTTGAGGCCGTTTACATTCAGTGTGATTATAGAGAGATAATTTTTAATTCCCAACATGTTAAGATCTTATTTCTGTTTAAGATACTGTTTATTCTTCTTTGCTTAGTTGTCAGCTGGATGGGAATTCTTGTTTCTTTGGTTCTGGCGTGTATTACCCATTTCCTCTTTGCAGTTAATCTCCTTGAGTATTTTCTCTAGCGCTGGTTTTGAAGACATAAATTCCTTCAGTTGCTGTTTGTCATGGAAGCTTCTTATTTCCCCATCTAATTTGATGGATAGTTTTGCTGGGTAGGAAATTTTTGGCTGGAAGTTGTTTTCTTTCAGAGTTTGGAATATGTTACTCCAAGCCCTTCTGGCTTTCATAACTTGGTTTGGGAAGTCTGGAGTGATTCTAATTGGTTTGCCTCTGAATGTCACGTGGCCTTTTGTTTTTGTTGCCTTTAAGATTCTCTCCTTGGCTTCCACATTAGTCATTTTGACAATTATGTGGCGTGGGGATCCTCTTCTCTGATCCTGTCTAAAGGGAGTTCTATAAGTTTCCTGGACCTGTGTATCGACCTCTTGCTCTATGTTTGGAAAATTTTCTGCTATTACTTCCTTGAAGAGATTGTTGATCCCTTTGGTTTCACCTTCTTTTCCCTCCTCTATTCCAATTATTCTTAGGTTAGCTCTGGTTAATTTTATTTCTAAATATTTTATTTTGTTTGGGATATCCTGAGTGAAAGTGTTTATTTAATTTCATTTTCAGTGGATTTATGGTTGGCATACAGAAAATATTCTGATTTTTTTAAGATTAATTTTGTATCCAGACACTACTGAATTTGTTGATCATTTCTACAAACCTTTTTGTTGAGTTTGTTGAGTCTTAGGATCATATCATCTGCAAATAGTACAACTTTAAGTTTAGAAAAATTATCCCAGAACTTTTCAGATTAGATGGAGCCAGAACCATGCTTATAGTAAATAAGACTAAGAAAAACAGGAAAGAAATTATAACACATGACAAACAAAAAATTTAAAGATACTAAGAAAAAGAGATAACATACAGGAAGGAAAATTCTTCAATCAGAAAAAAATATGGAAAAATATTCATTTCAGTTTTTTTTTTTCAAAATGGCAACTGAGGGACACAGCACTTCTCAGTAGCTGAAACAAATAAAGTTCAACTACTTAGAAAGCAGTGTCTTAATCAACAAAATAAATACATACCAGGAACCAAAACAGATCCAGGTACCTCGGCAGAACCCTGAACTCAAAGAAGAAGAACAAAGATCGGACACCGGACCTGCTGCAGATACAATTGGAACGCCCATGGGTGGGCTGTCTGAGCGGCTGCCTGCCTGAAATTACCGCGGCAAGATAATCCGGGACTGAAAAAGGACATAGGACCTCATCTTAAGCAGCGAGCAGCACCCACATCAGAATCTGTGTGCTCACCAGTGACTGGATCACAACAGCACAGAGACTCCCACAGAAGCCTGAACCAAGGAAGCCAGGTACCTGAGTGCGCCCAGGGAAAGTGCAGGTCCTAGCGTGCGCCCCAGCTCCAACCCCAGCACTTGCCCGGGGCATCAGTCCCAAGCCTCAGAACCCAGCACTGTCCTCGCGCACCCTGTCTGTGCCCCGGTCCCCTGCTAGTAGTCAGTGCCTGCGCCACTGTCACCCCTAAATTGAAGCCTGCCTTGTGTATCTAACCCCCGCCACCTTGCCAGAGCCTGCCTTCCAGGGGGCGAAAGCTCTGTGTGCCCCGGGAATCTCCTTGCTCCCCCCCCCCAGCTTCTACGTCCCACAGGAGGCAGAGATCATTGCTGGACACCGCGCATTGCCTGTGCACCTGGACCCTTGAGCACCTATCCTGCACCCCTGGCCCACCTCTGGGAGTTCCCACCCGCCTGGTAGCCCTATGCTTAGTTCTAATCGAGAACACAGCTCAATACACCGTGGAAGAGCATACCAGCAGCAATAGGCAGCTGCATCCACTCACACCTGGGTCCAGTAATAGCAGCGTACCCAGCCTGCACTCTCGGAATAGGCAGAGCTCTGGCAGTCAGTGTGGGCATCCAGGAACCGGCATCCCTTTGCCCAGGGTACATTTTGGGACCACACCGGCTAGCCCAGTTGGAATTTCCAAAGACAGGAAAATCCATCGAGTCACAATATTTGCACAGGACCACAGGGGGAGGTTCCATTTATACTTTGGACATCCTCCACCCCTGCTGTAATGAAGCACGGGCAGGAGTCTAGGGTGGTGAGTGCAGAGGTGCTGAATACAGGTTGGAATTTTGCAGAACCTGGGAATTGTACAGAATCAAATAACAGTGAAACCAGACATCTGGACACATAAACCCAAAGCAGTTAAAGGAGAGAAAGGTGTCCAAACACCCAGAGTGACCTAAGAAGATAAAAATAGAGTACAAAGAAAACTAAGAGACATTGGATTATATTCTGAAAGCTACCAAAGCAATCAGATACGCATATATTATATGGACCTGACCCCGTATTCATAAATAAGTAGGACTGTTTGTTTTACTTTTAATGTGGATGTTTTGTTTTATTTTGCTTTTACAGTGCATTTGTTTTTGGTATGGTTATTGCTGTTTTATATTTTTTTCTTAACCCATACTTCTTTTACTTTAACATATATATATATATATATATATATATATATATATGTATAAAATTTGATAGTTTGCCTTATTTTCTGATTTCACACAGCTGCTAGTTCCTTTTATTATATTCTTGCTCGTTTTTCCTCTTTCTTTCTCTTTCCTTCCTTTTTTCATTCTCCTCCTTTGATTGGGTTTTCCTTTCTTTTTATTGGATTACATAGTAGTCTTGGTATCTTGTGTGGATTTTTTTTTTTATGTTTGTCTGCTCCTTCCATCACCCCTATTTACAAACCTTCCCACACTAACCTACATACTTTTCTCCCCAAAAACTTTTCCCCATAATATACCTCCTGGTTTAATACTCAAAGTATTTCATACATCCATAATTTCTCTACTAACGACAAGAGTCCTACTAGTTAACTCTCTCTCATTCCTAGCAAGATATTACCTTATCATACTTAAAGTCTTTCTCAAACTAATCATATCCTCTACCTAATCCAACTCCTTTACCCATCACCCCAACAACTCCTACATCACCCACCCTCAACACTGGAAAGGCTCTGTTGACTTGCCAATACCCCTAATCTCCTAATATTAAGATTAGACTAAGCATAATACTCACGAACAATGGGTAGAAATCAGAAAAACAGGACAGAGAACGCTATAAATATGAGAACCAGGAATTATGAAGAGACAGCAGAAATCACGAATACTGACCTACTAGAAATGCAAAAAGGGGAGTTCAGAATCTTGATGTTCAATATGATGAAAGGATTTAAAACAAGTATAGAGGAGGTTAAAGGTGAGATAGAAACACTAAAAAAGAATCAGAAAGAGGTCTGGAATGAAATGAAAGAGGCAATAAGTGAAATGAAGACAGCAATATAAAGAAATTCTGGAAGATTAGATGAAATGGAAAACAGAATATCAACATTAGAAGACAGTACATCCCAAACCGAAAACACAGTCAGTGATATACAGAAATCTTTACAGCAACAAAACCTAAACATCCAGCAATTATGGGATAATATGAAGCGTCCTAATTTATGGATAATAGGCATTGAAAAAGGGATAGAGGTCCAGACCAAGGGCATCTGTAATAATTCAAGGAAATAATCTCAGAGAATTTTACAAATATGGAAAAAGACTTGAACCTTCAAGTCCAGGAGGCATACAGAACTCCACTGAGACAAGAACAAAGAAAGACCACTCCACGCGACATAATAACCAAAATGACCAATATAGAGGCTAAAGAAGGAATCTTAAAAGCAGTGAGAACAAAAGGATGGGTGACATATAGAGGCAAAACAATAAGAATCACCTCAGACTATACAACCTAGGTCATGAAGGCTAGGAGAGACTGGTACATTGTGATTCATAACCTGGAAGAAAATACCTTCCAACCAAAGCTCACCTATCCAGCAAAAATACTATTCAAGATCAATGGTGAAACCAAAGTCTTTCAGGATAAACAGAATCTCAAAAATTTATGAATTCAAAGCCAACACTAGAGAAAATTCTTAAAGAAATAAACCATAAGGAAGAAAAAAGAACCAGACTTCAGAATCAGAGAAGAGAGGAAGTTAATAAGTGGGCCACTTAAGTAAAGAAGAAAGATCACACCACCCAAGAGTAGACAGAACACAAAATGGCAGAAAACAAAAATCATATTTCAATAATATCTCTTAATGTCAAAGGACTTAACTCACCATTCAAAAGACATAGACTGGCAATGTGGATTAGGAAATATAATCCAAATATATGCTGTCTGCAAGAAACTCACCTCACAGCCAAAGACATTCACAGGCTGAAAGTGAAAGGATGGAAAAAGATATACCATGCCAAAGGTGACCAAAAAAGAGCAGGGGTAGCAACCCTGATATCCAAAAAAACAGACTTTAAACTAAAACACATCAAAAGAGACAAATCAGGACACTTCCTTTTATTAAAAGGAACAATACACCAAGAAGATATAATGATAGTAAATATTTATGCCCCAAATGTGGGTGCAACCACAGTTGTAAAACAAACCCTTCTGGACATAAGATCCCAAGTAGACCCAAATAAAATAATACTGGGGGACTTTAATACGCCTCTCAAACCTCTGGATCTATCTTCAAGGCAAAAGATGATTAAAGACGCTTTAGAACTAAAGGAAACCATAAACCAAAATAACCTAATAGACATTTTCAGATTATTTCAACCAAGAACCACAGAATACACTTTCTTCTCAGCAGCCCATGGAACCTTCTCCAAAATAGATCACATCCTGGGACACAAAAAAAATACCAGCAAATTCAAAAAATTTAATATAATTCTTTGCATCTTTTCAGACCACAATGGAATAAAAGTAGAAATCAACAACAGGAAACTCGAAAGAAAGTATTCAAATTCATGGAGAATGAATGATACACTATTGAATGATGAATGGGTAAGAGCAGAAATCAGGGAAGAAATAAAGAAATTTATGGAAACAAATGAAAACAGAGATACAACCTACCAAAATCTATGGGACACCATGAAGGCAGTATTAAGAGGAAAGTTTATTGCATTGAGTGCCCACATAAGAAGGACAGAGAACCACCATGTAAAGAACCTAAAGACACAACTCAAGGACCTAGAAATTCTGCAACAATCTATCCCCAAAGACAACAGAAGGCAAGAAATCATTAAAATTAGAGCATAAATAAATGAAATAGAGAACAAACAATAAAAAAAACAATTCAAAGAATCAATAAAACAAAAAGTTGGTTCTTTGAAAAGATTAATAGAATTGATAAAACCCTGGCCAACCTAACCAAAAGAAGAAGAGAATCAACTCAAATTATCAAAATTAGAAATGAAAAAGGAGATATCACCACAGATAGCGAAGAAATTAAAAAGGTTATCAGAAACTACTTTAAAAATTTATACTCCAATAGACTTGAAAACCTGGAAGAAATTGATAGATTTCTAAGCATAGTTAACCTTCCTACACTCAGCCAAAAGGACATAGCAAACCAAAACCAACCAATAACAACCAAAGAAATAGAAATGGCAATAAAAATTCTTCCACCAAAGAAAAGCCCAGGCCCAGATGGGTTCCCAGCTGAATTCTACAAAACCTTCAGTGAACAACTAATACCAATACTTCATAACATGTTCTGGGAAATTGAAAGAGATGGAACTCTCCCAAATTCCTTCTATGAGGCCAGTATCACATTACTCCCCAAACCAAATAAAGACACCTCAAGAAAGGAAAACTATAGACCAATATCCTTAATGAACATAGATGCAAAAATTCTAAACAAAATACTAGCTATACTCATTCAAAACTATATCAAGAGAATAATACATCATGACCAAGTCGGTTTCATCCCAGAAAAACAAGGCTGGCTCACCATACGCAAATCAATACATGTTATTCACCACATAAATAGAACCAAGAACAAAAACCACATCATCATAGCAATAGATGCTAAAAAAGCATTCGACAAAATCCAACACCCATTTATGTTAAAAACACTGCAAAAAATTGGGATAGAAGGAAAGCACTTCAACATCATTAAGGCAATATACTGTAAACCCAAAGCCAACATTATATTGAATGGGAAAAAAATGCAAGAATTTCCACTACAGTCAGGAACAAGACAAGGATGCCCACTATCAACACTCCTTTTCAATATATTCCTTTAGACTCTTGCTGAAGCAATCAGAAAAGAGAAGAAAATCAAAGGAATTCACATAGGAAGAGAGGAATTAAAATTATCCTTATTTGCAGATGACATGATTCTTTATCTGGAAGACCCAAAGAACTCAACCAAAAGACTTCTGGACCTGATTGACAAATTCAGCAAAGTCGCAGGATACAAAATCAACCTAAAGAAATCAATGGCTTTTCTTTATGCCAACAAGGAATCCACAAAGAAAGAAACAAAGAAAACAATTCCATTCACTATAAACTCAAAACCAATAAAATACCTAGGAATAAACCTAACCCAAGATGTAAAAGACCTCTACAACAAAAACTATAAAACATTAAAGAAAGAAATTGAAGAAGACCTTGGAAGATGGAAAGATCTCCTGTGCTCATGGATAGGAAGAATAAATATCAAAATGACCATTCTGCCAAAACTGATCTATAGATTCAATGCAATTCCCACTAAAATACCAGCGACATTCTTCAGAGACCTAGAAAAATCAATCATGAACTTTAAATGGAGAAAGAAAAGACCTAGAATAGCCAAAGCAATTCTCAACAATAAGAAACATACAGGAGGCATTACAATCCCAGACTTCAAACTATACTATAGAGCAATAGTAGTAAAAACAGCATGTTACTGGCACAAAAACAGATATACTGACAAGTGGATTAGAATAGAAGATACAGAAACAAACCCACACATCTTTAGTCAATTAATCTTTGACAAAGGGGCCAAACACATATGCTGGAGAAAAGACAGCCTTTTCAACAAGTGGTGCTGGGAGAACTGGCTAACCATTTGTAAAAAGATGAATCTAAACCCCTATATCTCAGCAAACACAGTAATCAACTCAAGATGGATCAAAGACTTAGAAATTAGACCTGAGACTGTGAAGTTAGTAGAGGAGAGCATAGGTTCAAAACTACAACATATTGGCACAGGCAGTAACTTTCTCAACAGAACCCCCAAAGCTCAGGAAATTAAAGCAAGAATGAACAAGTGGATATGTGGGATAACATCAAACTAAAAAGTTTCTTCTCATCAAAGGAAACTATCAATAACCTAAAGAGGAAGTCTACAGAATGGGAAAGGATCTTTACCAGCCACCATTCTGATAGGGGGCTAATACCCAGAATATACAAAGATCTCAAAAGACTCTACACTAGCAAAACAAACAACCCAATCAAGAAATGGGCAAATGAACTAAATAGACACTTCACAAAAGAAGAGATACAAAGGGCCAATAGATACATGAAAAGATGTTCTTCATCACTGGCCATCAGGGAGATGCAAATCAAAACTACACTGAGATTCCATCTAACCCCACTCAGAGTGGCAAGCGTAAAGAAATCAAACAACAACAAATGCTTGCGAGGATGTGGGGAAAGAGGAACTCTTTTACACTGTTGGTGGGAATGCAAATTAGTTCAACCACTATGGAGATCTGTGTGGAGATTCCTAAGAAAGGTGGGAATAGATCCACCATATGATCCAGCTATACCACTCCTGGGTATCTTTCCAAAGGGGTTGAATTCAGAGAAATACAGCAACATATGCATACCTATGTTCATAGCAGCACAATTTGTAATAGCCAAAATATGGAACCAACCCAGATCACCATCAACAGATGAATGGATAGGAAAACTCTGGGAAATAAACACAATGGAATTCTACTCAGCCATAAAGAAGAACAAAATTATATCATTTGCAAGAGGATGGAAAGCCTTAGAGAACATTATGTTAAGTGAGATCAGCCAAGCACAGAAGGAGAAGATACATATGTTTCCTCTAATATGCCCAAACTAGGAAACACAAAGGATACCAGTGGGACTCCAGATAATGGAGAGGAAATACTAGCTAAGTTTGAATGGAAAGATAGGAGAGGAGGAAGGCTGATCTTGAATAATGAGGGTCTACACCTGAACATGTGTAAAATTATGAATAAGACATGGTTAACCTGGACAACCATTTGTGGGAGGGGGGGAGGGAAAACGGGGGCAGGTGGGAGAGGGCACCAAATATAGTTTAAATGTATACTATTTATGTTCAATAAAAAAATTGTAAAAAAAAAGAAATATATTCATTTCACAGTATAAATAATTTACAATGCATACATCAACAATATCTAAACAGAATATCAACAAGGCAATTCCTAAAATACCATAAAATAATTCTTAAAACTATTCCATAAGGTCCTAGTGCACATGCCTGTAATCACAATACTTGGGAGGCTGAGACAGGAGGATCATAGGTTCACGACCTTTCTCAGCACCGCGTGAGGCTGGCCACAACTTACACAGACCCTTATTCAAAATAAAGAAAATAGGGTTTGCTGTAGCTCAGTAGTATGACTCTTAGTTCAATTTCTTGTATGGTCATATATATTGCCTTTTACTTAGTACTATAATATATATTTACTATATATAAATATGTTATATTTTACTTAGTACCATAATATACACATATATTATATACATATGTACACACATTTATACATACATGTATACATATATACTATATCTATTTATATATGTGTGTGTGTGTATATATATGTGTGTGTGTGTGTGTGTGTGTGTGTGTGTATGATATATATAATATCCTTGGCCCTAAAAGATGTGTATATAATACTTTACTCCGCATAGAAAAGTGTATATTTTTTAATTTTACCTGGAACATTCCTGAGGACAGAGCATATATTAGGTAATGAACAGTCTAAACCAAGTTGATAAAAGGGTGAGCAACATATGCCTATAATCTTAGTACTTGGGAGGCTGAGATAGTAGAACTGCAGGTTAAAGACTAGCCTCAACAGCTTAGGTAGATTGTTTCAAAATAAAAAATGAAAAGAGCTGGGGGTATAGCTTTGGCATAAAATGTCTCTGGATTCAATCCCCAGTACCAATATTAAAATGGTTGAAATTTCACAAACCATCTTTTCCAACAATAATTGTGGTGAAGTTAGAAATGTATAGCAGAAGAAAAATGAAGAAAAAACTGCCAATTTCTAAAAATTAATACACACACACTATATATATAGCCAATTGGTCAAAGAATAAATTAAAAGAATAAAAATAAAAATAAAATAAAAAACAGTATTCCAGAAATGAGAGACAATGAAGGCAAAATCAAAAGAAAAATTTACTATAAATTGTTTAATTACAAAAAGATCTTAAATCATTAAACTAATTCTACACATCATAAACTTTAAAAATTAAACTAAACCCAAAGATACTAGAAAAATAAAACATTTAAAATTAGAATTAAATTAATAAATAAGTAAAGTACAGAACAGAACAGAACAGAAAATCAAGAGAGATCATTTAAAGTAATTTGTTCTTGAAAAACCTGACCAATATTTAGCTAAATTGACAAAGAAAAATAGAAACCACAAATAACTCTCACTCTTAAATGACACTTTTTCTCTTTTCTTTTCTTTTTCTTTTTTTTTTTTTTTTCCATTTGGAATTGCTGGATATAGAACCCAGGCAAGAGCTATACTACTGAGCTCCAGTATCATCTTTAAATAATATTTATTTTTTAGTTTTTCTTTTTTTGAGGTTCCAGCTTTTTATTATCAACTATTTTTGCCCTTTTACACAATACAATGTATATAAAACAATTCAGGATTAAAACTACCAAAGTAGTTAATTGATAGGACATATATTCACATAAAAAATTTCTAGAAAGGAAGACAGGTTTATTTACAAAGAGGAAAAACATGTTAAATTAAGGTAGTTATCATATGAAACTTTCAAGGGTAAAAACAAACCAAACTTATGCTACAGGGGTCTGCACTGTCTACAGCAATATGGAAGGGAAGAAAATGACACTTGTTTAGTAATCACAAGGTACATTCTAGCATCAGTGCAATAAACTCACAGAACTACATTATAGGTACTTAATCCACTTAAGAATGGTTCCCAGGTACGTAACATTTTTGGCCCTCAAAGGTTTATTCCAAAAGATTTCAGCTACTTTAAAGTCCTAGCTACTGAGGCAAAGAACAATTTTAAGACCTTTCTGAGAGGTTACGAAGTCTATGTAGACCAGAGGCAACTAACACCCAAGTCTGCTCACACCAGCAGTCGATGCGTCCTTCTGTGAGATACCAAGGAAGAAAGTCTGATGTCAGGATAGCCATCACCAAGGCCAAGCTGATGGCAACCGAAATGCAGCCAGTGTTACCAAAGTAAGCTCACCTCTGAAGGCCTCTGCAGGTCTTAAAAATTAGTAAACAATTAATTTTCTACTGCAATGCATCTTCAATGAACACAGAAAGACTTGTTCTTTACTGGCTGGTCTTGGAGTAAAGGTCACAGACACACATCTTAAACCTATGAAGTGCCTGAAGTCAGCTGAAAATCTGCAATGAAAAGTGTGCTAAAAGTCCTGAATTCAGCCTTTTGGAAGTCTGCTGTTAAAAAAAAAAAAAAAAAAAAAAAAAAAAAAAAAACCTTTACAAGTTCACTAACTGGACATAGCACAGGGGAACAAAAGCTCTAAGGTGCTCAGACTCCCCATGTGGGACAAAAATCAGTCTCTAAGAAATTGCCAAGTTTTGCATGAGGGAGAAACCTACACACAAGGGCATGGAATTAAGTTTAACTTTATTCCATGGGGACTCTTCTCCCATGGTAAAGAAATAGAATGAGGAATGAAAGGTACTTGGTCTCTTCATCAGACTGGTAAACTTGGTCTCTTTATGAATGGAGCCAGACCATTCTGTAGGTGGACTGTGGAGTCAGACAATAGAACAAGCTTCCTGTAGCCACAGACCACTACCTGGAAGCTAGCTAGACAAACAGCAGCTTTAATGGCCATCCACAGTCACTGTTAGCTGGACTCAAGAGGAGAGCTCACCACTTTATCACCACAGAGGAAGTAGATAAAGCAAGAATTCAGTTAATCCCAGGTGAGAAGAATCTCAAGGCGGATTCTAATGAGGTGTCCTCTGGAGGCCAACTATGAGAGCACCAGGGCACGGGGCACAGGCCTCTCGTGGCAAGTGTGAATTCCTATAACTAAGGGCCAGTGAGGGAGCCAGTAGCTGCTGCTGCAACATTTTAGCATCGGGCAGTACAGTCGAGCCACGCTGAGCCAAAAGCCTCAGGTAGCACATTCGAGACCACGCTGAGCCACCAGACCGTTACTTGTTTTTCTTTTCCTTTTGTTTGAGGAGCTTTTTGATCTCCCTCTTGGCCATCCCAAGGTACTTCAAAATGATGCTGTGTTGGTTCAGTCCAGGAAGAAGCAGCAAGAAAGTCACTATCAGGTAAGAAGCAGGTTGTGCACTTGCTGTCCTACCCAAGCAATGCAGCAAGAGTGATGATCATGGTCATGAAATACATTTTAGGTTTTTCTTTCTTCAGCGTGAAGAGTCGTTTCCACCAGCCCATGGTTCTGCGGCAAGTCTTCACAAGGTTGCTGCAAATTTCATGGAATCCCTGCTGTTGTTCAGTGGTCCATTTATTGGAGCCAAAAATTCTAGGCGCTAGAATGGAAACAAGGTAATAAGCCAAGCACAAAAACATAACAAAACAGGAAACACCAGACAGGACAGACGGATCTAGATAATAGATAATCAGAAACACCAAAGACAGCACACCCTTGAGGGCAGGAGGAAACCAGGCTTCTCCCATTGCAGGACTCTGTAGGCCATCAGCATCACTTCTCCCCAGCCTGCAGCTGCTTTTCCAGACATGCAGTCTCTGCAGCCAGAAGATTGGTACTGCGATTATCGCCCTCTGCCATCGTCCTTGAGCTGTGGTCTCAGCGAGTGCCAGATGCCCCACATCCTGACCTTCCCTCCACACCGCATGGCCACCGGAGCCTATTTTTAGTTTTTTATTGGTGCATTGCAGTCAAACATCTTAGTGAAGTAAAAGATGGTATACGCATTCTCACATCATCCAATTAGCCCTTATCCAATTCCCACGCCATTTCTTTCTCCCTCCTTCTCATGTTTGGCTTAGTGACTGACTGTGATATGTTTGTTAATGTACAACATGTATTTTAGGAAATTTGCCTCTTTCCTCCTCACATCCCCCTCAGGTACCTTATTTGCTTATCTATATTATCTCTTTATTCATCTACATTTCCTCCTATGACTCATTTTCTCCCTACCTTCTGCATATTAGGGAGAACATCTGATTTCTTATTTTTTGTGATGGACTAATCTCACTTAGCATAATGTTTTCCAATCCATTAATTTTCCTGCAGATGACATAAGTGTGTTTTTCTTTATAGCTGAGTAAAATTCTATTGTGTACATATCTCATAGTTTTGTAATCCATTCATCTGTTGATGGACATTTTGGCTGGTTCAATAGTTTGGCAATTTTGAATTGTGCATCTATGAAAATAGTTATGCATGAATTAGTTTGTTTGTTTGGTTTCCATTCTTTGGGAAGATACCCGTAAGTAGTATTGCTGGATTTTATGGTAAGTTCATTCCCATTCTTCTGAGGATCCTCCATACTGTTTTCCAAAGTGGTTGCAATAATTTACAATCTCTCCTTGTGTCTTTTCAGATCATAAAGAAATGAAACTAGAAATCAACTATAAGACCCAGATAACCCACATAATCATGGGGAGCCTGAACACTAATCTTCTAAATGAAGAATGGGTCATAGAAGAAGTAAGGAATGAAATCAAAGAATTTCTAGAAACAATAAAAAGTAGATATACAACATATCAAAATTCTGGGACACTTTGACAGCAGTATTAAGCAGAAAATTTATAGCACTGAGTGCCTACATAAGAAGAACAGAAAATCACCAAATAACCTAGTGATACACCTCAAAGCCCTTGAAAGACAGGAATAGTCTAATCCTAATGCCAATAGAAGATAAAAGTAATGCACAAATATCAATAGATAAGGTTTTGATTTGTTTTACTGTATTAATTAAAAGTGTATGTAATTATAATAAAATATATAAACATAATATATAATATATTTTAAATATATTGTATAAGTATCTATATTTATATATTACACACATAGGCAAATAATTATAATGCAGTGATTAGATGACAATCATCAATAACTATCTCTGCAATAAATATGCAGACCTGCCTTCTAATCACATTAAGGTAAGAGGATACTGCATCATTTCTTTCTGGGTGCAAAAGAAGTCATCATAGTATGATTCTGATGAATAACATTAATCTTCTGTGGACATTTTCTTTTCAATCCAGAAACTATTTTCTAACACTTACCATCTACTTTTTAGAAAGAGATATGGATTCAGGAAGCTTCTTCTCTTGCATGGAAGTAGATGGTGGAGACCATGTAAAGGTGGAGGCCAGGCTCCTGATAGTTTCCATGGAGGAGAACCAACACTAACAGGCAAGTCAGGCAGCAAGCCAGATTTCTAGACAACAGCTTAAACTTACAAGATCAAAAATAAAAATAAAAGTTTTCAAAGTAGAATCTATTTTATTTTTTTTCTTTAAATGTGGGCTTCCTTTTTATGTTAAATATGCTATTACTCTCATAAAATAGTGAGAAAGCAGAGCTGATAGAGAAGAATGCCAGCTCAGGGGGTTCCAGCACTGATAAAGCAGACTGACTATTCATCCTGCACCTCTATGTCATCAAAAATGGCACTTCTTCAGAGAGTAACCAGAGTTCCTCCCAGCCCACGAACTTTCCAAAAAATACATGAGTACAGATCCAGCACTAAACATATGTAGCACCTACCTTGCCCAGTTATCTGCTTTGCCGTGAGGGCATTGCACTTTTAAAAGATGCTTTTGTCTGAATAAGTTTGAAAAATGAAAAGGGATTACATAAGATTTTAAATAACCTATTACAGAGAGGCAGGGAAGCACTTTACCTCTTCTGATGGATCCACATCATGCTAAAGCAGAATTGTGTGACCAAGAATTGTTACTTGGTTCACATTCTGAAGAGCAGTCAGTCTATTACTCTGCTATTTTTAAAAATTTTTATTGGTCCATTGTAGTCATGTATCTTAATGGGATACAAGATGGTGAAGATATACATGCACACATCACCCAATTAGACCTTACCCAATTCCACCCCATTCTCACCCTTTCCCTTTTTCTTATGTTTGGCTTAGTGCTTGATATTGCTATATTTGTTAAAGTACATTATATGTATTAGAGAATTTACCTCTTCTCCCCTCCCATCACTCAGTTAGGTCACCTTATTTGCTCATCTATAGTATAACCTTCTTAATATTACTTTGTTATTTAAAATGTACAGAAGGACCCGCGCGCCCCCGCCTGCTGGCGGCCGCCCCGGGCGAGGCGAGAGCGGGCCCCCCGACAGCGTGTTCCATGGGAACCGGGACGAGCAGGCTCTATAGTGCTCTCGCCAAGACCGTGAACAGCAGCTCTGCCTCTGCGCACGCAGAGTACTTGGTCTCACCTGACCTGGACCATCTGGAGCCCATCGATCCCAAAGATCATCTCGAGGAATGCAGGGCTGTCCTGCAGACCCGGCCTCCCCGCTACCAGAGGGATTTTGTGGATCTGAGGACGGATTGTCCCAGCAGCCACCCTCCCATCAGGGTCATGCAGTGGAACATCCTCGCCCAAGCTCTTGGAGAAGGCAAAGACAACTTTGTTCAATGCCCGGTTGAAGCACTCAAGTGGGAAGAAAGGAAATGTCTCATCCTAGAAGAAATCCTGGCCTACCAGCCCGATATATTGTGCCTCCAGGAGGTGGACCACTATTTCGACACCTTCCACCCGCTCCTCAGTAGACTGGGCTACCAAGGTACCTTTTTCCCCAAGCCCTGGTCACCGTGTCTAGACGTGGAACACAACAACGGGCCCGACGGCTGCGCCTTGTTCTTCCTGCAAAACCGATTCAAGCTCATCAACAGTGCCAATATTAGGCTGACGGCCATGACCTTGAAGACCAACCAGGTGGCCATCGCGCAGATCCTGGAGTGCAAGGAGTTGGGTCGCCAGTTCTGCATCGCCATCACCCACTTGAAAGCACGCACTGGCTGGAAGCGGTTTCGCTCGGCTCAGGGCTGCGATCTCCTCCACAACCTGCAGAACATCACCCAGGGAGCCAAGATCCCCCTGATCGTGTGCGGGGACTTCAACGCGGAGCCCACCGAGGAGGTCTACAAACACTTTGCCTCCTCCAGCCTGAATCTGAGCAGCGCCTACAAGCTGCTGATCGCGGATGGGCAGTCGGGCCCCCGTACACCACCTGGAAGATCCGGACCTCGGGAGAGTGCAGGCACACCCTGGACTACATCTGGTATTCCAAACACGCCCTGAGCGTGAGGGCCGCTCTGGATTTACTCACCGAGGAGCAGATTGGACCCAACCAATTCGTCCTTCAATTATCCTTCCGACCACTTCTCTCTGGTGTGTGACTTCAGCTTTAAAGAGGAGCCCGATGGGCTTCTGTAAGAGCTGCTTGCTTCTTTTTAATCACGAGAGTCTTAACCAGGGATGATTCAGGAAACTGAAAGCGGTGTGAGAAGTTGCTGAGGAAGGATCCCCAGTCTTTTCTGCTTCCAGCATGCCCTTGGGGGAAGAATCCATTCACTCACAGAACTTTTCAACTGAATCCTTTAGTGACAGGCGTTTGCACTCCAGTTTGGGCTCGTGTTTCCCTTCCCTTAGCATCGTTACAGTTTCCACCATCCTTTCAGGGCATTCAGTTGAGCTTGTTTTGAAGCTTTTTCAGTTTGAGGATGGTGTGAAAACTCACTTGCTCAGTCCTCCATCGTTAAGTATATAGGAACGATTTCTTTAGACGGCATTTCAAGTTATTTATTTGTGGGGTTTTTTAAATGTCAATAAGATATGCATGGCAATATTTATTTTTATATCTTCATGTAAAATTAAGTAAATTATAGCATTATGAACATTTTAGAACCATGCAGAAATGCAAGTAATAAAGTAGCTTACAGTCATTTTCTTCAAGCTTTAAAATGTTTTCATCTGGTGGTCTAACTGTACCCAAAGAACCTAGCAGGGAGGGGATTTTGTCAAGTACCAGGTCTCTTTGATACATTTTCATAAATAAATCTGGCTGTGCCTCCTTGGTCCCCATTGCTGTGATTCTCGAAGAGGTTCTGATTCCTTTTCCATTATTTAATCACTCTTCTATTTGTACTTTTTCTGTTGGAGTATTTTACACGTGTGAGGGTTATTCAGTGGCATCTGTACTGGAATGTGCTTTTCGCGGGCGTTGGGAGCTGCTGTGTGGCAGCGGCTGAGAGTCAATGGGATCTTCCTTTTGTAAACGGGTTGTCATTGGAATCACCTAGGGTAGCCAGATGGCGCTCAGCATCTAGGAAGAAGAATGTAAAGCGAAGACGTGGGATTCTCTGCTGTCGGAAACACAATGTTAAGCTAACAGGTGATGGCTCTTCCAAACAGAAAAACCCATTGATACTCAACTGGTAAATATTTTATTGTATAAGTTGTAAATATTTAAGATTAATAAATGGCCTTTTAAAGCTAAAAAAAATAAAAATAATAAAAAATAAAAAATAAAATGCACAGAAGGATGTGCATTGGTTATAGGAAATACTATGTCATTCATCCTTAGACTGTGGCATTAAAGAGTAATCATAGAATCAATCCTTCATAAATTCAGAGGCATGCATTTACCTTGAAGGGATAGCACTTGAGACAGAAGGGTCACAGGTTGAGAAGATCGCAGGTGACTTAGCAAGACCTTGTTTTAAAATAAAAAATAGAAAAAGGCTGGGGAATCATTTATCGTAGGGTACATCTTTAATACCAATACTTTTGAGGCGGAGAAAGAAGGATTGTAGATTTGAGGCCAGGCTCACCAACTTAGCAAAATATTTTAATTAAAAACAATAATAAAGATAACTGAGGGGTTATTGCAGTGGTATAATGCCCCTGGGTTCTATCTCCAGTACCAAAAAATAAATAAAAAGCAAAAAGTAAAGGGCTGGAAGTATAGCCCAGGGATAGAACACCCTGAGTTCAAACTCCAGTAACAAACACATATACATAAAAAATTATAACACAATTTTATTTTGTTGATAATGTTTGTACTCACATTTTAGAATAAATTATGTATTAATATAATCTATGAACTAGATAGACAGTCACACAATTTTAGTGCCTCTTCCCTAAGAAATAGGTAAGAACAAGTATTTTCAAACACCTGTGCTATGATCTTTTCTAAGCCATGTCTTATGTTATTTTTAAAATTTTTATTGGTGCATTGTGGTCATTAGTTTCATGGAGGTTGGTTTATTATTCAGCTTTTTAATACTATAACAAAATAGCAAAAGCTGAGTACTTGGTAAGAAAGAAGTTTATTTATCTCACAGTTTGGAAGTGCAAGGGCATAGTACTGGGTTTGGTGAGGACCTTCTGACTAGTCTGACCATAGTATGGTAGATGGCAGCATGGCAGGACTGTATGTGACAGAAGGAATTGTATGGGAAGACAGTGAGCCAGAGAAGCTGGAAAGGGATTAGGTGTCCTCTTGTATAACAAACCTCTTGGAAAAAAACAACCAGGGTTCCATGAAACTGATCTTAATCTCTTTTGAGAACACTGGCCTCATATAAGTCAACCACATCATGAACTCTATCCCCATGCCTTAATGTCATCACACTGAGGAGTAAGCTCCCAATACAACCCTTTGGAGAACACAGCACACTCACATCACCTAAACTAACAATACAGTTTTCACTGTCTTGTCTTTAGCTTCTTAGGTTTGTTGAACATCTTGTATTTTGTGTGAACCTTTAAGCTCAGTGGTTTTGGTCTATAAGCTTGTGTAACTCGAGTTTAGGCCAATGTGATCGTTCCTTCCCAGATAAATTTTCCTTGAGAACTGTAGTAAGTCAGTAACTTGTTTACTCTTTCCTAAGATTATGTCATTGACTACCTTTATTATATTGTCATATATGCACAAAAACTCATATATCCATTTAATTAACATAGGTAAAAGACTTCATGGAGTATCATTTTAATTTTTTTATTGGTATATTATGGTCATACATCTTAATTGTTTACAAGATGGTAGAGGTACACATCCACACATCACTCTACTCATTTTTGTCCAAGACTTTCTACCAAAGTCAATTCTACAGACAAACTCGCATGAGGAGATAGATGGAGATGATGTTTCTAGTCTTCAGGGACACTGTGGACATGGGTCTTGCCTCCTTCCCCCCCACCAGACCTCTGCACGAGGCACTCCCTTCTCCAGGTAGTTCTCATGTACATTTTCACCTACAATTTATGGTAAAGAAAATCGTTCTCCAAATGTTCATATCCCCAAGACAACCATGAGGGTAATGTCTAAGTACTTTACCTTTAGTTTTTCTGTAATGGAAAGTAAAAGAGCCTTGGAATTTTGTTTTCTGAAAAGAAATAGGATGACTGCTTCATGTAAATTGAGGCCATGTCATCAAGTGTGCTTGTGGGCCTCTGTATTTGTGAGCATCTGTGTGTCTGACAGAGAATCAGTCTTCCTGGAAAAATAATTAATAGTGAATCTCAAGCAAAGAGAAAAAGTAATGTTGGATGACAGAATTGTATTCTTTCTTATTATGGCATTATTTTTAGGAAATACAGAGTAAGTGTCTCTAATTCTGTCCATCTTTATATAATTATACTGAACCAAAGTTACCAAATTTCTCTGGCATTAGAGAAAAATAAGATTAAAAATCTCACTCTTTATCCTTCATTCATCCAGTGATTTAAGCTAAATAATTGTGCCATTCTAAGTGTAAAATATTAGTTTACATTTTGCTTATATTAGTGTAAGTATGCTTCTAACTTTCTGTAAAACAGATGTATCAAGTAAAATATGTATTTTCATGTGCCCATTTATAGATACATTGTGTCTCTTGAGAGCTGAAAATATCTCCACTTCTCTTCCTCTTCTTAGATTTTTTTATATTATATGCTTATATTTATTTTTCTTTTGTAATGAAATAGAAACCCATGTTGCAGTTACTAACTCAGTGAAAGCACTGGCCCACCAGTTTGAATTTCTTGTTACTTATAATTGGAGTTTTCAGACTTTACATTTTCTCTTCTGATAAAATAGCAACTCTGAATAAACTGTCAATATCCTGTATATTTCAGAATTTAAACTCTGTATGCCTAGTTTAATAATACACACCTTCAATCACTTATACATATGAAATAGAAATTTGAAAGATACATAGAAATAGTATTCACAGAGAAAGTTAGGAATATTTTCGCACACACACACACACACACACACACACACACACACACACACATATATATATATATATATATATATATATATATTCACATATATACATATATGTCTATGTTCACATATATACAGGGGATACTGGGGATACAACTGGGTGTATAGGATACATACATTTATATGTTCACATATATATTTTGGGGATACTGGGGATATAACTCAGAAGAATTCTAAATCTGAGCTATACCTTCAACCCTATTTTATATTTTATTTTTATTTTGAAATAGGGTCTCACTAAGTTGCTAAGGCTTACCTTAAACCTGCAATTCTCCTGTCTCAACCTTCCAAATAGTGGGATTATGGGCAAATTATTATAAAAATGCTCATAAACCTCATATGGATTTTGTAACCCATTTCAAATTCTTCAATTTCTTTGGGACATGATAAATCATGAGGATATAAATAATATGTGTTATTACAATTGGCATCATCTGTCCATATCTATATGTAATTTTATGATCATAACTCTATCAACATTTATATATCTATAACTCTCCAATTTAACTAGAAGTTTAGTCATATATCTAGTTACGATGGGGAGTGACAGAGAAAGAAGAGAGTTTCTATTTCCTCTAGGCACTAGTGTAGAAACTAAAGGAGTGTGAACACTAGTGTCCCCCAAAGAATGAGTCCTTGAAAAGTTTCTGCTACAGCATCTCATGCAGATTTTGAGAAAGCTCGATCAGGGGATCTGCAATGAATGGCATAGATCCCCCATGAAGTATGTCTACCATTCCTTTCTTCAAAAAATTATTTTAGAATTATTTGGATTAATATGTATAATTGGAATTTTATGTATAAGCATTATAACTAAAACTGATGGGCAGCGGCTTGTGAGAGACTCAGGCAGCAAAGATTTTTTTCCCAAGGATATAGTTATTGGGCCAAACATTAAGTTCAAACTGACCTTAATTTGAGCCACTGTATAAGATTGGGTTTGAGACAGCTTTGTGAAGACAAAGCATACTATGATTATTTATATGTCTGACACCCTGCCCTAAAGTATATAAATAATAACTTATTCCCATCCTTGGAGATCCTGCTCGCATGGCTATGCCCTTGCTTTTCTGCCAAAAAATAAAATATAAAAGTTGTAACAAATCCTGAATAAAATGGAGATTGAATCTGATTTTGTGTGGTGGAATTCTTCTCTCATCAACCTCAGCTTCCCCTTACCAACACACGAACCTCGACTCATGCTGGGGCTGGACCCCTGCAAGTTTCAGAGTAGGATGTCCTGTTGTCGCGCTTGTGACTTATGCCCAGTCCTAACTGTCATAAAGTATGGCTGAACTCATACTCAGATTTCCTGTTTATAATGTGGACTGCCTAAACCCTTTATGTGCATTTTGCCATCTTAATTGTACTTCTCTATCTTTCCCTTCTTTTGCTTCTTTTTTTTCTATCCTTTCAAAAAACATTCCTTGATTGCTACATGTATCCCCTGTGACATGTATCCTCTTCTCTCAGCCCTTAAGATGCTGGCACTGAACTAGTATCTTCAGATACCCCCAGACATGATACAAAGTCTCCAGTCACAGACATCAACATGCATGGTGTCCTGATTTCAGATCCACAGTAGCAGTTAAACCTCCTGACAGGAAGGTGGGCACTAGTATTCTCAGACAACCTGCAGACTGAAGAGCTAAATCTGGAAAGTACAAAATAATATGAAGATTTAGGACTTTGTGGGAAAATGAGATTATCTTGCTTTTGTTTTTCTGTATTTTATCTTAAAATATTCTCATTGTATTCTTTATAATTCTTTAGGAATGTTTGTTCTCCCCAAAATTGAATTACCAAAATTCCGACATTCAGGATGGGGAAATCCTAAATAAGGAGCTTCCATAAATGACTATCCAGACCCTCCTCACACTCTCCATCCCTGTCTATACCGAGCTTAGACAGAAGCTAAAATATTTCATACTTTTTAGTGTGTGGCCTTTAAGAATTTATGTCTTTTTTTTAGGATTGAGACTTAGATAATGAATGCAGCACCTAAGTTGGTTCTGAAGAAGGGGAGGAGTCTTGTTTTTGTGCAGGGCATAAGGCAAGCTTTATATGATCTACAGGATTCCAGAAGCCTAGAAGAATAGCACAATTGATGGCTTTACCATCTGATTTCTGCCGTATGGGACTGCTTCAACTGAGCAAAATTGGATGTTAACAAGCCCAGTCTATTCTCAGCTGCCAGCTGCAGATTGGCCTTTGAGTAGAATAAGGTATATATTCGCTTTTTTTTTAATCCCTTTAAAAATGCATTTTATGTGAAGCATGTGGATGCAACTCCTTGTAGAATTTTAGATTCTTTTTGTCAGCACCATTCTATCGACGTCTGAAAGGCCTGGGGTGGGTTTGGGGGGTTAGCCAACCTGTGGACTCAGCACTGAACTTTGAGGCATGTTGTCTCTATAGATTATAACAAAATTATGTACCTAAGAAGTAAACAATCCCCCTTACAAGCATTCATGTAGGCAAAAAATATACTTTAAGAAATATTTCTTCATGGGCAGATGGAGGACCTAATTTTGATGAAAGTAAAACACCATGGCAGGAGGGCATGGTAGAGTAGATAAATCTTCCAAGGTCATGCTCCCTGTGACCTCCTTCTTTAAACTAGGCTCCCTCTTCCTCTAGTCAATCCAGATATCAATGGATTAATAAGAATAAAAAATCCATTTTATGGATTCATCTACTGACAAGTTGAGAGCTTCATGATCCACTCATTTTCTCAAATTCCTACCTACATGTTGACACCCTTGCTTTCAACACTCAAGACTGTGGGGGGGCATTAAATATTAACGCTGACACTGTTAGCATTATATTTTAAGAGATTTTACAAACAATGTCCACATTGAAGTATACAGAGCTTCTAAAACAAGCTCATCTACATTGCCCTAGTAAGTTAGTGATACCATGTGAGGATGAAGGCAAAATCACGGTTAGCTTCCCCTTATAGCCACGAGCACAATGCAGAGCCACTAAATATTGCATATTAAAGGTCAGAAAAGTAAAATGAATTTGCAAGATCTTCTCAAGCTATAAGAAATGTGAAATTACAGTCTAAATGCATCTAAAAAGCTGCAGTGTATTTTCTCCTATGAAAAAGAATTTAATTAGATATTGATGTGTTGTAAAGAAGCTCTCTCCATCTCACTGTCTGTTTTTTTCAATGTAGAACATTCTTCATTTACAAGCACCACTGTTCATGCACTATCCTGACTACAGAGGTCATGGAGTCAATGTCTATCCTTAGTGTTCAGACAGAACATTCTTATTTTCAGAAGCACGATGTGCTCTCTTCTATTTCCCATATACATAAATTAAAAAATTCATACAGACAGGTAGAAAAATATCTAGACAAGGATAAATTCCTTTTGGGCTCATTCCTTGGTATGATACCAATAGAATTACACAGTATTGGTGTCTGGACTATGATTTAATAGTGGCTTATTTTTAAGCATGGGATAAGCTTGTTTTATATGCCAAATTAGATCATTTGTCTTTTCAATGACTTTTAGCATCTTGTCAAACCCTTCAGAACTCATTAAATATTCATTGACTTGCTGATTGACAGGCAAGAAAGACGAAGACTCATAGGTCACCAAATGTGAGGATTTAATAAAATCATCAAATATCCATAAATCCTTGCTCTGTGAAGTGTCAACGGCAATATTTAGCAAATGGCAGAGGATGAGTTCCAGCCTTTCCTCCAATTTTTTGGTATTTGTGATTAAACCCAGGGTCATTCTACCTCCAAGTTATACTACCGGCTCCTTTTATTTTTTATTGTTGTTATTTTGAAACAGGAGCTTGCTGAATTGCTGAGGATCTTGTTACATTGCTGAAGTTGGTCTCAAACCTGTGATCCTACTACCTCAAACTCCCCAGTATAAAGATTACATGAGGAATTCTTCATGCTCAGTTCCAAGTCCCCTTTTTATTGGAACACATAACTTGTAGTTATTCAATTAAAGTCTTGATTGAGTTGTTTGTTTGTAACATATACCACAATAGACTAAAAAAATGACAAAATATAGAAATTTTTATTATGGAGCATTGATAGATACCTGTGCCTGGGTCCAGCCCTAGGAGTCGGGGATTTTTGATTGGTGGAGTGACTTGAGTAGACCAGGAAGAATGAGACAGAACACAAGTATATGGAGAAGTGTGTCTGGTTTATTCATACTAAACAAGCAGTTTTTATACATTCTTTTTTGACATATGAAGAAGCTCTGTGGTTTACAGAATTAAGTCATAAGCAGATATATTTTAGGCACTGAACTTAACATGGCCTTTTGTCCTATGTTAAACACAGATCTTTTACATTCTTTATGAGTTCTTAGAAAGCTTATATGTCATGTTTTATTAATTACTTTATATCATTTATATCTCGTACCCATTCTGGGTGCCCAATGTTCCTGTAATAAAGGTTAATATGTCTAGTACACTTATGTTTTTAATCTTTAGTTAACAAACACCAAGGAAGTTCTGATCTCTTAATTTTTTTCATAATCTTAATGTATGATTTGGAACCCATCTATTATTGACTCCTACCATTTTATTACCATCTTTGTCCCAGAACACTTTATTAGGCATATCTGATAGAATAGCTTGTCCTGCTTTTACCAAGTTATTGTTTATATCACCTAATACATTTTGCTTTTGTAACATTTTTCCAGAATCCACTTTAGTTAATATAAAACAGGTTATGAATGCAATTCCCAAGAAGCCCATAATTTAAAATATTCCCTAGAAGGAGAGGCCATATCTCATTTCCTGGAATCTTCTGCCTTGCAGGAATCCACTAAACAGAAGCTTGCTCATGTCCAGACGGGAAAGGCTTGCTCATGTGGCATACCTGTTAATAGATTTTACTATAAAGTGACCAGGCAGACATATTTCCCCAAAATGTTTGATTTAATATTTACAGCAACTCTTATGTTAGGTATTATTTAAATATTGAAGATGAAAAAAGTAGGATTTATGTAGACTGAGTCATTATACAAAACAAGGCAGTATCTGGAACATCCGGGATTAGCACATTTTTCCTGGCTCTATACCTTTCTCCCCATTATTTTCTAATGCTTCTTTACACAGGAGAGGCAGGATGAACTCCTGAGGCCCTGTCCTGGTATAACATTGCATCGAGAATATTCCACTGTGTCCTCTGAAATGGCAAGAGAGTTAATTTTTGGTACTCACATGATGAAAGTTTGCAGTTTTTATTTTTACCATCTTCTCTAAGATAGCAGACTACTCAACTGCAGCATGCCCTTACAGCTGTTCTTCCAACCCACTGACTGCCTTCTGACCTCTGTAATGGCCAGGTTTGCTTTCTACCTTTTCTCCATGAATTTATTCCCCTTTTAAAATCATTCCCAAAAGCCCACAAATGTCTGCACTGACACAATGATGGGCCACTTTCTAGAAAATAGCAAAGAAGCAATTCATTCCATGTACTCTTTTGTGGAGGTCCTGTGTGGGATGGAGCTGTGCCCCCCAAATTTTAAGTGTAGATGGGAACTGTGTTCTTCACTATGGTGAACCTTCATTTGCTCTGGTTAATTTGTCTGGATTATCTAGAGCTGTGGTAGATAGGCCAGAGGGAATTAGTGTCCTGGATTCACATAAAGAAGTAAGTATTTTCTCCTTTGGTTATAATGGGGATTGAATCCAAAAGAGTTCTACCTCTGAACTATACCACTAGAGATAGTTTTTCAAAAATGGATTATCTAATTTACCATGCTCTGTCCTCAAGCCTCTCAAGTACTGGATTACCAGCATGGGCCACCATGCCTTCCTGGAAGCAAAATCTAACTGTAGCCCCTGAGCTCTTCATCACTGCCATCCTGCTGGACAAAGGTCACTCCTGATGCCCTTTTTCCCTGAATCCATCCCCAGAACAGAAAAAAAGTAGTAGGAGGAAGAGAAAGAGGAGGAGAGAGGAGGACCAGAACAGAGAAGGTGGAGACAAAGAGACGATTGGTTGTGGAGAGGCATAAAGTGAATGCATGAGTCTGTAAATAAAGAGAACCATTTTAATATATTTCAGAATGGTGACTTTGGTGGCTGAGAAGGAGATAGATATGCCGACATGACACTGAAGCTAATACTGCGTTCTACACAGGAGCGTCACCAGGCAACTGCAGTAACTCCTGAGCCTCCAACTATACCAGACCAGTTAAATCAAAATCTTCGGTATCAGGTCTCACTTAGCCATAACACTCTCTTGTGATTGCAGTGAGCAGCTATGCTGAGTACCTGGGAGCCAGAGGTTGGATTGGCTGAGACTATCACAGTATGCTGCTCTGCATCTTGCTCACCTTGTGTTGGTCTTTTTTGTCCAAAGTTTCAGTGATCTGGCCACATTGCCTCTTCACAAAATACCTCTGCCTGATTTGATTTAAAAACTTCATTTTTCTTCCTTCCTTGAATTCTGTATTTGTTTTATTTAAATGCACACACTTTGATTCTTTTAATTACATAAGCTTAGATGAAAACCAGTAGATCATAATGGCAACTTAGCAAGTGTGGTGCTTTGTTAATATTAATGCTAAAAAGCCCTGGAACCCAGGAACTTGCTCCAGGTGTTACACAAAGCACATTTGACGCATGATTTCACTGAGTCCTCATAACACTTAAATGAAGCAGGAAATGGTACACTGCTTTCTACAGATAAGACAATAGGAGCTTATAATGTAAGTAGCTTGGAGACCCCTGGAGAAACCGGGCCCAGTAAGACGCTGGGTTCTGGGCGGGGGTCGGGCGTGGGGCATGCCAGCTGGGGCCTGGGTCGCGGGACTCTGGGCCCCCGCCGAACTGCGCGTAGCATGCCAGACCCCTGGAGAAACCAGGCCCAGTAAGACGCTGGGTTCTGGGCGGGGGTCGCGCGCAGGGCACGCCAGCTGGTGCCCAGGTAGAGGGACTCTGGGCCCCTGCCGAATAGCACGCCAGACCCCTGGAGAAACCAGGCCCAGTAAGATGCTGGGTTCTGGGCAGGGGTCACACGCGGGGCATGCCAGATGGGGCCCGGGTCGCGGGACTCTGGGCCCCAGGCCGAACTGCAAGTAGCACGCCAGACCCCTGGAGAAACCGGGCCCAGAACAGAAAAAGATAAAGAAAAATATCGGAGAGGAGGTAAGAAAGCCGTTATGGATGCCAGGACACTGGAGATGCAGACAAAACTTATCTAAATGCACTGGAACTTATGGAAAAATTCGCCGTGAAAGAGGACTGCTATTTCTCTATATTGTTAAGAATCTCAGACATCACATATAAGGAGAGAGTTTAGCGGAGACCAAGTAGAAATGCGGTGTTGAAAGAGTTCTCCGCGATGGTGGTGGAGACTTGTATTCAGGAGAAGCAGAAACCGGATCTTACCAACTTTATTTTTTTGGAGAAATTACACCAAATGTTGAATGCTACCATCACGCATGCTTAGGAACACTGGACAACATTCAGAGTGGAAAAAGAGCCTGGGAAGAATTTGAAACGGTGGAGGCAGTGGCAATGCCAGTGGCCAATACTCAGGGGAGCCAGAGATCTGATACATTACACCTGGAACCTTTGAAATAATAACCACAGAGACAGTGATCGGAACCTGCTGAGGGGTTAGGCGGGCGCCGGGGCCAGTGGCCGACATCGGAGCTTGCTGTGAGGCAAGGCCACTACTGAGGCCTCCGTGGCCGGGTTTGGAACCTGCAGAGGGGTTAGACCGATGCTGGGGCCAGCGAGGCCGGCATTGGAGCCTGCCATGAGGCAAGGCTTGTGCTAGGGCCTCCGAGGTCGGGTCCGGAACTTGCTGAGGGGTTAGGCCGGTGCTGGGGTCAGCGAGGCCGGCATCGGAGCCTGCCGTGAGGCAAGGCCAGTGCTGGGGCCTCCGAGGCCAGGATAAGAGCCTGCCGAGGGGTTAGGCCGGTGCTGGGGCCAGCGAGGCCGGCATAGGAGCCTGCCTTGAGGCATGACCATTGCTGGGGCCTCCAAGGCCGGGATTGGAGCCTGCTGAGGGGTTAGGCCAGTGCTGGGGCCAGTGAAGCCGGCATCGGAGCCTGCCTTGAGGCAAGGCCGGTACTGGGGCCTCCGAGGCCAGGATAAGAGCCTGCCGAGGGGTTAGGCCGGTGCTGGGGCCAGCGAGGCCGGCATCAGAGCCTGCCGTGAGGCATGACCAGTGCTGGGGCCTCCAAGGCCGGGATCGGAGCCTGCCGAGGGGTTAGGCCGGTGCTGGGGCCAGTGAGGCCGGCATCGGAGCCTGCCTTGAGGCAAGGCTGGTACTGGGACCTCGAGGCCAGGATAAGAGCCTCCCGAGGGGTTAGGCCGGTGTGGGGCCAGTGAGGCCGGCATCGGAGCCTGCCGTGAGGCAAGGCCGGTACTGGGGCTTCCGAGGCCAGGATAACAACCTGCTGAAGGGCTAGACCGGTGCTGGGGCCAGCAAGGCTGGCATCGGAGCCTGCCGTGAGGCGAGGCCAACATCGGAGCCTGCCGTGAGACATGGCCAGTGCTGGGGCCACCGAGGCCGGGATTGGAATCCTGCCAAGGGGTTAGACTGGTGCAGGGGCCAATGGCCAGCATCGGAGCCTGGCGTGAGGCAAGTTCACTCCTGCGGCCTCCAAGGCCGGGACCAAACCAGCTTAGGGTTTAGACCGGTGCAGGGGCCAGTGAGACCAGAACTGGGGCCTCCCATGAGGCAAGGCCGCTGCTTGAGCCAGAGAGGTCTGGATCAGTCCACTGAGTAGCCAGGCCACTACTGGGACCATCAAGAGTGGGATCGGTACTTTCAACGCAGCATGCACAGAGAAATATCGCAGAAAATATAAATCAGATGCTTCTCTTAATCAGCAATAACTAGGAGGAAAAGGGCAACAGGAAGAGGTTGAGCTATAGAAAGGGCCCTATAGTGAAGCTACTAATGTGACCAATCAGAGGGTATGTAATACTGGAGGACGGAGCCTCTTTAAAACACAGGAGGTACATAAACAAATGTATCAAAGTAAATCACCAAAAAAGCGTGCGATGGAGGGAGGGGGAGGGAATGGGATGGGGGCTGGAGGAGGGCTAATTGGATGATGTGTGCTTGTATATCCTCTCAAGTCTTGTACTCTAATGTGATTGATATATGACTACAATGCACCAATTTAAAAAATAAATTAATAAAAAAACCACAAAAAAATGTAAGTAGCTTGGCAAAGATCATTCAGCAAATTTGTGATAAAAATTAGGCATGAGCCCAGGTTTATATGATTGGCCTTAAATGCAGTGGAACATGGGCATATTATGCTTTCTGTTACTCTTACAGACTACCTGAGACTGACTGAATTGTAGAGAAAGTAGGTTTGTTTATCTCACTATTTGAGAGTATAGTGTCATATTTGGTGGGTGTTCCAGAGCCAGGGGGGAACATTCATGGTAAGGCAGAGAGCACCACAAAGTAGGAAGCAAGGTGACCATTCAGGGACCAGGTTTTCCCTGGTAACACCCTGCTCTGTGAGATATCAAGGATCCCATAAGAGCCACCCTATTTATTTCAGAGGCCTCAACCCCAATGTGCTGAGAAATTCCACAAGGCCCCCTCTCAATGGTTCCATCACTGGAGACTGAGCTACTAGCATATGCCATGTCACCTTTGCATGACAGGATGAAACCAATGCCAAAGCATAGTGCATGGCAATAGGACAACATAATTGCAGTGCCAGTCACACCACCACCAAAGGACCCTGATTTTCTACCAATGGTGGGGCTCAAGCTCTATCCCAAGGCTGACTTTTCTACTTACCCTCAGAAGACCATGTGGTCTTGCTCCACACATCAGTCATTTCAGCTGGGTCATAAATTTAGGCTAAAGACCAAATTCAAGCAGAATGTGGATTGTATAAGGTAGGGTGGCTTTAAAAGTCAGATTCTTCCAACTTTGAACTGTGTGACCTTGATGGAACTACTTTACCTCCTGAGCTCTGATGTGTTCCCTATAAAATGAGGACAAAAATTAAATCATTGCTAATTAGTACCAAAAAAGAAAGCCTCTAAAATGCCTATTCAAATTCTAATTTTTAACATATTACTAATTGTGGCAGTAGGTGAGGGAAGCCAGTAGTTTGGATTTCTGACCCCCTCGCTCCCCCCAGGATACCCCAGGATGTTCCAGACACTGACTTCTGTTCCCTCCCAGGGTGCTGCTGGGAAGAATGCCTCCCAAGGGACCAAACAGAGCAAAGGCTCCTCTCGATAGCTTCACTCCAATCCACAAGGCTACTCAGGGTGCCATTTCTCACACTGGTCACAGGGACCTGGCTTTCCACCTCTGTGCATTCAGGCCCTCTTCAATTCAGCCTACCGTGCTCTTTAAAGCAAGTTTAAGGTGAGGTAAAAATTAGAATCTCCAGTTCCCCACCCCCCAAAAAAAAGAAAAGAAATTGAAAAACAGACTTGTATAATATGGAGAATGAGAAGAGACTTCTCAGATTCTCTAAATAAGGCCTTCTCCTGGGGATTTTGTCCTTGAGTCTTGAAAGGGATAAAGCAGCTAAGTGTTATGGCACACACCTATAATCCCAATTCTTGGGAAGTGGTTACAGGAGAATCACAGGTTCAAAGGCCAGCTTCAGCAATTTAGGGAGACACTTGTCAAAAGTAAAATAAAAAGGTTAGGGGATGTAACTCAGTAGAATGCCCTTAGTTCAATCCCTAGTACTAATTAGAAAAAAAAGAAAGAAAAGAAGGGAAAGAGAGGAGGAATGAATAAAGTCAGCATCAAATGTGTCCTGACTTCATACATGCAAAATTTAATGTAATTATTATTATTATTATTATTATTATTATTATTATTATTATTATTTACTGAGAATTGGACCTAGGAGCATGCTACCTCTGAGCTACATCCTCCTCTTTTTTTATTTTATTATTTTTAAACACTAATTTGCTGAGAGTCTCACTGAGTTGCTGAGGCTGGTCTTGAATCTGCAATCTTCCTGTCTCATTCTGCAAAGTATTGGGATCACAAGGTGTGCAGCTATACCTGGTTCACAGTGATATTCATATTTCTGGCACATACATACCTCTTCATATGCACTACACACACTCGAACTCATATTTTTATTAATGTTTAAGATAAAATTTGAGACTTTAAATAGATTTTATTCTTGGAGTGGCTTAAGTCCCCACTCCTGTTCTGAATTTGCATCTAGTTTTCTCTAACTGGAAGGGTGTTTGGGTGGGAAAGTAAGAAAAGTCTTGGAAAGCTTCAGAGTCAGACACAGAAGTGTGCAGTTCCTATATCCAATTAAACTAGCTCAGAGCTAATCCCACAAACCAGGGGACCTTAAATCTATCATTCCTTCCTATCTGTAAAGGTAAGCGCTGTGCTGGTCCTCCTGTCTTCATCCCCAGCTCTGGCCAACCCATGCTCACACATCCCCTTTCAGCCCTGGTTTCTGGAAGGCTGGCCTTAGGTACAGTTCACTCAGAGAGGCCACAGCAGCCATCTCGGGGGAAGAAGAGGACATGACTGGATGTCCCTACTGTCTTCCTCCTTTCCATGAGGCCCATGGGAAGTGGCGGCACTCCCCTTCCCTGACCCTCAGCTTGGCTTGGCTCTCGCTTTTCCTGTTGCACAGCTGCCTTTATGAAGTCCCTACTCTGCCACACTTTCTGGGCATTGAATTCTTGCCCCAACATGACACATTAATGTCTATAAGTGCTGAGTTGCCCAGGTTATTTAAATACGTGCAAAACTGTTCAATGTGGATTTTTTTGTGGGTCTTTGGATGGAACACAGGGGTATTCTACCTCCAAGCGACACCCCCTGCCCTATTTTTTATTCTTTATTTTGAAACAGGGTCTCACTAAGTTGCAGAGGGCCTCACTAAGTAGCTGAGGCTGGCCATGAACTGCGATCCTCCTGTCTCAGCCTCCTGAATGCTGGGATTACAAGCATGTACCACCATGCCAGGCTTGCTTGCTCCTCTTCTTCTTCTTCTTCTTCTTCTTCTTCTTCTTCTTCTTCTTCTTCTTCTTCTTCTTCTTCTTCTTCTTCTTCTTTCTTCTTCTTCTTCTCCTTCTCCTTCTCCTTCTTCTTTCTTCTTTCTTCTTTCTTCTTTCTTCTTTTTTTTTTGGTGCTACTGAGGTTCCTGGAAACCCTTCTACCTCAGGGCTACACTCCCAGACCTATTTTATACTTTTTTTAAATTTGGAAACAGGGTCTCTTAAGCCAATGCAGCTGGCTTAGAACATGCAGGATCCTCCTGTCTCCGCATCCCAAGTGCAGGGATTACAAGAGTGTGCCACCACGCCCAGCTCAATGTTCATTTTAAATGCTGCCTAGAAGGTAGCTATTGTTAAGCTCTTTGTTTAGTTTGGGGTGATGAACAAGTTACAAAAAATACCCTGTGTTAGAAGCCAAACATATTAACAGGAGCTTATGGCCCAACTCACTAAAAAACAGTGTGTAACAGTTTGCTTCAGTCTTGCTTCTTGACTTTATGGTTTGTGTGACCCAATTGTAGAAGATGCACTCACTCCCTTTCTGCATTCTATGGCCCTACACCTAGTGACTAAAGAGAAGGTCTCTAATGGGGGTCACAAACAAATGACAAGTGTAGGGAAAACAAGATGGCAGAGGTTTCCAGAGATTCAAGAAAAAGAGGTTTAGGACTGTCTGTCACAAAGAAATGCACAGAGATAACAACTTACTGCATTAGTGTCTCCCAAAAATTTTATTTATGATGGACCCTCTAAGAGATTCCTACAAATCCTTTATCTTGCTTCATAAATTGTATGTATTTATTAATAATTTTATGTTCTATATTTTACATTGGCTTATAAATTCAAATGGGGTTTTGGAGAATCCAGGTAGTAAATGCTTTTTATAAGTATAAGATTTCTATTAATCTTGATAATTAATATTTAATTTAAAATGAATAATTAACTTCCTTCTAATTTCACCATGTTATGGTTTTTCTGGAACTAGGACTTTTACTCATATCCGCCCACAGCCCCTTCCTCTTTGGGAGCTGTATTTGCTTTGAAATGTCATGATTCATGTCATCTTTGCATAAGTAAGTATAAATGTTGACAAGTCACAGGTGCAGATTCCAGTTGTGTAAAAAAAGGTGAAAATCACTGGGAGAGTATCCAGTATGGAGAAGTCACTGTGAGGCATGGAGAGAAAGCCACACATCAGAGCAACCACAGCCAGACTACAGACTATAGTCCAGGCCCCACATCAGGCAACCAAGGTAGGAACCAGCACAGTTTTGCCTGACCTGGATCCCAGGCCAGTTGATGCTCTTGGAGACAAAGCATGCTAGTGCCATCCTCAGGCACCAGCAGGAATCTGGTACTGCACTATTCCTGGTCTGATGCAGCTGTACACACATCCATTTCATTAAGTCAGGTCATCTGCCCATGCCCTGATGCAAGAGGAGTTCATAGAAATGTTCCTGGACCACTCAGCTTACTAGCAGGATTGCACTTCAAATAGTCAGGGATTTTACCTGTTGGAATGGACTCTAAAAGCAAACAGTCATCTGTGTGACTCTCTTCCAAGATCATTCAACAAGGTGTAGAATAGCCTGGCCCACCACTTCATCTGCTGAGTCTTTAAAATGAGCACCATTATTTACTTCTGGTTGTGAAGATAATTTTCTCTTTCACATGAGATATTTTCCCCCCTTTTCTCCCTTCATGTTGGCAACACTGGATACATAATACTTTTCTAAAGCCCATAAACCTGGCATTTGTTTAAGCCTGGGCTCCACCGCCTGCCTTCAGATCCTTTTGTCCCCAAATAATTTGAATTAATCTCAGCCATCCTGTCCATCACTGTACTCCCCTGAAAGTGAAGATAAAAGACAGTGAAGTGTTTGTGGAAATTAAATGTGTGGATGCCTGCCAGGTGTGGTGATGCACACATGTAATTTCTGTAATTGAGGGTTGAAACAGAAAGATCACAGGTTTAAGGCCAAATTAGTGAGCTCCTCAGCAACTTAGCAAAACTCTGATTTAAAATTAAAAAATAAAAAGTGCTGAGGGTATATATGGTAGACTGATCCTTGGTTCAATATCTAGTGCAAAGAAAAAATGTTTTGATACCAGGCTATTTAGTTTGTGGACACCACCAGCTACAAGTTAGCAAGGCCTAGAGTAAAGTGGAAATGAAAGCATTCTTGTTCAAACACTGCTTATAATACCAATAAGGACACAGCTGACAGTAAACCAAACCTGGGTCCCTTCTGAGCACGGTTTCCTGTGTATCATTCAGGTCACAGTTTGTGAAGCGAATGAATATGTGGAGCACTGTTATTTAAGAGTATGGAAAAGCCACATGAACACCAAGAGAAGCATTTAAATATTCTGCAATATCTTGAGACAGGCATGTATGATCAGTGGATGTGTCTTATCCAATAGGATTAAGGCTGATCTAGATGCAGTCAAATGTGTGTGCAAAGTTTCACGTAGCCCCAGCTATCTACTAGTCATTCCAGGTAAGAACAATAGATTAAGATAAGACAAAAATGATTCTTTATGACCAATAATTAAAAAAATGTAGCCGGGCATGACAGCGCACATTTGTAATTCCCGTTATTGGGAGGCAGAGACAGGAGGATCGCGCAGATTCGAAGCCAGCCGCATGCGCTGGCTTAGGAGACCCTGTTTCCAAATTTTAAAAAAATGTAAAAATAGGTCTGGGAGTGTAGCCCAGAGGTAGAAGGGCTTCCAGGAACCCCAGTAACACCAAAAAAAAAGTAAGTTAATAAACATGATATGCTTATGATAGCACTCATCAGATAATGATATGTTCAGCAGTTGGCTAATTTACCAATGATTGTTTTGTGTGTGATTATTATTGTGTGTGTGTGTGTGTGTGTGTGTGTGTGTGTGTGTGTGGTATGTTACTTGAGATTGAACTTAGTGGCATTCTACCTCTAAGCTGAAACCCAGCCCTATTTTATTTATTTAATTTTTTAAATTTTGTAACAGGCTATTTCTAGGTTACTGAGGGTCTTGCTTGGTTGCTAAGGCTGGCTTTGAATATCTGACATTCCTGTCTGCCTCCCAAGGACAGGGGTCCCCAGGGCCATCCCTGTAATTATTTTGAATGTAAATCCTTTTTGTCTTCTGTGTATATATATGTGCACCTGTGTTTGTGAATATAGGCATGATATTTACTCTCTAAAGATTTTTTTGTTGTTGTTGTATGTGTATTTCACTCTATCCTTCTCTAATTCGGAATAATCATTATAGTTTTTTTTTTTATTTATACCTCAATTTGGTGGCCACCACTCCTCTGTGCTCATGCAGGTTTCTTATCAGCTTTGCTTTTACCACAGTGAAGCTTTGTTGTCCATCTGTCTCTTTATGTCTCTCAAACAACCGTGATGTTGTCCTTGAGGACAAAGAATATGTCTTATATGTCTTTCAATCCTTAACGTTCAGCCTGGGACCAGATTCTGGTCACTGCTTAAAAAAAAAAAAAATGATTGTAGAAAGAAGAAAGACAGGAACAACAACAACAACAAAAAAGAATGGGTGACAGTAACAGGAGGACATTGCTACTTGATCAAGGTCTCAGCACTTGCCAGATGTTCCTCCTCACCCAGAAAAATAATAGCTTTTCTGTTTCTTTTACTTTTTCTTTTCTTTTTTTCTTTTTCTTTTTTTTCTTTCTTTTTTTTTTTTTTTTGGTGGTACTGGGATTCCTGAAAACCCTTCTACTACTGGGCTACACTTCCAGACCTATTTTATATTTTTATTTGGAAACAGGGTCTCTTAAACCAGCTACAAGGCTGGCTTCAAACCAGAGCAATCCTCCTGTCTCCACCTCCCAAGCACGGGGATTACAAACGTGCCCCACCATGCCTGGCAGAATGTTTTACTATTAACTAAGAAAAATATTCTTGTGTTTATTTGTTATATTTCTTTTTATAGTTTATTTTTTGTTCCAGGCATTTATCCTGAACATATAAAACAGCAAATCTTTAAAAAATGTTTATGAAAACACTGTTTTATAAGGGACTATCTCAAAAATAAAATTTGTAAGTAATCTTTCCACAGAATGACATGTAGTTATTTTTTAATATAGATGACTAAGAATGCTTAATTACACACACAAATGTTCATCCTGAGAAAAGAAAAACCCAGGGTGCATATTTTGTTTATAATCTAACCCTGTCTCTGCTCTTTTTTACTTTATTCTATTTACAAAGCACATGTAAGTAGCATGCATATTTTGGTAACAAAATGCATAAACTTTATTGTGGAAGCTGCTGTAGGGTCAGAGATTAGGCACTGGAGAATCTGCTGAGCATGGAAGGAGCAGGGATGGCCACTTCAGTGCTTCTCTAATTTTTCTGTGCCCCAATCAGGGGAACTCAGGAGAGATTTTTAATCAGTTATAAAAATGTTTAAAATGCTCTACTACAGTTTTTATTATATTATAAAATATATGAAAATTTTCATCTTACTCAATAAAATGGATCTTTCTTTTTAGTAATAAGTAAATTGCTTACCTTAAGAAAAATAAACTGGAGCCGAGCGTGGTGGCATGTGCTTATAATCCCAGCATTTGGGAGGCTGAGACCAGAGGATCGCGGTTTGCAGACAGCCTCAGCTACTACTTAGTGAGGCCCTCTGCAACTTAGTGAGACCCTGTTTCAAAATAAAGAATAAAAAATAGGGCAGGGGGGGTATAGCTCAGATGTCGAATGCCCCTGGATTCCATCCCCAGACCCTCAAAAAAAAAAAAAAAAAGAAGAAAAGAAAAGAAAAGAAAAGAAAAGAAAAGAAAAGAAAAGAAAAGAAAAATAAACTGGAGCCACTTGTGGTGGCGCACGCTTGTAATCCCCACGCTTGGGAGGCAGAGACAGAAGGATCATGCAGGTTCGAAGCCAGCCTCCCTGGTTTAGGAGACCCTGTTTCCAAATAAAAATATAAAAATGGGTCTGGGAGTGTAGCCCATAGGTAGAAGGGTTTCCAAGAACCCCAGTACTACCAAAAAAAAAAAAAGAAAAAAAAAAGAAAAGAAAGAAAGAAAAACAAAGAAAAATAAACTGGAAAAGACCACAAATCAAATATCTTTACCACTTATTGCACATACAACTTTAATTATTTTTATTTTTATATTATATTATATTATTATTATTATTATTATTATTATTATTATTATTAGTGGTGGTACTAGGGATGGAACCCTTCTACCTCCAGGCTATACTCCCAGACCTATTTTCTATTTTATTTGGAAACAGGGTCTCTTAAGCCAGCTAGGCTGGCTTCCAACCTGTGCTATCCTCCTGTCTCCACCTCCCAAGCATAGGGATTACAAACATGTGCCACCGTGCCCAGCCACATACAACTTTTCTATTCTCCTTATTTTTTTCAAGATCCATGGGTTTAGCCAACATGAAGATCTTATAAAATGAGGTGTAAATGTCCACCAAAAATATTTTTTTAGTTTATAATTAAAAGAACTTCACAGCCAGGTGTGGGGGTTCACACTTGTAATCCCCACGCTTGGGAGGCAGAGACAGGAGGATCCTGCAGGTTCGAAGCTAGCTGCACTGGCTTAAGAGACCCTGTTTTCAAAAATAAAGAAGCATAAAAGAGGTCTGGGAGTGTAGCCCGGAGGTAGAAAGGCTTCCAGGAACCCCAGTACCACCAAAAAAAATAAATAAATAAAAAAATAAAAAAGAACTTCACCTCATGAGGGATATTGTTTTTGATGAACTCATCATTGGATGTTAGTTTTGGCAATATTGATTTTGAAAGGCTAATGTTTATCTTGTGATACTATGTGCCTTTTGCCATATCTGAAATGTACCTGGTGTGGTCATACTTATCTTTTACAAAGAACATAGTCACCATTAAATTCTGTATTTTAAAGGTAACATTTAGAAAAATGCAAGAAATCTTTATTCATGTATTTGTTTTTTTTTTTTTTTCATATTTATTTTTAATTGGTGCACTGTATTCATACATCATAGTGGGATACATACTTTTGTAGACATACATGCACACATTGCCCAGTCAGCCCCCACCCGATCCCCACCCCGTTCTCTCCCTATCCCCCCCTCCTATGCTTGGCTTAGTGGTTGACATCTAGTATTATAGCAATTTATCCAAAATTAAAAATGATAATCTCTCATAACAGTTTCATTTGTCTGATACCAAGCTTTTGATGACTTAAAGATAACATTTCAATATTTCTTTTTACTTTCTTTCTTACCAGAGAATATTTTTTTTCTATTTTTTAGGTGAAACTATCATATATTTATATATTTATTTTTCAGAGAAAAAAAATCTATCCTAATATGGAATATGGACTCTAGGTACCCAAAACGATCTTGAAAAAGAACAAAGCTAGAAGATATATATTTTCTGATTTCAAACCATATAAAGCTACAATAATTGAAACAGTGTAGTACTATTCTAAAGGCAGATATATAAACCATTGGAGTTAAATAAAAGCCTAGAGCTAAATTCTTCCCTATATTGTCAAGTTATTTTTGACAAGGTTTCCACGAACATTTGGTGGTGGAAATAATAATCTTTTAACTAAATATTGTTGAAACATAATAATTACATGGAAAAGAATAAAATTGGACCCTTACCTAATCCCATATACAAGTATTAACTCAAAATAGATAAAAGACCTAAATATAAATCTTAAGACTATAAACTTTTAGGAGAAAATCTGGGTCATAAAACCTCACAACATTGAAATTGGCAGTGATTTCTTGGTTATTATTTCAATGGCACAGGCAACAGAAGAGTATACAAACTCCCTAAAAAATAAAAAAACATATTGTATATCCAAAGACAATGTAACCAGAGTTAAGAGTTACTAATAGAATGGGATAAAATATTTCCAAATGCTATATCTGAAGGTATATTAATATTCCAACTAGAAATCCTAAAAATTAACAACAATAAAGGCAAACAATACCCTTTAGAGATAGGTAACAGACTAACATAAATAATAAATCTCCACAGATAACCAATCTTAGTTGTCTGTTGGATGGAAAATCTTGTTTCTCTAGTTCTGGTGTGTGTTACCTATTTCTTCTTTGTAGTTAATCTCTTTGAGTATTTTCTCTAGTGCTGGTTTTGAAGACATAAATTCCTTCAGTTTCTGTTTGTCATGGAAGCTTCTTATTTCTCCATCTAATTTGATAGAGAGTTTTGCTGGGTAGGAAATTTTTGGCTGGAAGTTGTTTTCTTTCAAAATTGGGAATATGTTACTCCAAGCCCTTCTGGCTCTCATAACTTGGTTTGGGAAGTCTGGAGTGATTCTAATTGGTTTGCCTCTGAATGTCACTTGGCCCTTTGCTTTTGTTGCCTTTAAGATTCTCTGCTTGGCTTCCACATTGGTCATTTTGACAATTATGTGGCGTGGGGATCCTCTTCTCTGATCCTGTCTAAAGGGAGTTCTATATGTTTCCTGGACCTGCGTATCGACCTCTTGCTCTATGTCTGGAAAATTTTCTGCTATTACTTCCTTGAAGAGATTGTTGATCCCTTTAGTTTCACTTTCTTTTCCCTCCTCTATTCCAATTATTCTTAGGTTAGCTCTCTTAAAATGGGCCCATATTTCTTCAATATCAGATTCCTGCTGTTGGATATTTTTTCCTAGATTAGAAACTATGCGTTCATTTTTGGAATGATCATCTTCTAAGAGCGAGATTCTGTTCTCCATGTGTTCTAATCGGTTGTTTGTGCTTTGAATTGAGGCCTTTACTTCATTAATTGCATCCTTTATCTCTTTTTGGCTCTCTCTGAGTTCTTTTCGAAGCACCTCTATTATTTCTACAGTTATTTTCCTGATTTGATCTTCTAGAAATCTCTGATTTTCTGTTTTATCAGGTTCTGATGTTGTGGGGTTGTGAGCATTAATTGCTCCAGTATTATTCCTCTTTCCCATGATTTCGGAAGTTTGTGCCTTCTCTGGGTTCTTTCCTTGGGTCACTATGACTTCACTTAAGGTGCTCTGGATCTCGAGTCAGTAGTATCTCAGACCCCACTACTCCTTTACTGGGTTTTATCACAGAGTCTCCGACCCAGAGAGTCGATAGAGGCTGCTTTAGACCGTGGGGGGTGCCAGGTTGCACGTTCTCCTATGGTGTGATATCACTGCCACCGCCCCTCTCCCACTGGGTCAAGTCCCAGTGAGTACAGTACTGGGATTTCTCCTCTGTGGCCCGCAATTTGACTCACTGTTCTTGAGTACGCAGATGTAGCTGTAGTGAGTTCCGTGCTGCTGCCGCCGGTGGCAATATGGCGCCGCTGCTACGCCCTCGGCTGTTGGGCTGGCGTTTTTTTTTTTTTTTTTTTTTCTTGGTTTTGATTTCCACTCTGAATCCCTGCAGCGTGTGCTGAGCTCAGATACTGGGAGCTTTAGATGTCCTCTGCGCCGAGAAATCCCGCCTGGCTGTTCCGCAGTGGCTCCCCTCGGCTTGCTGTGGCCGTCCCGTGAATTCGCCGGCAGTATGGCACTGCTGCCGCATCTGCCGCGTCCTCGGGCGTGAAGATATCCTCTGTGGCTCTGTTCTCAGTCCGCTTTCTCTCTGGAGCCTGGTGATTTTTTTTTGTTTCTCTGGTGATGTTGTTTTCTGGCTTTGAAAGGCGCTGATTTTGTGGTAATGGATATTTGTTGTTAGCGGGGCTCTTAAGCCCCGCTTTTCTCGGTCGCCATCTTCCCGGAAGTCTCTATTCATGTATTTGTTTATCATGGGATTGGAGATTAAACCCGGGGCATTGTAACTTTGACTTCACCCCCAACTCTATTTTATTTAATTTTTTTTTAATTTGAAGGGAAGGCCAGGTGTGGTGGCACACACTTGTAATCCTAGCATTCAGGAGGCTGAGACCAGAGGATCACGGTTTGCAGGCAACCTTAACTACTTAGTGAGGCCCTCTGAAACTTAGTGAGACCCTGTTTCAAAATAAAGAGTAAAAAATAGGGCACGGGGTGTAGCTTGGAGGTAAAATGGCCCTGGGTTCCATCTCCAGACCGGCAAAAAAAGTTTTGTGAAGGGAATATTGAAATAACCAATTGATCCAGTTAAAGCTTGTGCTAAAAGTAGATGCTGGGGAAATATATATTATTTTCAATGTAGACTAAAACAGTCTACATTGTTTTTATGTAAAATAAATGTTTTTATGTAAAAAAAATTGAAATAAGGCCTAACTTACTGAGAGCCTCACTAAATTGTTTAGACTGGCCTAGATTCTATGATCCTCCGTCCTCCTGTTTCAATCTCCAAAATACTGGGATTACAGACTTGAGCCACCATGCCTAGAAGCATTCTTTTCCTTAATTTTTGCATGAAGAGTATGATCAAACGATCGACCACAGATTAAAATATTCCAAAAAAGTTATGTTTACACTGAATATGCACAGATATATTCCTATCATCTTCCTAAATGACACATTAAAGCAGATATTTACAAAGCATTTACATTATATTAGGTATTATAAAAATTTAGAGATTAATTAAAGCATATAGGATGATATGCATAGATTATATAAAATGTTATGTAATTTTATAGTAGGAAGTTAAGCATGTAGAGATTTGGTATCTGAAAGAGTGAGAGAGTCCTGGAGCCAACCTCCTTTCACATGCTATACAGATGCTCTACCACTGACATATACCTCAGCTCAGGAAGCAGGATTTAAAAATAAATGAGTGTGTGTGTGTGTGTGTGTGTGTGTGTGTGTGTATCTGTGTCTTTGTGTGTTTGTCTGTGTGTCTCTGTGTCTTTGTGTGTGTGTGTGTCTGTGTGTGTCTGAATACAAAGTGATAATAGTAGTTCCTACCAATGTTTTGTAATTATAGAGTCTGAGATGAAAGGACTTTTCAGGCAAATGAGTGGTGAAGCTTGAGGTTCCAAGAAATAATAAAGTAAACTGAGTTGGTTTCTGGAACAAACAGTAACTAGTTGCCATCAATCTGCCCTGTCTTCAGGAGGATTCTTGGCTGTGTGCTAAGTTAAAATTTAATTTAAACCAACAAAGGCCCCAAAAAATGCAGAAAGCAAAGCAGAGCACCTTAAACACCATAACACATTTTACACCAAACACTAGTTAGCACCCAGGCCAGTTCCCAGAAATAAATGTAGTAGTTGAAAATAGTTATAGATATACTCTCCCTATTTAAAGCACATCCCTCAGAATGAGGCTCATTATCTTAGGGGCCCAGCTTCTGCTTCTAGGTGAAGAATGTCAGCTACATTCTTTATTACTTCTAAATCTTCCGTGCCACTGACTGTTTTTTCCAAATAGATCCACTGCCTTCCATGATGCACATTCAGATTCACAGTGAACTCCCCATTCAACCACCCATCCTCTTCCCTGACAATTGCCTCTGCAACTGTTGCTGTTCAGTCACAATCACCCTTTCTGCTGTCATATTCAAGAAGCACTGATTTTCTGATCTTCATCACTCATAGCACCTTGGCATGCCCTTTTAAATGCCCCCCTTTTTTTCCTCCACTTGTAACTCATTAAAATAATTGACTTTTTCCATTTTTATTTTAGCTACAACATAAAGTTTACTCCTTAAATTATGTGGTTGTCTGACTGATTGTAAGGGATGTTAAGGTGATTATAATGACAAGCACCCACACTAGGAGACAGCACAGGCTGAATGGAGGGGAGATGCAATTTCCATCCCAGTGGACAAGAAATAATGGGCTTTCAGTGGAATATGACTTGGAATAGACACTCCCCAGCACCTTCTGAGAGTTAGCAGTGATGAATGGAAGGAGACAAGTTGAGAAGGGAAGGGAATATGCTTTTTGGGGATGGAGGAAATTGTGACAACTAAAAGCCCAATGATGTAAAGGAAATAAGATCCTAGAATCTGTATATTGAATAATACAGAAGGCTACAGCTCAGGGAACAGACTAGAAGGTTAACAAAACAGCTTGTGGTTTGTAATAATACCATGGCAGTGAGAGTATTTGGTATCTACAGCAGCAGTAAATGAATACAACAGCCAATAAGGTATTTGTTTAGCTCAAAGATAATTCCATTTTCTGCATTGCAAACCAGCACTGTCAATCATAACATCAGAAGTTGGTTATATCCTATGGAGGAAGATGAGGACTGTAGTTAATTTTCACTTAAAGGGTTGCATATCACACATGTAGGTGTTATCTCAGATTGTTGTGTAACACACATGGGGACATGGGCTCAGATGATTGTGTTTCACATAGGGGTGTGATCTACGATAATCTTGTATCATCATATACAGGGAATGTGATCTCAAATGGCTGTGAATCACATGTGGAGGTGTGATCAGCTGATAATTACAGGTGGCTCTGAAGTTCACTTGCATTAATTTATTATCCATCTCTTCCTGTAGTCCTGCTTTTAGAGGAATTCAGATGATATCAATGGGCCAGTGATGATTGTCACAGAGATAAATATTTTATTTTTAAATTTTACAATGTAATTTTCAATATATATTCCTTTCATCACAATATGATTTCCATCAGTGAAATATTAATAATAATCATACTTTCTTTTTAATGTAATGAAATGTTTTGAAGGCTATATATTTTCACATTAAATAAGGAGAAATACTAATAGAATAGCATAACGGAATTTGCGGAAGGAAGTGGGGAGGTAAAAGAAGAATTTTTATGACAGAAACACTTAAAATAATGCTATGCTCATATGTAAAGTTTTCAATAACAATTTAAATATTATGTATGTGGTTGGGGAGGGAGCAGTAAGATCATTAGAGAATCTTACATGTTCTGTATGCATGTATGATTTTCTCACTCTGAATCTAATTGTAGTATAATTATAGTGTACCCATGGAAAGAAAGATAATACAAAAATGCATTATAAAGTAACAGAATGAGTGTATTTCTACCATGTTGGTCCTGAGACGCCCAACCATAAGTTGCACCCAAAGACTAGATGCATCAACCATAAAGCACTATACTTAAGACCCTCTTTTGCTATTTTTTTTTAATTTGATCTTCTTTATCTCTGCTAAAAGATAATATTATTGTCCATATTTACACATACTTTCTTCCTTATATTTAAAAAAATTATTACTATGACATTGTCCTTAGGCAAAACACTTTCATAAGATGTAATTTAGCTTAGTGTCTAAGACATTAAAAATTCTATGGCTTTGTCCCTCAAACTCTTCTTTTAATGTTTTGTTATGAACTCTGAAGAAATTCTAGTTACAGGATTGATTGACTTTTTTATTCAGGAGAACCAAAAAAATTTCTCCCTAAGAAATAAATATTGTGATAAAGATATAACTCTATAATATGAAAATGTAGTAAAGTTAGGCCACCATTTTTTATGTTTTTTATTTCTTTTACATAGAATATATGGTTGAAACTTCCAAATCTAACCATTAATGCCATCTGACAGATGTTCTTTTATTGAACAACAATGGTTACAGAGGCTGTATTATGTTGAAAAACTATACCAAAAAGGTGCTCCATCACACTAAGCAAAAGGGTTAAATAAAGAGATTCTACTCTTGGAATTAGAGTGCATGAGACAAGAATATTTAATGTGACCTATTTATGTCCATTTAAAAAGCATTTTAATACTATAATAGGTACATATATGAAGAAGAAATAAATACTAACATTTAAAAACTGAATTATATGCACATATTTTCTAAACACTGATGACTTTTTTTAATTTTGTGAATCTTTTCAATTTAATAAGTACTTATTAATGCCCACCATATTTCAGAAATGAATTTTAGTACTTCTGTGTGTTAAATTTTGCAATAACCAGTGGTGAAACAGATATTAATAATAGCTACCAAAGGTAAGGAAAGTAGTGAAAGAAATGGGAAATGGCAGAAATAGCTATCAAAGTCCTTGTCTATTTTATATTTTTCTTTCCTTAAAATGTTTCTAATCAGGCTATTTTTCAAGTATAATAGAGAAATTTTACAACTATAGGAATTGGAGTTTAGGGAAGGGTAACAACATATATGGAAGAACAAAACCACAGTCTTATCCATAGTTGCTTTAAGAAATATAGCCTTCCCAACACAGGGTGGCTCAAGTTATGATTTATTTTGTGGGTCAGGGGATGGAACCTAGGGGCATTATATCCCCGAGCTACAACCCCTGCCCTATTTTTTATTCTTTATTTTGAAAAGGGGTCTAAGTTGGATAGGGTCCCACTAAGTAGCTGAGGCTGTCCGCAAACCACAATCTTCTGGTCTCGGCCTCCCAAATGCCTGGATTAAAAGTGTGTGCCACTATGCCAGTCTTCAGGTTATGATTTGGGAATGAAATTACATTGGTGCAAAAGTGACATGAATCCATTTAAAACTGTAGTTTAGATTGTGAATTTTGATCTTTTCCTAGGCTACTGATATGAAGTTTGATATTTTCACAAGATGCCAAGCTAAATTAGTGAGCAACAGTTGCCTGTTAGCCAAACCCTCATGAGAGAAAACAACTGAGACTTAAGTGTGCCGTGTTTATTATGTCAAGGGAATTAAGTGATTTTTTTGGATCATGGTACTTTCACTTTAGGATGGGTGTGCTGGAAATGTGACCCACAGATGTTGAGAAAGATGAGAAAATACTTAGAAGCTTGAATGTTGAGGAAGAAGTGAAGATACATTGTTTGAAAGTCATGAATGTTCTTGATTATTTATTACACATTTTTTTCTGCATGCATATTTTCTGGTATCTCAAATTACAGCTTCATCTTAATTTATTCTGAGAAACACTGCTTAAATTTGAACTTTAAGCATCACAATAATGTGGCATTATGATTATTTTACTGTAGTAGCTACTACATGAGTTTAGCTTGTTAGCTTCATTTCAGAATATATATATATATATATATATATATATATATATATATATATATATAATTAATATATGTGGCCACTATGGATAAGACTGTGGTTTTATTCTTCCAATATATGTTGTTATCCTTCCCTAAACTCTGATTCGTATAGTTGTAACGTTTCTCTATCATACTTAAAAAATAGCCTGATTGGAAATATTTTAAGGAAAGAAGTGTAAAGAAAGTAGTGAAAGAAATGGGGAATATAGGTATCAAGGATCTTATTGCTACTATATATAAGTATGATTGTTTGTTTTGTGGGTATTTAGAATGGGTTTGTGAGAGACAGGTTAAAATGTCAGAATGCAGAGAGATAGGCAGATGGTATAGACTATGGTCAGGAGATTTCAGAGGGCAAGCAGACACTATAGGAAAATGGAGTGGAGGCTACATGTGTTACATTCTTGCAAAGGACTTGCCCACGTCCTGAACAATTAAATAGGGATGGATTTTAAAATACTGGACCAATTAAACTGGCAGAAGAAATTTAAAAAAAGCAAGCACCCAAAGTGCATTAAGGATATTGATGTCCACATTCAGTGAATTGTAGGTCAAATTTGGTAACAGAAAGTAAAACAGATTTTATAAATAAGCAGTTTGGCCAAAAGTAGACCTGTTAAATTTGGGCGCAGAGAGAATATTTGTGAAAGAAATTAAGATGCATGAAAGGAGAAAGGAAGCAGTGGCCATGATGGAGGTAGGGCTAACAGTGGCATGAAAGGAGACAGGCCCAGTGGCTATCACTAAAAAGGGCTCAGCAGTAGTAAGTAAAAATGGAATGACTTCTGCTAGAAGTTAATTTTAGTTCTCAATCCTGGCTTTGCTGGAAAACAAGAAGTCATGAAGGCTTTCTCCCATACTTAAAAGGAAGATCTAGAAAGGAAGAAAATGTATGGCAGTATCAGAATTCCTGCAATCAAACCCAAATAGTCTATTTTTTGAAGCTGTGAGAATAAAGCCAATGTATATAAAAAAAACCTCCCAATACTTATAAGTGCCAAAAATGTGGAATGAGCATAAGGAAAGGCTGCAAGCTGTCATCCATGGATACAGGCTAGAAGACTTAGTATATGATCATTGAAATCAACCAGGTCATAGGGGTGAGGCTGCCAAGACCCCATGGAGATCTCATCTTACCACCATATTACCTGCCAGAAATAGAGCTACAGTAGCAAATGATTGCCTGCTGAATTTTCATACTATTTTGATAGAATCTCTCATTTCTATGGACTTATTCATCCCCCCCCCAATGTAAATGTTTACTCTGTGCTGTTGTACATTGGATACATTTTAATTTTATTATTTACAAAGGACTCACATTCAAAAGTTTACCTTTAGTCTGAGAGGGGACTTTGGTTTCTGAACCTTTGAGTGATTCTAAAGCTGTTAAGACTACAGAAATTCTTGGAAATAAACTAAATGAATGTTTCATTGTGAAGTGGTTGTCAAATCAAGGGGACTTGGAGTGTAATTATTTGGATTTAGAATGGAAGCATCACCCTCAAAGAAACAAGATAGCAATGTTGGAAGAGAGTCTTAGTCCTTAAGAAGGAGTCCCTGAGGATGTTTTATTTTATTTATTTATTTACTTACTTATTTATTTATTTTGGTGGTACTGGGGTTCCTGGAAACCCTTCTACCTCTGGGTTACACTCCCAGACATACATATATATATATATATATATATATATATATATATATATATATATATTTTTTTTTTTTTTTTTTTAATTTGGAAATAGGGTCTCTTAAGCCAGCGTGGCTGGCTCCGAACCTGCGCAGTCTTCCTCCCAAGCAAGGGACAAGCCTGCGCCACCATGCCTGGCTCCTGAGGATGTTTTAAAGTCTCTCCTCTTTCTGTTCACACCCTGCTTCTAGCCTCTACAATTTGAGAAAAGAATGCTTAAACTCTCCCTCTTTCTGCTTCCTGGTGCCATGTCCTGAGATCCACAGACCCAGCCTCACAAAGACTGATTCTTAAAATCTCTAGGAACTGTGAACAAATAAACCTTCCTTCCTTTAAGTTGTATGTTTAGTTATTTTGGAGTACAACAGTGAGAATGTTGACTGAGACAAAATAAAAATATACACAAAAACATATAGATGTATATATAATAAACACATAATTTTATACATATAAATATATAATATATAAACAACATAACTAAATATACACATTTATATGTACACACATACACACACACACACATACATGTTCCATGAGAAAATGTGATTATAGTGGCAAAAATATAGCTTGTTCTATATTGGAGAAACCTTAAATTGAAGATTTCTAAGATCTGTGCTATTGAAATTATTTCCATGATAGTCAGCCCTCATTGTAGATGTATTAAAATCTACCAATTTATTTTAGACATTAATTGCTCTGGAAACTCCCTTTGTTCATGAGAATGTGCTATAAGGAAAAAAGAAAGATATAGCTGAAGTTGTCCAGATATATTTGAAGATAAGGAAGATATCCTACATTCCATTTGCAATAAATGTAGCTGCATGGATAGTGGAAGTAAATGAACAGTTAATGTCATGTGACTGTTGTTCAGTTTCCCCAATCATGCTTCCATGAGAATCTGAGTTTCTATACATATAACTGAGGCTGTAGGTGATACATGTATTTAATATTGTACTTTAAAAATATGTTCTATTTCTAAATCATTGTATTATTTACTATCTATAATCTGAATCACTTACCATACACTGAGTGGCAGGAATATGTGCACATATCTTTCTACAGTTATGAGCAATAACCCTCTGACAGGCAAAGCACACTTTGAACTTTGTTTCCTTAGCCATGGAGCACAGTTGAATGCCTGGTTTATGTGCACAAAGAGTGAGTAAAGTATAGACAAATAGTCTTGCATACATGGTACAAGTTTTCCTGGGGTATTTTGTTTGAATTCCCAGCTATTCCAGTGACAGTTTCCAAATTACACAATCTCTTTAAAAAATGCATATTTAGGACAGCCATCCAGTCAGTAAAAATGACTTTTTCTGTGAATCAACCAAAATATGGTATGTTATTCAGATTTTTATTGCTGTGATCAAAATACCTGACAATAACCACTTAGAAAAAAAATGTTATTTTGGATCATGGTTTTAGAGGGTTAGTCTATGATTGTCTAGCTCTATTGTTCTGAGACTGAGTTGAGGCAGAACATCATAATGGATGGTATAGTAGAGAAAAACTTCTCAGTTTATAGAACCCAGGGAGGAGAAAGAGAGAAAGAGGGGAGAAAAAGAGAGAATGATAAAAAGAGAGAAAGAAAGGGGGAGGGCACCAAGTACAATATACAGTCTGCAAGGTCATGCCCCTACAATTTACTTCCTAAAATGATGCCTCACCTGTCTATAGTATTCACTTTCTCTCAGCAGTTCATTCAACTAAATGATTAATCTATCAAATAGATTAACCCATTGATGACATCAGAGCCTTTACAATCTAAGCATTTCCTAAGAACCCCCCACTCTGGGAACTGCTGCACTGGGAACAAAGATATTAACACATGGAATTTTGGGGGTACTACAGATATAAATAATAACAGATGGAAATATTTTATAGATGGAGAGGAAAAAATAAATTAGCTATGTTAGAAATGACTATGTTATAAAAGACTTATTTTTCTTTTTATTCTTCCTCAAGGTCAACAACTGTTCCACAAAGACATACTTTTTGAGAAGCAATGAGACAGTAAAGTTACTAAGGACATGAGAAAGATGTGGGATTTTTTGAAAGGTTTGATGGAATAATGATGCGAATAAATAGAAGGAAACTAAACAGTAGATACTTGACTTCCTTTTCTTTAAGATGAAAATAAAGCTGAGATAAGCCAAGAACATCATATTGTCTTTGGATTCTTGACAGAGAGAGTGACAGCCTTTAGAAGTGGGTCAAACAGGAGACAGTTCCCACTGCACTCACCTCTTCAGTTGAATCAGCCTCCCATACAGTCTGAATCAGCTTTGCCTCGTTTTCTATAATAACACAACATTACATGTTTTGATGATTAAACATGTTGAATTTCATTTGGTCACCAGTATATATGAAATGTGCATTTCAAATATGACTACCACCTGTATAATTAAAGCATATATTTACATGTAAAGTACATAGTAAACAATAGAAGATTAGAAAATAACTTCATTTATTTAGCATTTACTTACTTATTTATTTAATTTTTGGGTAACATTCAGGGGCAAAATTATAAAAAAAATCACTTCAAACTTCACAACCCAAGTCATGAATGCCAGGAGAGACTGGTAATCCAGATCCTGGAAGAAAACAACTTCCAATCACAACTACTACATCCAGCAAGGTTATTATTTGAAATTGATGGAAAAGCTAAAATGTTTCAAAATAAGCAGAATCTTAAATTCTTGAATACTAAGCCATACTAGAGAAAAAGACGTAAAGAAATAAATCATAAAGAAGACAACAAAGCAAATTTTAAAACTAGAGAAGAGATGAATTCAATCAGCAGATCACTAAGCAAAGAAGAAAAACACTATATCAAATAGAATATAGAACACAAATTGGCAGGAAAGAAAAAGTATATAGCAATAATAACACTGAATGTCAAAGGAATTAACTCCCCAATTAAATACATAGACTTGAAGTGTAGAATTAAAAAAACATAATCCTAATATATGCCACTTGCAAGAAACTCACCTAACAGGCAATGATGTTCATAGGATAAAAGTGAAAAAATTTGAAAAGATATAGCATGTTAATGGACCCCAAAATGAGCAAAGGTAGCAATTCATATCTAATAAAACAGCCTGTATGCTAAAACATTTCAGAAGAGACAAAGCAGGACACATCCTATTAATAAAGGGAATATTTTAGCAAGATGATATAATGATGATAAATATTTACACCCCAAATGTAGGTGCATCCACATATTTGTAAAACAAAATCTTCAGAACATCAGGTTTCAAATAGGCCCAAATATAATAATATGAGGAGATTTCAACAGAGCACTCATGACATTAGATCAATCTTCATGCCAAAAGATGAGTAAAGACTCTTTAAAACTAATGAAAGCTATAAACCAAATGGAGCTGATAGACATATAGAGTATATTTCGACCAGAAACAGCAAAGTACACATTCTTCTCAGCTGCCTATGGAACCTTCTTCAAAATAGATCACATCTTGGGACACAAAGCAAACACCAATTATTCAAAGGATGTAATATAATTCACTGAACATTTTCAGATCACAATGAGATTAAAGTATAAATCAAAAACAGGAAGACAAAAATAAATTATATTAATACATGGATATATTGAATGATATATTATGGGATGAGGATAATATAAATTCATAAATAAGGAGAAAACAAAAAATTCTAATAAAAAATAGAAACACAGAATACCAAAAGCTATGAGACACTTTTAAGGCAGTGTTAAGAGGAACGTTATAGCATTGAGTACCACATAAAAAGAACAGAAATTCATCAAATAAACAATCTAATGACACATCTCAAGGTCCTAAAAATAAAAGCAACAGTCTAATTCCAAAGACATCAAAAGGCTATAAATAATTAAAATCAGAGCAGAAGTAAATTAGAAAATAATAAAACAATAAAAGATCTATAAAACAAAAATCTGGTCATTTGAAAAAATTAATAAGATTGACAAACCCCTGGCCAAACTTAAAAAAAGAGAATCAACCCAAATCATTACAATCAGAAATGAAAAAGGATACATGAGGATAGGCATTGGAGAAATTCAAAGGATTATCAGAAACTATTTTGAAAATTTATACTCCAATAGACTGGAAAACATGAAAGAAAGCAAGAAATTTCTGAGCTCATATAACCTACCTAAATTGAACCAAGAGTATATAGCAAGCTTAAGCCAGCCAATAGAATGCAAAGAATAGAAACAGCTATAAAACTCCTGCCATACAAATTCCCAGTCCCAGATAGGTTTTCAGCTGAATCCTCCAAAACATTAAGAGAAGAACTAATTCCAATACTCCACAACTGTTTCCAGAAAATTGAATTCTTCCAAACTCCTTCTATGAGACTAGTATCACATTAATACCAAAACCAAGTAAAGATACCTCAAGAAAAAATCATAAACCAATATATTTGATAATTTAGATGCAAAATTCTATTCAAAATTATATTAAGAGTATCTTACTTCACGACCAAGTTGGTTTCATCCCAGGAAAGCAAGTCTGGTTCAACATACTCTAATCAATACATGTTATTCACCACATATATGAAACTGAGAACAAAAATAATATGATCACATCAGTAGATGCTAAAAATGATTTGACAAAATTCAACAACCATTCATGTTAAAAACACTGCAGAAAATTGGAATAAAAAGAATGTATCTCAACATCTTTAAGGCAATGTACAATAAACCCAAAGCCAACATCATATTGACTGAGAATAAACTGTAATAATTTTCTCTAAATTCAGAAACAAGACAGACAAGGATTCTACCATCACTCCTTTTTATCATATTCATCACTCCTTTTTAATACAGTTCTCAAGAATCTTCCAAAGCAATAAGACAGGAGAAGGATAGCAAAAAATTCCAGTAAGAAAAGAATTAAAATTATCTTTGTTTTCAGATGACATGATTCTATATCTAGAAGACAAAAAATCCAATCAAAGGACCACTGGAGCTGAATAATCAATTCAGCAAAGTGGCGGGTTATAAAATCAGTAGCTTTTCTATATGCCAACAATGAATTTACAGAGAAACAATACAGAAAAAATTCCATTCACTATAACCTCAAATTCAATTAAAAACCTAGAAATAAACCTAACAAAAGATGTAAAAGACCTCTATAATAAAAAATTATAAAACACTAAAGAAAGAAATTGAAGAAGACTTTGAAAAGATGGAAAGATCTTTCTTGCTCATGAACAGGCAGAATAAATATTATCAAAATACCATTCTAAAAGTGATCTACAGAATCAATGCAATTCCTTTAAAATACTTTTTATTAGTGCATTGTATTCATATGTCATAATGGAATAAAAATCTGTAGATATACATGCACACATCTCTCAGTTAGCCCCTACTCACTTCCCATCTCTTTCCCTCCCCATCCTTCCTTCCCATGCTTGGCTTAGTGGTTGAGTTCGATATGTTTAAGTATTCCTGTGCTTTAGACAGTTTCCTTCTTCCCCCCCATTCCCTCATATAGGTTGCCTTATTTGCTCCTCTATAGGATCTCCTTTTTCATCTAGAGTTCCTCCTGTGACCCATTTATTCTTAGCTTTCACATATTAGAGAAAGCATCCTATTAAAATACCTATGATATTTACAAACCTAGAAAAAATGAGTCATAAATTTATATGGAGAAACAAAATACCTGGAATAGTCAAAGCAATTCTCATCAATAAGAATCATGCAGAAGGCATCACAAATCCTGACCTCAAATTATACTACAGAGCCATATTAATTAAAACAGTGTGGCATTAGCACAAAAACAGGCACACAAACCAATGGACCAGAATAGAAGATATAGAATCAAACCCAAACACTTATAGTCAATTGATTTTTGACAAAGGGGCCAAATTAATATGCTGGAGAAAAGATACCCTTTTTTAACAAATGGTGTGGGGATAACTAGCTATTCATTTGTAGAAAAATGGAACTAGATCTTTACCTCTCACTCTGCACAGAAATTAACTGGAGATGGATCCAAGACCTGTAAATCAGATAAGAGACTGTGAGGCTATTAGTGGAGGACATAGTTTCAACACTCCAACATATAGGTACAGGTAGTAACTTTCTCAACAAGACCTCCAGAGAACAGGAAATTAAAACAAGAATTAAAAAGTGGAGTGGTATCAAACTAAAAAGCTTTCCTCATCAAAGAAAACTATCAAAAATCTAAAGAGAATGGGAGATCTTTATCATGTGCCACTTTGATATAGGGAAAATATTTAGAATATACAAAAAGATGAAAAGACTTTACAGTAACAAAACAAATAGCCCAATTAAGAAATGGGCAACTAAATTGAATAGACACTTGACAAAAGAAGAGATACAAATGGTCAATATGTACATGAAAAAAATATTCAGCATCATTATCAATCATGGAAATGCAAATCAAAACTACACTGAGATTTTATCTAACCCCAATCAGAATTGCATGCATAAAGAAGTCAAATTATAACAAATGTTGATGAAGATGAGGGGCTATGAAGATCAGTGTGAAGATTTCTTAGAAAACTGAGAATTGATCTACACTACAATATGGCTATATTACTGAGTATCTTTCCAAAGAGGTTGAAATTAGAGAACTAATGTAACATGCATACATATATATATATATATATATATATATATATATATATATATATATTCATATCAGCACAGTTTGCAATAGTCAAAATATGCATCCAACCTAGGTTTCCATTAACAGAATAATGAGTTACAAAATTATGGGATATACACACAATGGAATTCCATTCAGCAATAAAAAAGAACAAAATTTTGTCATTGAAAAGAAAATGGAAATACCTGGATAACATTATGTTAAGTGAGATTATCCATGCACAGAAAGAGAAAGGGCATGTTTCTTTAATTTGCTCAAGATAGGGAGTATTAGGGATACCAGAGGGATTTCACATAATAGAGAGAAAACCTCAGCAAAGCCAAGAAAAAAGGGTAAGGAAAAAAGAAGGCTGAGGTTCATTAATAAAAATTTTACATATAAGTATGTTATACATGTGAATATAACATTGTAACCCTAGACAATCAACAAAGGGAGGTGGGGTGGGGAAGGACACCAAGTACTGTGTAAATAAATGTCATTGTCAACATAATCTATATTATGATGTGGGACTATAGTTTCCCAATAACTAATATAAAAATTAAAACAAAAATCTGAGGCTTAAGCTCTGTGAAGTTGGGTTACAAAACATAAGACAGAATTTACTGAGCATCCACTGGCATTGAAATGCTCCTGTATTTTGAATACCAGTAGGAATAATGCCAGAAATTCTATTTCAGCAAGAGGAAGAATGAAACCCTTGACCACTGATGGGAAATCATTGCTTTAAGTTAAACTCATCCAAACAAGTACTTCTTTAATTTAAACAGGAGATAGCCAGCAGAAACAGCATGCCACTGAGCCAGCCCTGTTGGTTTCTAAAATTGGTCCAAGTGAGTGTAACAGAAGCCACAAAACCATTGAGCTTCACTTGTTCTTTGGCCACAGGAGGCCAAGGCTTAAAGGCTTGAGTGGTTTTCTCCATATAATTCACTCTTTTTAAGAATTCTGGAACTTCTCTGACATTCTTTTAAAATTGATGCAAGCTCTGACAAAATATCTTGGTGCATATGTGAATAAATATGTTGGGTTTTTATATAGTGTCATTTGTAAACAAGACATTATGACTAAACCATGATGTTGCACTTAGTGAATAATTAATAATAATTGGAGAATGAAAACATTGAAATAAAACATGATTTGTGATTTCACACAGCCCCAATTTAATGAAATGGAACAACTATCTCAGTTTAAGTAAAATTATCATTCAAACTTAATGCTTATTAAATTGACAGAGTAATAACAAAATGATAAAAGCTATTATATATTAATTTCTACTATGTAGTCCTCTACTTATGTGCAAACTCCTTTCCAAAATTATCTCATATACCCCTTAGATCAATGTCATTGGACAGATAAAACTTTCATTTTAAAGATATCCAAATAGAAAATGAGATCAGGTAATCAAAAAAGTAGCAAGTAATAGAAATAATGATTACTATTTATTAAGCATTTTATATGCCTTAATATAATAGTGGATTATTTACTTATTTAACTCATAGATAAGATGTGTCTACTATTATGTATAAGTCACTCTTCTAAGCCCTAGCAATACAGCACAATACTATAAGAATGTCCTCTGAACATAGATACACATGCATTAGTTAGGTAGTTTGATTTCCTTTCTTTTGGGTAGATACCCAAAAGTGGTATTGCTGGATCAAATGGTGATTTCTTTCTCATTTTTCTGAAGATCCTCCATACTGTTTTCCAAAGTGGTTGTACTAATTTGCAATCCCACCAACAATGATTTAGAGTTCCCACTTCTCCACATTCTCCCCAGTGTTTATTATTGTTTGTGTTTTGAATGGTTGCCATTGTAGTTGGAGTTATGTGAAATCCCAGGGTAGTTTTGATTTGCATCTCTCTGAATGCCAATGATGCTGAGCATGTTTTCACACATTTATGGGCTATTTAAATTTCTTCTTTTGTGAAGTGTCTATTTAGTTTACTTGCCTATCTTTTTGATTCTTAGTACTGAATTTCTTGAGTTCTCTGTGTATTCTAGATATTAGTCCTCTATCAGAGGAGTAGGTGACAACAATCTTCTCCCCTTTGGTTGGCTCTTGACTGAGGTTCTTAACCAAGATGTCCATCAATAGATGAATTGATTACAAAACTGTGGGATATGTGCACAATGCAATTTTACTCAGCCATAAAGAAAATCACAATTGCATAATTTACAGGGAAATAGATGGAACTGGAGGACATTATACTAAGTGAGATTAGTCTGTCACAAAAGTTAAGAAATTGAATGCTTTCCCTAAAATGTGAAAGCTAGGGAGAAATGGGTAACAGGAGGATCTCTAGATAAAGAAGGAGATTCTACAGAGAAGCAAATAAGGCAACCTAACTGAGGGGATGGGAAGAAGGAAGAGGAAAATTCTCTAAAGAACATGAGGTCTTTAAATACATGTATCAAAGTCAATCAGTAAGCCAAGCATGGAAAGGTGGGATGGGGAGAAAATAGAATGGGAATAGGATATAGGCTAATTGAATGATATGTGCATATATGTTTCCACAAGTCTTTTATCCCATTAAGATGTATGGTTACAATGCATCAGCAAAATTTTTTTAAAAGAAAGGTCTCACTTTATCCTATAAAAATAGAATGCTCTCTGAGAGCAAATCTTTTAGCCAAAAAACAGTAAATAATGAGTACATTTTGATAATCCTTTGATTACTTAACTGTCTGTGGTAATATCTCCTTTTCCATTACTTTTATTCATAACTTGAGTTGATTCTTTTTGTTAAATTGGCTAGTGGTTTATGTATCTTGTTACTGTTTTGAGAAAATAGGTTTTAATGGTGGTGATTTATTTTTTTTATTTTTTGGTTTTTTGATTTTCTGATTCATTGATTTCTGCTCTGATTTTAATGATATTCTGTCTTCTACTGGCTTTGTGGATAGATTGTTCCTGTTGTAAAAGGGTGTTGAGGTGTGTCTTTAGGTTCTTATGTGATAATTTTCTATTATTTTTATGTGAGCACTAAGTGCTCTATATTTTCCTCTTAATGTCTTCAAAGTGTCCCAGAGGTTTTGATATGTTGCATTTTTATTTTTATTTATTTCTAGAAATTTCATAATTTCACCTCATTTTGTTCAGCAGTGTGATGTTCAGTTTCCACATGTTTATGTGGTTTATCTGGGTCTTCTTATAGTTGATTTCTAGTTTCATTCCATTATAGTCTGAAAAGACACAGGGAAGTAAGTCACAGTTTTTAAAAATGTTAGTGCTCACTTTTTATGGTCCAGTATTTGATCTATTTTGGAGAAATTTCTGTAAGCAGCTGAGAAAAATATGAACTCTTCTGTAGTTGGGTAAAATATATGTGTCTAACAGGTTCATTTGATTAATGGTGGTCTTTAGGTCTGAGGCATTTTTGCTGATCTTTCATCTATAAGATCAGTCTAATGGTGTGAGAGGGGTGTTGAAGTCTTACAGTATTATTCTATTAGGATTTATGTGTGACTTAATGAAACAAGTTTGTTTTATAAAACTAACTGCACCTATGTTTGGGGCATAACTGTTGACTATTGTTATTTTTTCTTATTGGATTGCTCCTTTTACTATTAAAAAGAAAAACCTGCTTTGTCTCTTCTAATAAGCTTGGGCTTGAAGTCTATGTTTTCTTTTATAACACTTGCTACTCCTGCTTGTCTTCAAGCTCTCTTGGCATGTATTACCTTACTCTAGCCCTTTACCTTGTTTGTTACTATTTTTACTTGTAAATTGTGTTTCTTGCAGGTAGCAGATAGATAGATTCTGTATTTAATCCATTTGTCCACTGTCTATCTTCTTTTTATTGGGGAGTTATGGTCATTTATGTTCAGTGTGACTATTAAGAGATGATTTCTAATTTCTAACATTGAGATTTGACTTCTGTTTGAGGTAGTGTTTGATTTATTTTTTTATTTTTTATTTTTTTGCTTAGTGCTGTTGGATTGTTGTTTGCTAGATAAAAATTCTTGTTTCACTTGTTCTGGCATGTGCTATTTATTTTTTATTTGCAGGTAATCTCCTTGAGTATTTTCACTAGTGCTGGTTTGGAAGACCTAAATTTATTCAACTGCTCTATGTTGTGCAAGATTTTTATTTCCCCGTCTAATTTGAGATATAATTGTGCAGTGTTTTCTTTCAGAGTTTGAAATATGCTATTACAGGCCCTCTGGATTTCATGACTTGGTTTGGAAAGTCTGGAGTGATTCTTATTGGTTTGCCTCTGAATTTCACACTGTCATTTTTTAAAAATTGCCTTTCAGATTCTCTCCTTTGCTTCTACATTGGTAAGTTTGACTATTATGTGGCATGGAAAATCTTTTCTCTGATCTTGTCTAACAGGGGTTCTATAAGTTCAGTACCTGTGTATCAACATTTTGCTATGTATCAATTTTTTTTATTTTTTATCAAAAATTATTTTATTTCTTTAAAATGATTGTTGATCCTTTTTGTTTCAGCTTTTATTTTATCTTCTATGCCCATTATTCTTAGGTAAACTCTTTAAATGGGTCCATATTTTTTCAATGTCCAGTTCATGCTGTTGGATTATTTTTTCTAAGTTAAATACTATGCATTCATTTTTAGAGTGGTCTTCTTCTAGGAGTGAGATTCTATTCTCCATTTTGTCTAATCAATCATTTATAATTTGAATTGATGCCTTCAATTCAATGACTGCATCCTTTATTTCTTTCAAACTTTCTAAATTATTTTCAGAAATCCTATATTATATCTATGGTTACATTCTTGATTTGACCTTCTGGAGATCTCTGCAATTCTGAGTTTTCAGGTTCTGTTATTGTGGAGTTGTGAGAGATCATTGCTTCCTTGTTATTCCTCCTTCTCACTATTACAGAAGTTTGTATCTGTTGCTTTTGATAGATTTCTTTCAGTCTCTAGCTGTCAGTTGGTATATCCAAGTGCAATTTGTATTGTATTCAACAGAAATGTTTGAGTGAGGATGGACATGAAGTCATAAGTGCAAGAATAGGGTAAAGCTTCAGATAGGATCTAATTGAATAAGAGTAAAAGTTTGGGAAATTAATATATAGTAGAGATTAGAGATAGTGAATATGTAGTAGTATTCTAGTAACCAATGTAGAATTTCTGGCATATTGATATGAAGTGGATTTAATAAAAGACACGGAAGAGAAAAGAAGAGAGAAAAAAAGAAAAAATAAAGAAAATCTAAAATAATAGGTATATACAAGGAAAAATCTTGGAAAAAGGGTTGGTAAGAGTGTAAACAAACAGGCATGCACACACAGAAAAGAAAAGAAAACAACACTAACAACAAATTAATGAAACTCTACAAATATCTGAATATTCAGCAGACTGGGCCTCTGCAGTATCTCTCTGTGCAGACACTTAGTGCCATGGACACCTCTTCTGCTGTAAACCTGATTCTCTGAGTCTTTCTCAGTCTATGTACATGACCAGTATCAATGGGGATGGATCTAGTGTTAAGTGTTTATCACTCTTTATGCTTTCCACATATGTGGAGTCTCGATCTCTCCCTGCCTCCATAGGTAGCAGAAGCCTCTAAGACCAAACTCAACCTAAGAGTCTCTTTTCTGCACAACTAGGGCTGGACCGGTCTAACTTATTCCTATTCACCATGATTGGGTGGTCTGTACTGACCCCAGAAATCCTACTATTTGAATCCATTGTTAAGTATAGGTGTTCCCCCAAACTTTCTATTGATGCAGAGCCTAGGTTTGTTCGAGCCTATACTATTACCAACAACAGACTCAATCCCCACCTTTGCTGGGTAGAACCACAAAGTCTCAGACCCAGGGAGTTTATCACACTTATGGGAGTTGCTGAGGGCACTGTGCTGAGCATTCTCCTGAAGGAGTGGCTGCTTCACTTATGGTGTTGTTTGGTGCTGGTCTGAATCTCTGGAGGGCATGATAAGCTTGGCTGCCACTGCTAGAAGTTGTTTCTGGTGTTTGAGCAGGAGGAACTTATGACTAACAATTCTGATGATATACAGCTGCTTACTTCAGGTCCTTTGTTGTTTTTCTATTTGACCCTAGAGTCAGATGCAGTGAAGTAACATGGTGCCACTGTGGGCCCACAGCCACGGGGCAGATGGGCTTCTTTTCTGGTGTTATTGAGCACCTTTCTGGATCTCTGGATGGTGTGGTGAGCTCAGCTGCCACTGCTTGAAGTTGTAGCAAGTATTTGTGAAGGAGGGACTAATGGCTTACAATTTTGATGATGTGAAGCTGCTTATTTCAGGACCTTAGTTGTTTTCCTGTTTGTCTCTGGCATCAGGTGGAGGTAAGATGTCATCACTGTGGCACCCATTGCCACAAGATAGGAAGGTTTCTTTTCTGTTCTGTTATTGGTCTTATAACCTCTTTTTCCCCTGCTGTCTTGTATTATTATGCTATTTTTAAGGCAATGGAGATTGGGTGTCAGCAGGACCAGTATGTGCTGCTTCCCTTTGTCACCATCTCCCCAGAAGTCGCAAACATAGTCCTTTCTGAGTTTCTTGGGCATTTTAGTTTAAAAACTTTATTCAAGATATTTTTTTCTTTGCCTCTTTCTTTTGTTAAGATTACATTAACTCCCAGGAGAGTCTTTACAAGTGGGGAAAGAGGGAAATAAAAAGCAGAGGCTACAGATATTCTGTACAGTACTATGTTAATTTTTATGTATTTTTAAAAATATACCTGAGATATATCTACTTAAAGATATATCAACATAAAGATTTATGATAAAGATATCATAAAGAAATGTATGGTATGAATATATGGTACAAAAAGCTATTCACTCTCTGGTGGCCAGAAAGCAGACAGAGATTAGATTTTGAAACATAACAAAGGGTTCTCTTAATATTCTTCATTAGAGAATGTCCTAGGGAGAGGAGGAGAGCAGCTGTAAGCCCATTTTCAAAACTGACTCTGGTTGTCTAATTTAACCTTCTGTGAGCACTCCTTTTAATCTTTGTCTTAATAATTTCATATATTATCTGATATAATAATTGCATATATTATCTGATATATGGTCATTCCATATTCAGGTAATTTTTAATCTTTCAAATATTGAACTTATAATTTGTCTTTTATAAAAAATAAGTACTTGATTTCCATATTCTGTCATACTTAGTGAAGACATTGTTGGACTCAGCATCCTGACTTGGAAGAAAATAAGCACAGAAGAATCTGGTATCTGGGTACAGTGGTGCATGCCTGTAATCTCTGAACTTGGAAGGCTAAGACAAAAAATTTCAGGTTCCAGGTCACCCTCAGAAACTTATTGAGACCTTGTTTTAAAATAAAATAATAAAACAAGATTGGGTATGTGACTCAGAGGTAGACACCATAGGTTCAATTTCTAGTACCAAAAAGAGAGAATCTGGTCATGTCTGCACAAACCCTTAAAATCCTTACATGATACATATCTCTCTCAATCTTGTAAACTTGTATTGTCTATTGCAAAAGGTTCAATTGCCCCAGCATGCCCCACTATGTGTCCTTATGTGCAGCAGTATACTCTATTCTTTGATACTGTTGCTGCTTTTGCTTATCTACATTATAGGTTAGCCTGCAAGCACCCTGAGTATTGACTCTGAGGCTATACTGCTGCATAATAAATATGTTATGCATAAATTTGAGGATAGATACATGAAGAACTGAATGTCATACTGCAAAAAAAGAATTCATGGGATATATTGGATTAGGACACAGTTCAGATAAAGTTTCTCCCACAGAAAATAAAAATTATTTCAGACATTCTAATGTATAGGTGATAAAAGGAGTTTCAGATAAACTTAGTGGTAATTATAGAAACAAAAATCCTTGTCTGTAAAGTGCAGTGTCTTTGTGAGTGTTTTGATGTTAGAAGTCAGGATTCTTCTTCTCATGTTGCTTACAAGTTACACGAATGTCTGTTTCTAATCTGTTAAGAGGAAGACTAGCAAGTCTCCATTATGTAATCAAACTTGACTTCAGCCTAAAATATTAAATTAATGTAACTTCCAGAGATCCAGGATTATGAAGTTCAGAGACAAGATTCTTTAGCATATGGCTCCACATTCTAATACTTAAAAATGTGAAACATTTTTCCAGTCCTCTTCTCTTTAATGAAAAAGAACCTCAAAAGCAAGTAATTCTTCTTGCAGTGTCCATCCCACAGATTCTCTGCAGTAACTGACATTAGTTTCTCATATATATATATATATATATATATATATATATATATATATATATATGAAATACTTTCTCTGAGCCTTCAAAAAACCCAAGAAGACAAGAATAAACGGAAGTATTTGATGTGTGCTGAAATCCCTGTTCTAAGGATACTTATTAGATCTATTGCTGAACATCCTTTTACAAATCTGTGTCCAGTGATGCTACTTTCTAGCTCAAAATTATCAAGAGTGAAAAGATTTATGAATATTTACATTGCAGAAATCAGCACAGCTACAAATATGATCTCACTTTTCAAAACGAGCCAGTTTTTCATTATACTCCTGAGTTACTTTATCTTTTCTACTTTGGAAAGAGATAATTTTATTATATATTATAGAGAAATAGAAATGTATCTCTTTTACAAACAAATGATACTTTTACAGGTTGAGTTATTATAAAGTATTCTGGCTTAGAATTCAGACCTGAGTTCTTATGTTGGTTGTCCTGTTCCTGTCATCTGACATAATCTCATTTATTTCCCTGTGACTCTACTATCTATCAGTCTTAAAAGCAAAAACCTGGTTGATGTCTCTGAAGAGAAAAGATATTGGGCTATATTTATACAAGAATACTTCTTTTATGCAGACTTGGTTATTTTTAAAAACAAGAGGGGTTTCATGGCTTTTCATGCCTTGCATATTTATTTAAAATTCAATATTTTACCAGCCTTTTATCTGAGTTTATTCTAATACCTTTGAAATCATTTTGATATTCACACAGTTCTTCTATATTTATTCATATGGCTTCTCTGAGATGGCCTGAATAATTTGGATTTGTGCTACAATTAAAAGAATGAATCATCGCTTATTATCAAGTGCTCATTATCTCAATTTCTATTATTATTATCATTCCTAACTTTTTATTTCTTCATTTTTTAATTTATGTAAAAAACTGCAGAAAATTATAAGCAATTTATTCATTTATTTTTGTTTAACTACTGATGCTAAGTAATTTTTTCCTAGGAATGAATGGGAGAGAAAACTGGCCTGGGGCAAATTGAAAGAGCAAGTGTAGCTTGTCTTATTCTGCTCTTCCATGACACTATTTCTGGAAAAAAAAAAACATAATGGAAATATCAGAAAACAATAAATAGCCTTCATGGATTTAATTCTTAGTACATTAGTACAGGGCACTAAGTTGTCTCATTGTGACATCAGCCAAGTGGACAACACACTCTGTCCCATACGTGGTCCCTTCCATGTGAACCCTGGCACTTCCTTTTTTGTTGTTGTTGTTTTTTTGGTGGTACTGGGGTTCCTGAAAACCCTTCTACCTCCGGGCTCTTAAGCCAGCACGGCTGGCTTCAAACCTGCACGATCCTCCTGTCTCCACCTCCCAAGCATGGGATTACAAGCGTGCGCCACCACGCCTGGCCCCTGGCACTTTCTTTACCCAATGAATGACCAAGTTCACGACTCTGATACCCTTTTAGAACAGCTCTTCCACTGCTTCCTAATGCCTGAAACCTACTCAACTCATATTTTAAACTTCAGCGCTCCAAAGTCAGTTTCTACCTGCACAGATAGCAGCCTGACATATATCTGATGCTGCAGTCAGACTTTCACTGCTGTAACCTAAACACCAGACATGCAGAACTTAGAGAAACACTTTTATCTGTTCACAGTTTTGTAGTTCTAGGCTATTTACACAAACCAGGTTATGCCAGCCACCAAGCAGACTAGGCTGAAGATTCTCAGGACATTGTGGTAGGGAGGTCAGAGCAAATGGTCAGAGACATGTGCTGAGCTGGGTGGACTGGGCACAAGCTATACTTAGTTACACCCCCAAAGATGCAACCAACCCCTGTAAAATCACCTAGTTTCTAAACATGGATGCCACTAGCTCATGAGGTCTGGAGGAACATTTTTTGTGTGTGTAACTGGGGATTAAATGCAGGGGTAGTCTTCTGAGCTAATACACCAAACACATTTTTTTAAATTTTGAAACCAGATTTTGCAAAGTTGTTGAGGGTCTTGTCAAGTTGCTGAGGCTGGCTTAAAACCTGCAATCCTTCCATCTCATACTCCCTATTAATGGACTTATTATGTATACCTGGCTGGAGGACTTATTATGTATGTATGTATGTACATAGGTATGCATATATGTATTTATTTATTTATTTATTTATTTATTTATTTATTATTGTGATACTAGGGATTAGACCCAGAGGCATTCTACCTCCAAGATACACCTCCAGCGTTATTTTGTTTTTTATTTGGGAATAGATTCTCATTAGTTTGCTGGCAGTCTCCCTACTTGCTGAGGCTTTCCTCGAACCTGTGATCTTCCTATCTCAGCCTCCCAAGTACTGGCATTACAAGTATGTGCCACCACACTTGGATAAAAGACATTTTAAATACAAACTATAAAACATGGAAAACTATTATTAAGAGTTTAAACCATTATAAAATACTGATGGAAACTCATAAGTGAATGTTTACTGATGGAATTGTCTTATTTTGGGATAAAGAGTTAAGCATTGCTTTATTTCCACATGTGGCCCAGTAGGAAGAACAGGTCCTTGAGGAGGCCATGCTCTGCCACTGAAGCCAACTTGAGGTGACTGACAGCTAGATGGAACCTCTGCAGCTGGAAGAGGTTTTCTAAAGGTTGGATCAGAAGAGCCCATATTCATGTTGACCATATCCCACATACATCCTTGTTTTGTCTCCTCTCTTCTATTTAAGTCTGCATAGAAAAACAGATATAATTTGGTAAAAGAGGCCTGATGAGAAACATCCACACATCATAAGATGTGTTGGAGCAATGAGCCAAGTACACATGATATACACATACAAATTGGGAAAGGGTTAGAAATGAGACTCTGGCCAGGAAGAAAATAGGGAGTACAGGGTTATAGTCCCCACATCAGATCTTCCCTCATGGCCAGAGTTTATGCAGTGAAACCAAACTACAAGAATTGAGCTGAATTTCCCCCTGTAGAAACCCTTAAATCTCCCTTTTCTCAGGAGAGATTTCAGATCTCTCTGTTTCTCAGCAGAGGATCAGCTATGGCACACCCTAGGGGCCAGGACAAATCCAGGTCCCCTCAGAAACAGAGCTTAACCCCTACTTTCAGTCTATGGTTGGATCAAGCAATGTACTTCTATTCTGGGTGCTTTCAGCTCTTCTCAGTGCTCTTTGGGGCTCTCTAGTGACTGTCAGGGGCCTGTGCACCTGTGCACATGGATACCTGTCTACAGTACCAGCTCTCTCACATTCAATTCACATTGGCCAGGTAGGCACACCCCTGACTGCCCTGGATAATCTGAAAATGACATTGGCCAGGTGGGAGTTGGTGATGGGTATAGCTCTACTTTCTGTGGCCATCACCCTGTAGGCCTAAAAACCCTAGGGCTTTGAAGTTGCCTATGGTGGGGGTCTAATGCAATAACTCCAATGGAGAAGTATCACAGGCAGTGAGGGGAGGTCTGAGCTTCTCCTGGATATGGGGAAGGTCCTCCAGAATGGCTGGTCTGGGGATGGGGAGAACTTGCAGTTGTGGTACTCCAGGGCTCATATTACCAGACATTTAGACTTGTTCACATCAAGACTAGTTGCTGTGACCTATACATTTTGTATTGACAATTTTCATCTTTAGATGACAAAAAAATAAAAAGATTTAATTATTTTCCTTGAATAATTTATGACCTAATCGGTTTTCAGGATAAGCTTAAATGTTTACAATTATTCTTACTTTTGCCATTTTATGTCTCTGAGCCTTTAGAATACTTATTCTCTCTACAATTTTTTGAATGTCAGCTCCACCTCCTTCCAAACAATATTCAGTAGTCAGGGTTTCCTGATTGCCTTTTTTAAGCTTGATTGGGTTTTTATCTCCCTCTTCTCTGAAACTTGGGATGATCTGAAATTTGGCTCAGACACTTACCTTTTTGTGGATCAATGTTGTCAATAGGCCCTTAGTTCCTGAAGAGCTGAGGATAAGTTTCAATCTTTAAAAATGAATGTGTACCATTCCAGAAGAGAGGTGCAGGTCACCCCTAGGGGCCCTGGTCAGCCTTGTTGTCAAGTGGAAGCCTCCAGGTATAGGTGAACCAAGTGCCATCAGTTACACATTGCTTTCTCTCAAAGCCAACATAACTTGCCAGAGAGAGAAAAGCTCCCAAAGGGAGGGGTTCCCAGTGGCTGGTCTAGGGAGTTATATACTTCTCTGAATTCTCTTTCAGCTGGGGTCTTAGAGGCAGTTTTCTGAGACTTGGGCTGGTGGTGTAGAATGCCCCTGGCTTCAATCCCCAGTACTGCAAAAGAAAGAAAGAAAGAAAGAAAGAAAGAAAGAAAGAAAGAAAGAAAGAAAGAAAGAAAGAAAGAAAGAAAGAAAGAAAGAAAGAAAGAAAGAGAAAGAATCATAGCTCTAAATATAAGCCTATTTGTTTTGCAAATGACATTATTAAATAAATGAGAAGACAAACCACAGAATGAAAAAACAAATTTTCAAATCATATATCTGACAAGAAATTGGTATATAGTATGTAAAAAGAACTTGACAGTAGAAAATTTCAAAGACAAACCACTTAATTAATGGGTAAAAATTATATATTTCTGCAAAAATATAGAAATAACTAATAATCAAATAAAATGTTCAGCATCATTAGTCACTAGGGAAATGTGAATCAAAATTACAAGGAAGTTCTTTGTATCCACTGGTGGGGCTAAAAATCAGAAACAGTTAATAACAAATGTTGAAGAGGAGAGGGAAGAAGCTGATTTTCCTTACTGGGGAAATGTTCCATGGTACAGCCACATGGGGAAAGAGCCTGGCCTGGAGTCATGAGGCCATCTTTAAATATCAAGCATGGAAAAGAGCTCTCTTCACAGAGCTGACAAGCCTTCATCAACATAAACTTTCAGGAAAGAAAGGCAGAAATAATTCATTCTGTGTCAGTCTGTATACGGTGTGCAATGAGATGCTTCATAATTTATATGATGCTAAAACAGCTGTAACTGTAATGCTGGGCAGTAGTTCTTAAATATCATCTGTGTATCGGGGCGTGGTGGCGCACGCTTGTAATCCCCGTGCTTGGGAGGCGGAGATAGGAGGATCATTGCACAGGTTCAAAGCCAGCCTCTCTGGCTTAAGAGACCCTGTTTCCAAGTAAAAAAAAAGTATAAAAGTAGGTCTGGGAGTGTAGCCCAGAGGGAGTAGGGTTTCCAGGAACCATAGTACCACCAAAATAAAATAAAATTATATATATAATTTTATATATTAAAATAAAATTATATATATAATAAAAATTAAATATTATATATAATAAAACAAAATAAAATTATATATAATCTATGTACATGACACTATGCTAATTCTAGGTACTATATAATAAATATCACTGTGTTAGTCACTGTGCTGGCATTACTCAATGTACAAGATGCAATACAGTGTCCAGTAATTTTATTGGAGATTTGCAGTGCAGGAAACTGAGGTTCAGAAATACTGAGTGCATTTTCTAGTGTCACACAGTGAAGAAGTTCAGGAGCAAGCCTTGTACTGATTGGCTCAGGCTAACACTGCAGTAGGATTTGTTCTAATTTGGTGTACCCAGGGCGTGTGTGTGTGTGTGTGTGTGTGTGTGTGTGTGTGTGTGTGTGTGCATATGAACACAGAGGAGTCCTTCTTTTTATGTTTTTTTGCACATCTGAAACACAAGTTCTTGAAAAAAATGACTCATAAGTTAACAGCTAACATTTTAAGAACTGACTAAAATGACCCCATAATAAAAATCTAAGAGGTCTTAAAAATTAAATCTCGCATATTGAAACAATGATTAAGGTGATAATTTAAATTTAATATTTAAAGAGGTATTTTGTAAACACTTTTCATTTTAAAAAAGGTATTTTTCTTAACTACTGCATTCATGAGGACTATAAACCAGAGGTCATTATTGAAGAATATAGTAATCATACCTATTTGTAGTTTTAAAAAATATATATAAATGAAGTAAACTGAGTTTCCACAAAACAAGTTAACATGACTCACTTTGTTCTACAATCAGAGCTTAAATGTATGACTACAATGCACCAATAAAAATGACAAAACAGTTATGGCTCTTCCAAATACTGCTTCAGAAATGGGTACTCTAATTTAACCGATAGCTTCATTATTATGAGTAAAAACCTTGTGATAATTATGGTGGTGGTATTTATATCAGTCAGGCACATTAGTATAATCTTGATATTTCGAGATCATAAAAACTATCTTAATTAGAAGACATAAGAAATTGAACTAGCTAAGCATTGTGGCATATGACTCTAATCCAAGTTCTTTGAAGGCTAAGATGGGAAGATCAATCTCAAGTTTGAAGTTTTGAGTACAGTTTCAGAAACTTAGCAAGGCTCTTAGAAACTTAGCAACAGCCTGTTTCAAAAGAAAAATAAAATATGTCTGGGGATAAAGCTGACAGATAGAATACCTCTGGGTTTGATCTCCAGTTCCATAAAAGAAAGGAAGGAAGAAAGGTAGGAGAGAAGAAAGGAAGGAAATAAGGAAATTAAACTAGAATATGACTTTGGTTATGGCAGCACAGGGCAATCTTAATAATGAATATTTGCTTTGCTGCTTTCTAAATGTCTGGGCCTTTGGAAAATCCCACCTTGCATGTAAGCAGCTGTGGGGCATGAAGTTCCCATACACCTTCTTGCCCCTGGGTTTCCTGAATCTTTCATCTCTCAGGTCATTAATCAGCTTCTACCTGTATTATGACTTGCTTGCCATGGGTCTGAGTAAGCTGTCTAGTTCTAACCAGTGCCCTGAAATGAATCTTGTGCCTTTACTATCACTATTTCAGAAAAGTTAAAAAAAATTCAAAATTAAGTCTTTCTTACAGTTTGGGTCCATTTTCCTCTGCTGACTTTAAATATATCCCTTCCTCCCACATAGATTCCATTTGTTTCTAGCCTATACTACTGATAAATATTCCACTCTTGCCTTGGTACTTCCAAAACAAAACCAATACTCCCTTCATATCCACTTCACTCAAACAGTAGCCGTCCAGGCTTCTAGACACAGAGGAGCATTTTTTGGGTGACCAATAACTTACACTCACAGCTAAGTTCTGCTCTTTTTTTTTCTCCATACCTTCTGGCAATTCTATTCTTTCAGAAAAATACAGTATAATTACAATGCACCAATTAAAGTATTTTTTATAAAGTAAAAAATCAAGTCAAAGGAAATCAAGATACAATGGCAGTGGGGGGATATGGGGAGGGGATACATACAGAAAAATGTCACCTTAACTTTTCCTTTGAACATAATTCATAGAAATCCATAGACTACTAACTGAGGTTCAAATTAAGAGTAATTAGAGTTACAGTTTGACAGAGTGATGTACAATAGCAATACTAGTACTTGGAAGAATGAAACAGGAGAATTGCAGATTAGAGGCCAGCCTTTGCAATTTAACAGGACCCTTAAAAACTTAGCTAGCCCCATGTTTAAAAAATAGATATGAAGGTATAGCTCAAAAATATGCTCCTGTTTTTGACCCCCAGTATCAAAAATTATAAAAAAGAAGTGTAATAAGAATTATTAAGGAGCTATATGTAGTCCTGAAAAACTTCTAGGATTCATACAATAGGTTTTAAGGAAGCAGAGAAAGTTAGTATGTATGTGTGTGTGTGTGTGTGTGTGTGTGTGTGTGTGTGCGTATATATATATATATATATATATATATATATATATATATATATATATACATATTGGTGATACTGGGGTTCCTGGAAACCCTTCTACCTCTGGGCTACACTCCCAGACTTACTTTTTATATTTTTATTTGGAAGCAATGTCTCTTAAGCCAGCTTGGCTGGCTTCCAACCTGTGCGATCCTCCTGTCTCTGCCTTCCAAACGCAGGGATTACAAGCCAGTGCCACCACTCCTGGTGGAGAAACTTAGTATACATGTAGAGCTCCAAGCTAGTTACTTATGCCTATCAGTATACTACATCAGCTCACTTAATTATTGTTAAACTCTGAAGCAGGAGATAGAACTTTCTAGATTTTATATAGAAGAGAGTTAAGGGTTAAAGTTTTGAAGTTGCTCTAAATTCAGAGAGCAGGTGAGCATGAATTCAAAGCCACGTCTCCTTTTGTCCAAAGATGAAATTTCCATTTCATCACATTCCTTAAGATTAGCTATAAGAAAAGTGAGTTGCATGTGTATTGTGCAAAATCACTACAAAATCACCCATGATAGGCGGGGCATGGTGGTGCACGCTTGTAATCCCACAGTTGGGAGGTGAAGACGGGAGGATCGTGCAGGTTCGAAGCCAGCCACGCTGGCTTAAGAGACCCTGTTTCCAAATAAAAATATAAAATATGTCTGGGAGTGTAGCCCAGAGGTAGAAGGGTTTCCAGGTGTCCCAATACAAAAAAAAAAAATGATTTTCTGAGTCCCCTCATTTGCTCTGCCATTGAGGTGAAGATAAGTTTTTATGCCTTTACATATTTGACTTTAAATTGCTGTGTGCCCTTCATAGGAACTTGCAATAAAAATTAGTTTTTTTTTTCTAAAGATTATTAAGTTACTAATGATATTGAAGTGGGAAAAGAGAGTTTAAAGGAGACATGACCAGGAATTATCCCATGTAGGTGACAATCATCAACTTAGCACACACCATCATTCTAAACAGACACCAAGGAGGCCAATATTGTCTTTGGCTAAAGAATAAAAGGGGTATTGATGGGGTGAATTTGTTTATGTTGATTGCATCATGTTCAGACTAGAAGCATATTAAATCCTAAGTAAAACTCTTTTTAAATGACCAAGGGAAGATAGAGGCCAAGATGTCAAGAGTCACACAATTTAGGTTATATTAAAAAATGTTAAAATAACAAACTAAAACTATTATTTAGCCCATGATAAAGAATTAGGTTTGTATGACTTCTACTTCATATATTTAGTAGCATATACTTAGAAGAAATTGGGAGCCTGTATTACTCTCTATTTTGTAGCCCTAGGGAAACAAAAAGTAAGAAAAGTAAGGTCTATAAATGAGAATTATTAGGAGCTAGAACTGAACTTAATGGAAAAAAGATTTTCAAATAATTACAGTTGTCTTGAAATGGAATGAACTGCCTGGGGAGTCAGTGAATTTCCCATCAAGGGAAGTGTGCAATAAGAGGCTATGTGGCCACTTATTTGAGATTTATTCATTTAGTTGGAGGGTTACTATAGATTACCTAATCTCCCTTTCCATTTGGAGAGCCAATGATTTGACACTTGGCTGTGCATGTTTCAGGAATGTCTTAATGCAATTACTACAGCTGTAGCCAATATTTTGTGTATCCATGGCTTACTTGATAGCTCACTAATATTTTTGGTGTTTTATTTGTTATATGTTTTTCTGAAGTTCGTTACAGAGGGAGCTAATAGGGTGGCTCTGTTATGGTGACTGGTGGCCCCTGCCTCAACCTAGCTCTTTCCTACAGAGCCAGAGAGTGATGTCAGTCTTAACATAAGTGGAAGTGGACACCAAGTTACTACTAGAAAAAAAAATTGTGTTTTTTTCCCTGTATCTAGTCCCATTTATTTTACTGTTTTGCATTTTACCATGTGTGGCATCATGAAACAGAAGAAAGACCACCAAAAATACAGTCTTGAAATGGGTCTGTTGCTCAGCAAATTTGTGGGTTTGTGGTAAATGACCCACATACATGCATGGTAAGTCTCAGTGTCTGTAGTAAAGAATATAGAGCTAAGCTGGGCCTGGTTACACAAGCCTGTAACACCAATATTTAGGAGGTAGAGACAGGAGGATCACAAGTTTGCAGCCAACCTCAGAAAAACAAAGAATACAGAGATAAATGGAAGTAAGAATCTGTCTGTCCCCCATGTCTCTATGAGGCAGAGCTATAACTAAAAGTTCTATGTGGAAAGTTTCTGAATAAACAAGCTGTAAAGGAGCTGCATTTTAGCAGGGCATAATGGGACACATATCATCCAAATATGTGGGAAGCTGAGACAGGAGGATCACAGGTTCAAAGCCATCCTCAAGAACTTAGTGAAACTTTGTTTTACTTTTTTATCTTGTTTCAAGATAAAATATAAAACATGTCTGGGGCTATAGCTAGGAGGTAGAATGTTCCTGGTACCATGCTGCAAAAAATCTCTTCCAACTCATTTTCCTCTCATCCTTAACTTATATCACATACCAAAGAAATTGCACTAAATATACATAGAGCAATACAAAAATAAAAATACATATAACAATTAACCTAACAGTATAAACATTCAAAAATCATAATGTATTTACACAAAAATGCAAATTACTGCAAGTTGTCTTGCCCTTTTTATTTTGTTAGTTTGTGCCCCCCCCCCTTTGGTGCTACTGGGGGTGGAACCCACCAGCTTTCTACCTCCAGGCTATACTCCCAGACCTCTTTTATACTTTATTTGGAAACAGATTGTCACTAAGTTGCTGAGAGTCTCACTATGTAGCTGAGGCTGGCTTCGAACCTGTGCGATCCTCCTGTCTTAGCATCCCAAGCCCTGGGATTACAAGCATGCACCATCATGCCCTGCAGATTGGTTTTAATTTACATACAGAAACGCATACTTATATTTTTTAAAAAATTGCAATAAACATTAACCACATTAAGTTGATATTTCAAATGTGTTGAGGTACAGAAAATAAGAAGTAAATAAAGTATTAAGAGATCCCTGTGACTTGACCATATAAAAATAACACATATGATATATATTCGACCATTTGCATCTTAATTATTTTAATCAAATCCTTTTCTCTATTCCCTGAAAGCTTGCACGGCCTGGTCTTTGAGTGTACCTTGTTTCTTCCTGATCTGAGCTGTACTTTGTCATTTCCAACCAATTTCCAGCTCACTCTAGGCTCTGTCTTTGTGCTGCCATAGCAAGTAATTCTTCCCAATCTGCTAACACTTTTATCTGCTATTTATTCTCTTCCCCATATCATTAATAACAATGACAAATTAAAAGAACCTAACGTTCATTCTCATAGCACCTTGCAGAAAAGCCTCTGGCTGAATAAATTTTATTTATCAACTGATTTTAGAAGGAGCATGGTAATTATTCTTCCATGACTGTTATACTTAAATATAAAAGGATATTTTATATTTAACATAAAATAATTTAATATAATATAAAATGATTTAATAATTTAATATAAATATACATTTCCCCTAAAGAGCTCATGAATTAATGTTTGGAGATGACATAATTGAGTCATGAGGATTGAAATCCCAGAAGAATATAAATCCATGAATTTACCTGAATGATGACTGAAGCCAGTAGGATGTGGGTAGAGGTAGGTCCTAAGGCATGTGGCCTTGGAAAGTATATAAATGGCTCCTCCTCTCTCTGCTCACTAATTATGAGACTTCAGTTGTTAGGCTGCCTGACCAGAGGTTAGTTCCTCTGGCTCTCCACATGCAGTCTGAAACTTGGAACTATACTTCTATAGACATTAAGTGGAATTGATAAATCCCCTTTTACTATTTATATATATATTTTTTTCTATGAGTTCTTTTGCTCTAGTGAACTCTAACCATTACAAGATAAGCAACAAATTAATCAAAACTTTATGGCAGAAAGTATTGATTAAATTTATAGAACTCAGAATTGAGAAATGCAAGGCATAGACCAAGATGTCCTGTCTGTTCCACAGTAGCTGGGGCCTCAGTGGAAAGGCAGAAGGCCTGGACCCACTCAGCATCTGAGAGCCGAAGTCATAACAGGCTGTCTGCTCAGGTCGGGTGGCCGTGCTGGTCATCTGGTGCACAGGCTAGAGCTCCACTCAGAGCATCACCCTGTGTTCTAGCCTCTTCCCTGCATGGTGGCTTGTCCTGAAAGCAAACGTGCCATGAAGGACAAAGATCCAGGAAGAAGCTGATGTACTGAGAAATAAAATTTTAGGTATAAAGATAATCAAATGGGAAGAAAAGGAAAATAAAGTTTTAAATTTGTAAATGTCGCAATCTCTAATTCCTAGGTGTGTCTTAGGCAGAAGCTTCAATGGGACCACACTCTTAATTACAATGGCCCCTTTTCTCCTGTAGGCTGCCTGCACTCTTAAATCACAATGACCCCTTTCCCCACCTGTGTTTCCTGGGATTCCTAGTAAACATAGGGTCCAGAAACAGGAGGACAAATATAAGGACACCAGCCATCTACCACTCCTACCTGTTGCTAGAGGGATCTGAAAATTAAGAGGAAGTCCAGACCTCCACTGTGGGACACCACCAACCACTGCTTGCAAGTTTTATAAAAGAACTGAAAAAGTCACAAAAGACCCCCCATTTTTTCTTTTTGTAATTGCTTGGATGCTCTTTACCTCTTAAGTTGTTTCACCTTGAATCCCTCTTTTTTGTTGTTATTGTTTAAAATCCTTGCCTTTATCTCTGACTGGTGTGTGTTGAAATTATTTTTGTCATGGATGCCAAGAAATGACAAAAGTTATTGTGTTTCCTATGACAGTACTATGACCATGCCTTGGAATTCACATGGCATAGTTGATTACAAAATCTTTATAACAGCATACAGTCAGAGACCTCCCCAAAGAAGAGGGCCATACTCTTCCTTTTCTGGTGAGTAAAAATCTTCTAAAATGGGATGGAGGACCAAAAACATTATTATGTTCATTTTTTTAAAAAAAATCATCTGTCCCAAAGTATGTCATGGTACACATTCAAAAGAAAAGGCAAATGGCTGAGGTAAAGATTTGGCATTTGTTTTTGGATTGACTTGTCTCAGGATAAAGGAGAGTAAGCAGGCCTATGATTTAGAAAACAAAAAGAACTCTCTCTGGTTGGCTCATCTGAGAATTCTAGTAATTGTGGAAAGAGAAAACAAATTTTAAAAGTTGTAATAAAGAGTAAAATAAGTAAAATGTTTATTAACAGTGATGAAAAATTTACCATATTTACTTTCATGTCTGCTTTTATCCCTCTCAAAGACTATCTCTGAGAACATCTCCTCTTCTATTTTTCTCTTATTGGTTAACCAGAGAATCAAGTGACAGTAAATAGAAATTGAGGTTTTTTCCATGATGTGTAAGGACTAAGAATGTGAGTGTGTCTTTATACATGAGAATGAGTTGAGGGAGTGAAGATGAGAGAAGGTGGAGGCAGATATACATTGTGAGTGCCTATATATGGCAGGCATTATGCTGGAATGATCATATGACAGAAGTGATTTTGACCTGTACTTAGGTTCCCAGTATCTGAGGTTTAGACTGGTGAATCACATTGTCCAATATAATTTATCTATTTATCCGCAGTATTTTAGACTTTTATTGATGCATTGTAATTATAGATCATAGTGAGATTCAAAATAATAGAAACATATATTCACACAGCACTTGGTGTGTTTCCCTTTAAATCCCACCCTGCTTTCTTCCCTCTCTCCCCATACATGTTAGTATTGAGATTGGCAGTGACACCTTCATCTATAGACACAAACTTATTTGAAATATTTTCTTTCTCAAGCCTCCATTTTTCCTTCCCCATATACCACCCCCAAACCCCATCCACTAGTCTACCAATATTCTCTTCATTTTTCTGAAGTTCCTTTTGTTTTCAGTTTTCTTTCTAGCTTCCACATAGAAGAGAAAACATATGTCCTTTCACTTTTGAGGATGTCTGCTCTCACTTAGAATAACATTCTCTAGTTCTATACATTTAAATGAATGACTTTGAAACCCCAAAGTGCTCCTCATGTTGCCTTCTTTCTTTATTTTTTTAAATCATTAATTTCTTCATATTTTTGCACTGCTGGAGACTTGAACACAGGGACTTGCACTTTGGGTAAGCACTCTGCCACTCTGTCTCCCATGATAAATTTGTTGTGCCAGCAGCACATGGAATTTAAAATGAACCATTACATTTATGCTTTAAGTCTTCAATTATATAAGTCATGCTGTATCTGTGGAAAACCCATGAGTTTCTCACATTCTCACACCTCTGGTGCACAAAGACTCCAACCACTGTTTCCTTCTGGATCAACTTGTCTAAGATGTTGCAAGGGGAGCTATCTTGGGAGGCAGAGACAGTGTCTCTGTCTAGTGTAATGAAGAATGTGTTGCTCTTTGTGGCAAATGCTCAGCATGTTTGCTTTGAGACCCGAATAAAATACTGGAATCTCCTAAGCCCAAGGCTTCTCAGCTTCACCACACACTGACTGCACAGCCTGCCTCTTCTGGGTCTGTGTGCTGTATCTCAGTGGGCTGTGCAAGGCAGCAAGAAAAGCCACCATGAACACAACACTCTTGCTGTTTTCTGTATTGCATAAATGTCCTTTTTTGGCTAGAACTCTTTTTTTTTAACTTAGGAGCCTAAAATACAGCAGATCAAACTGTATAATAAAACTTTGATCCATGTTTTTTTTGTTTAAAATATTTTGTTTTTTCTAGGAAAAACCTAAAGATATTTTAATTGACAGATTTTCAAGTAAAACAAAGTGGATACAAGAGATAGTAAAGAATAAAAACAAGGCAGAAAAAAAAATAAAAGTCATAGGCAAGAAAGAGAAAAAATTTCAGACCTAAATAGAACTGCTACAGGCCCATTATTCTAATTAGAATATAAAAGTTGTGGCAGATAATACAGGACATTGTAGGAGGGTTGACAGCAGGAAACATTATGACTTTTGACAAAAGTAAGTTTTGCATTTTTCCTCTGAAATTCTGTTTAGAAAATAAAAACGCCAACACCCTTTAACCTAAATCAGTGACGAAGTTATATAACGTGTGCATGTCCAATCAGTCTGAGCAAGAGCTGAAACAGGAGCTTCATGACACTGTAGTTGGAAGTGAACCTATTTACTTCACACAGCCTCTCCAGCTTAAAGAAGATTGTTTTTAGTATTGGAAAATATAAATGCCTGTTATGTTTTGTACATATATTAGAAAAAATGTTGGACAAAGGACTTCATTTATAATTGAAATGGGTGTTTACATAAAAATTCATGCAAATAGAATGTGTCCTTGCCTTATGTCAAAGAAGAAACCCAGAGTATCCAGGACTGAGTAACTATCCTTTTATTTATCTATTTATCACAGTTGAGTGAACTTCATGTGTGTTCCAGGTGAGTAATGGGATTCATCAGGAATCACCTAGTATTAGAGTTAGATATGAAATGTCCCGTAAAGAGCTCAATTTTCAATGTTTGGAGCTGATATAATTGAGTCATGAGGGTTGTAATCTCAGAAGTGGATAAATCCATCGCAATATATATTACATGTGGTACCCAGTAGGTTGGTAAGGTGTGGCTAGAGAAGGTGGTCCCTAAGAGTGCAGCCTTGAAGATTCTATGTGATTTCTCCTCCCTCTGATCACTCACTCTCTTACTTCCAGTCTCCCTCTTCTCTCCACCTCCCACTACCATGCCCTGAGATCTACAGTCCCAAGCCTCTCCTGGAGTAAACCTGAAACTTTAAGACAAAGATTTTTTTTCTCTAAGTTACATGGTCCAACTTTTATATTATATCTGCAGAATGTTGTCTGGGACACCTAGTTAACACAGTGACAACTGCAGTCTACATAAAGTTCCAGCTCCAGTGTGGGACCAGGGGTTGATAGGTCATTCTTGTTCTTGGAAGTATACCCATAGGACAAGCTACATACTTGTAGCATTTAACTCTTAGAAACACTATAGATGAGGAAGCTATGGGTTTGCCCATACCTACTGAGTCAAAATATGTGTTTTTAAAACATTCTTAGAAAGGAGAAGGATTGGGGAATAAAATAGACCGAATTAGTTTGTTTTCATGTATGAAGATGTTACATTGAATTCGACTTATATGTATAATTACAATGTACCAAAACAAGTTCTAGAAGGGCTGTTGGTGATTTCCAAATACATAATACAATTTGAGAACTTCTAGAATAAGTAATATAAGTCCTTCAATATTCTGAGCTTTTTCACCTACTCCAGGTTCACTACTGTGAATGTTTTCATAATTGGCAATATATCTTTTTTTCTTTTTCTTCAAATAGACTTTCTTTTTTCTTTTCTTTTTCTTTTGCTACTGGGATGGAACCCAGGCCATTCTACTTCTGAGCTAAACCCCTAGCTTTATTTTTTCATCTCACTAAGTAGCTGAGGCTGGCCACCAACCTGTGATCTTCTTGTTTTAGTCTTCCAAGTACTGGAATTACAAGCATGCACCACAATGATGGGCTCATCATAAACTTTCTAATTTATCCAAAATTGTGGGGTAAGTCTCAAGTTTCAGGCTCCATGATGTTCTATAACAGATTATATGACATTTGATTTTATTTTTCTCTAAGCCCATATCTTTTCCACCCACTACACTGCCTCAAGGCATGTTTAATAACCTCCATAGCTCAAAGTAAAGGTACAACTACACACACACACACACACACACACACACACACACATATTTTGTCATTTTACACACCCAAGTAACTTTCCTGTTGTATACATGCCTCAATGTAGTATACCAGTTTGTCTTTACCCAGGGTCATGCTACTGTCTAGATTCACATTTATTTTATGATTCTTTGTTGGAAGTTAGCTCAACTATCAAATCAAATCTGTTCCATCCCTTCTTTTCCTGGGAGTCTCCTCATCTTCTCACTTCCTGGACTTTTTTTAGGATACCACATACCTGTTCACAGCCAGGTTCCCTTCATCACAGGCCTGTAAATATCATGTAATCCCATTCTCTCCCCAAATTACTTCTTAAGCCAGCCTCCCCTCAATTCTCCTACTATTACCATCACACATCAGAGAAATGTTTCTCTTTTTTGTGTGGTATTGGGACTTGAACCCAGGAGCATTTTAGCTCTTAGCTGTCTTCCCAGCACTGACTTGACTTTACTTTTCTTTCTTTCTTTCTTTCTTTCTTTCTTTCTTTCTTTCTTTCTTTCTTTCTTTCTTTCTTTCTTTCCTTCTTTATTTTTCTCTTTCTTTCCTTATTTCTTTTTTCTCTTTCTTTTTTGAAACAGGGTCTCCATAAGTTTCTGATGATTTTTCTAAGTTACCGACCTTGAACCTGCAATCCTCTTGTCTCAGGCTCCTAAGTACTGGGATTATAAGTGTGTAACCACCACATCCAGTAAACAATTCTTCTTGTTGAGGAACTGATTATTTTAAGTTTCTTAGCATGCTACACTTGTTTCTTTATATGTGGTTTTCTTATTAATTAATTAATGTATTTATTTTGTTTATTTTAGTGCTGAAGAATGAACCCAGAGACTAGTTTATGCTGAGTTACACTTTTATCTGAGTAAAGATATTGCCCATTTTTTAAGAGTCAGGTTCTTGGTATGATGTCCAGCTTGTTTCTGAAGTCAAGGGCTCAAGTGATACTCCTCTAGCAGCATTGAGTGGAGTTGGGCTTGAAGCCGCTTGCCCACCATGCCTGACCAGGTTTACCTATTAGTTGATACCATCTCATCATCTCTAGACTCATAGCATTGATCAATTTGTTCCCACCAGCTGTTTTTCAGTTACTTTCAAAGTTAAATATTACTTGTTTTTAAGGATCAAATAAAATTTTCTTCTTTTCTAAAAAATAAATATTTCTTGAATATACTAGCTTCATAAAAGTGCTACCATTTTACAAATGGGGATCATGGGTTATTGATCACAGAGAAAATCTTTTATGACAATATACTGTCTTAAAATTCTCCATATTTTTATGTATGTAGACTGAATACACCCTCATGTATGCATGCATACACAAGCATATTTATTTTGCTGCCTTTTTATTGAAAGTACTGTAGTATCATGTGAGGAAACCTTGCTGAGCAGTATGCTTTTCTGTTCTCCCTTAACTGATATATCCACATAAGTTCTCTGTTTCTCAATTTACTATTAGTTAATAAATAGAAGTTATACATATTTATTACAAAAGTTATACATATTCATTACATACCATGTTGTTTTTAAATCTGTATGCACTGTAGAATGGCTTAATTGTGCTAATGTATATGCTTTTCCAATGGATAGGTATCCTTTACCTGTTCTTTGAGATCCTGGCACATTCACTGGTTTTATGACACATGCTGTGTTGATAAAATAATCTGTTCCTAGTCTGGACCTCCTTGCATCTCAGAGACTAGGTTTCATTGTTTTTAAAATTTTTATTGGAACCCAGGGGCATCCTCTTTTGAGCTATATCCAAGAACATTTTTTAATTTTTATTTTAGAACAAGGTCTCACTAAGTTGCTGCAGCTCATTTTTCAAAGGAATACTCCACTCAATTTTTTTATTTCTAGTGTTGCTCAGGAAATTATCTTCCCACCATCCTCATCTACCTGCTTTCTGACAATCACATTTGAATCATGTTACCCTGTTTATTTTCCATTTGAATCAGTGAGTTTTGGTATGCTAATGATGAAAAAGACATTAGCAGTAATGAATTTTCAGTCTTTTCTTTTGATGATGAGACAACAAATGCATTGTGGGTAGAAGAAGATGGAAACATGCCCAGGAATTGCATCTTGTTTATTTATCCTCTGTGATAGGTGTTTGCCCCTTGTTTTGGTGGACTACCCTCTTACCACTTTCCAACATCTCATGAATCTTCCATTGAAGTACTAATTTCAGCCCATACTCAAGAGGAAAGACACTGCGTACTGTGACAGAATTCCAGGTTGCCAAGGAAACCATAGATGCCCCTATGTTAGACTATAACTTGAAAGTTAGACAACTAAAGTGGAACTCCTCAATTTCCTGAGCAGAGGAGGGAGTGGCATAGATAATTCCAATATGGACACCACCAGAAGTGACAACAGGGGCTTCCCGTTTGCTTGGGTTTTGTGGCTTCTATCTGATAAGTATAATAGGCTGTCTCTACAGGTTTCTGTAGATTCTATTATACATTTTTGTCTATTGCACTCAAAGAAAGTCAACAGTGTTGCTTTCAACACTAAGTATTTAAGCTGCTTGATACGGTGTTTAGTACTTACTACAACCTAGAAATATATTGTGTTTGTTGGTTTATTTAATGCCTAGAGTCCTCATTAAAATATAAATTCCATGAGGACAGAAATATCATCTCTATTGCTTCCTAAGACATGGCCTCTATGCTACCTCAGTGTCTGGCTCCTAGTGCTTTTCTGGAAAATATTTATTAATTAATAAATGAGTTCAAACATTTTGTAGAAGTACTTTCTCTTAAGTTCCATTTTTCTCCCCCTAAAATACTAGATTTTATTTTGGTGCATACATTTTGTGTCTGCATTTTTCTCATTTTTGCTGCATTTTTCCTCAAATCTCTGGTGTGCACATGTATATTCACTCTTAGTAATGGATGAAAGAATGTGGTGAGCAGTAAAAGAAATAATCATAGGCTTTTTCTGCTCTTGAGTAGGCAAGATGGTCTATCTCCAGGTTTCTGTGTCTGAGGGGATTGAAGGGATGAGCCTGGACATACATGGTTTGTATGGGATGAGTTTAACTTGACTTCAGATGGAAATTAGATATCTGACCCTACTTCTGCTCCACAATTTCGAAGCCTAAGCCCTTATCTTAGGTGTAGACTGTAGAGCTTGCTCTCCTCATGCAAAGAGTAAAATGACCCTTAATGAAAATCTTTTTATTGTGGAATAAAGTGAACCTCTGGGGCCTTTGATTTGCATGGAATGGGATGGAATATATCTAATCGGATTCTTCTGATTAATGAATGCTCTGGTATGTGCTCCCTTTCATTATGTCTTCCTTTGCCCACCTATATAACACAGAGCCTTTCACTATAAGAAGAATCACCTTAGCTCCCATTTTTCTCTGGCTTCTCTATGTCATGTTCTTATCATAGTTGTAAGGCCATGCTATCTCTCTGCCACCTATTATGTCACTAAAGTTTTGATATTGGGCCTGTCCTCTTCTCTGCTACTTATTTCCCTCTGTATATCTTATTTATTCTTTCACTAAACTTTTTTGGGGGTTGGTATTTTTGTGTGGTACTGGGGTTCCTGGAAACCCTTCTACCTTCAGGCTACACTCCCATACCTATTTTATACATTTTTATTTGGAAACAGGGTCTCTTAATCCAGTGTGTCTGGTTTTGAACCTGCGCAATCCTCCTGTCTCTGCCTCCTAAGTGTGGGGATTACAAGCGTGTGCCACCATCCCCGGCGGGGTTGGTTTTTTTGATGTGGCAAACCAACTTGAAATTTGAGTAAAATGTTCAAATAAATTATGAAAGTATATGTCCCTAGATTTTTTCTTGGCCATCTGAATAGAATAGATGTTAATAAATGCAAAAATATATTTTAAGTAGACTTTCATAAACGTAATGGTTGTGTTTGTCAGGCACTGCTCCATGGGTTAGCATTTAGGATGACCTGCCTTAGAAGAATCTGGTGAAAGCTTTCACTTAAAGCCTGAACCCTTTCAGAATACCTTCAGATAGGAACCTGGATTTTTTTGATATTTATTATAATTGATTAACCAGCAAATGATCAAAGATTGTGCATCAAGAGAAGAGAAAAAATCAGGAAGAAGAAAATAGAAAAGTTCTTTTATTAAACACTAAGTAAGTTATTTCATTATACACCAAGTAAGTTTGAGCTATGGGCCAGGCATTGCATAAGTGCTGAGGCTAGAATATATTTTATCTTTGTATGTCTCAGATCTTCAAACTGCAAATACCTTAGCTCTTAAAAAGAAAAGATTACACTGTATAATCTCTGGAATTCTTTTTAGCTTCTCTTACCAGTATTTTTTTCAGACTGAAAATCTTATGCAACACATGACATCCATACCAGTTAATTCAAAGAGTGACTGTCCCTGCCAAGATGAATTGTAATAATTTCACCTTGAATATCAGCATCCTACAGAAGGCTAAGTATCTTTGAATCAAATATGTAAAGACATTCAGTGTCATTACAGCAGACATCAAATCCAACCCCAGAAAAATACTTGATCATGAGTAATAAAAAAGTGTACTGAGCCATGAATTATATTTAGAGAAGAATGGTAAACACATTTTACCTTCAAGTTTTATATTTATAGCAGCCTCATTTTCTCTGGTGTTTATATGAAGAGATGTAAATTGTCCAGGATCTACCTTTTGAAACACAAACCATAAAATTAATGATCTCTGTCAAGGATTCTCATTTCTCATCACGATATACAAATTGGGTATAAAACAGCCTGGCTGGATATGCATTTGCTGGTAGAGGAATGTGTGGGGGGGAGGGTGAGAAGTGGATAGTGCTATAACCTTTATTTATCAAGGAGGAGAGAAAATGAAAATAAACAGGCAGCACTTTCTATTATATTGGTCTAAAAATGACAGGTGTTCATTAGAATACCCAAAAGGCAGAAGTCAAAACAATTCATCTAATAGCTCCCTTGTAAGGTGCATGAATGAAAGTTTAATGTGAAAACTATCCCATTGGCAAGGTGAAAGTTAGCCAAGTATACAAGATATGAGGCTGTGAACCTGTCAGCCTAGAGATGATGGCTTACCAAGGTGGGGGTCTATACTAGGGTAGATCATCTATAATTTATTTCTTTCCTTTATAAACTATCAATTACACAGAACAATGAACCTGATTCAACTGCATTGACTTTCCTAGGGATAGAAATCAGGGTAGTGAAAAGCTAAAAAAGAAAAGATAGCAAAGAAAAAAATTAAGAACGTTTAAAAATGTATTTATTTATGGCAAACAAAAACTAAAAGATTGCTCATAGTCAATACTAAAATTTTCTAGAATTTTTACACCAGAGAGAAATGAACATGCAATTAGTATGTATGTGAAAAGAAACTTCTAAACATATTGACACATAGTCATAGGTAAGAGTTCTATTTCCAGTGGGACTCATTTTAGTCAAATGTGTTTATTTTTATACTATTTTCTTACATTTACCCTAGAGAATCTACCTGAGAAACAAATTAGGCCCATCTGAAATATTGGAAGACCAAATCTTAGTAATTATGTGTTCATATGGATTTCCCTGTGATAAGAAATGTGGTTTAAAATGCTCCTTAATTTTAATGGTTTAAAATCCATTCCATTAAAATGAATGAATGAAATTGCATTGTGTACATGCTCATAGTTTTGTAATACACTCACCTGTTTATGGGAATTTTGGCTGGTTCCATAGTTTGGCACATGTGAGTTTTGTGGCTATGAACATAAATACACATGTACTAGCTTGGTAGTTTGGTTTCCATTCTTTTAGGTATATACTCAGAAGTGTTATTTCTGGATCATATGGTAGGTTCCTTCTCATTCTTCTGAGGATCCTTCATACAGTTTGCAAAGTGGTTGCACTAACTTGCAATCCCACCAACATATTAAAGTTCCCATTTCTATACATCTTGGCTAGCATTTGTTGTTGTTTGTGTTTTTAATTATTTCTATTTTGAGTTAGATGAAATCTCATGGTAGTTTTGATTTGCATCTCTCTAATAGCTAATGCTGTCAAACATTTTTAGTATATTTGTCATTTAAATTTCTTCTTTTGTAAACTATTAGTTCACTTGTTTATTTTTACTCATCTATTAAAAAGAACAAAATTATGTCATTTGCAGGAAAATTTATGGAACTGGAGAATATTAAACTAAGTGAGATTAGTCATTCATGTAAAATAAAATCTCATATGCTCTCCCTAATATATGGAAGCTATAAATAAAGTAATAGAAAGAACTCTAGATAGAGAAGGAACAAAAAAGATGAACAAGTAAGGTGACCTAATTGAGGGAATGGGAGGGGATAAAAGGAAAATTCCCTAATATACATGATGTGCATTTACAAACATATCAATCACTAAGCCAAACTGAGAGAAAGAGGTGGGAGTAAATGGGGTGGGAATTGAGAAAGGACTAAATAAGTGATGTGTGCATGTATGCCTTTGTCATTTTTACCCCACTTAGATGTATATCTACAAGTCACCAATAAAAAAGAATGAACTGAATCACTTAGCTATACCCCTCCTCAATATTCCTCTAAAAGCATTAAAGTTAGAACATTATGGTGATTCATGAATTCATACATACTCATGCTTATAGTAGCATAATTATTTTAATTGATGCTTTGTAGTCATGCATCTTAATGGAGTACAAGATGGTAGAGGTATACATGCACACATCACTCATATAGCTCTTCCCCAATTCTCACCAAATCACTTCCTCCATTTCTTTTTCACATGTTTGGCTTAGTGATTAACTTTGATATGTTTGTGAATGTACATCATATACATTAGGAAAATTTTCTCATCCCTTTTCCATCACCTCCAGTAAGATTGGTCAGTCACAAAAGTAAAAAATTAGATGGTCTCCCCAATATGTGGAAGATAGGAAGAAAAGGGGTCATAGACAGAACTCTAGATGGAGAAGATACCATAGATGAGCAAAGAAGAAAAATTCTCATTAGCCAAATTATGGAAGCAACATTAGGTGTCTATCAATAGATGAATGGATAGTGAAAATGAAGTAGACACACAATGAAATTTTATTCAGCCATAAAGAACAAAATTATTTCATTTGCAGAAAAATGGATAGAATTATATAACAAGTGAGATCAGACAGTTTCTGAACATTAAGAATTATATGTTCCTCTGATATTTGGAATCAAGAGAGAAAATAGCAAACAAAATGGGCATCAGTTAATGAGGAAAGAGACCAGTCATAGAAGGAAATTGGATAATGAAGCTGAGGAGAAAATAAAGGAGAGTCAATGAAAAAAAAAACAGTTCAAATAATACAGTCCCTGTATGAACATATCCTACAAATTTTAGCCTTTATGGGGAGCAAAGAATAAGATGGGGTTTGAAGGGAAACACACCAAGTATCATACCATGTACCACTTTGAACATCAGTGTGATGTATAGTTACAAAGCAACAATAAAAATATTAAAATGACATGAGTAAATAAATAAAGTGGACAAAACTTACCCCAGTAACAAAGAATACTCAAATAATTATAAATTTATTGTGGTGAGATAAAAAACATAGACATAATATCTAATGGTTAACAATGACTACATTTTGTTTATAAGCATGCAAACATTGCTTGCAAATTAGCCTTTCTCACTACCACTGTGAGACAGATTGTTTATTATATTTCACTTTCAGGTGGTACAACTGTGGAAGAGAGAAGTTGAATAATAAAAGTATTAGACATTGGATATTTTTTCATTGTCCTTGGCCACCTCATCCTCTGGTAATATTTGCTATTGATTTTTAAGTGTTTGTGAAGGAGTATTCTCTCTATAAAATACATGATGTATTTTTTATCTAGTGGCCACATATTATATTATAAATTGCTTCACCTTTAGTGTATATCATATACTTCTAAGTTCTTCCACATCAGCACATTTCATGTTATCATGGTACTCAGTAATAAACATTTAAAGTCCTCTGCTCATAGGAATTTAGGTTGTTTTCATCCTTTGCTAATTCACAGAAATATTTAATAGAAAACCTGTTCATTTGCCACTTTACTTATGTACCTTTAAACTGAAAGCCATAGTCACAGAAATTGAGTGCTCTGCCAAAGTTAATGTGTGATTTAAATGATTATGAAAGTGGCCAAATTGCCCCTATAACGTGTTATCATTTTATGCTTCAACTGTAATTGGATCTTGCATATCAATAATATATTAATTTTATAATTTCTTATTTTTAGTTAAATTGTGCATCTCTTCAGCCACCTAAAGCCATTTATATTGCATTCTCTGGGTTCAACTCTTATGCTTAAAACTTATTCCACTTTTCTAAGAGTTTTATTAATTCATTGTATTAATTTATATAAGTACTTATTGAAGACTTTAGTCAATGATAACTAGATGAAGAAGTTGAGCTCAAGAAACTCCACACCAAAAACAAAAAACTCCCAAATATTCCAATTAAAATATGGACAAAAGAAACCAAACTACCAAACTAATGTATGTGTATCTATGTTCATAGCCGCACAATTCACCATAGCCAAACTATGGAACCAGCCAAGATGTCCATCAACAGATCAATGGATTACAAAACTGGAATATGTACACAAGGGAATTTTACTCAGCCATCAAAAAAACTCAATTACATAATTATCAGTGAAATGGATGGAACTGGAGGACATTATGCTAAGTGAGATTAGTCAGTCACACACACAAAAAAAGAAATCAGATGCTTTCCCTAATATGTGAAAGCTAAGGAGAAATGGTCATAGGAGGAACTCTAGATGAAAAAGGAAATCTTATAGAGGAGCAAACAAGACAACCTAAATGAGGGGATGGGAGGGGGGAAGAAGGAAATTCTCTAAAACACACAATGTACTTAAACATATTGAAGTCAACCACTAAGTCAAGCAAGGAAAGGAGGAATGTGGAGGGAATGGGGTGGGAATTGGGTAGGGGTTAAATCAATGATATGTACATGTATGTACACTCAGGTTTTTTACCCCAATATGATATATGAATATAATGCACAAATAAAAAATTAAAAATTAAAAAACAAAAATACAAAAATATGGACAAATGAACTTAATAGACACTTCATAAAGGAAGAAATTCAAATGGCCAATGTTCAACATCATTGGCAATCAGAGAGATGCAAACCAAAACTACTCTGAGATTCCACCTACCTCCAACTAGAATGGCAATCATTCAAACACAACAACAAATGCTGGCAAGGATGTGGAGAAGTAGGAACTCTAAAACATTGTTGGTGGAATTGCAAACTAGTGCAACCACTTTGGTAAACAGTATTAAGGAACCTCAGAAGAATGAGAACAAATCTACCATTTGACCCAGCAATACCACTTCTGGGTATCTATCCAAAAGAAAGCAAACCAAACTATTAAATTAATGCATGCATATCTATGTTCATAGTTGCACAATTCACCATTGCCAAACTATGGGACCAACCAAGATGTCTATCAACGGATGAATGAATTACAAATCTGTGGGATATGTATACAATGGAGTTTTACTCAGCCATAAAAAAAATACAATTACAGCATTTTCAGGAAAATGGATAGAACTGGAGGATATTATGCTAAGCAAGATTAGTCAGCTGCAAAAAGTAAGAAATCAGATGCTTTCACCAATGTGTGAAAGCGAAAGTGAAATGGTTCATAGGAGGAGCTCCAGGTGAAAAAGGAGAACCTATAGAAGAGCAAATAAGGCAAAAATCTAACTGAGGAGAAGGGAGGTGGTAAAAAGCTCTCTAATGCACATGATGTATTTAGACCAACATATTGATGTCAGTCATTGAGCCAAGCATGGGAGGGAGGGTTAGGGAGGGAAGGGGTTGGGGATTGAACAGGGGCTGACTGGGTGATGTGTGCATGTATGTCTACACAAGCTTTTTTTTTTTTATCCCACTATGATGTATGACTACAATGCACCAATAAAATAAAAATAAATATATAAGAATAAATAAACATTTATTCTTCAAGTTATAATTTTAAGGTTTTATTTATATAGCTGTAATATATATATTATCATTAAGTTTATTTTTTTTAAATTTTTGTGTATATGATACTGGGAATTGAATCCAGAGAAATTCTGAGACTAAGCATTACCCTAAGCCCTTTTCATTTTTTTATGTTGATACAGGATCTCAAACTACTGAGTCTTGTCTCAAACCTTGGATTCTCTTGTCTTAGCCTCCTAAGTACTGAAATTATAGGTGATTCACCATCCCTGGCTTCATTAAGTAGCCATTTATACTTCTCATTAATTCCTATAAAATTTATATTATATAAAATTTATGAAATAAGTAAAACAAAATGGAATTTTTTTGTGTGTAGGTCTGGCAATGAAACCCAGGGGCATTCAAACTCTGAACTACATCCCCTGTCCTATTTTTCATTTTTTTTCTTTTGAAACATGGTCTCAATAAGTTGCAGAGGTCCTCTCTAAGTATCTGAGGCTGTCCAGGAAACAATGATCCTCCAGTCTCAGCCTACCGAATGCTGGGATTACAAGCATGTACCACCACACCCGGCTCAACAAAATGGTATGTTTAAAAATACATTAAATAACAATGCACCTCAACCATCCAGCTAAATGAATTAATCCATATCAATAGAGTGGAAGCATCATGTCTCTTTAACGCCTTTAAGGAGTTTTTAAGATTTTATATTTATAAGTTGTATCCATATTTTTGTCATATACAGCATAAATGTAGCATATGTATATTTCTAATCTTTCTAATCAGTGAGTTCTATCAAATTAATTTTTAAAATATTTGACACAGTTTCAATACTTTTTGTTCCTCTAGTAATTGCTAATTTCTACTATATATATTCCCATAGATGTATTGGAGTAGTTAATTTGCTTCACATAATATGTAATATTTCATTTAAAATATGAATTTCATATTTTAATTTCAAATAAATATATATTAATTTATTTTTCATTCTATTATTAATAAACTTACTATCAACATGTTACTCAATATCAAGACTTCTGTTGCAAACATTCTTCTACATGTTTACATTGTGTGAATCTAGATCAGCAAACACACATTTAAAAACAGGTGAAAAAAATTTCAGACTGAACTAGAGAATAAATTTATAATTTCTTTTAGAATTTTAATTTCAAAGTATTTTGAGAAGGCCTTATCTCCTCTTATAATTTATATATAAAGTCCACTCTAGTCGGAAAACATTTTTAAATTTAATTGCTAGCATATGGTCTGTCCTAAAAATATGTTCCATGTATGCTTGAAGTCACTGTGTATTGTGCACTTGTCGGATTAAGCATCTTTATATTGTAGGTCAAGTTGTTGACAGTGTGGTTAAAGGCAGTTGATAGGTTCTTCTGTATACTTTATCTGTTAAATATTGACAAAAGTGTAGATTCAGCCTTTGCTTTCATAAAATTCATGTCCAGAGATTCACCTAAACATTGATTTAAAATGCTTTTAAAAATTATTTTTTTTAATTTCAGGTTTTTTAATTTAAATTTTTTAAAAAATTTTATGTGAAACATATTGAAATGGCATATACTCACACTGTGCTTTTTGCCCTCTCATCGCTTCCCCTTCTTCCCCTCCCAACAAGGAGTGTCCAGGTTAACCATGCTATATTCATACTTTTACACATATTTGGATGTATCTCCTCCATTAATCCACCTCAGCCTTCTTCTTCTCCTATCCTTCCAGTCTGTTTTGATGAGATTTCCCCTCCATTATATGGAGTCCCTCTGGTATTCCTAACACTACATAGTATTGCCATGTTAGAGAAAACCTATCTCTCTTCTCTTTCTCTGCTTGGCTGATCTCACTTAACATAATGTTCTCCACGTCTTTCTATCTTCTTGTGAATGACATGATTTTGTTCTGTATAGCTGAGTAGAATCCCATTATGTGTGTGCCGGCATGGTGGCACACGCTTGTAATCCCCACGCTTGGAAGGCAGAGACAGGAGGATTGCATATGTTCAAAGCCAGATGCACTGACTTAAGAGACCCTGTTTCCAAATAAAAAAGTAAAAAAAAAAGGGTCTGGGAGTGTATCCCAGAGGTAGAAGTGTTTACAGGAACCCCAGTACCACAAAAAAAAGAAAAAAAACCAGAATGCTGTTATGTGTATTTTAAATAATTTTGCAATCCATCCATCTGTTGATGGAGTCTTAGACTGGTTCCTTATTTTAACTATTACAAATTGTGTTGCTATGAATATGAGTATACATATTTTACTGTAGTTCTCCTATTTCAACCCCTTTAGAAAGATACCCAGGAGTGGTATAGTCAGATAATATGGTGGATAAATTCCCAGTCTTCTGAGGAATCTCCACACTGATCTCCATAGCAGCTGAACTAGTTTGGACTCCCACCAACAGTGTAAGTGTCCCTCTTTCCCCACATCCTCACCAGCATTTGTTGTTATTTGATTTCTTTATACTTGCCACTCTGATTGGGGTTAAAAGGAATCTCATTGTAGTTTTTATTTAAAACTCCCTGATGGCTAATGATATTGAACATCCTTTCATGTATCTATTGGCCATTTGTATCTCTTCTGTTTTGATGTATCTATTCACTACAGTGGCCCATTTCTTGCTTGGGTTTTTTTTCCTAGTGTAAAGTCTTTTGAGCTCTTTATATATTCTGGATATTAGCCTTCTATCAGAGTAGTGGCTGGTAAAGATCTTCTCCCATTCTGTAGGCTTTCTCTTTAGGCTCTCGATGGCTTCCTTAGATGAGAAGAAACTTTTTAGTTTGACACCATCCTACTTGTTAATTCTTGGTTTAGTTTTCTGTAACTTGGAGGTCTTGTTGAGAAAGTTACTGCCTGTGCCCATATATTGTAGTGTTGAGCCTATGCCCTTTTCTAATAACTTCATAGTCTCTGGTCTAGTTTTCAAGTCTTTGATCCATCTCAAATTGATTTTGTGCATGGTAAGACATAAGGATTTAATTCCCTCTTTCTACAAATGGATAGCCAGTTCTTCCAACTTCATTTGTTGAAAAGGCTGTCTTTTCTCCAGTGTATGAGTTTGGGCCCTTTGTCAAAGATGAATTGACTATAGGTATGTGGATTTGTTTCTGTATCTTCTATTTCACTGGTCAGTCTTACTGTTGTTGTGGCATACCATGCTGTTTTTACTACTATTGATCTATAGTATAATTTGAAGTCAGGGATTGTGATGCCTCCTGCATTGTTCTTATTGCTGAGGATTTCTTTAGTTATTATTGGTCTTTTGTTTCTCCATTTAAAATTCATGACTTATTTTTCTAGGTCTATAAAGAATATGATTGGTATTTTGATAGGAATTTTATTAAATCTATAGGTCACTTTTGGCAGAATGGCTATTTTGATGATGTTTATTGTGTCTATCCATGATCAAGGGAGATCTTTCCATCTTCCAAAGTCTTCCTCAATTTCTTTCTGTAATGTTTTGTATTTTTCATTGTAGAGGTCTTTTACATATTTGTTTAGATTTATTCCTAGGTATTTTATTGGTGTTAAGGTTATAGTGAATGGAATTGTTTTCTTTATTTTTTTTTTATTGTGGATCAATTGTTGGCATAAGAAAAAGCAACTGATTACTTCAGATTAGTTTTGTATCCTGCAACTTTGCTGAATTGGTTAATGAACTCCAGTAGTCCTTTGGTTGAGTTCTTTGGGTCTTCTAGATAAAGGATCATTTCATCTACAAACAAGGATAGTTTTAATTCCTCTCTTCCTATTTGAATTCCTTTGATTTTCTTCTCCTGTCTTATTGCTGTGCCAAGAGTCTCAAAGACTATATTGAAAAAAAGTGGTAATAGTTGGCATCCTTGTCTTGTTCCTAACTTTAGAGAAAATTATTCTAGTTTTTCCCCATTCACCATGGTGTTGGCTTTTTGTTTATTCTATATTGCCTTAATGATGTTGAAATATGTTCCTTCTCTTCCAATTTTATAACATGAATTTCTGTTGGATTTTGTCAAATATCTCTTAGGTCCATTTGGTTTATAGTTTTCTTTAGTTCTGAAGAGTCTTTACCCATCTTTTGCCCTGAAGATCAATCTAGTGCTGTGAGACATGTATTGAAGTCTCTCAATATTATTGAATTTGGGTCTATTTGAGATCTGATGTCCAGGAGGTTTTGTTTAACAAAAGTGGTTGGACACACATTTGGGGCATAAACATTTACTATCATTATATCTTCTTGGTGAATTATTTATTTTAATAAAAGAGAGTGCCCTGGTTTGTTCTGATTTTTTTAGCTTAAAATCCGTTTTGTTGGATATCTGCCTTGATACCCCTGCCTGATTTTAGCATCCATTAGCATGACATAGCTTTTCCATCGTTTTGCTTTATGTTCATGAATGTCTTTGGGTGTAAGGTGAGTTTCTTGCAAACAGCATATATTTGGATTACATTTTTAATCTACAGTGCCAGTATATGTCTTTGTTTTGTGAGTTGTCTTTTGATGTTTAGACTTATTATTGAAATATGATTTTTGTTTCCTGTCACTTGATGTTCTATCTTCTGTTTGGTATAATGTTATTTCTTCTTTATTAAGATGCCCTGTGATGCCAGGCATGGTGGAACATGCTTATAATCTTTGCGCTTTGGAGGCAGAGACAGGAGGATCATGCAGGTTTGAAGCCAACCTCACTGGCTTAAAAGACCCTGTTTTCAAATAAAAAAGTATAAAAATAGGGCTGGGAGTGTAGCCTGTAGTTATAAGGGTTTGTAGGAACCCCAGTACCACAAAAAAAAAAAAAATAGATGTCCTGTGGATCAACGTAATCTCTTCTTTGGTTCTGAAAATTGCTTCTTCTTTCTTCTTTATGTTTATTTCTTTATGCATTTTCTCTAATGTTGGATTTTATTTCTCTGAAATAATTTATCTGAAGAGATTACAAATACCCTTGGTTTGTGCCTCTATTCCTTCTTCAATGTCTTTTATCCATAAATTAGGATATTTCCTATTGTCCCAATGTTGTTGGATGTTTAGTTTATGTTGCTGTAATGACTTTTGTATGCTGTTGGCTGTGCTTTTGGTTTTGAATGCACTGTCTTCTTTTTTTCTTTTTTCTTTTTCTTTTCTTTTTTTTTTTTTTGGTGGTACTGGGGTTCCTGGAAGCCCTTATACCTCTGGGCTACACTCCCAGACCTATTTTTACAAATTTATTTGGAAACAGAGTCTCCTAAGCCAGTGCACGCGGCTGGCTTTGAAACTGCGCGATCCTCCTGTCTCTGCCTCCGAAGCGCAGGGATTACAAGCGTACACCACCATGCCCAGCCAATTGCACTGTTTCCTAACAGTGGTATTCTATTTTCCATTTCATCTAATCTTCCAGAATTTATTTCTATTGCTGTCTTCACTACATTTGTTTACTCTTTCATTTCATTCCAGACCTCATTTTGATTCTTTCTTAGCTTCTCCATTTCTTCTTTCATTTTATGTACACTTGCTTTGAAGCCTTTTATTATATTGAAGATTAGAATTCAAACTTTTCCTTCTTCATTTCTTGTAGATCAGTATTTTTTATTGCTGTTATTTTTTTCACTATTCCTGGTTCTAATATTTTCATGGTTCGCAGGCTTGTTTTTCTGATGTCTTCAAATCTTTTGTGGGTATTATATCTAATCCAATCTTAGTAGTAGTAATTTAGAGGTGTCAGCAGGTAAGCAGTGGTTTTTTTCAATGGTGACTGTTGGGTAATGTGTGAAGATCTGTTTTTTTTTTTTTTTTTTGGTGGTACTGGGGTTCCTGGAAGCCCTTCTACCTCCGGGCTACACTCCCAGACCTATTTTATATTTTTGAAACAGGGTCTCTTAAACCAGCGTGGCTGGCTACGAACCTGCGCGATCCTCCTGTCTCCGCCTCCCAAGCGCGGGGATTACAAGCATGCACCACCACGCCCGGCTTAAGATCTGGGGTTATGGACACAGGAGTCTGGTAAGGTAGAAGATATAATTAGGTTGAGTAAGAATTTAAGTATATTAAGGTAGTATCTGAGCCTGGTGTGGTGGTGCACAGTTGTGACCCCTGTGCTTGCGAGGCAGAGATAGGAGGATTGCACAGGTTTGAAGCCAGCCACGCTGGCTTAAGAGACCCTGTTTCCACATAAAAAAAAAGTATAAAAATAGGTCTGGGAGTGTATCCAGAGGTACAATGGCTTCCAGGAACCCCAGTACCACTAAAAAAAAAAAAAAATAAGGTAGTATCTGGTTGAGAATGAGAGAAGCTTAGATAGTAGGACTCTTGTCGTTAATAGAGCATTTAGAAGTTTTGAGAGAAGAAGTAGATAGGCTAGAGTGAGGCAACTTGAAAATGGAAAGGGGGAAGGAGCAAACAAACATGAGCAAAGTAACAAAACAAGATACAAAAGCTACCATTTATTCATCAAAGACAGAAAAACAACTAAAAGAAAAAAATGGAATAAAAAAGAGAGAAAAGATAGCAAGAATGTAAGAGAAAAACAAAGTAAAACAAACAAACATACAAACAAAGCCAAATAAAAGAAAGACAAAAAAACATTACTACTAATTTATGAATATAGGGCTGGTAATGTATGATATCTGTATGTCTGATTACTGAATCTTCTGGAATTTATTCCAATATCTTTTACTTGCTCTATAACCTATTGTCATCTTTTGAACTCACTCTCTGAGTGTTTGTGCCTTTCTCTTGCCTCTGATAGTTTTGTAAACACAAAGGTGTCAGGGCATCAGGTGTCACTGTTAATGAGTTCCATGTAAGTCCAGGCATAATGGCACACTCCTGTAATTCCCATACTTGAGGGGCTAAGACATAAAAATTAAAAGTTTGAGGCCAGCCTCAGCAATTAGATCAGCTCTTAGCAACGTTGTGATACTGTTTCAAAAATTAAAAGAAAAGGATTGAGGGTTTAGGAAGTACCTGATCTTAATTCTTAGCACCAAATAAATGAATAATAAATAAATAAATGAATAAATAAATAAATATCAAAACCAATACAAAAACAGAAAATAAAGAAATAGACATGAGCATTGGATTTACATGCAAATGAAAGTTTACAGGGCTCATTTAATTAACCTATATTTATTATTTAAATTCTAAGTTTCAGCAGGCATTTAGTTTTGTTTTTAATTGACCACAGTTCTACTTACATATCGGAGTAAGGGTGTAAAAGCACAGTGCAATGAAGTCTTATGAAGGAATAACATGATAAATCATAAGTGCATTGCATTTGAATTTGTACTTCATTTACAAAAGGTTGAGCATTTTAGTCTATAGAATTTTTTTACACTATCTAATTTGGTTTCCTCTAGTTTTTTATCCCTTAAAAAGTTTAACACATTTGTTTGAATTATTTATAGGGAGTTTTAGATAACAGATATTATTCAAGGCAAGTACTGTTTCTAATCTCTGTAACAACTTTGTAAAATATTGTTATCCCAACTTTAAAGATGATAAAACGTGGGCTCAGAAAGTAATAGGTGGATTTTTCTGAATAGGAAGATTAAACATACATTCACTATCTCCCAATCCCATGAGAGCTACATTAAAGATTTGTGTGCAAGCTGGGCATGGTGGCGCACGCTTGTAATTTCAGTATTCTGGAGGCTGAAATCAGAGGATTATGGTTTGCGGACAGCCTCAGCTACTTAGTGAGGCCCTCTGCAACTCAGTCCAAACCAATTTCAAAATAAAAATAATAAAAAATAGGATAGGGGGTATAGCTCGAAGGTAGAATGCCCCTGGGTTCTATCCCCAGACCTGAAAAAGAAAAAAGAAAAAAAAAATGATTTGTTTGCAGGCATAAATATAAAATTAAAAAGAAAACAGACATAAGTATTTTGGAAGCCACAATGCAGATGGATACATGAAAACTGACTTAATAGACCATAGAATCAAATTCCCCTAGTGAACAGTGTAAAAAAATAATAAGCAACTTATTATATGCAAGAAAGGAGGATAGAAAGAAGGGAAGCCAATTAATCCACAAAATGGTAAAAGTGAATGTGAAGAATTTTAAGTTTAACTAAAATAAGTGTCACTAATGGAGGGAGTTTAAGTAGAGATTTATAAATAGAAAGTCAAACTAAACATTCCAAAAATTCTGCCTGCTCTAAAAAGACTCCATGAGCTTCCTAAGAAAGATTCATTCACCCACACAAAAACTGAGTCCAGCTATAGGAAGCAGAGTGAACTCTCAGATTCAGCAGCCAGAAAGAAGAGCATGAGAAAGCCAGGAGCTCCCATCTAAGCTGGAGCCATTGCCACTGCACCTAGAATCGCACACCCATCTGTAGTGCTGGTTTATTTAAAGGACATAAAAAACACAAAGGTTACAACATTTTACTTTCTGTACACTTATTTTTGAAAACATAATAGATGATGCTCTCTATTAAAACATGGAAGACATATAACTCTGAATGTTATTATGATTTTAGATTATAATGCACCAATTTATATATATTAAAAGTAGAAATAAAATATATGGCTCAAATTCAAGAGAAGAAAGGGAAATATCCAAATTAATAGAGAAGAGATGTTCAATATGCTGACATAGATTCAGGTAGAGCTAGCTATTAAACACTTGAAAGGTGATTTGTTTAAGCAGGTATGAGTTATAGTCAGGGTTTAGCAAACATTTTCTTTAAAGTACCAGGTAGAAAATATTTTAGAATAAATAGAACATAAAACTCTGTCCTTACTGTCCCTCTGATAATAATTAGAAAAAGTCCATACCTATTTTCTCAGTTGCAGAATCAGGTAGCAGAGGGGATACACACATAGGTTTAAAGATACTGTGGGTTCAAGAGCTAGCACAATAAGAATATATCCAATTGAAAATTATTTGTATTGATTTCATGCTAAAATGATGAAGTTTTTTTAATAAATTAGGTTAAATAGAACATATTTTTATTTCATAACATAATTTCTAGATATTTCTACTTATAAAGGGACTTGCATTTTATTTCCCCTGGACAACACTGTGTAGCTAATGGCTGCACTTGATCTATAATGGTTTCCAGTCTGAACTAAAGTAAAGGCTTCTGAGGCCAAGAGGATAAAAGGTAGACACAAGTGATGCGATGTGCTGCACATCTGTATTCCCAGTCCATACAATGCTAAACCAGGAGGATCACATGTTTGAAATCATCCTCATCAATTTGAAGAGGACCTAAGCAACTTATGATGACCATGTTTTTTAAAAAAATAAATAGGTCTAGAAGGCAAATTTAATTCCCAGTAACACACACATATATGCATATACACATTATACAAAACAAAATATGAATAAATATACTAAAAGGAAAGTTACACAAGAAGGAGATTTTTAAGGTTGGACCAATTATAAACATATAGAAACCTATACACATAAAAAATAGGAAATAATAGACCTCAACTCCACCAAACCTGAATAAATTATACAAGAAAGCAAAAGCTATATAGTGTAATATATTCTCCAACTGTGGATAGCTGCAATCGCATGATAATTAAAAATGTAAGTACTAAATTTTCAGCTGGTTTAAGTGTGCTGGTAAAATGGGCATACTAGAGTGAGATTCAAAATGGTGTCCATGGGATGCAGCACATCTCAGTAGCTAAAACAGAAAAAGGTCAACACACTGTTTCAATTATTGTAGCTTTATAAGGTTTGAAATCAGAAAATATACATCTTCTAGCTTTGTTCTTTTTCGAGATTGTTTTGGGTATCTAGAGTCCATATTCCATATTAGGATAGATTTTTTTCTGAAAAAAAAATGTAGGATAGTTTAACTTAAAAAAAAGAAAAAAAAATTCTCTGGTAAGAAAGAAAGCAAAATGAAATATTGAAATGTTATCTTTAAGTCATCAAAAGCTTGGTATCAGACAAATGAAACTGTTATGTGAGATTATCATTGTTAATTTTGGATAAATCACTATAATACTAGATGTCAACCACTAAGCCAGGCATGGGAAGGAGGGATGGGGAGGGAACGGGGTGGGGATCAGGTAGGGGGATCGGGTAGGGGCTAAATGGGCGATGTGTGCATGTATGTCTACAAAAGTTTTTTTTTTATATCCCATTATGATGTATGAATACAATGCACCAATAAAAAAATTAAAAATCTGGTTCTTGAGAAAGATTGATAAACCCCTAGGCAACCTAAAAAAAAGAAAGGGAGAATGAGGAAATTCAAAATTTCCTCAGAAACTATTTTGAAAATTTATACCTGAATAGACTGGAAAAAATAAAAGAACTTGACAGATTTCTAAGCACATATAACCTACCTAAACTGAACCAAGAGGGCGTAACAAACCTAAATCAACCAAAGAAAGCAAAAAATAGAAACAACAATAAAAATTCTGCCATTAAAGAAAACCCAGGCCCTGATGAGTTTCCAGCTGAATTCTACAAAACCTTCAGTGAAGAACTATTTCCAATACCTCACACATTGTTCCAGGAAATTGAAAGAGATGAAAGTTTCTCAAATTATTTATAATAGGCCAGTATCACATTAATTTCCAAACCAAATAAAGATACCTCACATAAGAAAAATTACAGACAACTATCCTTGATGAACATAGATAAAAATTTCTAAACAAAATACTAGCTATACGCATTCAAAACCATATAAAGAGAAGTGTACACCACAACCAAAGCAGTTTCATTCCAGAAAAGCAAGGCTTGTTCAATATATGCAAATCAATACATGTTATTTACCATGTAAATAGAAATGAGAACAAAAGCCACATGATCATATCAATAGATGCTCAAAATTCATTTGTCAGAATTGAACACCCATTTATGTTAAAAGCACTGCAGAACATTTGCATAGAAGGAATGTATTTCAACATCATTAAGGCAATATACAATAAACCCCAAGCCAACATCATACTGAATGGGGAAATACTGCAAGAATTTTCTCTAAAACCAGGAAGAAGACAAGGATGCCAACTATTACCATTCCTTTTCAATATAGTTGTAGAGACTCTTGCCACAGCAATAAGACAGGAGAATCAAATCTAAAGAAATCCAATAAAAAGAGAAGAATTAAAACTATCCTTATTTGTAGATGACATAATCCTTTATCTAGAAGACCCAACAAACTCAACCAAAAGACTACTGGAGCTGATTGACCAATTAACCAATGTAGCAGGATACAAAATCAATCTAAAGAAATAAGTTGCTTTTTCTTATGCCAACAATGAATCCACAATGAAATAAATAAATAAAACAGTTCCATTTAATATAACCTCAAAAACAATAAAATAACTAAAAATAATTCTAAACAAAGAGGTAAAAGAACTCTACAACAAAAACTAAGAACCATTAAAGAAAGAAATTGAAGAAGACCTTGGAAGATGGAAAGATCTTCCTTGCTCATGAATAGGCAGAATAAATATCATCAAAATGACCATTTTGCCGTGTGATCTATAGATTCAATGCAGTTCCTATTAATTTTTTTAAGAAGAGCAAAAATAATATTTTATTATAAACTATTATTCCCTTGGCTTTTCAGTCTTTAACTGTATATGGGTTTATTTTTTTTAATTTTTTTAATTGGTGCACTGTATTTATACATCATAGTGGGATACAAAGTTTTGTAGACATACATGCACACATTGCCCAGTCAGACCCCACCTGATCCCCACCCCATTCTCTCCCCATCCCTCCCTCCCATGCTTGGCTTAGTGGTTAACATCTAGTATTATAGCAATTTATCCAAAATTAAAAATGATAATCTCACATAACAGTTTCATTTGTCTGATACCAAGCTTTTGATGACTTAAAGATAACATTTCAATATTTCTTTTTACTTTCTTTCTTACCAGAGAATATTTTTTTTCTATTTTTTAGGTGAAACTATCATATATTTATATATTTATTTTTCAGAAAAAAATCTATCCTAATATGGAAAATGGACTCTAGATACCCAAAACGATCTTGAAAAAGAACAAAGCTAGAAGATATATATTTTCTGATTTCAAACCATATAAAGCTACAATAATTGAAACAGTGTAGTACTATTCTAAAGGCAGATATATAAACCATTGGAGTTAAATAAAAGCCTAGAGCTAAATTCTTCCCTATATTGTCAAGTTATTTTTGACAAGGTTTCCACGAACATTTGGTGGTGGAAATAATAATCTTATAACTAAATATTGTTGAAACATAATAATTACATGGAAAAGAATAAAGTTGGACCCTTACCTAATCCCATATATAAATATTAACTCAAAATAGATAAAAGACCTAAATATAAATCTTAAGACTATAAACTTTTAGGAAAAAATCTGGGTCATAAAACCTCACAACATTGAAATTGGCAGTGATTTCTTGGATATGATTTCAATGGCACAGGCAACAGAAGAGTATACAAACTCCCTAAAAAATAAAATAAAATATATTGTATATCCAAAGACAATGTAAACAGAGCTAACAGTTACTAATAGAATGGGATAAAATATTTCCAAATGCTATATCTGAAGGTATATTAATATTCCAACTAGAAATCCTAAAAATTAACAACAATAAAGGCAAACAATACCATTTAGAGATAGGTAAAAGACTAACATAAATAATGAATCTCCACAGATAACCAATCTTAGTTGTCTGTTGGATGGAAAATCTTGTTTCTCTGGTTCTGATGTGTGTTACCTATTTCTTCTTTGTAGTTAATCTCTTTGAGTATTTTCTCTAGTGCTGGTTTTGAAGACATAAATTCCTTCAGTTTTTGTTTGTCATGGAAGCTTCTTATTTCTCCATCTAATTTGATAGAAAGTTTTGCTGGGTAGGAAATTTTTGGCTGGAAGTTGTTTTCTTTCAGAGTTTGGAATATGTTACTCCAAGCCCTTCTGGCTCTCATGACTTGGTTTGGGAAGTCTGGAGTGATTCTAATTGGTTTGCCTCTGAATGACACTTGGCCCTTTGTTTTTGTTGCCTTTAAAATTCTCTGCTTGGCTTCCACATTGGTCATTTTGACAATTATGTGGCGTGGAGATCCTCTTCTCTGATCCTGTCTAAAGGGAGTTTTATAAGTTTCCTGGACCTGTGTATCGATCTCTTGCTCTATGTTTGGAAAATTTTCTGCTATTACTTCCTTGAAGAGATTGTTGATCCCTTTGGTTTCACTTTCTTTTCCCTCCTCTATTCCAATTATTCTTAGTTTAGCTCTCTTAAAATGGGCCCATATTTCTTCAATATCAGATTCCTGCTGTCAGATATTTTTTCCTAGATTAGAAACTATGCGTTCATTTTTGGAATTATCATCTTCTAAGAGTGAGATTCTGTTCTCCATGTGGTCTAATCGGTTGTTTGTGCTTTGAATTGAGGTCTTTACTTCATTAATTGCATCCTTTATCTCTTTTTGGCTCTCTCTGAGTTCTTTTCAAAGCACCTCTATTATTTCTACAGTTATTTTCCTGATTTGATCTTCTAGAAATCTCTGATTTTCTGTTTTATCAGGTTCTGATGTTTTGAGGTTGTGGGCATTCATTGCTCCAGTATTATTCCTCTTTCCCGTGATTTCAGAAGTTTGTGCCTTCTCTGGGTTCTCCCCTTGGGTCACTCTGACTTCACTTAAGGTGTTCTGGATCTCGAGTCTGTAGTATCTCAGACCCCACTACTCCTTTACTGGGTTGTATCACAGAGTCTCTGACCCAGAGAGTCGATAGAGGCTGCTTTAGACTGTGGGGGGTGCCAGGTTGCACGTTCTCCTATGGTGTGATATCTCTGCCACCGCCCCTCCCCCACTGGGTCAAGTCCCAGGGAGTACAGTACTGGGATTTCTCCTCTGTGGCCCACAATTTGACTCACTGTTCTTGAGTATGCAGATGTAGCTGTACTGGATTCGGTGAATTCTCTGCTGCTGCCACCAGTGGCAATATGGTGCCGCTGCTACGCCCTCGGCCGTGAGGCTGGCTATTTCTTCTTGGTTTTGATTTCCACTCTGAATCCCTGCAGCGTGTGCTGAGCTCAGCCACTGGGAGCTTTAGATTTTACCTGTGGCGAGAAATCCTGCCTAGCTCTTCCACAGCGGCTCACCTCGGCTTGCTGTTGCCAACCAGTGAAGTCGCCGCTGCCGCCAGCAGTATGGTGCTGCTTCCGCGGCCTCGGGCATGAGGCTAGTTTATCTCCTCTGTGGCTCTGAGCTCTGTTCTCACTCCGCTTTCTCTCTGGAGCCTGGTGATTTTTTTGTTTCTCTGGTGATGGTTTTTTCTGGCTATGAAAGGCGCTGATTTTATGGTAATGGAGATTAGTTGTTAGCGGGGCTCTTAAGCCCCGCTTTTCTCGGTCGCCATCTTCCCGGAAGTCTGTATATCGCAGTTCCTATTAAAATACCAATGACATTCTGCATAGAACTAGAAAAATCAGTCATTAATTTTATATGGAAAAGTAAAGTCTCAGATTAACCAAAGAAATCCTCAGCAATAAAAAACAGGCAAGAGGCATCACAATCCCAAACTTCAAATTATACAATAGAGCAATAATAGTAAAAACAGCATGGTATTGGCACAACAACAGGCAAACTGCCCAGTGAAATAGAATAGAAATACAGAAATAAATCCACACCTATATTCAATTGATCTTTGACAAAGGGCCAAACTCATACACTGGAGAATAGACAGCTATTTCAACAAATCGTGCTGGGAGAACTGGCTATCCATTTGTAGAAAGAGGAAACTAAATCCTTACCTCTTTCTATGCACAGGAATCAATTTGAGATGGAACAAAGACTTAGAAACTAGACTAGAGACTGTGAAGTTATTAGAGGAGGGCATAGGCTCAACACTCCAACATATAGGGCCTGGCAGTAACTTTCTCAACAAGATCTCCAAAGTGCATGAAATTAAATCATTAATTAACAAGTAGGATGGCATCAAACTAAAATGTTTCTTCTCATCTAAGGAAACCATCAAGAGCCTAAAGAGTAAACCTACAGAATGGGAGAAGATCTTTACCAGCCACCACTCTGATAGAGGGCTAATATCCAGAATATAAAAAGAGATCAAAAGACTCTAGCAAAACAAATAACCCAATCAAGAAATGGGCAACTGTAGTGAATAGATACTTCAAAACAGAAGAGATACAAATGGCCAATAGATACATGAAAAGATGTTAAACATCATTAGCCATCAGGGAGATTTAAATAAAAACTACAATGAGATTCCTTCTAACCCCAATCAGAGTGGCAAGCATAAAGAAATTAAATAACAACAAATGCTGGCAAGGATGTGGAGAAAGAGGAACTCTTTTACCCTGCTGGTGGGAGTGCAAACTAGTTCATCCACTATATATATCAGTGCGGAGATTCCTTAGAAAACTGGGAATGGATCCACCATATGATCCAGCTTTATCACTCTTGGGTATCTTTCAAAAGGGGTTAAAATTAGAGAAGTATAGTAACATATGCATGCCCATATTCATAGCAGCATAATTTGTAATAGCCAAAATATGGAACCAACTTAGGTTTCCATCAACAGATGAACTGATTGCAAAATTATAGGAAATACACATAACAGAATTCTACTCAGCTATAAAAAGAACAAAATCATGTCATGTGCAAGAAGATGGAAAGTCCTGGCAAACTTTATGTTAAGTGAGATCAGCCAAGCACAGAAACAGAATGGACTTATGTTTTCTCTAATATGATCAAACTAGGGAGTATTAGGAATACCAGAAGGACTCCTGACAGTGGAGAAACCTCATCAAAGCTAGAATAGAAGGATAGGAGATGAAGAAGGCTGATGTTGATTAATGAAGAAGTTACATCCGAATTTGTGTAAAAAAATAAATTTAGCATGGTTAACCTGGACACTTATTGTGGGGAGGTGGAAGAGGAAAGGGGTAGGGTACCAAGAATAGTCTGAATGTATGCCATTTTCAATAAAAAAAATGCCATAAAGAAAAGTGGGTGGGATAGGGGAGATAAAATCAGAGCAGCAATAACACAAATGCAAATCATAATAATAAAATATTGAAAAAAGAAATCAAGGAAAAGCTTAGAAGATAGAAAAATCTTCCATGATCTTAAATAGGCAAAATAAATATCATCAAAATTTCCATGCTTCCAAAAGTGATCTACAGATTCAATGCAATACCAATTAAATTACCAAGGTAATTCCTCACAAATATAGAAAAACCAGTCCTTAAATTCATTTGAAACAACAAAAACCCCAGAATAGAAAAATTAATACTCAGCAACAAAAACCATGCATGAGGAATAAAATTACCTGACTTTAAACTATACTACAAAGCCATGGTAATAAAAACAGCATGGCATTGGCATAAAAACAGATACATAGACCAATGGAGAATACAATACTCAGAAAAAATGCTGCACACCTACAGCCAGTTGATTTTTTACAAAGGGGCCAAAAACATACACTGGAAAACAGATAGCCCCTTCACAAATGGTGTTGATAAAACTGATTAACCATATGCAGAAAAATGCAAATAAGTCCCAAATTCTCACCCTGCACAAGAGTCAATTCAAGATGTATAAAAGAATTGGAAATCAGACCAGAGATTTTGTAGTTCCTTGAATTGGGCATAGGTCCAACACTGACTGAAACACATAGGCACAGGTAAAAATTTTCTCAACAGAACCCCAAAGATACAAGAAACTAATATATGGATCAATAAGTGAGATTTCATTAAACTGAAGAGCTTCTGTGCAGCAAAGGAAATTATTAACAACTTCAACAGAGAGCCCAATGAATGAGAGTAACTTTTTTGACACCTATTCCTCCAATATAGTAGAATATATAGAGAACTCAAGAAACTCAGCACTAAGAAAACAAATAACCCAATAAAAATGAGCAAGTAAACTAAATAGATATTTTACAGGACTTCCGGGAAGATGGCGACGAAGGAAAGCGGCACTTACAAGTCCTGCTAACAATCCAACTCTACTACCTCAAAACCAGTGCCTTTCAGAGCCAGAAAACACCACAGCAAAGAAATAAAAACGGTAAATACAAGGGACAGAGAAAAAGGGCTGGAAAAACAAGACACCGGAAAAAAACCAGCCCGAAGTGCCGCGCCTGCGCGGCATGGAGCGGCCGGAGCAGCCAGAGCGGCCAGAGCCGCAGCGCGGATTGGGGGGAGCCGCGGGGCGGAGTGGCCTGAGCAGCCGGAGCAGCCAGTGCCGCGGCGCGGAACGGCCGGAGCGGCCAGAGTGGCCAGACCCGCGGTACAGAGCAGCTGGAGTCGCGGTTCCAAGCAGCTGAGCAGAGCGGCCAGAGCAGCCGAGCGGAGCGGCCAGAACAGCCGGAGCAGTCAGAGCTGCAGCGCGGATTGGCTGGAGCGGCGGCACGGAGTGGCCGGAGCCGCGGAGTGGAGCGGCCGGAGCAGCCGGAGCAGAGTGGCCAGAACAGCTGAGCGGAGCAGCCAGAGCAGCCGGAGCGGAGCGGCCAGAACAGCCGAGCAACCAGAGCCGCGTCGCGGAACGGCCAGAGCGGCCGGAGTGGCCAGACCCACGGTGCAGAGCAGCCAGAGCCGTGGTGCAGAGCGGCCGGAGCAGCCGGAGCGGCCAGAACCGTGGTGCGGAGCAGCCAGAGCCGCGGCGCAGAGCGGCCGGAGCGGCGCGGCCTACATCTCCCCTAGCAACACCAGGCTCCAGAGAGAGACTCAAAACAGAGCTCAAATCCAGAGAGGAGGTACTCTGGCCTCGCGGCCTAGGATGCAGAAGCAGCATCTTACTGCTGGCGGCAGCGGCTAGTTCACCGGACGGCCCTAGACCAACTCACTCAACCAGCCACCAGGCGCCTGAGAGGAGGGGTGGACAGCGAGCCGAGGTGAGCAGGTGCTGAACAGCCGGGCGGCAGTCAGCAGTTTTGTTGGTGCAGGGAACATCTAAAGCTCCCAAGGGCTGGGCGCAGCACAACTGGCAAGGACTCAGAGCAGAGTTCAAAACCAGAGAAGAAATACGCCGCATCACGGCCGAGGGCGTGGCAGTGGTGCCATATTGCCAGTGGCGGCAGCAGCGAATCCACCGAGTTCACTACAGCTCCATCAGCGCACTCAACAACCGTGAGTCAAATTGCGGCCCCTAGGGGAGAAATCCCAGTACTGCACTCCCAGGGACTTGCGCAGATAGTCTCCCTGGGTCGGAGATTTTAGCAGTGCAGCCCAGTGGGGGAGTGGCAGTGGCAGAGATATACCATAGTCACAACTCCCCACTGGAGAACGCCCAACTTGGCACCCCCCATGGTCTAAGCAGCCTTGATTGACTCCCTGGATCTGAGACTTTGTGATACAACACAGTAAAGGAGTAGTGGTGACTGAGATACCATAGACTAGAGATCCAGAGCATCTTAAGTGAACTCGTAGTGACTCAGGGAAGAACCCAGAGAAGGCACAAACTTCCAAAATCATGGGAAAGAGAAATAACAATGGAGCAGTGAATGCCAACAACACCACAACATCAGAATCTGATAACACAGAAACCCAAAGATCTCTAGAAGATCAAATTAGGAAAATAACTTTAGAAATAATAGAGGACTTTCGAAAAGAATTTAGAGAGAGTCAAAAAGAGATAAAGGATGCAATTAATGAAGTAAAGGCCTCAATTCAAAGTATAAACAACAGATTAGACCACATGGAGAATAGAATCTCGCTTCTTGAAGATGATCATTCTAAAAATGAACGCATAGTTTCTAATTTAGGAAAAAAAACCCGACAGCAGGAATCTGACATTGAAGAAATATGGGCCCATTTCAAGAGAGCTAACCTAAGAATAATTGGAATAGAGGAGGGAAAAGAAGGTGAAACCAAAGGGATCAACAATCTCTTCAAGGAAGTAATAGCAGAAAATTTTCCAAACATAGAGCAAGAGGTCGATACACAGGTCCAGGAAACTTATAGAACTCCCTTTAGACAGGATCAGAGAAGAGGATCCCCACGCCACATAATTGTCAAAATGACTAATGTGGAAGCCAAGGAGAGAATCTTAAAGGCAACAAAAAAAAAGGCCATGTGACATACAGAGGCAAACCAATTAGAATCACTCCAGACTTCCCAAACCAAGTTATGAAAGCCAGAAGGGCTTGGAGTAACATATTCCAAACTCTGAAAGAAAACAACTTCCAGCCAAAAATTTCCTACCCAGCAAAACTATCCATCAAATTAGATGGGGAAATAAGAAGCTTCCATGACAAACAGCAACTGAAGGAATTTATGTCTTCAAAACCAGCGCTAGAGAAAATACTCAAAGAGATTAACTGCAAAGAGGAAATGGGTAATTCACGCCAGAACCAAAGAAACAAGAATTCCCATCCAGCAGACAACTAAGCAAAGAAGAATAAACAGTATCTCAAACAGAAATAAGATCTTAACATGTTGGGAATTAAAAATTATCTCTCTATAATCACACTGAATGTAAACGGCCTCAACTCCCCAATAAAAAGACATAAAGTGGCAAAATGGATTAAAAGCCAGAATCCATCCATCTGCTGCTTACAAGAAACACACCTCACAAGTAAAGATAGGAACAAACTCAAGGTAAAGGGCTGGAGCAAGGTAATCCATGCTAATGGTACTCGAAGACAAGCAGGAGTAGCAACTATGATATCAGACAAGTTAGACTTCAAACCCAAACTTATTAGAAGAGACAAAGAAGGTCACATTTTACTGGTAAAAGGAATAGTCCAGCAAGAGGAAATAACAATAATCAACATCTATGCCCCAAACATAGGGGCAGCTACTTTCATAAATCAAACTCTTTGTGACATGAAGCCACACATAAATCCCAACACAATAATACTGGGAGACTTCAACACACCTCTCACAATACTAGACCGATCTTCCAGACAAAGGGTCAGTAAATATGTCTCAGAACTAAAGAACACCATTAACCAAATGGACCTTTTGGACACATATAGAATATTTCACCCAACTACAGCAGAGTTTACATTTTTCTCAGCTGCTCATGGAACCTTCTCCAAAATAGATCACATCCTGGGACACAAAATGAGCACTAGCAAATTTAAAAAATGTTACATACTTCCCTGTGTCATTTCAGACCATAATGGAATGAAACTAGAAATCAACTATAAGAAGACCCAGAGAAACAACATAAACATGTGGAGACTGAACACCACACTTCTGAATGAAGAATGGGTCATAGAAGATGTAAGAGGTGAAATCAAGAAATTTCTAGAAACAAATGAAAATAAAGAAACAACATATCAAAACCTCTGGGACACTTTGAAGGCAGTATTAAGAGGAAAATTTATAGCACTGAGTGCTCACACAAGAAAAACAGAAAATCTTCAAATAAATAGCCTTATGACACACCTCAAAGCCCTTGAAAAGCAGGAACAATTGAACCCCAAAGCCAGCAGAAGACGGGAAATTATTAAAATTAGAGCAGAAATTAACGAAATAGAGAATAAAAAAACAATACAGAAAATCAACAAAACCAAAAGCTGGTTTCTTGAAAAAATTAACAAGATTGATAAACCACTAGCCAACCTAACTAAAAAAAAGGAGAGAATCAACCCAAATTATGAAGATAAGGGATGAAAAAGGAGACATTACTACTGACAGCGTAGAAATCCAGAGGATTATCAGAAACTACTTTGAAAAACTATACTCCAACAAAATGGAAAATCTGGAGGAAATCGACAACTTCCTAGATAAATAGAACCTTCCTAAACTGAGTCAAGAAGATATAGAACACTTAAATCAACCAATAACAATCAAAGAGATTGAAATAGCAATAAAGAGCTTACCATCAAAGAAAAGCCCAGGACCAGATGGTTTCCCAAGTGAATTCTATAAAACCTTTATAAGAGAACTAATCCCAATACTACTCAAACTATTTCGGGAAATAGAAAAAACCGGGACTCTCCCAAATACATTCTATGAAGCCAACATCACACTAATATCCAAACCGAATAAAGACAGTTCAAGGAAGGAAAACTACAGGCCTATATCTCTGATGAACTTGGATGCAAAACTATTAAACAAAATAATAGCAACACGCATCCAAAACCACAACAAGAAAATCATTCACCATGACCAGGTAGGGTTCATCCCAGGGATGCAAGGCTGGTTCAATATATGAAAAACAATCCATGTAATTCATCATATAAACAGAATCAAAGACAAAAACCACATGATCATCTCAATAGATGCTGAAAAAGCATTTGATAAAATTCAACATCCATTTATGATAAAAAACACTGCAGAGAATTGGAATAGAAGGAACATATCTCAACATCATAAAGGCAATCTACAATAAGCCCACTGCCAACATCATATTAAATGGGGAAAAACTTCAAGAATTTCCCCTAAAAACTGGAACGAGACAAGGATGTCCACTATCACCACTTCTCTTCAATATAGTACTAGAGACTCTAGCCAGAGCAATAAGGCAAGAAAAGGAAATCAAAGGAGTACAAATAGGAAAAGAAGAACTTAAGCTTTCACTATTTGCAGATGACATGATACTATATTTAGAAAACCCAACAAACTCAACCAAAAGGCTTATAGAACTGATCAACAAATTCAGCAAGGTATCTGGATACAAAATCAATCTTAAAAAATCAGAAGCTTTCCTGTATACCAACCATAAATCCACTGAAAAAGAAATTCAGAAAACACATCCACTCAGGATCTCCCACAAAAAAATAAAATACCTAGGAATAAACTTGACCAAGAAAGTAAAAGATCTCTACAAAGAAAATTATAAAACACTGAAAAAAGAAATCGAAGAAGATCTTAGAAGATGGAAAACCTTCCATGTTCATGGATTGGCAGAATTAATATCATTAAAATGGCCATCCTCCCAAAAGTGATCTACAGATTTAATGCAATGCCCATTAAACTACCAAGATCATTCCTCACAGACATAGAAAAATCAGTCCTTAAATTTATCTGGAATAACAAAAAGCCCAGAATAGCCAAGGTAGTTCTCAGCAACAAAAACCATGCAGGAGGAATCACAATACCTGACTTTAAACTATACTACAAAGCCATTGTAATAAAAACAGCATGGTACTGGCAAAAGGACAGATATATAGACCAATGGAGCAGAATAGAAGACCCAGAAACAAGTCCACACACTTTCAGCCAATTGATTTTTGACAAAGGGGCCAAAAACATACACTGGAAAAAAGATAGCCTCTTCAACAAATGGTGTTGGCAAAACTGGTTAACCATATGCAGAAAATTGGATGTTAATCCCACTTTTTCACCCTGTACAAAAGTCAACTCACGATGGATCAAAGACTTGGAAATTAAACCAGAGACCTTGAAGCTCCTTGAAGAGGGCATAGGTCCAACACTACAACACATAGGCACAGACAAACATTTCCTCAACAAGACCCCAAAGGCACAACAAATTAAAAGGAGAATCAATACATGGGATTGCATGAAACTGAAGAGCTTCTGTTCAGCAAAGGAAACTATCAAGAACCTCAATCAAGAGCCAACAGAATGGGAGAAGATTTTTGCCACCTACACCACTGATAAAGGACTAATATCTAGAATATACAGAGAACTCAAGAAACTCAACACTAAGAAAACAAAGCATCCAATAACAAAATGGGCAAATGAACTAAATAGACACTTCACAAAAGAAGAAATTCAAATGGCCAATAAATGCATGAAAAAATGCTCAACATCACTGGCAATCAGAGAGATGCAAATCAAAACTACCCTGAGATTTCACCTAACTCCAACTAGAATGGCCATCATTCAAAATACAAACAACAACAGATGCTGGCGAGGATGTGGAGAAGTGGGAACTCTAAGACATTGTTGGTGGGATTGCAAATTAGTGCAACCACTTTGGAAAACAGTATGGAGAATCCTCAGAAGAATGGGAACAAATCTTCCATTTGATCCAGCAATACCACTGTTGGGTATCTACCCAAAAGAAAAGAAACCAAACTACCAAACTAATGCATGTGTATCTATGTTCATAGCTGCACAATTCACCATAGCCAAACTATGGAACCAGCCAAGATGTCCATCAGCAGATGAATGGATTACAAAACTATGGGATATGTACACAATGGAATTTTACTCAGCCATCAAAAAAAACTCAATTACATCATTTTCAGGTAAATGGATGGAACTGGAGGACATTATGGTAAGTGAGATTAGTCAGGCACAAAAAATAAGAAATCAGATGCTTTCCCTAATATGTGAGAGTTAGGAAGAAATGGGTCATAGGAGGAACTCTTGGAAGCGGATCAGTAACTTTTAACTCTGTTTACATTGTCTTTGGATATACAATATTTTTTTTTATTTTTTAGGAAGTTTGTATACGCTTCTGTTGCCTGTGCCATTGAAATCATATCCAAGAAATCACTTCCAATTTCAATGTTGTGAGGTTTTATGACCCAGATTTTCTTCTAAAAGCTTATAGTATTAAGATTTATATTTAGGTCTTTTATCTATTTTGAGTTAATATTTGTATATGTGTTAGGTAAGGGTCCAATTTTATTCTTTTTCATTTATTATTATTTTTCAACAATATTTAGTTAAAAGACTAGTATTTCCTCCACCAAAAGTTCATGGAAACCTTGTCAAAAATAACTTGACAATGTATGGAAGAATTTATCTCTAGGCTTTTATTTAGCTTCAATGGTTTATATATCTGCCTTTAGAACAGTACTACACTGTTTCAATTATTGTAGCTTTATATGGTTTGAAATCAGAAAATATACATCTTCTAGCTTTGTTCTTCTTTGAGACTGTTTTGGGTATCTAGAGTCCATATTCCATATCAGGATAGATTTTTTCTGAAAAATAAATAAATAAATGTATGATAGTTTCACCTAAAAAAAAAAAAAAAGAAAAAAAATATTCTCTGGTAAGAAAGAAAGCAAAAAGAAATATTGAAATGTTATCTTTAAGTCATCAAAAGTTTGGTACCAGACAAATGAAACTGTTATGTGAGATTATCAATGTTAATATTGTATAAATTGCTATAATACTAGATGTCAACCAGTAAGCCAAGCGTGGGAAGGAGGGATGGGGAGGGAATGTGGTGGGGATCGTGGTAGGGGCTAACTGGGCAAGATGTGCATGTATGTCTACAAAAGTATTCTCTTTATACCACTATGATGTATGAATACATTGCACCAATAAAAAGTAAATTAAAAAATAATAAAAAAAAGATATTTTACAAAAGAAGAAATCCAAATGGCCAATAAATGTGTGAAAAAATGCTCAGCATCATTAGCAGAGAGATGCTAAAAAAAAACTACCTTGAGATTTTTGCCTAACCTCATCTTGAATAGAAGTCATTAAAAACACAAACAATAACAAATGCTGGTGCGAATGTGGAAAAGTGTAAACTCTATTCTACTGTTACTAGGACTAAAAAATTAGTGCAGCAACTTTGGAAAACACTATGGAGGATCCTCATAAGAATGAGAACAAACTTACCATATAATCCAACAATACCATTCTGGGTATCTACCCAAAGGAATAGAAATCAAACTTTTAAATTAATACATGTATATCTATATTCATAGTTGCACAATTCACCATTGCCAAGATGAAATCAAGCAAGATGTCCACCAACAAATGAATGGATTACAAAATTATGGAATATGTACATGATGGAATTTTACTCAGCCATAAAGAACAAAATTTCATCATTTACAGGGAAATAAATGGATCAGAAGGACATTATGCTAAGTGATATTAGTCAGTCACAAAAAAATAAGAAATTGGATGCTATCCTAACATGTGGAAAATAGAGAGAAAATGAGTCATAGGATGAACTCACAGGATGAACTCTAGATGAAGAAGGAGATTATATAGATGAGCAAATAAGGCAACCTAAATGAGGAGGATGAGGGCAGGGAAGAAAGTAATGTAGATGATAAACATTCACAAACATCAATGTCAATCATTAAGCCAAACATGAGAAGAAGTGAGGTGGAATAAATGGGGAGGGAAATGGATAAAGGCTAATTGGTTGATGTGTGTATGTATGCCTATATTATCATGTAGTTCATTAAGATGTATAACTACAATGTAATAATAATAATAATAATAATAATAATAATAATAATAATGATGAATGGAAGCATGATATTCAGAAATTACAAAAGAGTCAGGCTAAAACAACAACAACATAATACATTGGTTAGGTATTGAAATAAACTAAATAATATAATATAAATATAATATAAATAAATGCATCAGAATAGAAGTTTTAAATATGAATAAAAGAGAAGGAAGGCAATAAGTAGATGACAGAATTCACTGTGTCCAACAGGTCAGGCCTGGGCTGAATAATGTTTTGTAAATGATGACTGTTGGCTTCACAATACAATAGCTAAATCCAGAAGCAATTGACGCATGGACAGATTACATATGCATCAGGAGTGACAGAGCCTTGGATCAGTCTTGGGATTATGAATTTTAATTTTAGAAAAAGAGTGATAAGCATCAGGCCCCTGACAAAATCCCAGGCCACAATGATCCAGCTTTTGTTGGATTCCCAGAGCTCTCACCAGATTGCATTGCCAATTCAAGGGTTCTTAGGGGCTGTTCAGGAACCAGGTGGTGGTTCAGGGAAGGTTTCTTAGTGAGATTGCAGAGATAAGAAAGCACACAGAGTTGCAATCAGGAAGAGAACAAAACAGCAACTTCATTCTACAAACAAGTTACTTATATAGAATTCTGCACAAAATAGCCCATCTGTGTAGGGGTTGTATGTTTTCTAGTCATGTTTATGTAACTATATACATATCTGCAGCTTCAAGGAGCTCTCAGTGGATTCTGAGTGCACATCTGCAGCTGCACAGAATATGCACATTTTTCAACATTTTTAATTTTTATTTTGCTGCCTTACATTTTATATTCTTTAGAGAGAAAATGTAAAGATGTCTTTAAAGGATCTTTTCAGATTTCTTCATGCAAAATTTTTCTTATTCAGTTTATTTTTATTTTTTTTTATTTTAATGTTAGTATGACTGTATATATAATTATATATTTTATTAGGTACAATATGTTTATTCACATATGTTCCAGAATTTTTTTCTTTTTAGCACTTGAAATTAATAATGTGTTATATTTATATTGTAGAACTTACTATTAAAATATATACTTTTTCTCTTTAATGCTCAAGTTCTAAGTCATACCACCCTAATCACACTTGATTTCATCTGATTATATTTAATGAAATTATTTCCATCTGAATGTTAAAGATACTGCTTGATTACTTTTCCATAAGAGATAACACCTCTTTTCTTTTGTGAACATTTATGTTTTTCTTATCTTAAAGTTCTTAATTTTTATAATAAATCTATTCTGTATTATCAAGTGGCAAGGTTTGTAATCTAGTGAACACAATCTTTTTTTCAACTTAAAGAAATTTTAAAGCTGATAAATTCAGTACTAGAATGAAAAGAAGTTATTTTTAGGTTAGATATATCTACTTTTATTTTAACCTAAAAATAACTTATCTTTTAAAAACTTATATTATGGAGGGGTAACCAAGTGCTCTGTTTGTATGTTACTGTGAACATAATTTACATTATAATGTGAGGCTACAATGCACCAATAAAGGTATATTAAAAATTTCATGATAAAAAATCTTAAAGTTACAGTATCTGATTCGATCATTATCCCTTGAATTTTCCTTCACAGATTATATCTTTGACCTTTTTGCCACATTTTAAGAAGATCTAAATAAATAAATCATCAATGATTTAATCATTTCCTTCCATATTAATAAGTTTCAAATGTCAATATTTCAAATGGAGATTTTGTTTTTACATAGCTCTTTTACTTATGCATATTTTATTTATGACAAAATATCCCATTTAATTTGTCAGAGGATAGAAATGAACCTTTCTTTAGAAGTCTTTATTGGCTTACTGGGACTCATTTTGCTCTCATGCTAGTGTTGAACCTCATTCTTTTTTTCCTGATTTTAGTTTATCATACATCGATGGTCCAGGACATGTTTTCACTGAGTTATGTTTTAGAATACCTTTCTGTGGTCATGGTGGGTATGTGCCATAGTCACACAGGATCACATTTAACTTAAATATCTTATCTGTTTTTTTATGTATCCAGCACCCATTTTTTAATAATTTTTTAAGCTGATTTTAAGAGTTTGAGACCCTCATTAATCAAGTTCAGTCTTCCTCCTCCCCAATCTTTCCATTCAAGCTTTGCTGGTATTTCCCCTCCATTATCTGGAGTACCACTGGTATCCTCTACGTTCAGTAGTTTGGGCATATTAGAGGGACAATCATTGGTGGGAGGGGGGAAGGGAAAACAGGGGTGGGGGGGAGGGTAGAGGGCACCAAGTATAATTTAAATGTACACCACTTATGTTCAATAAAGAAAAAATTAAATAAAAATAAATAAATAAATAAAATAAAAGAGTTTGAGGAGAGTTCTGAAATACTTGCCAATTCTGAAATTCATGAAAACCAAAGAGTTAGCAGGAATCAACATTTTTATTAAAAATGTGAACACTGAACACTATGCAATTGGTAAGAAATCTTTATATCATGCATTTCCATTTCAAATATTAGGCTGACATATTCTTGTATTAAGTTTAAATAAATTTCCTAGTTTTGGGCAATGCATTCATAACCAACAAACTCTATGCTCCTCTGAAATATAAAGATTGAGCCTCACTAATGACATCTTACTTCTTAGCACTGGGGTTTCAGGGAAATGGAGAATTAGAATTTCATAGTAAAGTATGTTTTGAGTTATTCAAGATTTTTCAGGATTTGTTTCTTACCTAATGGCAAATCCATGGTATTCTTTACTGTATTTTATTTTTTCTATATCATGGAGCTAAGTAGGGACTGCACTTAAATCTATCTGACACTGAAACTTAGGCTTGGAGAAACTAAGTTTTCTAATGTTGCATATAGGATCAGAAGCAAGATGAGTGTTCTGAGAAATGTTTGCTTCTAAACCCCAGTGCTCTTATTTATTTATTTATTTATTTATTTATAATTTTTATTGGTGAATTTTAGTCATGCATCTTAATGGGGCACAAGATGGTGTAGGCAATACATGCAAACATCACTCAATTAGCCCTTACCCAATTCCTGCCCCATTCCCTTCCCCTCCTTCCTTCTCAGGTTTGGCTTAGTAATTGGCATTGATATGTTTGTTAATATATATTATGTTTATTAGGGAATTGTGCTCTTCCTCCCTCCCATCCTCCTAAACTATTTGCTCATCTATAGTATCTCCTTCTTCATCTAGAGTTGTGTTCTTTAATCTCTTGAAATCTTCAAGTATTTAGTACAGTATACAATATAAATAAAGACTCAAGTGCTAAAATCCTCGGGCTTTCTTTAATATTTTATTCTTTCTTTACACAAGTAAATCATTTTCATACTTTGTGCTCTTTATTAATACAAAACCAGTTTAATTGTTGTAAGTTTTTGTTTTGTTTTCTTTGGTTATAATCTATACCTTCCCACCCCACTAGCTGCTTAAGGTGGAAATGGCATTAGATATAACTGAATGTATAATTCCTTGTGCCATTTTACTTCTTTTTAAAATGTCAAATACATATGATTAAATATGTAACTTTTATTTAGTACAATTTTTGGCAAAAATATTCAGTGAGTAAGACATTTGTTCTGCCCAAAAAGATATTGTAAAATGTTGAAGAATAACACAAAATGATGCATGCTTTACAGCAACACACAGTGTCTTACCACAACGATAAAGAAATGAAGTCCATAATAAAAACTTACAAGTGGAACTGCTGGGTCATGAAATGGATACAGCTTCAGTCTTATTATTTCAAAATTTCTTATATCACTTCATGGTCCAAAATTAAATAAAAATAAATTTTAAATGCATTATATTTTCTATTAATGTAAAAGTAAGAGGTTTTCATTGACCATGCAATATTACAATGAAAGCACTACAGACATGAGCGAAAGAAAAAAAAAATATATATATAGTTGGTACTGGGGTTCCTGGAAACCTTTCTACCTCCGGGCTACACTCCCAGACCTATTTTAATATTTTTATTCAGAAACAGGGTCTCTTAAGCCAGCGAGGCTGGCTTCAAACCTCTGTGATCCTCTGTCTCTGCCTCCCAAGTGTGCACCACCATGCCTGGCAAAATTTATATTTTTAAGAAAATGATAAATAAATGTTTAAAAATTCAGGGCACAAAGAAAGTAATGATGTTAAGCATATTTATTTTTATTTTTATTTTTGGTACTGTGGATTAGCTATTCTCCCAGTCCTTATATAAAATGTTCACTTTTTATTATGAAACACAGTCTTGCTAAGTGCAGAGACTCTAAATTTCTGAGAATGGCTTCAAACCTGTGATACTCTTGTCTTATTTGCATAAGTACTATGATTACAGAAGTGGGCCACCATGCAAGTATAATTACACTTCAAGTACAATCTTTAAGTACAATCTTTTACTTTTACT